>NC_046160.1:27274726-27924726 GCF_011064425.1 Rattus rattus | reverse complement strand
AGCGTCTGTTCCCTTCCTCTATAAAATGAAGATAATGATAGCATCTACAGGGTTGTTGTGAGTATTAAATGAGCTAATAGCCCACAATCTGGCATGCTGCGAGGCTCACATCATGGCTCTTACTATCGTACATACACCATTTAGAAATAATTGTAGAGCACGCAGATGAGTCCTTTGGCAGAGAGCAATCCAATAGCACATGTTGTTGAATCTCCCAAGTAGCCATTGGTGGCCTATTAAACTAGGACATTATCTACTTGCCAGGTTTATTCATTTATTCTTTCATTGGGTGCCTGCTTAAGTATTTAGTGGGTGCCTACTCTATCCTGACTGTGCCAAGCCAGAAATACGGAGGTGATTTAGATGTGGTGTCTGCCCTCAGAATGCTGTTCCAGGAAAGTAATTGCATTTGCCTGATAAAGACACCAGCAGAAGTGTTTGCGAGACACACCGGGAAAGGATTGGACTTTGCCTTCTCAAAACAAAATGGGTTTTAAAAAGTCAGAGAGCTCTGCAAATCATTGAACTGTATTGGTTTCAATCCCCGGGTTTCTGTCATCAGGCTCAAGATGAACCGTCGCCAAGAAAATCTGTCCTTTTCTAATATGTGCAAACAAATGCAGGAATGACATATTGCAAAGGTAGGTCATATCTGATTTAACATGCTGCTGGCTTGCGTCTGAGTAGTCTTCCCTTGTTTGTTTCCTCTCCTTCTTCCTTCCCTAGGGCCTGTCAGTGAAATGTGTGCCACAAAACAATAGATACATATAGGCTGCTTGCTCTAGTGATCAGTCTACTCTTGAAGGACAACGAAGGAGAGTGATTTGGCTTCTGAGTGCGATCAGGTAGCACTTGGACTAGATGGAGAATCATATGTTATTTCCACTTATCAGAAAATGAAAAAGTTTTATGGCTGAGATGAAATGAAAAATGTCTTTGGGGAGGATGGAAGATGAATGTCACTAAGAATGTTGTCAGGGGTGACGGGAAAGTTGCAGCTCACCTCTAGCCTGAGCGCTAGGGAAGACTCCAACTCCTGAGGCCTTTGTGAAGAAAGCCATGTTTGAGCTGATGCAAGGAAGTCTGTCTGGATCAGTCTGTGCTCCTTCCTGCCCTGAGGGCTTTGTGCTCCTCCTGACCTGCCTAGTTCAAGAACACTTTCAGTAACTTCCGAGGGTCTTTAAAAACACCACTTGAATTCTACAGCATTGTCCAAGGTGCTTCTCTGCACACAGTTTTTACACAGTCCTCAGGCCATCGCTTGTTTCTTTCTTGTCCTCTTTATGCTATGTTCTTTTGAAGAATGGTTTCTCCCAAACGCCAACAGCAAATCTCAAGTTATCACCCGGAGCCCACGATTTCCAGCCTAGTTCCAGACCTCTTGACACACACTGCCCCCAGACCATTCTGGTATATGACTGGACAGTGTATAGCATAAATTCTTCAATAAATATCTGTGTCTTTATCCTTCATAGCAATGATTTGATAATAGACAAAAAATATATTTAACAGAAGGATAATGTCACACTGTAGAGGGAAAAGCCAATATTGACAGCAACACAGTTAACGGAATCCTCTTTGTGGTCTGTGGTATCCAACATTAAAAGGATCAGGCTTCCCTAAAAAGGATCAAGTTTGTCCACTGCTTCCCACATTGTTTTATTTTTCCCCCTTATACCTCTGTGTCTTTGCTGTGTATCTGGGGTAGAATTCTCAGCAATTGCTAATTTCTCCTGCCTTTACAGATCCACATTGTTTCTTGTGGCCTTGATAGAGGACAGTTCCCTTAACATGTTCACAATTCAAAAGCACTCTGCCTTTTCCTTCCTTGGGAGTGCCTGGGCTGTGTAGATAGAGGTGACTTGCTCTGCCTAGCCTGAGATTTAGTACAGCATGTTGTAAGTGAATATTAAAATAAGGTTTATGGAAGCTGCTTTGAGACTTGTGGTTAGAGAGTGTATGGGAATTCAATGATTGGGAATTGGGGTGACGTGGTCTGACTTCAATCTGACCTCTGTGTGGCCCAGCTAGAATCCATTCTCTAAGATCCCTGGTATTAGTTACCTGAGATGTAGTTAAAGGAGAACTTATTTGGGCTTATGAATGAGTGGGAACTCCATCACAGTAAGGAAGGCACAAGGGTGGGAACACAGGGCAACTGGTCTCATTGTATTTGCCCTTAGAAAACAGAGAGATGAGTATTGATCGTCAGCTTGATCTCTTCGTCTTATCCAGTCTGGGCTAACAACTCATGAAATGGTGCTGCACACATTCAAAGCTGGTCTTCCCTTCCCAACTAGCATAGTCCGGAAATTTTCTCACAGATAACACCCAGAGGTTTGTCTGCCAGGTGTTTTTAGATCCTGCCAGGCAGCCAATCAATAGCCACCATCACAACCTGGGAGGGTTTTTTTTTTTTTTTTTCCCTCTCCATTTTGCTCTAATACAGTGCTTCCCAACATTTGGGCTGCAACCCCTTTTGGGGTTGAACAACCCTTTCACAGGGGTCATATAAGGCCATTAGAAAACAGATATATTTATAATACAATTTATAACAGTAGCAAAATAATAGTTATGAAGTAGCAACAAAAATAAGGACTGCATTAAAGGGTCACAGCATTAGAAAGGTTGAAAACCACTGCCCTAGGACCTCTCCAAATCTTTTCCGCCATCTGCCCCAACAGCTACTGTAGAATCTAACACTGCTTCCCTGATTTCTGGAATGTGATTGCATCAATGCTCAACCTACTCGTTCCAGGCCATATATTTCATTTGACACTGATACTGGTCTTTATGTTTTCAAGACGTCCCGTAATCGTTTAATATCCCCAGTCACCTACTTAGAGAGGGCCTTCAAAAGGTTCACCCATCGCTCCGTCTACAGATGGCATTTCCTCTCAAGCTGCCAAGCCATCATTTCCATAAGACAGACAGCCTTTCCCATATGCCTGTCATATGGTCAAGGACCTTCTTTGGCTCCCATTGCCTTTGGAAAGGCCCTCAAGGGTTGTTTCTGATTGATGGATTGCTCTGCAAACTCCACACGGTGCCTGTGTTTACGAGGCCCTGACACAGATTTTAATGACCACTCACATTAATCTCTCTCCAAAAAGGTCTTTGGAGATATTTAATGTGCAGCCTGTGTCTCTTTCACGCAGACGAGGATGCCTGAGAGGTAGAAGTAGCCCTAGAGAAGCCGTTGAGTTTAAACAACACTGAATGGCACGCCTTCTTTGGGGAATATTTCTCCAAACTCGTCAGCTTGCTTGAATGTGGAACGCACCTTCCTTTTTAGCATGTCCCCAATTTGAATGCTGTTGCTGTTTCAGAATGCCATGATGTTCCTTCTGACAGCTAGAGCAAAGTCTAATTATGGAAAGATACGTATGGGTCCCAGCGCCTTTCTTTCGCTGAGGATGTCACAACCTTAAATGCTTTGTGCATTCATATTTTGTGAGCTACTGTTATTGTGCAGGAGAAAAGTTGATTTTTATTAAATCTACTCTTAGCTTTACAATTTCTTCAGAGACCTAGAGCCCTCCCCTGCCTTTGCATGTCTAAAGAAATTGGATAAAGAGACAATAACCTGTGAGGTTCTGGAGACACCGGATGGTTTGATCTATTTTTACTGCAGCCTATTTCTAAGGGTAACACGGCTCTGATATTTTTTTTTTTAATCAAATGGTGTGAATCGAAAGTTGCAGCCTGACCCCTGGAGCAGACACCACAGGATGTCAACAAAAGCTGTGAATATCATGAACACCAAAAAGGAGTTGTCTTGGTCTTACTATGGGGAATAACCTTGACCCTTTACTGAGGAAGCAGACTCCCATCTCATAGATCAGGAGTGGACGCCTTACATTTGGGATTGCTGAATTTGAATTTGCTATGCACTGTTGAGTCATCTGTGAAATTTGACCTGGGAAGTTTATTTCATCAGCTAAATATAAGAGTAGTACTGCCCAACTTCTCTCTGCTATCAAATTTTTTGTTATTGAGAGAGTACCACAGTTAAATGCTATTGACAAGTGCCATCGAAATGGAAGGACAGAGAGCAGTCAAGCACACACACACACACACACACACACACACACACACACACACACACAGAGGCAAAGCACATTCATATTTATTTTTGAGTATCAGGAATTAGCATTAGCAAATAAATCAGTCTTATTGAAACCTTTCTTATAATTTGGATTCCCAGTTCTTGGTTTTGAAGCAGAATTTTTGGATTTCACAACTAAGACTTTCTATGTTTGTAAAGTTTTGGACACTACCTATGAGCAAAAAACTGTTTAGTGAATGAGTGTTGCACACAAAGCAGGAGAGAACTTGGTTGAACATTTCCATTTTCGCCAAGTATTATATATCCAAATAGTAAATGTCTGAGGAACCCTTGGTTCTTACCCGTGAATTTGGAACCATTTATCTGCCTTTTGGTTTCCCTCCTAGAAACCTTTGAGGGGTTCACAGAAGTGTGTTACCCCACTGAAGAGGGTAATGTCTGTCTCTCATTGTTCTACAGGGTCCCAGCATCTAGGATAAATACTGACATATTGTGCACAGATAATTAAATACATTGCATGAATTAATCATATTATAACTTGTGGGCTGGGGAGATATCTCTTTCTGTAATGCAATGCCATTCAAGCAGGAAGACCTGAATTTGCTCTTGGTCATCCATTAAGAAGTAGGTCATGGTGCCATGTGTAATCCCGGCTCTGGAGAACGAGATACAGGTGGATCTGTGGAATGCACTAGCCAGTCAGCTTAGTTGAACTTATGAACTGGAGGTTCAATAGAAGTCTCAACCTCAAAAGATAAACTGGACAGTGACTGAGGAAGACCTCTGACATTGACCTCTGGCTTTCACATGTATGCACACCCATATCACATGAACACACATGCATGAATGTATACACACATATAAACTATACACACACAATAAAAAAAGAATTTGTATATTTGGCATGTCTGGTTTCAGTCAATGACCTTCATTTTCTTAGACTCTGTCATCACAATGACTCAATCTTTGAGAGCCTGAGTGTTGCTCTCTGTCTTATTCAAGCACTACAATCACTTTGTCCTTCATGAAGTCATGGAGATTACATAGCTCAGAACTTTTGTCTCCTTGCCTCTATCAAAGCAATACAAATCACCCACACTTACACCCCAATGCAGCACATAGGTTAGCTAAGGGTGAGGTCTGGTGGTCAAAAGGGGCTAGCAGATAGACTAAGGGACATAGCACAAGATTTGTCCATGGTTTTGCATCCAATAGTAGAAGGAAGATGGCTAAGGTAAAGTTTGAAGACATGTTTTTTGTTGTTGTTTTTTGTTTTTTGTTTTTGAAATTGGCACACAAATGAGAAAATCTATACCTCAGGAGAAAGCAGTTTAGAGAGTTGAATTATTCTCCCTGGAAGGACCTTCTCTTTAATGATTTTTGGATATTGAAAACCAAACCAAACCAGAACTGGAACTTAGCTACCACCCTAAGTAAAAAGAGTGGAGAGATAGAAGTCAAAATTAATGCTGTGAATGAAACACCAAAAGATGAATGAATGTAATATAACATCCATTTATTTATATGTGATTGTATAGACGTCCTCAGACCCTGCTAAGTGATTAAAAGAGGAATTAATCAATTTAGAATTTTTGGTAAAAATGAGGGGCTCTACAGGTACACTCATCAGAAACTAAGGATCTTTGTGTGTTGGCAGGGGTTCGGGGGGCGTTAATTGTAAATAGAAAATAAAACACCTTTAAGAAATAGGTAGCCTCTGTTGGTGTTAAAGTGATAAACACCTTAATGTCACATCTAGTCATTAACTCACCTCCTTTGAACAAACCCTCCTTAATTTTCCTATATTAATTGCTAAGGTGTGAATGATGAACACAACTGTCTAACCCCGAAATAATTAAGCTTGGCGTGTCCTCTCAAACACTGATCCTCTCTGTGCATAGTTTCCTCACCATTAAGGTTTTAAGCATTTCCTTAGAGTGAAGAAGGAAGGGTAGATAGAGTCCACTGCTGTGGCTGAAATTTTAATTTTTAGTCAAGAATGTTTCTAGAAGCTTCTTAATGGGACTTTTGAATTCATGATCTTGAGGAAACTCTCTGCAACCTGCTGGGTTGTAGGCAGAAGTTATTATTCACTGGATACGGGAGAGAGAGGACACCGTGCCTGCTGTGTACAAACTCAGACCTTGAAGTAATCACTTATTCTGCCGTGACATTCAACTAGGAGTCTGACTTCTCAAACTTCAGCATTAAACACAATCAGTTGCTTTGGATTCTATACTGCACGCATGTAAAGAACATGCATTTTGAAGTTGGTTGTTAATTGTTTCCTGGATGCAGTGGTGGGGGGCTAGCTTGAGAACTATGAGTTTGCTTTCAGAAAGAGCCAGTTCTGTTACTCTGACCTGTGAAACACATGCTTCGGCCTCTAAACATGAGCATTTAGTCCATTGCCACAGCTCTGTTTCCATTCCATCTCTTTCTCTTGTCTTCTCTCTCCATTCTCTCAGTTTTTTTCACGTTTGATGTGTATACAAAAAAGTCACCTGTATCAACTGTGCATGTGATCAATCACCATAAATGTCATAAACTCACATTGGAATAAATATGCACAGGCCTTTTCAAAGCACAACCATAGTTTTCCAGTTTCTGTGGTCAGAATGCTGCCCAACTTTTGATTTCATTTAAACATACAGCATGTACTTGTAGACCTTGACTTCTTTCTTTTGTATAATACTTTTTGTAATTCTTTAATATTGACATGTAAGTATTTTGTTCCTTTCTTGTATTCTATAATAATATACAGAAATGCCACAATTATTTGCCATTTTTCCTGTTGAGAGACCTTGTGTCTGTTTCTAGTATTTGAGCATCGTGAATAAAACTGTTACAAGTATTTGATGGACATATATTTGTGTGCTTTTCTGGGTAAGATCTAGAGATATGAATGACACTCGATAGGATACATCCATGTTTAACTTTTCCTTAAGTTAGCCAATAGGGTCTTCATCATCTTTTAAAACTACATTTTGTATTATCCCTACAAATATAAGAGCTTATGTGTTCTAACTCTTTATCTCCATTCAGAACTCTCCATTTCTGTGTTTATTTACTTGTGTCAGTGAATCTAGCAGTTGAAGAATAACATTATAATTTCATGTTCAGTTATTTTAATCGATTAATATTTGTGGTGGGGATTGAACTTGGAGCCTCACCAGTTCTACTCCTCAACTCCAGCTTCATCTTCAGGCATCTCATTTTAAACATTTGTGCTCCATTATGACTATTAGCAGTCAACATTTCTTCACTTTTATTTTCCATTTGTGTGTTCAGTAATCCACGAAACCCCTGTCCAAGTTCTCTGCCCAACTTTTAGGACACTTTTAAATGTTTATTTGAAGGAACAGCTTATATAGTTTACCCACACAGACTCTTTTTTTCAGACTTGCATAATGTCCATGTAATATTTCATCCAGATTGGATATTACCTGTTCATTTCCTTATCGATGCCCTTCAAAGGCAATGGTTTTTAGGTTGGTAAAACCAAATCTACAATTTTTTATTCAATGGTTTCAATATCCTACCTAATAAATCTTTTTGTGACTTAAGGTTGTACATGTAATTTAATCTTCTGTTTTCGTCTTGCTTTGTTAACAGGAAGGAGCGCACTGACTCCTGGAGTGTCTCAGAACTAAGACTGGGAAAGGAAGTCTCACAGAACTCTTTAGTTTGTTGCTGTTTCATTCTGCTGACAGTGAAGTCTTCTTCCTCTTGCTGATCCTTTTGGGGTAGAGGGACCATCTACGTCTTGTTCCCCAGGAAAGGCTTGTGAATATTTAGTCTTCTTTGTATTCTCAAGCACTCGATATGTTGAAGTGAAAATTACTTAGATTCACTCTCACTGGTTGTGGTGGTTTGACTAGGAATGGCAATCATAGACTCATGTGTTTGAATGATAGGCCCACGGGGAGTGACACTATTAGGAGGTTTGGCCTGGTTGGAGTACGTGTGGTCTCATTGGAAGACGTATGTCCTTGTGGCGGCAGACTTTGAGGTCTCCTATGTGTAAGCTATATCCAGTATAGCATGCAGTCTCTTTCTGGTGTCTGTGGATCCAGATGTAGAGCTTTCAGTTCCTTCTCCAGCACCATGTCTGCCTACACACCATCTTGTCCTGCCATAATGATAACAGACTACTGAAACTGTAAGCCAGCCCCAGATAAATGCTTTCCTTATAAGCTTTCCCATGAGCATGCATGTTTCACAGCCATAAAAACCCCAACTAAAACACTGGTATAGCCTTGGCATGTAGCTTAGGTGGAAGAAACTATTTCTTATGTTTTATTCAACTTTACCCAGAGCAGAAGGAGAGTTTTCTGCTACTTTTTGCTCATTTGATAACCAAAATATGTATTTCATCGGTATGACATTAGTACTTAAAAACCCCCAGTTTCCAATACAGATCTGTTGAGTTCACCATATACAGGGCTCTGATGCCCTCAGGATTT
This sequence comes from Rattus rattus, assembly GCF_011064425.1. Classification (NCBI taxonomy): domain Eukaryota; kingdom Metazoa; phylum Chordata; class Mammalia; order Rodentia; family Muridae; genus Rattus; species Rattus rattus. Next base: position 27,916,191 of record NC_046160.1, on the reverse strand, counting down.
CAGTACTGTAAGATAGAAAGACGGAAAGAGCTCATCCACTTTTGTTCTATTTTTAGACATGAAAAAAAGTTCTTGTTGGAATGCATTCCCATTCAACCAGACACCTCTCAGTAAATAGTAATTGGCAGTTAGCTCACTTGAAGCCAATCTCAGGAATGATTTCCTTTCTAGTGCCCTCCTGGGACTAAAGCTCTCATGGACACTGGAGCAATTGAGCAGAATTAAGAGGTACTTCATTCTACCACTGAGTCCTGAGCTTCCAGCTAGCCAGAAGGTACAGTTTAGTTTCAACTTTCAGTAAACAAACAAAAAAGAAAACGCAAGAAGCCTTGGTACATTGGCCTAGATTCCGCGAATGAAAAAGGGACACCTTGGTTCATGAAACTCAAGTAGAGATGATCATGGACACAGAGGGCGGCAGCCATATGCTTGGCTCTTGTTTGGGGCAAGTCAGTTGTCTGCACAGGGAAAGACGGTAAGTGGTAAAATGTTCTCGGGGAAACCCTGTGCTGTCCTTGCTACATGTGTGACTGTAAGAGTTGGGAAGACTGCCTGTCAAGATTCATGTCGTCTACCCTTTGAGGGGCTTATGCCTGAAATAAGGGAAGACAAGAGCTAGAAGTGTATTTCCTGGGAGAGGAGGGAGGTTGTGGGATGGACGGTCTTGTGGAGGGGAAACCAGGATGTAGGATATTATTTGAGATGTCAATGAATGGAATGATTAATGGAAAAAAAAAGAATAGTCCTATTTTGTGTTTGATACTATAGAAAAAGTAGGTAAAAATGTAAGTAAACATTCATAACAGTTCCCCAGAATCCTAGGCATTATCAATAAGAAATTCCCAAATTTCTAACATTCAATTGCAATAGAGACAAACCGCAAGCTTGGATGGAGAGCCTCAGTGACCAGCGTGGTGGTACATTTGTATGCACGGTATGAGGTCTCTGTAGTCCAGTGGATTAGATTCTGAATCAGGACACTGGCTTGAATAGATAACTGAAAAACTATTAGACAATGTTTCGTTATTTATTCGTTTGTTTATAGTGAGGTATTGCATTGCTCAGAATCGCCACAAACTTACTCATCACGTAGCTGAGACTGACTTTGAACGCCTCCTTGTGAGAACTGGAATCAAATGCATCTACTCACATTCCTGCTTTACGCAGTGCGGAAGATGAACCGCAAAGATTCATGCATGCCAAACACTCTAGTGTTGAAAAGATCCACAGCCACACTTTCACTTTCCTATTTTTTATTTTCTAAAAAAAAAATTCAATTAGCAAATAATGGCTGCATATTTATCAGGTACAGTGTGATGTTTTGATCTACGTTGTCACTGTAGAAAAATTCAATCACGCTAATTAACATATCTATCATCTCCTCTAGCCTATCCTTTTGTTGAAGTTGTGAAAACATTTTACAAAAATGTCTTCTTTTAGCAATTTTGAAATAGAGAATACATTGTGATTAATTGTGGTCATCACGCAGGGAAGGTGGTCACTGAAAATTATTCATCTGTTCTAACGGAAGCTTTATGCTTTGATCAAACTGTCTCCATTTCTGTTCTCTCTCTCTGCTCTATGACCACCATTCGGCTCCGAGAGAACTTTTCAAAGCTCCGTGAGGGAGATCATGTAGCATCAGTCCTCCTGTGACTGGCTTATTTCACTTAGCATAATGTTTGAAAAGTGTCCAGTAAATGCTTCAAAGTGTTGCGGGAGCTCAGACAGGGGAGCAGACAGGAAGGTTGTGTGAGAAAAAGAAGTGAAGCATGGGAGCTTAGGGGGACTTCACAGAGCAAGGGACACTTTAGTAGGGTTCTGAAGTCTGCGTGGCAAGCTTGAATGCAGAGACCCCTTTGTAGATTTGGAACCACTGAGGAACTTTGTATAATTTCACTTAGCTTCTTACTATTCCCTATGGAAAAGAAGAAGAGGCCTGAACTGTCTGATTAATGAAGTCCATAGCAAAGGTATTCCACATGTCATACAATTACAAAGTGTAGACATGTGGAGGGAGCCCATTCATAATGTCTTAATATGAAATTGCGACATTTGGCTAGGGTGGTAACATCATTAAATCTAAGCACCTATTTCATTGACACAGATGGTATTAAATTGTCTACAAAATGAGGTACTCTGAGCATTCTTCCAATCCCATTTTAGTCTTCTTTGTGGTCTTATCTCTCGATAACATTAGAGACCATAACTTTTTATCGGAAGGTCTTTGGAGATTTAACAATGCAAATGCCTAGAGAGATGGCTCAGTGGTTAGAAGCACTTGCTATTCTTGAGGTTTGGTTCCCAACACTAGCATGTCAGCTTACAACCACTTGTAACTCTTTCAAGGGCTATGATGACCTCTCTTGGCCTCTGCAGACACAATGTACATGTAGCGTGCACATAAATAAATACAGGCATACACTCATACACATTAATAAAATAAATACTTTTTCAGCAAATGAAATTGTCGCCTTAGTAATATTTTGTCTGACTAGTAATGGTCTATATGAGAATATAAGCAGATATATACATACACACAGGTCATTCTGGTTATGAGTACTTATTGCAGAGGGGATGTTATAAAACTATAGCATGTGCCAAATTCACCTGAATGCATATCGAGGATCCACTGTCTTGAATTTCTCAATCAGTAAGTATAGGATAGGGGCCCATATTTTTCATTTCTGACAAATCAGTAGAGAGTACTAATGCTATTCTTCCAACGCTACTTCCTAAGAAGTACAAATAGTTCAGAGCTATCAGAACTGATATAGGCTACATAGTCAGATGGCTTATACTTCTAGTCACAGGTTCCCTGAAGGGAAGGGAGAGGAAGAAGCAAATTTGGAGCATGACATTTGGAGTGGCTATGGTTACCATCTTTGTTCCACTACACATGTACATGGGAATGGACTCCTTCAGTCCCTGCTAGCTATATTCTAGGAGAGCAAAGCCCACTATACATTTCAGTTGGTTTCAAACCCTCAAACTACATCTTTTCTGCTTTGGAATTATTAGTTGAGAGGAATAACTAAAAGCATCTCCTAAATGGTCTAAGCTTTTTGGGGAAACCTGAGTGGGGTCTGCAGCCTTTTAAAGGGGCTTTTTTGTGGGAGAGAGAGAGAGAGAGAGAGAGAGAGAGAGAGAGAGAGAGAGAGAGAGTGAGAGTGTAAGTAGAACTATGAGTCAGGATGATATAGTGACAGGACCCCAATAGAAAAGGACATCTTAGCCCTGACATCGTCTTGGAAGGATGGATTATGGCAACAATGAAAAACAGACTGATCCTTTTGGTCTGTCTTCTTATTGTTTTAATTCTCCACAGACAGTGTTCCCCTTTATTACTTGTGCTGGTAGAGTCCTTACTCCTTTGCTCTGCCCTTGGTATGCCACCACTTGGAGCTACAAAGGTATTTTTTTTGCACATTATCCACTTTATTATGGCCACAAATCACCATTCTTCAAAGGGAAAAGGGAGAAGAGGAAATCGACTTCCTAGGACAGAAATTTCTACAAAAACCCCAGAGATGGAAGATTTCTAATTCCTGGAAATTGTATACTCTGTCTATTCTTCCATGAGACAACTTGTTCAGTGGGAGCAAAACAGCCACATTTTCTCAAGGCACTGAGATGAAAGAAAAATGAAACCCGGAATTCAAACCAGTGTTGTCCTTCTTGGTCTGAGAGCCCTGGTACAGCATGACCCCAGACATATCCTCTCCTTTTCATTCTTGAGAGTTTTGTTTTGTTCTGGGGGGCTTCTGGCAAGAATTATGCCAGGAAGGCAGATGAATTTAAAGAGAACACACTTCAGTGCATTATGTCTTGGTCTCTGGCAAGGGAACACTTGACTGAACAAGAAGCCCTGGATGCAGTGTCTCCGAGGTGAATGTGTAATAACTTAGGTGGCAGTAATTTCCTAGGAGATTGCCATAATTATATCCAAACAAATTGCCTGAACAGCCACAGATTTATTAACATGAGATTAAAACTCTCAAGTTTGAGCAAACCTGGAGAGTACCCGCGGTAGTAAAAGCAGTGTAAGTTTCTGGAGTCTGTCCAATACCAGAGGGTAGTCGGGAGCCTGCTAGGGGTTGGAGGCTGCAGTTAGGCCTCTGAAGCCCCACTTGTAGGTTCTAGAGATGGTGATTATGGTAATTAGGTGTTAGAATTTAGAGTGTGTATCTAGTAGGTAACTAAAATAGAGCAAGTCTCTCTGAGTCTTTGTGGACTTTAAGAATCATCTGGTATTTGCTTTGAAGTTTATGCTGGATTCAGTTCTGGGCTCCAGTTGGCTTTCTCATGTACAGGTAAAATGGGTAGTGTTCTTTTCTAGGGAATTGCCATGTCTGTGGGACAGACAATGGAATGGTGGGATATGTGTCACTAACCCCTCTAGTGACTGAAGCCAATTTTGTCCTTACTTTTGTGAAATCCTTCTAAGAGAAAGAGTTGAACAAGACTGGGGAAATCTTATACAGAGCCAGCAAGGTTTAGTTTCTTCTGGGAGAGATTGTCAAAGCAAATGCAAAGCTAGCACAGAATAAAAGGGTATGTGTGTGTTGGGGAGGGACAGATAAATGCCACCTGTTAATCAGAGAGACCACAGTGTCCTGTAACAAAGGGCAAAGCTGCAAAAAGAAATGAAAGACTAGATTTTGACTTTAGAGACCTACCAGGCCCTTTAACAGGACTAATTGAAACCAAGAAGTACAACTTGGGGTGGTAGGGGGTACACATGGAGCATTCGAGTTAAGAATTTTCTTGACTCAATATTTTTTGCATGCAAATATTAAACACTATGTTGGATGCTGTCTGAAAGATCAGGTTAACAATGAAAGAAAAGGGCGAGAGGAAACTGTTTTTGCTGATGTCTAAAAGCTAAATAACAGACAAGACTTTGCACATTTGCCAACATTACCATGTTTTACTATATGGAATGTGAAGAAGAAGAGGATTAGATGAAGTTTGATGGTGTCAGAGTCTAACATTGATGTTATAAAAACTGGGCAAACACGGGTTGGTGAAGTTTAATGTAGCTGGCCGGTGACGTTGCACTGAGGCTAGCTGAGGTGGCCCACTGTGGAAGTATTTCTCTAATGAGGCAGGAGCTACTGAAAGTGACCAGACAGATGTAAATGTGATTTAGCCTTTAGAGGGTCACAGAGAAATTGGATGAGCCGGGAGTTTGATCAATGGGCTTAATTTACCAGACACTACCTACTTGGTGGGAAGATGGATAGAGGAGATTGGAGGATGAGAAGCAATAACACTGGATAACAGCCCCGATAGAAGCTTAAGGAAAAGCTACAGAGGGGGATCTAGTAGCTGAAAAAAATCAAATAAATACAACTAAAATCCTTACAGATGAATAGTTATCAGTGGCCTGGGATTAAGGCATTGAACTTTGATCACTAATATAGATCCTGCAAACACACACTTACATTCTGTATTAGTTTCCTGCCTCTCAATATACATTTACTGGCTTATTATATTCTAAGAAAGATTTGGCATTCTGTAGGGACTTCTTGTAGATTTTTCCCTCTAAATTAGCGGATGGAGACATAAACATGTGCTTTTTGTACTCTTAACACTTATTGATTGGCTCATTTCATGCATCTCAGCCTCAGAGACTGGAATGTTATGAAATGTCCACTGAGATACTAAAATTATATTCATTCTTGCAATAGTCCTGTCATCTCTTATTCCAGGGCCATATGTAAATTTAAGTTCCTCTAACTTAGAAAAGAATGTTATTCCTTGAGCACTCATTTCTATGATGTGGAGTTCTTTGGCTTCGGTCTTGTGTGGCATCACGGAGAGAGGACCTCTGAAAAGACTCAAGGAACCTAAGAGGTACCGCTTGGGCTGCTAGAAGTATACGTGGAATGTTCAAGCTAAGAATTTTCTTGACTTGGTATGGTTTTGTTCGTGTGACTTAGCATGCATGTATTAAATGTGTTGATTAAACATAGACAGAGTCCAGTGTGAGGAGCAGCATGTGCAGTTCTCTGACCAGAGCCATTAGAGTCAGATTTTCCTGCTCCAATGATTGCTTCATGGCCCTCTCCCTTTTCTCTCATGCAATCAAGGGCAGGTTACTTGACTTCTGTGTAGCAGGTACCATCCCTAAAAAGAAAAAAAGTTTGTGATTCTAGGTCTTGTTGGTAGAAAATTAAGTGAGATGATACATAAACAAGGCCTCAAAGATGGCTGGGTATAAAGAAGTGGTTGCAGCTCCCAGCATGCTCGATGGTAACTATTTTTTCTCTTGTGTGCTATGTACTCATTATATCGGTTTCTTTTCCTGTTACTGTGATAAGATATCCCAAGCAATGCAATCAAGATAGAGTTTATTTGGGCTCCAACAGTATAGTCTATCCTGGCAGTAATGTGAAGGAGCTTGAAGACCCAGTTCCTCCCCATTTAGGGTCAGAAAGCAAGGAGTGAGAGAAACTAAGTTTCTGCTTTTGAATCAGTAGTGCCATGGAACAGCACCACTCACATTTAGGGTCAATCTCACATAAAAGTGAATATAATCCAGCTAATCCCTCCAATGCATTCACAAGCTTGTCTCCACAGTGATGCTGGATCCTGTCAAGATCATAATATTAACCATTACCATTATGGGCGTTTTACTGCTCACAAAGCACAAGGATGAACAAGACACAGTTTGTTTCCAAGGACATAAATGCATATGACTGCATATGTGACACAGACACACACACACACACACACACACACACACACACATCGTCTCTATATACATATATATACATACATATGTATTCTATACACTTATGAGAGAGAGAGAGAGAGAGAGAGAGAGAGAGAGAGAGAGAGAGAGAGAGCAATATCAGGCAGGTGCTATAAGCTTTAAAGAGATTAAGACAGGTGTTGAAATAGCTTAGAGAAATGAGGCTCAGGATGTGACATTAGACAGGATGGGGGGGTTGGAAAAATATAGACAGTAGGGAATACAGAAACAAAGTCTGAAGCAGAAGGAGAAAAGTCACTCCAACACTTCTAATTTAAAAGGGGGACATTGGTCCATATAATTTCCAGTTGCATGAGAGCTCCTAGATTCAATTCTTTGAAATGGCACTCCCATACCTTGGTGAATATATGAGAGTTCTGTAAATGTGTTGTTGCATCCAAAAACTTTAGCTTCTGGGCATGGAGTTTATCCAGTATCCACAGCAACACAGATTCCTACTGGAAATTTGAATTAGAAAAATGCTGACACGTTAGAAAATATAATTTGTACTCAATGGCTTGAAAAAAAAAACTAGAAATACCCAGTGATTCTGCAGTTACTAAATGGGGCTTAATGGCACTTTCACTTTTTCATCTTGGCATTTCAAGGTTGTTCCTACAAAGCTCACCTGGGAAGAGGGGCTTTTAGTAAAACGGCACGCTGGTGCTTCCTCTGACACCTTCATTGAAACCTGTGCTTTCAAATCATTTAGATACCATAAGTGGTAGTGTTCTTATCAGTTAGGGGAGTGGCTTGCCAATTTCATTGTCTATAAGGATCATGTGATGGCTTTGTACAGTAAATACATATTCTAGGAGCAATGCCAACAAAGGTTCTAATTCAGTCGATCTCTGTGTGACAGGCCCCAGGAGTGGGGATGGGTGGTAACTCTGATGAAGCGGCATCTCCAAAGGACATGGATGACACACTGTGTGACTTGCTTCATTTTCTCCGTGACCATAGTTAACAAGAGAATGTTACCTGGGAAGTTACCAGCAAAAGACTGTATCATGTTTCTCCTGATGGGACTGACTGGAATTCCAAAGAAATAAGCAAGGCAAATGTCACAGTGTTTGTTCCAATGCATTATTAGAGGAACCCATAAGGAGATTACAGTAGCTGTCCTTGTGATGAACTTCAAAAAGAGGGGAGATTCTAGCCAGGTAGGCCTCAATGAGGGTGTGGGTATGAAGTTAATATGAGGGATAAGAGAATTTGACTTAGAAATTAAACTTATTTCTGTAGCAATATAGTTGACTTCCCACATCCATAAGCTTTGTGACAAAACAAAACATTAGTGCCTGAGAGTGTCTGAGGCTCCTCCTTGGTTAGTTCTGCACATTTACATCTGGCTGGATTGTAGAGCAGTTGAGACAGTGTGCTGGTGGATCAAGGCCCATAGAGAGGTTGGTGTAGGGGGCTACTGATAGGTCCTACTCATAAGAGGGTGGAGAGACACTGAGTAGTCTTTAAACCACTCTGTGTATTCTAGAAGCAGTTTGCTTTTAAGTATTAAGGATAATGAGAAAAAGCAAATCTATTATACAAAGAAGACTCAAAAAGAAAAGTGCAATTGAAGCTACTAATCAAGATTTGGGACCTGTAACTTGTTCATTAAGAAGCTTCAAGACCAACGTTTGGTCTTTCTTCCTTCTATCCAACTTCCCTCGCTGGGCATCCCTTAGCTGCTCTGGTATTTCAGGGTGTCCAAGAGATTCTCTGTGTTGCTAACTTGCCCTCTGCATCATCAACTCAAGTATGTCCGGAGCTGAGAACTTGTGTTCTAGAATGACCTGTCAGAGTGATCAGCTGAGATAAAATAAAGTGATGATGGGAAAGGATCCCAGACTATGATTAGTATAGGAAGCATGTGGCAATTTATATAGTACCGCATAATTTAGAAAGGTCTGGAAATCATAGTGCCTTGTCTTTAATAAAATAAGAGAAAACAGAGTTTAAAAGAAAAACTCCCATGTAGGTGGACTTCCGCGCTTCTTGTTAGGATTTAAGACAGACTGCAAATATAACCACCCCAGTAAGTCAGGCTTACTGGAGTGCTGTGCTGAAGACAGCATGCTCTGCTTCAGAGCATGAGCTCCAGTGTGGTCTGGGACTTTGAAACACACTCGAAGCCTAGAGGTGATCAGCTATGTTGGAAACAAGAGAGTTGGAGGATGACTTCTGTTTCATAGACTTCCCCTTTAATGATAACTCAATTAATTTTAATAGCAGTGCCTACAAATTGCCTTATAAAATGCTGTTCAAGGTGTCCTATAAAACCTACAGTTTAACAGACAATTTAGAGCAGTGAGAGATTTGAGAGCGAAATGCAATGTCATATTGGGATCTGAAAAGAGCCTGCACTGTTTCTTTCTGCAGCTGCAGAAGTCAGGGAAGAAAATGTTTGGGTTTTTTTTCGTTTTTGGGTTTTTTTTTGGTTTTGTTTTGTTCTGTTTTGTTTTGTTTTGTTTTGTTTTGTTTTTTAATTGTCCTTACAGAGGGTCTTTGAAAAGGTCAGTCTAGAAGGAGAAAAAGGGTAAGAATTTCAAGTGAGAGAAAGGCTAACCACTAGAGGTCAGACTACAGCTTGATGGGAGACAGTGTAACTTTGTTCTGAAGGAGATGGGCAAAGCCACTGAGACTGGTCTGCTTTGGCATGCAAGTTCAGACAGCAGTCTTTTGAATTAACTCTCTACAACTGCTCTCATCGAATACCGGAGCATGTGCATGTGTGTATGTAATTCTGATGTGCATCTCTACATGAAGGTATGGAAGTCCCAAACTGATGATAAACGTCTTCCTCAATCACTTTCCCTTTATTAGGCAGGGTCTCTTGCTAAACCTACTCAGTGCTGGCCAAATCCAGTGCTGCTTTCTGGCTAACTAGCTTTCTTTTAGGACCCAAGTTCTGAGTGCTGGAATTATAGGTGGCCATTACTGTTGGGGATCCAAACTCCTTCCGGTTCTCACACTTGGGTGGCAAGCACTTTGAACCCTGAGCCATTTCCTTTCCCTGGACACATATTGCATCTCCATACAAATTCACTTTAGAAAATACCAGGTAGAGGAAGCCTTTATATTAAATTAATATTAAAATACCAGGATTTATATTTCGAAGCCCCAACACATGGTCGTTCTAAATATTGATGCTAGCAGAAATGCCTACTATGAAAAGATTATTTCCCATTGCAAACTTGCTTCACGGAAGTATTTTGCACATCTCGAGAGGAGATAAACTATCACTATAAGCTGTCAAACTGGCTCGGCAGAACATAAGCAAGTGCTTCCTTAGCTGGTTAGCAAGACCAGAGTCTAGAGCCCTGTGAACTGCTTAGGCTGTACCTCATCCACTGGAATTCCACAGGGTGAGCAAGGCTTTGCAGATAAAGTGTACAATGGAGACAACCACAAGGGGCTCCACCCCCTGCCCTCACCCTGGATGATCTAGAGAATAAAACCTGAAAAGTACCATTACAAACCAGTCTGGAGTTTCAAGATAATTCTCCCACCTCTACCTCTTGCCTCTGGTTTTGCAAGCATTTCCCTTCTTTCAAGACAGCTTAAAACACTGAACCATTTTCCGCCTGGTCTCTCACAGTTTAAGAAATCCTACATTAGCTAGCATGCTGTAATGAGCAATTCCATTGTCTACAGTTATGTATGATTTTCAGGTGGCTCCAGATGCGAGACCCTGTTTTCTTAACGACACTGGAGGTGTCTGGAGCCACTCAACATCTGCTCTGTGGAGCCTAGTCAGTCAGACACACGGCTCTTTAATAACTTGCTCTTTGGTCCTTATCATTCATCCAGGGACCAAAGTTTGCCAGGCAAATCAATCAGGAGACAGAGAAGCAGTATGTTACAATAAAAATGCTATAGAATGTATGAAGGGGGATGTGGGATCCCATGCTCCTGCCATTTACCCAGAGGAGGACCTTGTGATAGGCTGATCTCTGTGGCTACCAATTTCCTCTCCTTTAAAATTAGAACGAGGTTTTCTGTGCCTGTCTAGTGTTAAATTATGACCATAGAAACAATGGAGAGTTCAAGAGAGGCAAGCTATTCTCTAAATGAAGGTATTTTTCATCACTAGGTGATGTAGAGAAAAAGACAGAACTCTCTGATCACACCCCCAGAGAGTGACATTAAGGAAAGAGAATTCACATCTGGATTCACCAAAGGAACACACATGTGCTCAAGGCAACACAATTGTTAATTGGGGGCTGTGCAACCTTTAGACAATGAGAAACAATGATAAAACAAGTCAGAAAATGTTGGTGTGGGACCTGCAAGGGCACCCAGAAAGAACATGCCATTGAGAGAAGCTGCTGTCCTCTGACCCACAGAGTTTGATTAGCTGATGTTCCTGGACTGACTAAAGAAAATTTCCCTCTGGGGACCAACTCCCTTGTCACCTATATCCTAGGGTATCTAATATATAAATGTAAAGACTTTCACTGTTGTCACCTACTTCCCTCAAGCCTCCTGTGTTTGCAAATGGTGCCCTTAAGACCATTGAAATGTAAAACACAAAAGGTAGAAAAACTTTCCAGGGCCTCCTGCTGCAGAAGAGAAAAGGTATGGAGAGCTACTACTGTGTTGGAACATTCCTGTTGTAGGAAGTGGATGAAAAAAATGTATTCACCATGGGCTCCAACTGTCTGAGAACAAAGTCTCTGGTCTGACTTAAGTGGGAAGCTTTCTGAAAAGGCCTTGTGCTGAAGGCATCCAGCAATAGGGGACGAAGCTATTGAGGGTTACCTTATTTAGCCCTAATGCTCAGGCTGGATCTGGGAGCACAATGTCTCCCTGGGAGACTGGAGGAGTGGAAAGGGAATGCTGAGTGGCTAAGAATCGCTTAGACCTCTGTGCATCCGGAAACCTAGGGTGCTTTTGGAATTTTGCAAGCTACAGAATTTGAATCTGAATGGTAAACAAGAAGAAAAAGGAGCTAGATCTTCATTAATACTGGAGCTCTGGCCTATCCTGGCTCTTGTGGGGGTCACTTGGGAGTATTTAGAGGTCATAGACTGGAAGTGAAAACTTCCATCAGATCACATAGTGGGGTGAAATCTTTCTTGAGTGAAAAATGCTAGCGATGTCGTGAGATCCATCCAGGTGTTGGGTGGAGACAGTCTTCTTTCTTATATTCAACACAGAGCTAAAGGCTGCTTGCCGACCACAAGCATACCTTGCAAAGGAGATAAATATAGATAAGTTTGACTCAGTTTCTACAGGTAACAAGTTAAATCCAAACCAGATGTAGCGGCACGAATCTTTAATCCTAGTGTTCCAGAGGCAGAGACAAGTTGATCTCTGTGAGTTAGAGGCCGGACTGGTGTACGTAGAATATTCCAGCCCATTTGGGGCTTCATGGTGAGACTCTGTCTCAAAATAAATTAATTAAATTAAATGAACTTCCTAAATCCACAGTCCTCATGATTGATACCATAAACACAGAGCTCGGATTGGCCTTTTCAGAATGACGGGATTGAACTCTTTGTTTGATAAAGAGCTATTACTGCTGTATCTGGCACCATATGATGCTTAGCAAGTTTAGACTTTAGGTACATTGGTGACAACGAAAAAGCTGTAAGGGAAGAAGGATTGCTAGTGCCTGTGTTAAATATGCTTAGTATGTGTCTATCACAAATGAGATAACTGAAGGACAGTGGATGAAGGGAGTTTGCAAAATTGCCCTGGGAGGGCAACTCCTCTTAGCATCTCCCCTTTTCTGCCTCTGACATGGCTGATGCGTACTGACTCAATGCATACATCTTAGAATTGATCCTAGACAACTCTATCTCTCTCAGAAGCCGTAGCTCATTAGTCATAAAACCCTATTAGTTCATAGCTCAAGAAGGTTTGTCAGTGTCTACAGATAAATTACTTGAAGTAATAAGAACGAACAGTGGAGTTAACACTGAGACCAGCGTGCAAAAGCCCCTGAACTTCCATATCCACCAAAGAGAAAGGCTAAAACCCCACACCTTTGTAATATTGCTCTTGATAGTTTACAGTATCTGTGAACTAACTTCTTTTTAAAAACAAAACAAAACAAAACAGCATCTTCTTTATTTTCCATATTTTCCATTTCTGAACAAAATAAAATAAGCAAAAAAAAAAAAAAAAAACCCACAACACCCAACCCTGCTATTCTGTGGGAAGGGATCGTCTTGCCTTAAGGCACAAGGACAGGATAGAAGAGATTCTTGTAGATGCTGTACATGCTGCAAGCCCTTCTTCATTCTTCTGCTACTCCCAGTGTGTGTTAGCCTGCTAACAGGAGAGGAAATAGAGAAGGGAAAGCACTAGCCTTGATGGTATTCTCCTCATGGAGCAGGCATGGAGCTCCACGTTAATTAATTGCAGTATGTATCCATTAGCTTTGCCATTAGTAACATTATAGAACTTAATTATTAACTTTAATTTTATATAGTTATTATTTCTAACAGCAATAAAATGTGCGATGTAGGAAAAAATGTCTAAAAGGAGGTAGTGAACACCTTTACCTGGAAAGTGCTAAGTCTCATTAGACAATCTTTAAAATGACCTACATAAATGAAGAAGATATATCACACTCAAAGACAGTTTTAATATTTCAAAGATATCAAATCTCCCTGAATTTACCCATAGTCCCAATGCTGTTTCAATAAAAATCCCACAAAGAAATTTTATGCAATGTTACAAGGTCAATCCAAAGTTTATAGAAAGAGCAAGAAGCCTAGAATAGGTAAGGCATTCCCGAAGAATAATTTGGGGGCTTTTGCTCTTGATATTAATATTAAAGCATCATAAATTTGTAATAGTGCTATTCAATGGAAATGTAATGAGAGGGGCCTAGGCCTATAGCTCAGTGGTAGAGCACTCACCTGACAGTAGGAAGCCCAAGTGTGGTGATACCCAGCACTGCCCTAAGCAAAATAGAAAGGAACAAAAAAAAGAAAAGAAAGTGGAAAGAAAACAGTTTCAACAACTGCCCATACCATGGCACTGTGCTTGTAGGCCAACCGTCCAAAGACATGCCCAGAAAACCGATAAGCATTCCAGACACAATTGAAACACTAAAAGATTATTTTCAAAGTGATAGGGACTTCAGTGATAATATTTGGTTCAATGTGTATCTAAATACTATTTCAACATGTAATCAAATATAACAATAGGAAAAAAAAAACATTTCAGTGCCTTCATAGTAAGCCCTCCCAAAGCAGCAGTTCATACTTGCCTCTCATTTTAGGAGATCCACATTATTTATTAGTGCTTATTAATCAATGTGTGTATACTGTGTGGCTGTTACTAGAGAGTAAAATGTGATCGAGTTACTGGCTACGAAACACAAGGGGAAAAAAAACCTAAAGACTGATGATGGGTTTACGAGGACTCCATGTGTGGAAGTGTAGCCATTGTCGTTTGTTGTTTAGAGGACAGTGTTGGAACAACTGGCTGAGCACTCAGATGAAAATAAAATTGTCCAATCTATCTCACAGTTTATTCAGAATTCAATTTAGTTCTTGACATAGAGACTTAAGTATGAAAAGTAAATCTTTAAACCTTGAGAAGAAAGTACATAAGACATAGAGATTGAATATCTTTATGACTTTAAGGAATAGCTTCCTAAACCATAAAAGCATTAATTATGTAGGGAGATACTTTGAGATTTGAATGTATCGAATTTAAGAAGCACTGACTATTAAGCGATCCTGTAAAGTAAGTAAAAACACAAGCCCAATGTGAGAATTTATTTGCAGCACTTAATCTTGAAAAGCATTATAACTCAAAATAACTAAATAACTCCTAAAAGTCAATAATGAAAACCTATAAAACCCAATAGAAAAATAATCATTTCCGAGCACATAAAACACTGAAGAAAATAAAAGTGTAAGAAGATTCTAAGCCTCATTAGTGATCAGACAGACACAATTTTAGCATAGAAAAATCCACTGGAAGATCCAACGGATGGTCAAAACGAAGGAAGATTACTGTTCATAGGGAATTATGGACTCTCCTCGGTGTTCCTGGAGAAAGGCTATGTGATACAGGCACCATGGAAAACAATCTGACCTCGTCTTTTAAATAAATTATGTACATGTTGATGAACTTGTGTTATGTCCTGTATTATGTACAGAAGGACACACTCAGGGAAGAATGTTCATAACCCAGTGTTTTTAAAACACTAAGGTAGAAGTGACACTAAAGCTTATTGGTGGCAAAAACAAATGAATAGATGATGTTCTGTTTGTTTTGTGGAATGCTCGTGTCAGGGAAAATAAGTATACATTTGTCTAATACTGAAATTTAATCAAATTTTAAACCAAAGGAAAGTTGTGTGAGACAAATGGGGTGCCATGATTTTTGTTATCTAGAAACTTTATTGAACGATATTTATATATTATAAAGTTTACCTTTTCAAATGTGCAATTTGATACCCTACAGCATTATGTAACCATAACCATTATTCAAAAAACTTTCAGGGGTTGGAGATATGGCTCAGCACTTAAGAGCACTTAGTCTCCTTGCAGAGGCCCTAAGATTTCTTTACCTGCACACACATGATGTCTATGAACTGTCAGTGAATGCAGTTGTGAGGGTGTATCACCATCTTCTGACCACCTCAGCTACTGTACATATGTGCTACACAAACATATATGTAGGCACAACACCCATACACCAGTAACAATAACAAGAAACAGAAATAATAATAATAATAATAATAATAATAATAATAATAATAATAATATAATATTTAGATACTTCATTATACTTGTGTTGTCTGGTCGAATCCATGAAGGGAATTACTCCAACATGACAATAATTCCTCCCAACGACTCCCAAATTGCAATGTGAGAGAACTGGTTGTGACTTTCAAGAGTGCAGCACTGTTGAAAGTTGGCCACTTTAAAGCACTAAGCAGAGAGAAAGGACAAGAAAACATCCCCAGGAATTGCTGCAAGGATGGTTCGGGAACTAGAGTGTCTTACCAGTTTTTAGCTGCATGGTTGATCTTTCCCTTGCTTTGGAAATGACCTAAACGTGTTTCCAATTCTTCTGTTTCCCCATTGGGGCATATAAAGCAGAGAAAACAACCTCTGAAAAATATCCAGTTATCAGCCACTTACCTTTCCCCAGCTTCCCCCACTATCAGTCCATTTTACTTTCTGTCTTGACGGATTTGCTTATTCTGTGTAATCTACTAAATGGGGATAAGACAGCGTGTAGCTCTTTGAGTCCATTTATTTTCCACTTTGGTAAAGTTACCCTTGACTCACACATGCTATTGCAGGTACAGATACTCCCCCTTTCTATCGTTGAATAGCACTGCTTTGCAAGTATTGCCTGGAATTGCTTATTTGGTTAGTGGATAGGACTTTGGGTTGCTACAAAATGACTTCAGAGACACAAGGTAACCGAAACTTCTCCACCACCCTTGATTAACTTTTCATTCTTTCTGACTAGATCCCACCCTCAATGTAACCCTCACAAGGAGCTCCAGGAAGTATATATTGCTGTTTGAATACTTATTAAAACCCCTAGTACAATGAGAATATAAAATAACAAGCAAGAGGTGAGTGTATGTTTCTGATATGGTTTATCCTATGTATACATTTGGCAGTCCTCGTGTCAGCCCAATTGAAGTGTAAATTCATTGGCAAGCCAAGCCTGTTTTGACATGTTCCATACTCCTGTGCCTTGGGACTCCTGGTCTCTTGCTCCCAATTTCCTCTCTCTCCTTTAATGTCTCCTACAGAAAGAATTATTACTAATCCCCAAAGACAGATGGTATCTGGGATAATCTAGGTATCTGCTATTTATTGGTATAAACTATTATAATCCTTACAGTTTACAGTAATGTATTTTAACATATGTCTATATATTGAAACATTATTGCTTCTTATAATTCTATGTCCCTACTTCTTTCTGAATTCAATATTATTTTGTTCAAGCACGTCCTTGATTGGTACTCTGGGTAAGGTTTGATGAATTACAAAGTCTGTCTTAAAATGTCCACCATGCCTTTATGAATGACAGCTAATCTAGGAATCAAATTCACAAATTAAATTGTCCTTCCTCTATTACATTTTTGTATGGATCTATTTTCTTTGATATTTTTTGATAATAATACAGCCAGTAGTAGTTAATGCTTTGTAAATATTTTGCCATTTGATATTTGACTTGCATCAAATTTGATAAAAACTTATGACAAGAACCTAGTGTCACCTGAGAAGGAGGAATCCCAATTGAGAAACTGCTTCCATCTGGTCTGATTGGCCTACAGATGTCTGTGGTGGATTTTCTTCATTGCAAATTGATACGGCAGGTACCATATACCACAGGTGTTCCCAAACCTGGACCTGTGGGCCAGGCCTGAATAAAAATGGGAGCTGAACAAGCAAGAAGCAAGGTAGTTCTCCATCAATCTCTACCTCAGTTCCTGCCTCTAGTTTCCTATCTTGGTTTCCCGCCATGACTGACTACAACCTGGAATCCAAACAATCTCTCTTTGTTTCTCCCTATTTACTTTTAGTCAGTATTTTATCACAGCAATAGAGAAGCAAATTAGGACAAGTCTCTGTTAATTTGGGGGGGGGTTGGTTGTGATTCAGTGGCCATGTGTCCATACTTTGGGGAAGTATCTTGATTATATTAGAGCATTGAGAAAACACATCTTTCAACTATGGTTGTGACTGAAGTGTGAAATGTTGCTCGTGGGCTCATGTATGTGTGTGAGCATGAGCACCCAGCTACTGTTGGTTTGGGCCGGTTGAGGAACCTTGAGGAGGTGCAGTCATACTGGAGGAAATAGGTTATTGGCAGCCAGCCTTAAGGCTTTACAACTCAGCCACACTTCCTCTGTTCCCAACTGTGAGGAAAAGTGTAACCAGGCAGTCTATCTTTCCTGTGACGTCCTGTCCTTCTCACCATGATGGACCATATCCTTGTGGGTATCCTTTAATTTCTTTTGTGAGTCTGCTTTTTCCCTCCCATTGTAACAAATAAGACAGTAAAACACTAATTCTCAAAAAAAAAAGTCCCCAAACATCCTTTCAAATGTTGCCTTGGTGACATTCTCAAATCTTAGTAGAACATCTATTAAGAATGTGACAAGTGTCTCTCTTCGTTTAGTTTTTGAACTTTTTATCAGTAGAAGTTGCATCTTTACAATTTACCCAGTCTTAGCTTCCTGTTCTATGCTGGAGTTTCTGGTTGTGACCTTTGTAGAACATTTAATTTCTCTGAAAAATTCTGGATCTATAATTTTTACACATTACATCTGAGCTTTATCTTCAGAGTCATAATTCTTCTCTAGAGTCTGTAATAAAAGGAGTCTCTGCTTTTTCTCTTAGCTCTGTGTTCATTTTGAACATATGACTTTATATAATCTAATCTTTCTACTCTCTCAAGTCCTCTGGAATTGGGTAGTCTTATCTCTTGATACTTTTCTTAGGAAAGATAACTTCTTCATGTAGTTTGTGATTTTTTTTTGTTTTACTGGAAACTAATATTCACAGGCATCACTGTATTCCTTCAACTCCTGGTCTTATAAACTGTAGTTACAGCATTTTATTTTGAAATGTTTTATATTTAGTTAGTTTTAATTTTTGGCATATAGTCAGAGACTTTATTGATGTAAGTAAATATGCATTCATCATTTTGGAGACCCACTTTTGGTAGAGAAAATTTAGCCTTCACAAATTTACCAAATATGGGGCATGTTAACTAATGAAAGGGGTGGTCTTTGGTCCTCCATGCTAGAGTATGTGAAATTAGTTCTTTAGCTAGTGTATACATTCACCCCTCCTCCCATTTTTCCTTTATGTTCTTTGGGGACAAGGGATCTCTTGGTGTCTGAACTAGTGGCTCTGGTCCTTCTGACTCCACTGTCTCTATTTTCACCTTTCTGTGTCACATGCACAATGCCATGCTCATATGTACACTACAAAAACAAATGCCAGGAGCTGGAAAAATGGCTCAGTGGTTAAGAGTATTGGCTGTTCTTCCAGAGGTTCTGATTTTAATTCCTAGCAAGCACATGGTGGCTCATAGTCATCTGTACTGGGACCTGATGCTGTCTTCTGGTATGTGTGAAGAGAGATCACTCATATACATTAAATAAATAAATAACAGATAAGCAAATAAATAAATATTTTAAAAACCCATACTGTCTTCATTCGACATCTTATCCAGCATTTCATATTTGTATCGCTTACAGTGTATAAATAGTAACTATCCTGTTGAATTTCTAACATATTGTTCCTATTGTTGTGTTTTCATCTTTTTATACATTATAATGCTAGAATGGGAACCTACATTGCATTCCAGTGAATAGAAATGCAAGTCGCATTACAAAATACATATGCAACTAAAGTGGCATGTCTGTCGTGTGTATTAGCAGAACTGTGCCTTTGTTGGTTGATTCACAGTATTCCCAGAATTCCAGGTACTATAGCGCCAGTGAACAATTTAAAAACAATACTTTATTTAAAAAAATCCTGAGAGTCTTCTGGCTTCTATCTGGATTACTACTAAAGTAACTCACAACAGAATGAATTAAGAGTGACAGTAAACCTATTGTGAAATTTAGAAGGAATTCCTACTATTAGGGTGATTGAACTAGATTGAAATGTGTAATTGATGGGCCATTTTTCAGGCCCATGAGAAATCTGCTAGCTCCAGTGAAGGTAGAAAATCTCCCTCACTATCCCTTATCCATGCCTTGCTCAATCATAGTAAGTACATGTGCTTTGCAAACTTAAGACTCTATTTCCAAGATATGGTAGCAATTTGTAATTACTATGAGTTATTGTGAAACTTAGAGAGATATTTCTCTCAGTTTCTACTTTTTGTATATTGTAACTCCACCTGAAACCATACCAATAGTTGCCTTTTCAGTGTTTAGCAAAACATCATGATTATTAAAGTGGAGATATGTTGTATGTATATATGAGGAAGGGAAGGGTCTTTGGTGAGACACTAAACTCAGAGTTAAGATCTTTCCGGAAAGCATGTAGGATTGATCAGGACACAAGTTTGTTTTAGTTTAATCACTTTACATATATGTACACATATATGTTTATATACCTTCTTTCTTTTGACATTTCTTAAAGTAATGTCATTGAAGTATCTATACTGTATGTGTATTTTGTTAGATGTCTAGGTAAAATCATTCTGTGCTCATTTTAAAACCTCTATTTCTTCACTCATAACTTCATCTACGAGATCTATGTCAGTTCTATATAGCTGCAGTTATTTTCCGTTGTTATCTAGTATTTTCTTTAATGGAAACAATACAATTTTGTATAAACTAAATCTTTTTTGTTTACTTTAAAGGTTTCATTTAGTTTTTGAATTGTGCATGCATGTGTGTGTGTGTGTTCACATGTGTACATACATGGGTAAGTGCATGTAAGTGTAGATGCCTAGGTTAGCCAGAAGCACTATATGTTCCTTGAGCTGGACTTACAAGCAGAGTGAGCCACCTGATATGGATTATGTGTGTCTGTGTGTGAATGCTTGCAAAAGTCTGAATGGAATATCAAATTTCACTGAAGCTTGAATTGGAGGTGGTCCTGGGGCATCAGTTTGGGATGCTGGAAGCTGACCTCACGTTCTTCTGAGGAGTAACAGTCCTTCTTAACTAACGAACCCATCCCTTTAGCTTCCTGTATATTTAATATGTTAACCACACACCTAGCAACAGAATTGTTTAACAGGCCAGCATCGGCTGAACCTCAGTAAATATCCAGTTACAAATATAAAAGAGCCATTTTTTCTACATCATCACCAACACTTACTGTTATTATCTGTTTACATTTCAGTTGGTGAATTATGTGCAAATGGAAACACATTTTGTGTTAAATCCATATTTCCTTGATGACAGAAAAAGTAAACACGGTTTCATCTGTGTGTGTGTGTGTGTGTGTGTGTGTGTGTGTGTGTGTGTGTGTGTGATTTATATATGTATGGGTACACATGTGTTAGAGTAGTGGTGCACATACCCAAGCATGCACAGGTGGAGGATAATGGTCAATGTCAGGTGTCCTGTATTTCTCTTCACATTTTTTGAGACATAATCTTTCTGGATGGCCCATGAGTCCTTTATTGCCCCATACCCATCTTTGCTTCTGGCTCCTATCTCCCCAGTCCCAATATTACATAATATTTACCTGATATTTGACATCCTTACTGAAGTATCATTTCACGAGTGTTGGGTTATCCTTCTTTGTTTATATAGATGACAAATATATTCTCTAACATTTTCTGTCTTTTAACTTTTTCTTTTAAGAAAAACTATTTTAGCTTGATGGAATTTATAATCCTTATAAACCTGCAAAAAAGACACACAATCCAGGTTTCTTGTTTATAAGCCATTGGCCTAGGTTGGGTAGATCTAGGGCTACACTAACTTATTCCACAGCTAGGGAACCCCTTGTTACTTTTTGTTTCTCCTGGCCACCTGGTTTTGATCCATGACAGCTTTTTCCTCCTCAGTCTTCTTTTCCTCCTTTCTCTCTCTCTACCTGCTATCCCCTCTCTCAAACCTCCAGTCCCACCTTTCTTCCTTCTCTGCCCAATGATAGAGTCTAGCCTTTTATTAAATCAGAAAAAAGGTTCACATGAATCACTTGAATACATGAAGATCTGTTTGTTTGTGAAAACCATATCTCGAAGAACCAGTATTTTGCATTAGAATACAAGCAGCATCAGATCAACCTGCTGCCGTTTGATATATTTTTAATAATCAACATTGGTTATTATATTTTCCCTTTATTTGAGAAATGGCTTCATACAAAAATCACACATGTATACTTTCACATTGACTGCAGAAAGCCTTATTGTTTTCCTCTTCATATTTAAGATTATGTTCTACCTTGAGTTGATATATTTTAGGTAATATGAAACAACATTCAAATTTCATTTTTTTATTATTTACAAATGATTCCAGCAACTGCAAGTCTGTTCCTGTTCTATCACTCACATAGAAACCACATACACAAATCTAGATAAATCAGTTCTTGGCTCTTTTAGTGTGTTCTATTTGTCTTTTTTTCAGTGTCTCTTTATCAATCTTTATATTGCGGTATTATAACTGGAAAAAATATACCATGCTATTTTTCACTCTGAATGGATTTTGGCTTTATTATTTATTGCTTATATATTTTGCATAACCATAGGATAGTACTTTCACTTGTGAAGTTATAAACTAATACATTTGGATTTTAGGTTGTGATAAATTGAATCTAAATTTGGAAAAAGAAATCCACCAGACCTAAATGTGAGTACTGAAACTGTTCAGCACATGACACTTTTCAAAACTCTCTTTTATTTCAATAGAATTTTTATTATTTCAGTTACATATATTTTACATGGTTTTCACAAGAGTGCCACTCGGCGTTTCACATTTTAGCCATGTTACATGTAGTATCTTCATTCCTTTCAGCTGTCGCTAAGATGATGAAATAACTGTGCATTGTTTTGGTTAAAACACGCTTCTACACTCACTTAATAATTTAGTGTTAAATTCGCTCTGACTCTTGATGGATTTGCTTTTTCCTTTCCCAACCCCCCACCTGCCTCATTTCTTCCTGTCTTCATCAGAACCTTCACTATGGTGTGGACCAGAGGATGTGGATGTTAAGAAAGTGACTCCCTGTCTTGCTCCTCATCTTGCTGCAGAAATTTTTATGCATATACTTTATTTTTAATTACATTTCCTTTCATTTCCTGGCTTGCTAGGAGATTTGATTTTTATTATGAATAAATTCCGAGTTTCCTTGAGTGATTCTTTTCCCTCTGTGCCACGAGAGATTATGAGATGATCTGCTCTTTCTCTCCTAATGAGGTAGACAGGGCATCAGGTATTCGATGGGTAGAGGTTGAAGCTGAAGATACGCCACAGTTGTGCATCACCATGCAGCGTTCCTCATTCTTACTCCTCAGCCTGGTGACTCATAATATGTTCAGCTCCTTCCTGAACTTAAGGTGATTTTTAAGCAACCGTGTAGTGGGGGAAGAAAAAAACCAACATGGTACTATTATCTAAAATGTGAGTCACTATGTATTGAAAAGATGGAAAAATGGAAACACTTTATTTCAAGATAAAAATAGCTAGTTAGGGGGAAATGTAACATTATACTTAACGACTTAAAGAACAAATGTGGCAAAAGAAGAATTGAATATAGGAAAGTACCACTGATTGCCTTATCAGTGGGAGGAGAGTGTGGAGGCTTGATGCCACGTGTAGAGGGTTGCTAGAGCAGTGAGTTGGGAGTGGGTGAGTGGGTGGAGGATCACCCTCAGAGAGGCAAAGAGGAGGAGGGAGAGGGAGGATGGGGTGGGGGATTTGTGGAGGGGAAACCAGGAAGAGGGATATCATTTGAAATGTAAATGAATAAAATGATTAAGACAGACAGACAGAAAGGAAGGAAGATCAAAGAAAGAAAGACAAAGAAAGAAAGAAAGAAAGAAAGAAAGAAAGAAAGAAAGAAAGGAAGAAAGGAAGAAAGAAAGAAAGGACGCATGCACCACTGGCCCTCTGCTTCAAATTGTAACTGAACTCAACCATCTGATGTCCTCTAGCCCTAATTATTACTAATTTTTTTCTCTTCCACCCTCTGCTACAGCATAGACTTAAAGCTTAGAGACTTGTTTGTAATTGTTATTCTAACCTTGTCATCCCCTCTTTCTGTAGTTCTTAGGTCGTGTCATCCACTTTATCTGTTCCCTGGTTTGTGCCAGGGCACTGGACGGCAGGGTTTTTCCCCTCTCTGGCCATCACTATCTGGAATTACCTCAGTATTAGTGCACACCTGGCACTCAATACCATTCTCTGTGATTTTCCATTCGGCCCTGCTCATCTCCTCCAGCCTTTAAATGTCCAAAGAAGTCATCGGGGATCCATATATTAATAAATGGCCATAGTGTTTTTAGCTTGCTGGAGAGCAGAGTGCAGACTGGGAATATTGCAGCCATTCATTTGCAAACGATTTAAGAAATACTTCATCATGCTTTATTGTGTTTCGTGTGATATAAACACACCTCTCAATTGAATTATGCTCTGTACTCAAGTGGGAGGTTAAATTACACTGCAGACAGAAGAAGAAAAGTGCAGTTATTTTAAATAGAGTTTGGGAAGACGGGAGAATGGTGGTGTAGGATTTTGTGGCATTAATAAGAATGTCGAGATGCGAAACTCTAAGCTGAACCCTTCAGCTTCAGAGCTCACACATGGTATTTGATACTGGAAATAGGCTTTTCCCTAGTGACAGTGAAGACTCTTGATACTGGTTGCTATGCTAACAGGATTGGCCCCATAAGTTTTAAATTGTGGTGTTGTGATTAGAACAGGAATAAGTTAATAATTTCTAAGAAGACTAGGAAAATTGACAATAACATCTAATGGACCTCAAGATGCCTGATAGATGATGGATTCTGAGTAATAAGAATAGGATGTTATCCCACTTGACAAGAGGAAGAAATGGTTGGATAGTAATACCTCTGCTGGTCATGTGGAGACATACCTTCCCGGAGATTGTATGTCCTGGCAGTTAAGTTGGCTTCTGAAAGGAGACTGTCTATTTTTAAGTTTAAACTCCTCTTTTAGCAGCTGAAGTTCAAGGACATAGACTAGTTAACACAGCTTTGAAAGGAGGAATCGAGAGAACTCGTACCACCTAAAACACAGAGCATCAGATTATATAACATGTTCCTGAAATAGAGCCAGACATAAATAACATTTTTTCCAGTACTAATCCCTTAGACAAGACCTCGCACATAGTGGGTAAGTGCTCTGCTGATGAGAGATGGCCTCACTCTGTTTTTGTGTTTTGAGGAGGTATCTTACTCAGATGTCCTGGCTGCCTT
Source organism: Rattus rattus (assembly GCF_011064425.1). NCBI lineage: Eukaryota > Metazoa > Chordata > Mammalia > Rodentia > Muridae > Rattus > Rattus rattus. Next base: position 27,891,572 of record NC_046160.1, on the reverse strand, counting down.
TGTACTTCCTCCAGGTCAGCAAAACCTCGCTTGCAATCTTCTTGCCTCAGCCTCTTGAGTAGCCGATTCCAGGCCTGAAACACTAGGCTCAGCTCAGCAGTGCACTAATCTTAAATAGAGAAACGTGCCATGGGAGTGGATTAGTCTTCTCTCTCTCTCTCTCTCTCTCTCTCTCTCTCTCTCTCTCTCTCTCTCTCTCTCTCTCTGTGTGTGTGTGTGTTTATGTGCATCTGGAAGCCAGAGTACAATCCAAGTACTTAGGACACTTTAATTTATTTTATTTTTTTGAGACTAGCCTGGAGATAACCATGTAGGCTTGAATAGTCACAGACTGAGTCCCAGAGATCAGCCTATCTCTCTCTAGCACCCATCACTGGGATTGCAAGGGTGAAGTCTGATCTTGGGGTTTTTACATAGGTTTAGAATATTGAACACAGGTCCCCATGCTTGCGAGAGGAAGACTTTATAGACTGAGGATTTCATCACCCTGATTTTACTCTTCTGAAAAAGAGAACAAAGAGTGCTAGAACACTTGCTATATACTATAATATTAAAAAAAAAACAACTAAAACTGACTCTATATCCAATCTCATATACAGATTCTACTAAAATGGAAAGCAGTGTCAGTTATAAAAGAAAAAGTCTATAAGACTTTTTAAAGATAGACATAAGAGAAAACTTGAGCATTTTGTATTAGTTACACAAACACAACTGATCAAAAAGAAAATTTAATAAGTTGTAATTCACAAAAGTTAAAAAAGAAAGACTTGTCCTTGAGAAACTCTACTGAGAATGAGACAATTTTGGAAACATGAAGGACCAAGCACAAGAAAGATTCTGCAAATTACAAATCTAGAGTATTAAAATCAATGAAACAATCAATAATAAGAAAAGAATTTTTAAGATACAGAAAATGTAAGTAAAAATTCACTAAGACATCATTATCCAGAAAGTTTGGAAGATGGGAAGATAAGACCCTTCTATGAAGGGTGTGGGGGAAGGCAAACTCTTACACAGTCAGTGATGATGTACGACGATATTAGCCTCAGAGAGACAGTCTATCGATGTCCTTGAGACTGTACATATGTCCCACCCTCTCTGTTCCTGAGCATTTTCCTGAAAGAACAATGAGAATACCCATAGAGTCAGGAAGGTAAGGGTGATTGTTAACTGATTGGATTGCAAACAAGGCAGGAGGTTATTTAGTATAGACACATTGCTAGAATGTGCCAGGTTATTTTAAGAGAGGGGTCCTGCTAAGACTGAACCCCCAGTGAACTAGACTGTCGGGGAGGAGGGCGGCAATGGGGGAGGTGGGAGGGAACACCCATAAGGAAGGGGGGAGGGAAGGGATGTTTGCCAAATGTACATAAATACTCAAGTTAATAAAAAAAAAAATAAAATAAAATAATAAAAAAAAAATAACCAAAAAAAAAAAAAAAAAAAAAAGTTGACTAAGAGGGAAAGATGAACCTCCAGTGTAGATGGAGAACTTATGGAATGTCTCTATATATTAAGGGAATTTAATGTGCTGACTTACATTCTTCATCCAACTAACCCAACAATGTATAGCTGTGGATGGGAAATCCAAGAGTCTAGTAGTTGTTCAGTCTTAAGAGGCTAGGTGTTTAAGCTGGTCTTCCTTAGAAGTAGGTTTCAACAGATGTGCTGGCAACTAAATTCAAGCAGTCAAAGAGTGTGTCTTTCTTCTTCTAATGTCCTTATATAGAACTCGAGCAGAAGGTGTTGCCCAGATTAAAGGTGTGCACCACCAAGCCTTGATCTGGGACTTGTGTTGTCCCAAGCTGACCTTAAACTCAGAGATTTCCTTGCCTCAGTCTCCTCAAAGTAAAGACATGCACAACCTTGCCTGTGCCTAAGCTTTTTATGGCCACTATGCCTCAAGATCTCCATGCCAAGATCCAGGTCAGAAAGTTGTGTCTTCCAGCCTCAAGATCTGGATCTCAGGTGAGCCCTCCAATTCTGGATTGTAGTTCTTTCCAGATATAGTCTAGTTGACAACCAGGGATAGCCATTACAGATGGTCATTCCACAGGCTGAAGGCTTGGATGAAATAAAAGGATGGGAAAGGCTGAAGCCCATAGCATATTCTCCCTGTCCCAGTCTTCTCCTCTGTCCCTCTATCTCTCTCCATCTTCCTTTCCCTGTCCTTGTCCTCTGTCCATCCTCTTTAGCCCTCTCCCTCTCCCCCTGCTCTCCCTCTTCCTTGTCCTTCTCCCTTTCCCTGTTCTGTCCCTCCCTCTTTCCTCGTAGCCACTGTGTGACCTACTGTGTTCTAGTGTGACCACCCTGCTATGGGCATATGCTAGAACCTCTAAAAAATACAAACAAAATAAATCCCTCTTCCTTTGTTCCTGTCACAAATTTTGTCAGAGTAGTTCATAATTAACGTGTGATATTCACACCAGGGTTCTTTTTAGTAGCTATAAACTGGGAAGAATCTAGGTACATGGACATCTGTGGTCCATCTGCACAATGAACTACTACTCAGAACGAAAAGGCATGGGCTACTGATAATCCTAGGAATATAGGGATGTCTCCAGATAAATAACATTTAAGGCAAGAAGCCAAACTAATCTATGCTATAAATTTCACTTGTAGAGAAATGTTATCAGGGGCAAAGGGAAATTCTCCACTCAGGGGTAGATTCACAGGTGTGCACCGTACATATTCACGTCCTATTAGCACTTCATACTGATCTGTCTTTATCAATTACACTTCTAAGATGCCTTTAAAAGTAGAAAAAATAAATAAAAGTAGGTGTGAAAAATCTATCTCTATGTACATCTATGCAAACCTTAGCAGAAGCGATTAGCAAATCCTAAGGCCATTGAGATCATAAAATACTTTTTAGAGTGTTTTAATATCTGCACCTGGTAGTGATGAACCCTCTTCAAATATTAAAAACAGTATAGAATGGTTAGCAGAATGTATGTCTAAGAAATATAGACAGGATGCTTTATGAGGCTATGAGTGATGGGGAGACAACTTCTTCCTGTATTCCTGTGACAGGTTAATTGTGCTCCCTCCTAACTCCTTGCTCATAGCACGTTTTGAAATCCTTACCTGAGAACTTCAATATGTGACTCCATTTGGAAACGAGGGCTTTAAAGAGGCAATTCAGGCAAAATGAGACCTTTTGGGTACAGCCTAATTTGATGTAGCATTTTTTATAAGACACACTGGGACGCACACACACAGAGAGAAGGCCTTGTGGACACACTGAGAAGGTAGCCGCCTGTAAGCTAAGGGCAAGGGCGTCAGAAGAAAGCGAGTGTGCAGAAACTTTGATCTGAGGCTCTCGAGTCATCGGACCCCTCTAGACAAGCGGTTCTCAGCCTTCCTAATGCTGCAACCCTTTAATACAGTTCCGCATGTTGTGGTCACCCCCAACTATAAACTTATTCTCTTATTCTCGTTGCTACTGCGTAACTGTAATCTTGACACCGTTATGAATCATAATGTAAATATGTTTTGAAGCTAGAGTTTTGCCAAAGGGGTCCCAACCCACAGGTTGAGAATGGCTACTCTAGGTAAAGAACTTGGCTCCTGAATCCACACATGTGTGGTACTGTGTTTTCTCAGTCTTAAGCACATGCATGCACAGCCCCAGTAGGTCTACAAGGGCAGACTTTCCTGTCTGTTGGGGCAACTGTTTGCTGACCTGCCTTTCTCACACAGAGCACCAGCAGGCTGTCGCTCATCTTGGGGCACATTGTAATGACAAGCCTTTCAGCTCCCAAAGCCAGGCAGGAGTGCACCCTGCGGTACCTCTTTAAGTGCCTGCCTGCGGTGGTAGGGTGCCTGCTGGGGCCTGCAGCTGCTGTGTGGTGGGCTCCAGACTCGAAGCTCCAACCGCTGAGTGCCATTGTCAGGTGCAGCCAAGGCCTGGCTTTGTATAACCAAGTGCTTCGTGCAGGGGGAACATCAAAAAGGAGAGAGACAAATGAAACTCGCAGGTTACTTCACTCACGGGGATTTTCTTTCCTAGTTCATTTATGGTACTTTTCATCTGAAAATTTTATCTTGAAATGTAGAAGCTTAAATATCTTCAATGGAATTACTGTATGCTTTCTAAGACTCTGCCGTTCTTTGTATAAAGTAGGGCCTGCTCTTGCTGTCTCCCTTAAGATACCATGTCCTCATTTATTTCCATGCCTTTTAAACTTTTCTTTCCATCTAACAAGACCCTTGAACACCTCTTAGTATTTTTTTTTGATCATAAACCAGATTTTTCACTCTTTGAAAGCTTGTTCTCCCCAACCCTCATATTAAACTCCCTGCCGCGTGAATCCGTGAGTGATCTGTCAAACATAAGCATAGAAACTCCTTGGAGACAGAGACGTGGTTTTATATCTCACGCATAGCCTTCTGGGCACTAAGTGTTCTTAATAAATCACCATAATGGCTTCCACAGTGTCTAAAACATTTTCCTTCAATAGAACTCGACAAGTTTTCACATAACTCAAACTAATTGAGAAATGGTTATCCCCTCGTTTGTTCCTTGGATTGCATACTAGTCGATGGGGTTACCGAGTTGAAGAAGAAATGGGTTTGCTCTACGAGAGAGACTTGAAAATGTGTTTAGAAATGTGAAGTGGTGTTAGAAAGAGATAGAACGCTGTGTAGATGGAGGGGGGGTGTGCTTTAGAGGGGGCTTGGATGACATGAGGGAGAGACTCGAAAGACAGGGCTGTTTAAAATCAGACCTCTTGCCATATCCTTAGTGTAATGCATAGTTCAGCTCTGGTGTAGCTGCTCTGTGATGGGTGGAGCAGAAGCCTTTCCCACAAAACATGTTTACTCTCGGGCGCACGCATAGGTTATGATGGGGTGACCCTGAGGTAAACATCTTTCCTTTGTAAATACACATTGACTCAGGCTGGTGGGATGGCTTATCAGGCGAAGGCACTTGTCACCAGGCCCTCACAAGTGTGAATTTATTCCAAAGAACCATGCAGTAGAAGGAAAGGGTTGACCCCCCACATGTGATTTTCTGACCTCCACTCAGGCACCATGGCTCCTATACGTGCACATACAATAGATTAATACATGCTTAAAGGGAAACAACGCAAAACTCCCTACTCATTGACCTATGAAAAATTGCTAGACAATTTGACTTTTAAAAATGTGCTAAGCTAGGCAAACTATGTATGTTTATTTGCAATTTTTTCCAAGTTGTATTAAGTGACAATTTTGTACTCACTTTCTGAAGTTTAGTCTAGCTTTCACCATAAAGGACCGCCAATCCTCTTGAAAAAAAAAAGGCAATTTTTAATGTAACACTTAGAAAGCAATCAGTTTTTGTATCTCTAGTTCGTTGTTCTTTTCTTTTTCTCCAGAAGCTTCTTCTGACATTAACTATATCTATGATTTTCCCCTGTGTTTAATTCTCAAATCCTAAAATATGCAGACATATAATTTAGCGAGTACACTCTAATTATATTCTATTTCTGCTTGCATTTTTATCCCCACGAGGTATCCCAAAGTTAGGGTTAAAAATCTCCCAGAGAAGAGTCACCATTTCCTAAATTCCCTCTAAATTTCCCTCACAATTCTTGGCAGAACATGTGAGCCACGGCTGTCATCCTGTTACTGGGGGCTGCAGCCCAAGATGCAAAATTGTTGGGAAAGGCTCTTTACCGTACCAGGGCTTTCCGTGAGATGGCTGCTTTCAGAGGCTTAAGAGAAGATGACCTTGGGAAATGACCTACCTTTGATCTGGATGTTTTGAGACGGAACCTCTTTTGGCTTCTGGTGAGATGAACTTGTGTACTGACCCAGAGTCAGGGTTTGTAAACTCACTGGGTCCCACCCAAGCAAAGCAAGGAGACAACTGAGGATTAAGCAGAGCAAATACGAAGGGAGAGCTAGAGGTTCGTGCTACCCTGCTCAGCAGCCATTCATGGGTCTCCTATGACTAGAATCAGTAGACATTGAGCTAATTTTTACTGAGATTCGTCATTTTTTTTTAAACCTTGTTGTAGGCAAAGTCAATGAGGGGTCCCCCCTGCCTTACTCATGCTCCTTCCAGTCACCTGGAAAAATGATGAGACTTTTTCTCCAATCAAGGAAACCGGCACTGTAGAGCAAGGCCACGGTTCACCACATGCCCACTCTTATTTCCTGTGGGGGCCCCTCCAGTGTACTGCCGTGGTCTCCATTTTCTCCAACAGAATCCTTCGCAGTAGAAAAATCATGGATTATGATGCCGTAGTGCCGTTGACCTCAGCATTACCAAATGACGTTTTCATAAGTAAAGAAATTTCCAGAATGACTGGTTTTCACTGCTTCCTCCTCGCTTTCCCTCTCGGATGTGTCCCATTTGCTTGGTTGTGCAATGAATGCCTCTCACTCCCTTTACTTTCAGGACAACAGAGAAGCCAAAACTGTCCTCAGATGGAGTCTGCTGCTGCCAGCCTAGAACTGGCACATGTCGTGCACAGAGCGATCATGTCCTCCCTACCTATTTACGAAAGCGGATATTCATTTTCTACTGAATGCTGCACAGATCAGGATTTTCAATATCATTGCTAATGAAGCTCACTATGTTGCTTTGATTACCATCCCCAGACTCGCAGCTAATTAGATTGATTGTCTATTTGATGCGTGCTGATTAGCTTATGAAAGCCCTCTGAATTCCTGACTTTGTGAGGAAAGGGCCCCTGACTTTATGATTACTGATTGATGCTCAAATTTCTGATTGCTGTGTGAATAGACACTTAATAGCTGTACCACCCTGACAAGGGTTTTGGTATTCATCTGATGAGGAGCACACAGCACCCTGCTCTGTCAAACATTTTAAAGGCCTCCAGAGTGTGAAGACCACGCTCAATGACTTCAGGGGCCAGGTAAATAACATCAAGTGGTTACCAATGGTGACACAGGAGGAGACAGGCTGGTAGGTCTTACAGCTCTGTTTCTCCCCAGGGTCTTTAGAACCTGTGATAGTCTTGAAGATGACAGTTTTGTGGGGAGTTCTACAGATGTGGGCTGTTTTTGATTTGCACTGAAGTGGTTAGGAGGATCTCTATGATGGTCTGTGTGAATTATCAACTTAACACAATATATAATAACCGGGAAAGGGAATCTCAGTGAAAGATTGTTTACATTATGTTGGCTTTGTAGGCATATTGGTGAGGTATTTTCTTGATTATGCTAATTGAGATTAGAAGGCCCTCTCCACGTGGGCGTCAGCATCCCCTAGGCAGAGGAATCTGGGCTGTCAATTGTGTCCATAAACCTGCCAATTAATGATAAAAAAAAAAAATCTTCCACATCTCTCCCAGGTCTGATGCCCAGATTCAGATTACTAAATTGTGCCTCAAGCAAAGAATAAGGTGTTCTTTTTTCTTCTGGCCTGAGGGAGATGCTTGGAAACAGGCCTAATGTCTCATTCATTTCCATCCTTTCTGCATCCAAGCAGAGTGGCATTCAGGTTTACATTGTCCTGTGGTACAAAGGCCTGACAGCGTACTCTTTCCTGCTGGCAGGCATTCAAGACCTAGGAGTAGAGAAACGCACTGATTACCCGAGAAAGCTTCACCGGGGTGGAGAAAAGTGTCAGGCCAACACTTTGGAAGTAGAAAGGGAAGATGAACATGACTCCCTTCGCACTGATGCTGGCCATGGCTCACTTTCATCGTGCTTGATTCAGTCCCCAAATATCAAGCCTTAGTCAGAATCAGACCTATGTAAACACACTGCCTGCTGAAATAAAAGCAGCAGTTACTACAGAGAGCGTTCTGACATTTTCTGTAATGATGACCATCACCTTGCTTGTCATGTCCTTCAAACTTTACAGCAGTCCTAGCAAGAATACATCACTCTGTGCCTATTGTTATGTTTTGGTGAGGGAGAAGGGGGAGGCAGGGAACAAAAGGACAGATAATTGTCCTCCAAGCAAGAAATTTATTAATACCGTAGCAGCATCTGGCAATTTGAGGAAGAATTTTTATTATACATGCAAACAAAGACACAAATACACACACACACACACTCACACACATACCACACACACCACACACACATACACACACACACACACCACACATACACACACACACACCACACACACACACACACACACACACACACACACACACACACACACACACACACCCACAACTTATTATAGAGGACCAAGTAGCCATTCATGACTTAGGCTACTTGAAAGAGCTCACTTTTTCTTTCTTTGATGGGCTGTCAGGGCTATCAGGGCTTGGTTAAGTGTGACCCATGCAACCTCAGGATAGCCATGTTGTCTTCCCTCCCTTGTGACAGTAGAATGTGCGGCTGGGTGTATTCTTGCCCTTCTTATAGCCCTTTCTCCAGAAATTAAATAAGTGAGAAAACATAGTGGGACTGGTATATACGAAGGTTCAGGGTCAGAGTTAAAATGGAACATTAAGTGGATTTAACTACCATTCACTGATCACTAATTTAAACATAGTCAAGTGGCCGCCCTGAAATCATAAAAGTTCTCTCAGCAGGATTCTTGTCAGTACTTTAGTGCATTGTATCTAATATAGTATAGAAATTGAGCTTTTTCTTTTTCTTCCTAAATGGGGATATAATTTTCTGAGTAAAATTCAACAAACTCATCCTTTCCCAACCAAGTGGCAAGTCTAGTATATCTCTCTGTCTCTCTGTCTCTCTGTCTCTTTGTCTCTCTGTCTCTCTGTCTCTCTGTCTCTGTCTCTCTCTCTCTCTCTCTCTGTGTGTGTGTGTGTGTGTGTGTGTGTGTGTGTGTGTGTGCGCACACGCGCGCTCTTTGCAGGGCCTCTGCTGATAATTTGATAAGGTTACAATGAAAGGATCGATCAAATTGGACTAGAGTTTTTCAGCATTTAGTTTTTATTTTATATGTATGTCACATATCTCTATTTATAGGGCTCAAACACTTTTGAATTAAGTTTTATAGTTCTCTATAGAAAAAGTTCACATACCTTGGATATATGTATTCCTAAGGGCCATGTGTTTTCTTTCTATTTTAATGGGGAATCTTGTGCATTTTTAAACCATATGCTTATTGCTAATTTATATAAATGCATTGACACTTATGTGTCAAGAAACTTATTTAATGTCATCTGCGAATGCCAAACATTTGTCTATCGATTCTTTGGTGTTATTTGTGTGTGTGTGTGTGTGTGTGTGTGTGTGTGTGTGTGTGTGTGTGTGACAGACATGCTCATCTATAATGATATGGTGTTTTTCTCCATCCGTTTCATTTTAGCTTCTTCTCACTTTGCTCCCCATGTCAGTACTGTATTGTAGAGAAGAGGCAGGCAGGATTTGAGAATTCTTGCCTTTTCCTACCCTTTCAAATGAATGGCCCAGTGTTTTGTAAGAATTACATCTGTTCAAAGATTTTCATAGATACTTTATCAGAATATGGAGAATTTTTTTACTTAAATTTTCTTTCCTTGCCATTTATGTCTTTCATAAAGACTGGTTGTTACAGCTCTTAGAACATTTTTCTGCCGCTGTGGAGACAGTAATGTGCGGATTTTCGTCTTTAATGAGGCTGTCTGATAATTGCATTAGTAGCTTTTAAAATACATTCCCAGATGATCTCAAATCGATCCTTGTGTATTATAGTCATAATCCATTCTCAAATTTGATATGTGTAGACATATTCTAAGAGAGTTTTCATCTAATTGCAGAAATAAAGTTGGACTGTATGTTTTTGTCTTGTGATATTGTGTCTTGCTTTGATGTAAGCTTCTACCATCCTTACCAAAATAACTGAGGTGTGTGTGTGCGTGTGTGTGTGTGTGTGACACACACACACACACACACACACATGCACACACACACACACACACACACACACACACACACACACTCCAGTCTTTGAGTATATATTATAGAAGATGCTACAGTACCTACTTACATTTTTAGCTGTTTTTTACATTTTTGCTGTAATTTAACCCTAATCACAGAGTCCAGTGGAGTTTTTTTTTTAAGAATTTTAAAATTTATTTATTGTTCGTATGTCTATATGTGTGCCATGATGTGCTTGTGGAGTTTAGAGGACAACCTGGGTAAGTCAGTGCCCCTTTTTCACCTTGTGCACTTCAAGAATTGAACCTAGGTCATCAGGTTTGAAGGCAAGTGCCCTTCCCTGCAGGGCACACCTTCCCACCCTTGCACCCTAGCTTGCTTTACATGACTGAGTTTTTCGGATATCTACAAACAATTCAGATTTTCTTTCTTTTTTTTTAGGTAGAATATTTTCCTTAGATGAACTCCATTGTACTTCCCTTTGATGTCTTTACCACATAAATTTCATGATTGACTTGTCCCCATGAAGGTATCTTGTAAAATATATCAACCCAGTATTAGCTATGTCTTTTACCCTTTTATTTCATGATTCCAGTTTTTATGGACTTACCAATTTTATTTTCTCAATATGATGAAGCCTGTGTCTTCCATGAACAATAGGTGTAGATTTTGCACATAGCATTTATTTTTTTACATCCTTAGTGTCTCTGTGCTTTTAAAAATATTTGAGAATTTTATACAATGTGTTTTATTTTCACCTCTTCTTCCTCATCTTCTCCATCTCCTCCCACCCAACATTGTTGCGTTTTACTTTTAAAATCCATCAATTTTTGCTGAGCATATACACCTGGGTGTGTGGGCACCCAATGGACTGTGGTCAATTTAGCAGGAGCCACACCATTTCAGAGCTTCCTAGCAGCTCCTAATTGTCAATAGCTCCTAAAGTCTGGCTGGGACAGCAAGGCTTCCTCTCTTCTTCCTCCTGATAATTTTCTGGGTTGAGCTTGCATAGCTATTTTGCATGTTCTCACAACCTCTGTGGTGAGTTCATATGTACAGCTGCTAGTTATATCCAGAAAGCATTGTCCCTTTGTAATCCTCCACTAACTCTGGCTTTCACAATCTTTCTGTTCCTACTTCTACAATAATGCCTGAACCTTGGGAAAAAGGGGTATGATATACAAGTCCCATTTAGGAATGAGAGGTCCCAACTTTGGCTCCTACAAGTCACTACAGGCCAGAACATCTCTGTCCTTTTGTTGTCTATCTCTGGCTCCTGCCAGGACTTTTCTTCACATTGATTTTTTATTCTGACTGAATTCTTTTGCTTGCACTATTTTGCACTCGATAACATTCTAATATTTTTCAAGTCGTCACTGGCCAGCTTTCTATTGCTGTTGGAAGGAGTGTAGTGTTGTGAAGGCACCACAATGTGGTACCTGAAAAGCCAAGCACATTCCTAACAGTCCTGGAGGCCAGGGGTTGGGAAGGAGTCTCACTGGGCTTATACAAGCTGTCAGAAGAGTGCATTCTCCCATTTAGAAGCTCCAGGGAGAGAGCTCATTTTCTCTCTTTTCCTGGCTCTTATAGGTAGCCTCTGTTCTACCTTAAAGACAGCCATGTTTCCTCGAGCCTTTCTCACAGCATCTTTCTCTTCTATGTCTTCCATATTTAATGATGACTGTGAGGACATTTTGCCCCTATTCGTAATCCAGTATAAAATACTTATGTCATATAGGTCATCTCAATATAATGTCATACCAAAGTGCTTGCCACTGAAGCATGAGGATATGAGTTCTGATCTCCAGACGCCACAAAGTAGAAGGTCCAGCCTGGTGATGCGGCCCTAGAACCCTCAGAGGGGTAGGCAATCAGAAGGGGCCCGTGAGGCTCATTTGTCAGTCATTTTTGCTGGATGGATGAATGTCTGGCTCAGTGAAAGAATATGTCTTGAAAACAAACAAACAATTAGAGGATGAGCAAGGAAATGGATCTTACATATTATCCTCTGGCTTCCACACTCATGCAACCATATCTGCACATCTCTGTCTCTGTCTCTCTTTTACACACACACACACACACACACACACACACACACACACACACAGACACACACACGGTTAGCTGACTGGGAACCTCAAATCTACTCTTGTCTCCTTTTAGAAACAGGCGTCCGTTAGATAGGCCAGCTGGTCCTGAATTAGTGCACCTCTTCCTTCAGGCTCCCACCGGCTGGATTTACTGTCCCTCCCACACCAAAACCTTGCTTCAAACTGACTTTCCCCTTCGATTCACCTTTTTCATGTCAAGTCATATGTTCATGGGGTCCTGTAATCAGGTGACAGCAGACACTCCTAGAAAGCCATCGCCAGCCTGCAGCCAACCATCTAGAAGTTTAACATTTTTTTTTTTGACTGAAGAAATTGAATGCTCTCCTAGACAACTTACCAAACTAGACCGGCTAAGGTCTGACATCTCTTATCTCTATTCTTCTTACTTGTAATTATTATTCAATATTTCAGTTATGTCTTACTGTTTCTTTCCTTATCCCATGTTTTATGTATGAACACGTGTATCATGTTTGGTTTATATTGTTTATACATCCTTGTACTTCATCTTTTTTCCCCCTGGGATAATATTGCTTCTCCTTGCTGTTTTGTGAATTTGTTTTCCTCAAGTGAAGGCCTCTTAACAATAGGCGCTTCCAAATTTCAGTTGTCTAAAATCATTTGTTTTACCCTCTCTTTAAAGGGTCTGGATTGGATGATATTTTTACATGGCACTGCTGACATGTACATTTTTCTTTAACTACCAAGAAGTTGGCTGTTAAAATGTCTTTGAAAAAAATCCAAATATGGTATTTTGTTCTTGCTTCTTCATTTTTTATTTGTATGCCATGCTTGTGTGGCAGGCCTCCAGCTTCAGGAAGGAGTGTCCTGACCTCATCTGAGAGTGATTTCTTGTTTTATATTTTGTTTGGGATTGCTTGATTTTCCAAAACGTAAGGATGAATACCTTTGTCTTCTGTGTATTGGATCCCTTGCTGTTATAACTATCCTATTTTCTCACTGATGGCTGACTTCCTCTAGTTTGGATGTATCCTTCCTTCTCACTTTGACATCAGAGCATTTCATTTCCCACTTTTCTCTGCTTTTGGGGGTAATCCTTTCAATTTATGCTACAGATGGCCTGGAAAATAACAGAAAAGTCTCAAACAACACCTTTCTAATAGATTTTATAGTGTTTATGTGTTTTAAGCTGGCATCATACGCACACACACATATAATATCCTACATACATACACATATAGGCACACATATGCATATAAGTATCCTAAAATACACATGCACATAAACACACATATATGTATCTTACAAACACACACACCACACACACACACACACACACACACACACGCACGCACACGGACACGCACACACCTACATACATCCAAGGGAAGTAAAAATAGAGACTTGAACAGATTATTTATAAACCAATATTTATCAATGTTTACCAGAGAGTTATTCACAGTAAAAGTAAGATGGACACCATTGAGATATTACCTTAAAGTCCACTGATAAACACGGAGCATACGCACACATTATATGACTTTTTAAAAAATATCAAGTGCTGGTCCATGCCACAACATAGGTGGACCTGCACATGTTGTGGCTTTTCTCTTACCTATGACTCTCAAAACACCTGGATTCTGAATTTTGCTCATTGACTTCTCCTGTCTTGACTATGTTTGAATAATAATTTTTAAATAGTATTTGTATTTGTTCTTTGAAATTTTCATACATGTATATGGTGTGTTTTGATCTTATTCATCTCCCACAACATTTCTCCAACTCCATACAGGACCCACTTCCATGTCTATTTCTGTAAAATTGGTCAATATTTCCCATATACATCTTTTTTTTTTGGCCACCTTGAGATATCACATTAAAACATTTTTAGAAATATCCCTCTATAGCAATTTACAAAGGAGAGAGTACACGTGTAACGGTTGAGAGGCATACCTTTATGGTGTAAGGACCACATACCCAGGCAGTGTTGGGAGGGGCCCAGTCACTTACTTAGTTTTCTTCTCCCCTTCCCTGCCCCCAGTCCAGCTCTCCCAATGCTTGTGCCTGGTCAGAGGAATCACGAGTATCGTGAGGATGATTGCTGCACTCGAAACCCACTCAGCTCCAGCTGCCTGCTAATTAGCCCCGACATTCAGGGGGGAGCTTCAAAAATCTGTTATTTTGTTCCACTTTTGTGCTCGATAGTTATATTTGCTTGCCCAAAAGGAGGCCGAGAGTGCAGGCTGAGTAGATTTGTGTGGCGTGAGATGCCTCAGACTGTTTTACTACCATTAAGTGGAAGACGAGGATTAATCCTTTTATTTCGGAAGTAAAACAGCGTGCATCCATGCTGCTAGCCAAAGTTCCTTGATCAAATACATTTTTCACAATGTACAGACTGCTAAGTGTCGTCACAGCACTCCGGAAAGCACATTTTCTTGACTTGAGTGTCAGTTTGTGTTGACTTTGAATTTAGAGGGGAAAAAAGCCATTAACCTCTAGAAATTATAGGGAAAGTGGCATAGCTGTATGGTATGGTGAAGTAATGGACAAACAATTATATGCAAATGAACGAAGATACTGGAGGTCTCAGAGTGCAGAATCTTAAGTTCTCAAATGATTCCCTTGCCATAATCTTGTTAATAACGGCACATGCTGAATCCAAGCTGGCCTCTGAGTACTTTGGTGGGGATGTGGTAGGATTACCAAGTCGGTCCAAACGGTGGCTTTTTCAATTGTCTTCCCAGGAAGAGCGAGCAGTATGAGAGCCCAAGGTATTTTAAACAGACTGATTACATGCATTGATTGATGATTTGATTCAGAATAATTTTCTTTCCTTGGATGAGAAAAAGTGATGTTATTGACCCTGTTCATTCAATCAAAATGGTAATGTAACATAAAGCATGCCAACTTGCGGAAGCCGCCAGCCAGGGGAGAGTCTAAATTATGCAAGGTCTGCCTGTAAGTTGTGTTTATGAATACCATTGATTGACATTACCTCTTGCCCCTCCTCAACATGCATGTGTCCACATGCGCTCATCCTATTACCGATAAACAAGGCATCGGGATTGCAGAAATGGTTTCACTCTACATTCGTTGAGGAGATAATTACTACTATTTGTTATTTGTGGTTAATGTGCCATTATGTGTAAAAGGGAAAAATGATTAAATGTATTATCAGAACCACTCAGAGTCCATGCTTGGTAAAGAAAGTTGATTACTCAAAATATCCATCAAGAGAGTTTTGCGTTATCTCCATCACTCGAAATGCCTTTCTAATTATGGGCTGTGTCATTTTGCTCCATTTCCTTCACATTTCACGCCCAGCTCTAGAATTGCCTTCTTGACTTTGCCCCTTCCTGAACCACTCAGCCCCTGGCAATCTCTTTCTGAACACTTCCTCCCAGAGGGTGACACACAGGTCCAGAAGGCTTGCTACCATCTTCTACAACCTGGTATATAAAACAGACTCACACGCTAGGTAGAGAGGGAAGACATTTGCTGTAAGAGTGACTGGGGATGGGGTGAAGGCATAATTCTTGTGAGCTATGCCTCGTGAGGCAGATCTGTAATCTCTGCTATTGGCAGGGAATGTAGGGGTGGTCATTCTGTTCTGTAGAATGGGCTCAAGGACAACTCAGGCAACCTCTAGTGATTAAGAAGTCAAACACGGACTGTCATAGTGGTTAATCTTGGTTGTCAACTTGACTGGAACTGGAATCAACCAAAGGAACAAGCCCCTGGTCACACCTGGGAGGGACTATCTTGATTGGTTTAACTGAAGTGGAGTGATCCACCCTAAATGTGAGCAACACCTTCCAGTCTCAGCAGAGTAAGAAGCAGTCTGTAAGAGAAAAGGCTTTTGCCTTTGCCTCCTTGCCTTCAGGTTGTGCTGGCAAGTTTATCTACTTTGCTGTCAATTTATTGATGCTGTCACCACTGATGCTTGCATTCTTGGGTAGCATTAGTATCTGGTGTTTTAGCCTTCCTGTATGGATTGCAGACCAGTGGCCCTCCAGGAATCCTTATAGACAGTTGTTGTCAGTGTTCCTAATGCTGCGATCCTTTAATACAGTGGTTCCTCAGGTTGCGGTGACCCTCAACCATACAATTATTTCATAGTTCCTTCCTAACTGCAATGTTTCTACTGTTACGGATTACACTGTAAATATGTGATATGCAGAATATCTGAAGTGCCCTCCCACAGGGATCTAGGATGAGAACTGATGCTACAGGCCTCCAGTGACACATTGGGAATGCCAAGGCTTCTAGCTTCATATGCTGAACAGCACCTGGTTCTCTGTCTCTTCATGGTGAAGGCAGACATTGTACTCCCTAGCCCATATCCTGCAAGCCATTCTAAAATCTCTAACCAGAAATATACTCATCTTATCAGGTTTGTTCCTTCAGAGAATGCTAACTAGTAGAGTTGTGTGCACGCTGTACCTAGTGTGGTTGAAGCTCTAGGTTTGCTCTCTAGCACTTGAAAATATATATTGCAAAATTAAATGAAATCGCCTTTTCCATATGGGACCTTACTATTTAAATGATATACTCCTGTCCCCAGTGCTGAGAGGAAACCCCACTCACTGCATCCTGGTGTCACCTCTCTAGACTCTTGTGGTATCAAGAGGACACAAGTGTCTATCCTTGCCTTGAATGCACACGGCTAAATCAGCTCTAAGGTTTGAGACACTTCTTTGCATAAAACTTTTTAGACCTTTTTTTTTTAATTGCTGGGATTTGTAAAATCTTGCATGGTAAAAGCAGAAGTGGTTATTATTTCCTTGTGAATAGTCTCATACCTTCATATGTCATATAAACAGCTATATAACATTTCTGTCCTCCAGGCACCTGGAGGAGTCTTAAAGGCAGGTCTTACTGTTTGACTTCACATCAAATAGTTTGAGGAACAACTTAAGTATCCAAAACCACTCAAGCATGTGGGTGTAATTGAACACAAGGGCTTCTCCTCTGTGTTTTACACTGTGATAATTCTGGATGCTTACCCTTACCCTCTCTCTCTCTCCCCCACTTCTTTTTCCTTCCCAGTTTTATTCTGTTGTGCATTTGTTTCTTAATTTCTTTGTTCCCCACTGTAGTTAATATTCATAGTTATTCCATCCTTGGAGCTTTGACTCCCAGGAAGATTCAGGAATCCCAGATGTCTTTGTAGCTCTGACATGAGTGTGTTTTCTCTTCCAAGACAGAAATACAGCCTGTGATCTGGATAGAAGAGAGACCCCACAGGTGAGAGGTAATGTCTGTCAGTCTTGACTCACCTGGTCGAACACCTCAGATGGTTCATCTCAGCAGGCTTGTATGTAAGTATTCTGTTAGTTTTCCAGATCCCTGTAATGAGGCCAGCATGAAGTTCCAGCTCTGAAATACAAAACAACAAAATGTTTAAGGCCAATTGTTAATCGTCTATGCTTCCTCTAGTTCCCATGTGTTTTATAATGTGACTGGGAGAAAATATTCTACAAGTACCTGCATTTGGTTTGTTTGTTTTTGTTTTTGATTTTCAAATATTATTCTTTATGAAGAGGAGAATTGGTGCTTATAGATATCTGGTTAAAGAATGATACCTGGAACAGGGGAACGCAAGGAAGAGTCCGAACTTCATTACCGTGAAGCCCTCAGAATTACTCAGTCCTCCTTCCCATGGACTATGTTCTAAATGCTCAAATGAGCTCACGTCAAAATCCAACTGTTGTCTAGTAACTTAGTTCTCTCAAGGAGAAGGAAAATGACCCCTAAATAATGTAAACACAAAGCTCTTATTTCTAGAGTTTCAAATAGTATTCACTGGGGTTACACATTCTAATTTTGTCTTTTTCAGTATTGGATTTGAATTCCAGTGCCGCCTACATAATTGTACAGCTTTGACTCCAGGTAAGACCATACCTAGATATCTCAGTCTTGGATCCATAAAAAATTGGTTGCTGATAGGATTTGAGGGCAAGAAATGTTTATTTTTGTTGTGTGATTGCCGCCACACTCCTGTTATATGATTTGGAAAGTAATTTTGTTTCAGAACTTTCCTTATTTACCTTTACTCAGTGTGGCTTTGTATTATATAAGGACATTTTCATTGCACTAACAACTCCCATGATCTCTTTAGCTATAAGTACCACTGTAATCCCACTCAGCTCCTGCTAAAGGCATCCACTGAACTGATTTCTGTGTCTATAAATTTGTTATCTCTTTTTTTCCCTGGGAATTTCCTATAAATGAAATCATGTAGTCTGTAATCTCTGTTGTCTAGCTTCTTTCATTTGCAGTCCTGTTTCGGAGGTTCATAAACACTACAGAATGAATCAATATTTCATTTCTTTATATTGCTGAATAGTTCATGGTATGGATGTAAAATACCACATTTTGTTATATGATCCATTTACCAGTTAATAAATATTTGGATTGTTTAGTTTAGACTGTTATAAACTGCTTTTATGAGCATTTTTTATATAAATCATTGTGTGGACACATTTTCATTTCTCTTGGGTGGACTGTTAAGATCAGAATTGCTGGTTTCATATAGCCAGTTCATGTTTTTCTCTTTAGGAAACTTAAATAGTTTTTCAAAGTGGCGATGCCACTTTTAAGTTTCCAACACCAACACATGTTGGTTTTCTCTTGTTAATAACCTTGTCAAAGTTTAGCATGACCAGATATTTTTATAATTCTATTTAAGGATTGGATGGTATCTGTTGGGGGGTTAGAGTTAATCTCTTTAATCACATACATGGCAGCTTTTCACAAGCCCATTATTTGTTGGCAAGGCTTTTATCATGAAACCACTTGTACATCTTCCTTGATACAGACAAGCTGTTGCAAGTTTTTTAAAGTGGCTATTCGTGTCTTTATCTCAATCTTTATTTGTGTGTGTGTGTTTTGTGTGTGTGTGTGTGTGTGTGTGTGTGTGTGTGTGTATGTGTGTTTGGATTATCATATGTCTTATACCACGTCATACTAAACTATCCACATTGTTATTAAATTGAGGATATAAACTACATTGTATAATATGGGTGAAAGTCTTTGTTAGGTGCGTTTCCCAATGATGTTCTTTTTTATGTTTGGTCTCTGTATTTCTTCAATATGTCCATTCAAACACAAATGTTTCCTACTCTCCACCATGATTTTGTTTACTTGTCCTGCCTGGAGGTTTTAGACTCTTTCTGATTCTAAAACCTCATATTTTATTCTCATACTTTTATTTGAATAATATTATAGTTTTAGATTTTTTTTGCATGAGGTCAGTGGCTGATGTCAGGAGTCATAGTTACCACCATGGACAGAAGAGTAATGATCTGGGAAAGCAAGCAGGCAGCTCAGTTCAATGTTACTAAGTAGTTAGTGTTGGTTCAAAGTCAGGAGTCTGACCCAAGGTAGTTTATTCTAGGCATATTTAAGCGCAATTTGGTGAAAATGTTCCTGGTGATAATTAACTCAATTCTGTGAGTACTCCAAGCCACAAAATAAGATAAATAAAGATTGGACAAGACTCTATTGGAACTGTTTGTAAAGTACACGACACCTTCCACAAAGACGGGTTCTATACACTGAAACAAGCTCATGGTATAAGCTTTAGGGGGATCCTTTGGGGTCTTGGTAACACAGATTGTGCAAAGGTCTCTAGGCTATTAGCTATTTCCTGCTTAAAACATTCTGGATGGCTCACAGGTTATGTGTCCCTTCCTTTGAAAGAACATCCCTGTGTGTTCAACATTCCAGATTCCTAGTGCTTATCTGTGAGCACAAGAACTACAATGCCTTCTACAGTTAACTTTGAGTTAATTCTTCCTGTGGCTGATTTTCTGTAAGTCTAGGGATGGCAGGGTTGCACGGTATGTTGCTTGCTTGATTCCATTCCTGGATCATCACAATTTGCACAAAACACTGAGTCCTAATAGCTGTCCTCTGACCTCCACATTTACTCTGTGACAGGTTCTCCCCCCACCACACCCCCCTACACACTACTCAAAATGGACATTGGTTTCTAGCAGTTTCTTGCAGTTCTTGTTAACATGTTTTGGTGTCATAGAATGCTGGTCTCATATAATATCTTATAACATATTTAGTTCTAATATGTTTTCTAAAAGAACTTGAAAGGTAATAATATAATTTTTCTGTAATTATTTTTTATAAGGAAAGTTACTTGTGCCTAAAATATTCTGTGTCAGAATATCTTTAATTGCTAATTCAATGAACCTATCATAAACTAGATAGATCCTAGATTCTATTTTATTTTTCTTCCTGAGTAAACTGTGTTAGTTGATGTCCTTCTGAGAATAAACTCACATTTCTAGCTTAGCTAATTATAATTGCTGGGATACAGTTATGCTAATATTAATTTTAATTATTTAAATTTGTATAAAATGATAACAGTTCCCATTTTATTATTAATTGTGATAATCCAATCACTTTATTTTTATCAACTGTTCTTTATTGTTACTTGTTCTTTTTTGTTTGTTTGTTTGTTTTAAGATAGTCTCACATATCCAGGGTGTCCTCAAACTTGCAACATAGCTTGGGCTGACCTTGACCTCTTAATTTTTCCACCTTTACCTATTAAGGACCGTCTTACAGGTATGCTCTCCCATGCAGAAGAATGTTAGTCATTCTTTCTTAGAGTATTTTCTCATTGCTCATTTTATTTGTAGAAGTAACATTGAGTTGTCCTATTTTGTATGTATTAAATTGAATTAATGTACTTAATTTTCTTTGTTTTAGATTTAGTTTGTTCTTTTTGCATTTTGTTAATGTGGAACCTAGACTGTTAACTTGTAACTATTTTATTTCTGATTCAGGTATTTATAGTTACAGATATGCATGTACCCAGGATATTGTATATCTTTTAAATTTTCTTACATTGTGTTCATATAATTTCTATTATTCAAGCAATCTCATGATTTAGCATTTTGCTCTATAAATAATATAAAGCCTATTGTTTAAGGTCTAATTATTTTGGTTGTCTCAGATTTGCTTCTGTTGTTGGTTTATAGCTTTCTAACATATTTCTAGACTTTCAATTTGCAGAGACTCATCTGATCTCAGCCTGGTGTGCTCTGGGTATTTTCCCTATATATGTATCAGTGCGCTGCAGACCCTGAGCTATGTGATTGACATTGGGTCAGACAGTGTGCTTGACAGGGTTACGAATGTCTTCTAAGCATCTGTAGATTTGCTTTTGGGATGCTTTTTGCCAATGTTTGAGCATTTAAATTTTCAAGTATTATTAAATCACCTACGTCTCCTTTCATTTGCATCAAGATTTGCTTCATGTATTTTGTGACTTTCTTGTTAGGTATATGCATATTTAATAATCCTTACATCTTCTGGTGTGTGGAGACTTTCGTGCTTTTAAAACATTCCTCTTTGACACCCCTAATATTTCTTGCCTTAAAGTCTATTTTGTGTGAAATGACTACAGTGAACGGCTCTTTTGTGGTTAATATATATTTTAGCTTTCCATTATTTTACTTTCAATCTACTTTTGTCTTTGAATTTAATGTGTTTCTCTTATAGGCAGCTGTGAGCAGGCTTTGCATTTTTACTCAGCCTGACAATCTTTATCATTTTGCCAAGGGTGTCCTGGTCATTAAGGTCAGCGCCTCACTATTTGCCATTACATCTGTATGGTATTCTTAGTTCACATCCCCCCCTCCCCCCATGCCGTTTCTTTTTGTATCAGATCAGTCCTACATAGCTGCCACCTCAAGTCCTCCATTGATTTATTTTTAATATATTTGTTGTAATTTCTTGGTTGTTGTTCTCAGAATCACAATATGTAGCTTCAGGTATTATCCTGCTCAGAATACTTTTAACTTTTGAATTACAGCAAATAAAATACAACAAGATACAAAACAAAACAAAACAAAAACTCTGTTCTGCTAGGTCCCTAGTTTGTTTTGACTTTAGATAATTACAGTTTGAACATCCATAACTCAAACAACTGAGATCTCAAATAGTCCAAAATTTTAAAAAAGAAGTGTGAGAACCAGTATAATGATCAAATTATGAGGAAAATACCACAATATCCCACTTATTTCCACTCCAAAAAGTACTAATAATATTATAACAGTAAAATTGCCACCAGGATAAGCATATGTGAGACAAAACTGTTTCTTCTTTAAAATTAGCTTCACTAAAATATAATAAAGGCAATATACAGCAAGCCAATAGCCAACATCAAATTAAGTGGAGAGAAACTTAAAGCAATTTCAGTAAAATCAGGGAAAAGACAAAACTGTCCACTCTCTTTCTCCCTCCTCAATACAGTACTTTAAAGTTTTAGATAGATCAATAAGACAATGAAAGGAGATCAATAGAAGACAAATTAGAAAGGAAGAAGTTAAAGTATCACTATTCACAAATATGATACTGTATATAAGTGACCCCCAAAATTCTACCAGAGAACTTCTACAACTGATAAACACCTTAGGCAAAATTGCAGAATACAAAATTAAGTCAAAGAAATAAGTAGCCCTCATTTATAAAAACAATAAACAGACTGAGAAAGAAGTTAGGGAGACCGTCCCATTTACAATAGTCACAGACAATATAAAATACCTTAATGTGACTCTAACCAAGCAAGTGAAAGACTTGTATGACAAGAACTTCAAGTCTCTGAAGAAGGAAACTGAGGAAGATATCAGAAAATAGAAACATCTCCCATGCTCATGGGCCAGTAGGATTAACATAGTGAAAATAGCCATCTTATTCCAAAAACAATGTATAGATTTGATGCATTTCCCATCAAAATTTCAATACAATTCTTTACAGACCTTGAAAGAACAATTCTCAACTGGAAAAACAAAAACTCAGGAAAGTCAAAACAATCCTGAACAGTAAAAAGAACTTCTGGAGGATCACCATCCTTGACCTGAAGCTGTACTCATAATTTGAGTATTAGTAATAAAAAAAACCCTACAGGGTATTGATATAGAAACAGATGGGTGAATCAATGGAATCAAATAGAAGGCTCAGAAATAAACCCATATACCTTTGGACACTCAATTTTTGACAAAGAAGCCAAAACAATACAAAAAAAGGGAGACAATCTTCAACAAATAGTGCTAGTCTATCTGGATGTCTGCATGTAGAAGAATGAAAATAGATCTATATTTGTCACCCTGCACAAAACTCAAATCCAAGTGGAGCAAAGACCTCAATGTAAAACCAGATACACTAATTGATACAGGAGACAAATTACTGAACAGGAAAACCACTGGCTAAGGTACTGAGATCAACAATTAATGAATGAACCAGCATGAAATTGAAAAGCTTCTCTAAGGCAAAGGATACTGTCAATAGGACAAATTGGCATTCTACAGATTGGAAAAAAAATACAACCCTACATTCAACTGAAGGCTAATATCTAAAATACATATAAAATTCAAGAAACTGGACACCAACATCCCAAATAACCCAATTAAAAATGGGATACAAAGCTAAACAGATAATTCTCAACCAAGAAAACTCTAATGACTGAGAAGCACTTAAGGAAATGTTCCACATTCTTAGTTAACAGGGGAATGAAAATCAAAGACTCTGAGATTCTACCCTATACCATCAGAATGGCCAACATAAAAACTCAAGGGAGGATTCTGAGCAAGGTACACTCCCTCCATTGCTGGTGGGAGTGTAAATTTGTATAACTACTCTGAAAATCAGTTTGCTAGTTTCTTTCTTAAAAAATATACATGTTTTTATTATGTTTTTAATAATCATTCCATTCGTTTATATCTCAAATGATCTCCCACTTCCCAGTTACCCCCCCACAACCCCCCCATCCCACACTTGCCCTCTCTTTGCCTCTATAAGGGTATTCCCTCACCCACCCATCCTCTCCCTCTCCCTCTCCACCACTCCATCATCCTCCTATGCTGGGTCATCAAACCTCCACAGGACCAAGGGCTTCCTTTCCCATTGATGTCAGATAAGGCCATCCTCTGCTACATATGTATCTGGGGCCATGGATCCCTCCCTGTACACTTCTTGGTTGGTGGTCTAGTCCCAGCTAGCCAACATTGTTCTTTCTATACGGTTGCAATTCCCCTCTGCTCCTCCAGTTCTTCTGCCAGCTCCCCCACTGGGGTCCCTGAGCTCAATTTGATGGTTGGCTCCAAGCATCCACATCTGCATTGATCAGTTGCTGGAAGAGCCTCCCAAGGAACAGTCACACCAGGTTCCTTTCAGCAAGTGTTTCTCAGCAACGACAACAATGTCCGGGGCTAGGGGAGTGTTGGTGTCTACAGGATGGATCTCCAGGTGGGGCAGCCCCCAGATTATTCTTCCTTCAGTCTCTGCTCCATTTTTTTTGTCCCTGTCTTTTCTTTGGACAGGAATATTTCTGGACTATAGTTCCACCTCAAGACCGAGGTCTACCTCTCGTGGAAAAATGCTCCCCTATCCCACAAGGATATTTGCTCAACTGTGTTCATAGCAGCTTTATTCCTAATAACCAGAAACTGGAAACAACCTAGATGTCTCTCAATTGAAGAATGGATATAGCAAATGTGGTTTATTTGCAAAATGGAATACTACTCAGTGATTGAAAACAAGAGCATCACGAATTTTGCAGACAAATGGACAGAACAAGAAAATGTCGTCCTGAGTGAGGTAACCCAGATCCTGAAAAAATGCATGGTATGTACTCACTTATAAGTGGGTATTAGCCACAAAGTACAGGACAACTATGCTATAATCAAAAGACCTAATGAAACCAAATAACAAGGAGGGCCCAAGGGAGGATGGTTGGATCTTTCTTACAAAGGGAAACAAAATAGATATCAGAGGTGGATTGAGGGAGGTAACTAGGTGGGAGACAGGATTAGGAAGAAAGTCATTGGGGGCAGATCAGGTATAGGGAGAGCAGGGGAGAGAATGGAAAATGGCGGCCAGGTTGGGGGGAGGGGCAGCAATCTCTAAGATGTGCCAGAGACCTAGAATGAGGAGAGGCCTCTGGGTGTCTGTGGGTGCAACTCTAGTTGAGTGGGGGATATGGATCCTGAAGTTGCCACTTGCTGTAGACAGGCAGGACTCCCAGTGAAGGAATAAGGACAGCAACTCACCCATAAACCTTTGACCCAAAATATGTCCTTGTTACAACATATGCAGGGACAAAGAGCAGAGACAGAGGGAATACCCAACCAGTGATTGGCCCAAACTGAAACCCACCCCACGGGCAAGAACCAATCCCTGACACTTTTAACGATACTCTGTTTTGCTTGCAGACAGGAGTCTAGCATAACTGTCCTCTGAGAGGCTCCACCCAGCAGTCAATGGAAAGAGATGCAGAGACCCACAGCCTACCATTAGACAGAGCTCAGGGTGTCTTACAGAAGAGTTGACAGAAAGACTGAGGGACCTGAAGAGGACAAGGACTCCAAAAGAAGACCAACAGAATCTACTAACCTGGACGCTTGGGGGCTTCAAGAAACTGAACCACCAACCAAAACCTGAGCACAGGTACACCTACCCCTCACCCTGCCTGGCACCTGTGTAGCAGATGTGTAGCCTGGTCTCTATGAGGTTTCCCCAGTGACTGGAGTTAGGGCTGTCCTTGTATCTGTTACTTGTAAATCCTGTTCCTCTAATTGGGGCTCCTTGTCCGACCTCAGTGAAAAAAGATGTGCCTAGTCCTGCAGTTTCTTGAATTCTTGTGTCGGGGGAGGGAGGGGGGATATCCAGAGCGGGCTCCCCATCTCAGAGGAGAAGGAGGAATTGGGAGCAACGATCTTCCTGAAGGTGTACTGAGTGGAAAGTGAATAAATAAATTAATTAAAAAACCCAGCTTCTCTTCCCTCGATCTACCTGCCTGTCTCT
Source organism: Rattus rattus (assembly GCF_011064425.1). Lineage (NCBI taxonomy): Eukaryota > Metazoa > Chordata > Mammalia > Rodentia > Muridae > Rattus > Rattus rattus. The sequence continues at coordinate 27,865,866 of NC_046160.1, read as the reverse complement.
GTAGCAATACCATGCAGCTCTGTGTGTGTGTGTGTGTGTGTGAGAGAGAGAGAGAGAGAGAGAGAGAGAGAGAGAGAGAGAGAGAGAGAGAGAGAGAGAGAGAGAGAGAGAGAGAGAGATTTGTTTTGTTTTATTGGATATTTTTATTTACATTTCAGGTGTTATCCCCTTTCCTCTACCCAACTACCTACCCTTTCCTACCTTCCCGCCCTGACATTCCCCTACACGGGGGGAGGAGGGGAGTCTTGCCTTGGCAGGACCAAGGGCTTCTCCTCCCTTTGGTGCCCAACAAGGCCATCATTTGCTACATATGCTGCTGGGGCCATGGGTCGGTCCATGTGTACTCTTTGGGTAATGATTTAGTCCCTGAGAGTTCTGGTTGGTTGGTATTGTTGTTCTCATGAGGTTGCAAACCCCTTTAGCTCCCTCAATCCTGTCTCTAATTCCTCCAATGGGGCCCTATTCTCAAGTCAGTGGTTGGCTGTGAGCATTTGCCTTTGTATTTCTCATGCTCGGTCAGAGCCTCTCAGGAGACAGCAATATCAGGCTCCTGTCAGCATGCACTTCTTGGCCTATACAACATTGTCTGGATTTGGTGGTTGTAAGGCTGGATCCCCAGGTGGGGCAGACTCTGAATGGCCAATCCTTCCGTCTCTGCTCCAAATCTTGTAGTTTTTACCACTATTGCTCTGTAATACAGCTTGAGGTCAAGGATGGTGGTCCCCTCAGAAGTTCTTTTATTGTTGAGACTAGTTTTTGCTATCCTGGGTTTTTTCCTTTACCAAAGGAATTTGCAAATTGCTCCTTCCAATGCTATGAAGATTTGAGTTGTAAATCAAATGGCAAGATGGCCATTTTTACTTTATTAATCCTGCCAATCCATGAACATGGGAGATCTTTTCATCTTCTGAGATCTTTGATTTCTTTCTTCAGAGACTTGACGTTCTTGTCATACAGATCTTTCACTTGTTTGCTTAGAGTCACAGCAAGGTATTTTATATTCTATGTGGCTATTGTGAAGGGTGTCATTTCCTTAATTTCTTTCTCAGCCTGTTTATCCTTTGAGCAGAGGAAGACTACTGATTTGTTTGAGTTAATTTTTTATCTAGTCCCTTTGCTGAAGTTGTTTATCAGCTGCAGTTCTCTGGTGGAATTGCCTAACCTTTAGCTATGGTCTCTATAGGGTCTCCCTCCCCTTTGTTGGTTATTTCAGCTAATCTCATCCCTGTTGGGTCCTGGGAGCATCTTGCTTTCCTAGCATCTGGGACTTGCTGGTAGCTATCCCCAGTTCCCCATCCCTCATTGCTACAAACTTCTGTTCAAATTCCTGATCCTCTGTATATCATCCCTGTCTCCTCCCATATCTGATTCTGCCCCCCTTACCCAGTCTCCCTCCTCTCTTTCTCTCAAGTTCCTACTCTCCACTTCCTGTGTGTATTTTGTTCCTTCTTCTAAGAAGGACTGAAGTATCCACATTTTGGACTTCTCTTTTCTTGAGTTTCATATGGTCTGTAAATTGTATCTTTGGTATTCTGAGCTTTTGGGCTAATATCCACTTTATCAGTGAGTGCATACCATGTGTGTTCTTTTGTGATTGGGTAAACTCACTCAGGAAGATATTTCCTAGATCCATCCATTTGCCTAAGAATTTCATGAAGTCATTGCTTGTAATAACTGAGTTGTACTCCATTGTGTACCACATTTTCTGTATCAATTGTTGAAGGACATCTGGGTTCTTTCCAGCTTCTGGCTATTATAAATAAGACTGCTATGAACATAGTGGAACATATGTCCTTGTTAAATGTTGGAGCAATTTTTGGGTGTATGCCCAGGAGTGGTATAGCTTAGTCCTTAGGCAGCAAGTACTATGTCTAATTTTCTGAGGAACTGCCAGACTGATTTCCAGAGTGGTTGTACCAGCTTGCAACTCCACCAATAATGGAGGAGTGTTCCTCTTTCTCTACATCCTCCCCAGTATCTGCTGTCACTTGAGTTTTCAATCTTAGCTATTTTGACTGATATGAGGTGGGTTTTTTTGTTGTTGGTGGTGGTTTAATAAATTTACTTATTTACATCCCAAATGTTGCCCCCTCCCAACCCCACCCCCGGAGTTCTCCACCCCATACTCGCTTTGCCTCTGAAAGGGTTCTCCCCCCATGCCCCTTCCCTGGGGCATCATGTCTTTACAGAATTAGGCACACCTCCTCTCCAACTGAGGCCAGACAAGGCAGTTCTCTGCTACATATATGCCACGGACTTGGACCAGCCCATGTATGCTCTTTGGTTGGTGGCTTAGTCTCTGGGAGCTCCCAGGGTTCCAGGTGCCTTTCAGCTCTTTCAATCCTCCCCTAATTCTTACATAGGATTCCTGACCTCAGTCCAGTGGTTGGCTATATTTATCTGTTGGGTTTAGTCAACTGCTGGTACGAGCCTCTCAGAGGACATCCATGCTAGGCTCCTGTTTGCAAGCACATATATAGCATTAGTAACAGTGTCAGCATTTGGTGCCCACTCATGGGATGGATCCCAATTTGGGCCAGTCATTGGCTGACCTTTCCTTCAGTCTTTGCTCCATTTTTGTCCCTGCATTTCTTCTAGACAGGAACAATTCTAGATAAAAAAAATTTTGAAGGTAATTTGGTGTCCCCATTCCTCCACTGGGGGTCCTGTCTGACTATAGGTGGTCTCTTCTGGTTCCATTTCCCCTCTGTTGGGCATATCAGTTAAAGTCACCCCCATTGAGTCCTGGGGTTTGCTCACATCCCAGGTCTCGGAGTTTTTCTAGATGTTATGCCCACCCCACCCTCCACAACTACATATTTCTCTTCATTCTGCTGGCCCTCAGGGCTTCTCTCCTCTGCCCCCCCATACCTGATCTTGCCCCTCTTTCCCCCTTCCCTCTCCCACCCAAGTCCTCTCTCCCTCTGCCTCCAATGATGATTTTGTTCCCCCTTCTAAGTGGGACTGAAGCATCCTCACTTGGGCCTTTCTTCTTGTTAAACTTCTTACCACCTCTTGGTTGTATCATGGGTATTCTGTACTTTTTGGCTAATATCTACCATCAGTGAGTACATACCATGTGCATCCTTTTGGGTCTTGGTTACCTCACTAAGGATGATATTTTCTAGTTCTATCCATTTGCTTGCAAAATTGATGGTGTTTTTTTGTTTTTAAAAGCTGTTTAGTATTCCATTGTGTAAATTCATCACATTTGCTGTATCCATTCTTCAGTTGATGGACATCTGGGTTGTTTCTTGTTTTTGGCTATTATAAATAAGGCTGCTATGAACATAGTGGAGCACGTGTCTTTGTGGTGCGGTGGAGTATTTTTTTGGGGTATATTCCCTGATACTTTGGTCCCTTCTGTAAGTTTTTGTTTCTAAGTTTGTTAGTGTGCTTTATGTTGTGTAGATTCCTCTGTTACCTTTCTTCCACTCTCTCCCTCTCCCTCTCCCTCTCTCTCTCTCCCTCTACCTCTCTCTCCCTCTACCTCTCTCTCCCCCTCTCTCTCCCTCCTCCCTTCCTCCCTTCCTTCCTTTCTTTCTTTTCTTCCTTCCTTCTTCCTCCTCTTCCTCCTCCTCTTCTTCTCCTTCGTCTTTCCTTCTCTGTTTCCTTCTTTTCCTCCTCCACTGCCCCTCCTGCTCTTCCTTCTGCCCTTGGGCTGGATAATGTTTCATGATCTGTTTTCAAGTTGCCTTATTCTTTCTCATGCCAATGAACTGTGGAGTTACATTTTTCCCTCTAGGGAATTTCAATTTTATTTTTTCTCCAGAATATCTAATCCTAAAATAATTTAGACTTTCCGTTTGTTGATGTCACTTTTCATTAGATTTTTTTGTATATATGATTTTTCAATTATTCTTGGAACAATATTTTCATAGTTCCTTTAAAGTCCAACCTGTGGGATGTTCAGAGAATATTTCTGCTGATAAATTTGTGTTTTAATTGCCCAGCCTTCATTCAGGACCTCTTCCTCCCCACAGTATACACTTGCTGATGCATTTCTTCAATTTTAATGTTATTGTTTTAATTCCTAATTTTGGAGTCAGAGGGTTTGACTTATATTTTCATAAGCAGAACCATCCTTAGTTTTTCCTTAAGTATTCTTCCTTTTCTTATTTTTCTTTAATGAATCTATGTGTGAACCAGAAACAACATTTATAATTTAGTCTGACTTCTGCTTCTTTCCTGCTTTAGTTTTCTTTTAGCTCTTCTCATGTGTTTTCCAGACGTATACTTAGCTTCCCTCAGCGAAGGATGTCCCTGGGTTCAGCTCATTTTAGCAGCTAGCAACCCTATCTAGTTTATAAGCCCTTGACCCTTTCTCAACAGCACCATATCTATTTATTTGTACATCTACTGGTTTTCCCATTTGGGTTTCTATCAAGATCACAGTGTTAAATGATGATGTTCAAGTGAGTCACCTTCTGTCTCCAGCGGTGCTGACACAGCTGCTGCTTTTCCTGGTCCAATCCATTGTGACTCCGCACACTAGAAATCAACTACACCAAAAACTGCTAGTATTTATCCTGGCAGTTCAGTGGTTCTAAGAAATTAGTATTTATCAACTTTTCGTCAATGTATAGCATACTGAAGCTTTTAGATATGTTTATTGGTGTGTATTAGTAATATATGATAATGAGTTTCCTTACAACATTTTACACATTTATATAATACACTTAGATCATGTTGACCACACCCATTGGCTTCTCTTGCTCTTGTACTGCTCTTGATCCTTTTCTTCTTCCCACCCAATTCCCCTCTTCTTTATGTCTTTCTCTGCCATCCCTCACCCCTATATCTTCACAGTGGCTTACTGGCAAGATTTGATAATCTCTGTTCTGCCAAATATAATGATGATATTTATTAATATGTATTCTAATAGTGCCTCTAGATTCGTGGTGCACAACCAATTTTTATTGAATTAGTAAATAAACGAAAGGTGTAATAAAAAGAAGTGATTTAGTGGAGTTCAGGGATTTCCAAGTGTAGCCTGATAGCTTTGATGTATTGTTAGAGCACACACAATATATGATCTGGAGATAATTGATCTTCTACTCAGAATGAGTAATTAACAAGAGTAATGGCCCTCAGGATAAAGAGGGGATAAGGATACACACACACACACACACACACACACACACACACACACACACACACAGTGTGTGTGTATTGTGTTTGTGAACATGTAGGTACATATATGTAGGTATATCTGTATATATCTGTATGTATATACATATATGTCATTTTTCTGACATTTTCTAGATTCATCTATAAATTCCATGTTGTTACAACAATTACTCAAAGTAAGACAATTGTGATTAATGATTTAGACAATGTTTCCATCTAGATTTCAGCTCTGCCCAGTGTTGAATGGAGATATTGAATGGTGAGGGGTTAATAATTCAGAATGTTGATACCAGTTCACAAATATGTTAATTCCATACCAAAATCTGAAGTTCATCCAGAACATTCTGGTGCACTTGCTATGGCTCTGAATAAGAAATGAGTAAGTGGCTTCATGCAAAGTCAAATAGAAGAGCTAAAATGATTTCATTTGGGTTTAGTTTATCCATACAGCTAATTTAAATTTTATAGACCTGTATACAAAATGAAAAGGCTTAAGGTTCAAATATGGCAGGGCAGAACTGCTGGGTTGGTTTCAGAAAGCCGTCACTAGTGTAGTCTTCACAGGCATCCTGTTACCAGCACAGTTATATAGCCACTTAACCATGGTTATTCTGACATGACTGATCCCAAGAGACCATAAACATAACTACTACCAGCTGCTCACTTGTATCATTCAAGGGCTGTGGCTCTTCTGTCCAAGTTCTTCACATCTTCACTTTGACTCAAAACATTGTTATCTTTGCACAAATTGACTTACATAAACGTATATTTCTGTTGAATATGCTATTTATTTATTTTTATAAGTATTATTAAATAAGATTGTCTTTCTTATCCAGACTTGACTACATTTCACTCAGTGGTAAATCTGGCTTCCACCTCTGGAAATGAGGCAATATTGAGTCTGATATTGTTGAATGGTGCTGGTATATACAAGGTATCTTTTTTCTAGGGTTCCAATGACTGAAACTAGTCATCTATGTTATGGCCAGACATCAGACATCTAGCCAAACAGCTGCATGATCAATTCGATCTGACAATGAAATCAGATGGAATGAGTGTATCCGGCTTCATAATGCTGCCAACCCAATGTGGCTTCATCAGTGCAAATCAATCAATGTAATGCTGTAACAATGTCTCATTAAAAAACTAAAAAAAAAAAAAAAAACTTTGGTCAAGAATCCTTATATAGAATACAAAAAAGTACTTTGCTGCATAGTACACAACAAAACCAAAACTCTTGCTATTTACTTGTTTACGCAAATCAACTAGGGTTTTAATTAAAAGATCTTTGGTATCCATTAACATGTACATTTAAAATCCCCTACTCCCAACCTCCTGCAAATAGATCTGTTTACCCAGAAGTTAACTTAGGTTTCCTCAAGATGTATTTGAGGGATTCCTTGACATTTCCTTGCTTCTTGTCTTTGATGTCTAGAACTCTCACCCATATCATATACCTTTGTGTCACTACAGTCATCTTCTAAACAATGAGCTCCTTTGAGATGGGCGCTTCTTCACAAGCCACCAAATCTCTAGTATCTTTTATGATATATATGGAGCATAGTAGACACTCAAAGGTCTACCGAAGAAAGGAGAAATGGGAACATACATTTCTTGATACTTTTAAATTTTTTTATTCTATTTTATGTGTGTGAGCATTTTGCCTGCATTATATTTGTGCACCATATTCATGCATGGTGTCTATGGAGGCCAGAGGAAGGTGTCAAGATCCCCTGAAACTTGAGTCATAGACTATTGTGAGCTGCCATGTTGATGTATGAAACTGGGTCCTGTGGAGGAGCAATGAGTGCTTTTAACTCCTGAGTCTTCTCTCCAACGCCACATTTATCAAGTCTATATTCACCACATTACTCAGAGACTGGGAATTTAAGGATTTCAACTGTGTTTTGAAGGTAGCCGGTAGGTGACTCTTCAGTATAAGCCTTTGTTTGAGGGACTTGGGATCTAGAAGTCTATGTCTTCTTCTCTTACATTGTTAAGTTAAACAAGAAAAATTGAGCACCCCAAAATCCTTGAGAGCAAATATTCTGAAATGAACAAAGTGCCAAAAATTGAAATTAGACAAAGTTATGAAAGAATGATAAGGTAAAAAAGTTTTAGTTTAAGCATTTTTTAAAATTTCTTTTTGACATAAGCAGATTTTCTTTTTTGTAACCAAGATTATTTTTATTTTATTTATTTATATTTGTCCCATAGTACCATGCAATAACATTGTATTTTAAGAGAAATTATTCCATAAACACTTACTGCACACCTACATGATAATCTGTGTTAGAAATATGAATAGGACGAAGTTTGATTCCTGTCATCCAGGTCTAGACATATAATTGGAAGAGAGATCAAAATTATAAATAATTGCAATAAACGCAAATAAAAATGTATCACAGTGCTGCTTGAGTTAACTTTTAGGCTCTCTCTCTCTCTCTCTCTCTCTCTCTGTGTGTGTGTGTGTGTGTGTGTGTGTGTGTGTGTGTGTGTGTGTGTGTGTGTGTGTGTGTGTATGTTTCTAGGTCAAACTGTGAGGTCACTTTCAAGATGATTCTAAAGGTCAAAAAAATGCTTGGTTGAGCGGTCAGCCTTTGACAGAGCATTGTTGATAAATGAAGTTAAAGAGATGACGGGAAGACACGGGAAGCACTGTGAGTGCAGACATGATAAAATAAGTTCCCAGAAAGCCTGTCTCTGCAAGTTGGGGAGGAAGTTATAGGGTTCACTGTAGTGAGATCCTAACGTCAGGGGCTGGCAGGTGGAAATAGCAGGGTAAGTAGCATATTTGATAGCAATGAAGATAAGGCTTCCTTGCAAATTGAACTTGAAACAAGCTAGATATAAATATAGATCTATTAAGACACAGAGTTTCATGTGTCAGTCTCCATTAATGGTATGAGGCTGAGAAGTATTTGTGCTGAGTGGCAGGAATTGGTGGGCCTGCCAGTCCCAGGAGGGTGGCGAGAGCAGGAGAGTTATCCTCCAAACCTGAAGAGAAGCTCTTGCTTACGAGTACACACAACCTCTGTCACACCACAATTTGATTCTACTTCAAGCACCTATAAGACATAAAATTGCCTGCGATGGAAATCAGAGCTGGAGTACAATGCAAAGCTAGAGGTGGGTTGTCAGCAGGCAAGATCAAAATCTCTTTTAACTTATATCAGACAAAGGATTAACATTGGATTCTGTAAAAATTTTTGAGTGATTCTCATAGTGTTCCACTAAAAACAATCTTGGGAAATTATCTGATAGCATCTACTTAAATGCCAAGAACTGGGTGGTGAATTATTATCTCCTTAACTGTCTTTGAAAGTCACAGAGTATGCAGCTAGACGATAGGGATTTGGCTTTGCTCTGTACTTTTACAATTATATTATTTCCCCATCTCGGATTAGCCAAGTGGAACTTGGAGTGTTTACTAGTCATGGACGGTAAAGGGGTCACACTGCTGAGGACTCAGAATTCTCTACCTACTCTGTCTATGTCACATACACACACACACACACACACACACACACACACACACACACACACACGGTGCAAGACCACAAGCTTTCCTCACTAGGAATAAAAATGCACATTTCTAAGCAGAATATTATTTGATTATAAACTTTGTTTTTGTATCATGCATGGCCTGCTCTTGAAATGACAAAAATGGAGTTCTTATTGTACAATCTTGGTTTTCTTCTAAATGCCCCATGCCATTGTAACAGGACCCCATGGCTTCCAGGCCAGGTTTATGAGATAATAGTTCTTTTGCTCTGGCTGAAGGGAGAAGATACAACATTGAAACTTTGGAATTCAATAACATTTTAAATGCTATTTTTCTTGTCCATTGCTTTCCAACATTTTATGAAATTTTCTACTTTCTGGGTTTCATAAAATCCTGTGGCTCTTTTAAGCAATAACCAATTACAACCTTTTGTCCTGTTGCCCAAGGTTAAATTTAATTGAAGTAGAACCAGCTATGAATGCCCAATGACTATTTTATATTTCAGAAAATTAAATAATTTTGCACTTCCCATGCAAGTACTTTGGGCAGTTTAATTGTATGGATGAGTGAAAGTTGGCAATATTACTTGAGTTTGTATATGCCATACACCATCAGTATGGGTTTACAAATAACCTTTCAATAATAAGTATATAAAAAGTAAATTGGCCACTTGTCTTTGAGACGCTCACACCTCATGCTCTCAGTAAATCTCTCTTACTTTCTTCTAAACACCTCTTGTCTTCATGCATAAGCCAGCCTTAAAGTATCTTTAATAGTTTCTTCAACTTTGATACATTAAAAAAATACAAGAGACAGAAAGATGGGCTAATGAGTGAGTAAAGGACATGCTCGGTAAGTATGAGGACAGTGAGGATGCTAAGCCAGCCTAGGAGATGGCCTGTAATTCCAGATCTTGAAAGGGAGAATCAGAATCCTCTAGGCAAGTTTGCTGGCTAAACTAACAGAATCTGCCAGTTCCAGGCTTAGAGAGAATGGTCTAGGAGGACACCGTATGTTATCCTCTTACTTTCACAAGTACAAAAACGAATGTATAAAGTAACTCCCATTACACACACACACACACACACACACACACACACACGGTACATACCATACACTCCCACACACAAACCTTAAAGACAAACTTACCTGACCATCTTATTTATCCACAATAATTTGAAAATACCCCCAAATTTCTTCTCTTGCTCGTGAACCTAATAAGTGTTCCTAGAACCCTCAATGGAATTATCCATCCTTTCCTCTTATGGTGTGGTTTGCTCTAATGATGTCTGCATCTTCCACATGCTGTCTTGCTGTCCCTATTAAACCCTTCATAATTTCTAGAAATTTTAATAGCTTTCATCTAGGTCACATCATCTGAGTTTCTTCTTGGCCTCGAAAACAAAATGAAACATAATTACTCAGCTCTTGAGCTATACTTTCAGATTTAAATAAATGTGTGTGTGTGTGTGTGTGTGTGTGTGTGTATAAGACAACTTATAGCAATATTTTGTAAGAAAGCCACTACATGTTTCTTCAAATTTCTTCCTTTTACAAAATGAAAATAGTGAATGAAATAAAATGATTTGCAGTTGAACAAAGTACATCTTTCTCAGTCATTAGTGTTCACTGTTTATTAGAATAATTAGAGAAGGTAGGACAAATGCTTATGGCTTGACAAAGCAGCATAATTTATCTACCCAGTGAAATCTCTTCTCAGGGTCATACTGAAATGAGACACCTTGCCAATCAGCAGCAGCATTCCCAGTAAATAGATCTTTCTCTTTGCACCAGTGTTTCATTGTATAGCAGAAACAGTCCCCAAAGTGAGACTCCTGTGTTTATGGTAGTATATAAACCTTTAAATTTGTGTTGGCAGAGTGGTCCAGATTTCTTGAACAAAACATCACCAAGAATAATTGCATTCGGCAGGTGAGACAGTTTGGGCAAACAGTGACGTAATACATATTCCAGCTAGGCTAGAACACACCTGGTAAGGAAAGCTACTGACCCTCCCTAGGGACAGTTGCCTAATGTGACTTATATGGAGTTGAAGCATACAGGGGAACCTGCACAAACAGTAATGGAGGTTAGGCTTGCTTAGAAGGGTAGAGGATGGGAGATTCAGTAAAGGAAAGGTGACTAGTCTCGGTAGAGTGGATTTATCATAATAATAGAAGACAAGTTTGCCTTAGTGACTAATGTTCTACAACGAAGCATAAGGCTGGAAGGGTAGAAATAATTCTGGCCCTAATGTGCTGGCTGGTGAAGAAAATCTTATCTGGAGTGTAACAGGTGACCCTTGCTAACTTCATCATGTCTATTCCTATCAATAGATACATATACGCTTGACAGTTTTATTTTTTGTAATACAATTAGAAACACAAACGCATATTTACACTTATTTGTTTTAAATCTCAATTCGTGTATGGGGAGCAGCATAATTACATCCACATATAAGCATTTGCATATGAAAGTCCTTGATTTGCATGGACAATTACAAGCACTCTTTTTTTTTTTGCTGATGCAAATGAAGAAACACCTTTGGAAAATTGGCCTCATAATTTCTAATCATACATCTTTGAGTGCCATGTACAGTTTTAGGGAAGAAATCGGCATCCTTTCAAGAATGTCAAGTCATTTAGTCAGATTTGCTCTGGGAGAAGTGCTTGACGGAATAATTTTTCTTACTACTAATAATAACACTTAAATATTGAGCATTCAATAGTCCAAATTGGAGAGAGATAAAAAAACTGACTTGGTTTCTAAATAGTCAAAGAATCCTGCACTTGACTTCACTACTCTGTGGGAAGTTTTATGGGTGTTTTATTATAGGCAATCAGAGAACTATTTATCTATTGGCTTTGCATCTCAGAAGATTAAAATCTCTGATGGTTCTTTATTGGTAAAATTGAAAAGGGTCAAATCTCTTGTTTCAGAAGGCAAAGGGCCACAGAGACATTTTCAGAAGTATCCCCAGGTGTCTGTCTCTCGAGATAAATCTCAGTATGAGCAAAATATTTCTCAAGGGAGAGTGAAATTCACATTTGGGTTTTAACAGCTGTCAAAAGCCCAAGGTCTCTCAAAAGAATGACTATTTAACATGATTTTTAATGTCAACTTTCTGTCCAAAATGCTGGGTCTGTCTTGGAGTGTTTCTACTTAGTTTTCAGCTATTTAAATATGTGAAATTTCTTCTTGTCATGAGCACGATCAGGAAGAGAACATTTTTAGTTCTATCATTTATGTACTTTCGGTAATTACACTTCATTTATTGGGTCATGAGAAATGACATTTTGTTTCTAAGTGAATAGAGTTATAATGACTTCACCTCAGATAGTTGTCTTAATCCTGTCACCGAGGTAACTCTGCCCTTCTAAAATCGCTCCTTAGTAAGCCTTTTCTCCCCATGTTGATCGAAGGAGGCAACAACCATTTTGAGTACATAAAGCAGATGGCTGAGTTCTCTGTTCAAAGGTGAGGTGAAAAGGCAAAACCAGTCTTTCCAAAGAGCATCAGGAAACTGCTGGTGTCTTGGTCCATAATCATGGTTCAGGTATTTGGGGTCCAGGTGGGCCAGTCTCCTAGATGAGTGGACCAAGCTAACTGCCCTCATTTTCATAGACCCAGAAGGATTTAATACTGCAAAGAAAGATGTTCTTCCCCTGTATTTTGTTTTTCTGTTGAGTTTTGTGTGTGCATGCACACAAGCATGTTTGTGTGTGTGTGTGTGTGTATACATGTGCACATGTGTGCATGTTATTTGTGATATCCATAAGGAATTCCTCTATAATAATGAGTGTTTTCTCCCACCTACAGAAATAGGTTTTAAATCTGAAGGATTTTTAGGTGCACACTAATAAACACTAGAGGTTTTTTTTTTTTTTTAACATTTTTCTACACCTCATGATTATAGTAACCTTATATACTAGTTGCTTTTCTTGTTGATGTGGGTAAACACATAAGCAACTTAAGGCGGGGGAAGGGGCTTATTTTTTACCTACAGCTTAAAGGCATACTGTCCCTTTTGGTGGAGAGAGCATAGTGACTCCAGGAATGGGAGGTGGCTGCTCACATTACACCTGTGCTCAGAAGCTGAGAAAGAATAGGAAGTGTTGGGACCTGGTTACAGTGACTGATTATAGTGTACCTCCAGTGACCAGAAAGGTCCTACCTTCTAAATGTTCCACAACCTTCCCAACCAGTATAACTGACCTTCCAGGGAACAAGAGTTTAAAGACACGAACCTATAGTAGACATTTCAGATTCAAAACACTGAACCTTGTCATGAAGGTTAGAACAAGAAAATTCCTACTGTATAAACGAGAAAACAGGTATCTGAAGGATATAAAATTTTATTTAAAAGTGTCATAATAGCCACTGTATGAACCAGGACTGAGTCTCACATCAAGGACTCTTTGTTTGATATACTTATTGGTAGTTCTAGATGGCTTCCCAGCACACCTGTATCTCATAGGTTTAATGCAGGGTGGAGTTCAAATTCTAGTAGAGTTAAAATAAAAATTCCATACTGATACCTGAGCGATGGATAGAGGCCTCTTTTTAAAATATCACACTGTGTACGTTTCCTTCTTCCATCTAGGAAAAATGCTGAAAGACCATGACTTAGAAAATTGGGAGACTGGAGCAATTCCTTCAGGGCTCAAGAATGTTTGCTGCTCCTCCAGAGATTCCCAGGACCTGTGGTAGGTGGCTCAATACAGTCTGTGACTCCAGCTACAAGAGATCCAGTAAACTCTTATGGCTTCTCCAAACACTTTGATGCAGGTGGCATATACATAGAAACACACACACACACACACACACACACACACACACACACACATGCACACATGCACATACACAGAGAGACAGAGAGACAGAGAGACAGAGAGACAAAGACAGAGACAAATAAATATAAATCTTAAAAAAATGAAAATCAAATTGTTAAATATCCTTAACAACTTATGACATTTATATCATAATATGCATAACATATTTTGAAATGTGTATGCAGGGCTGTGAAGCCTTGCTATCAATATTCTTCTCACTATACTTCAGTAAAAGCCACCTCATATGGACAGGTGTCATTTGACTCAGTAGAGGTTGTGGCTTCTCTTTGATTCTGGAAGTTTTCCCATTGACTCTTCATTTCCCAAATCTGCCAATAGCTTTTGTTACCTCTCTAACACACCATTGCACTTTGCTCTTCCAGTTCTTCCAACCATGGATATACAGTATTGACCATAGTCAACCTTTGTTTCAAGAGTGCCTTTCTAGTCCCTACGACCTGGAGTGAAGGATGAGACCGCAAACCTACTCAAGGCCTACTAGTTACTTTGCATGATTTTTATTATATGAAGAATAAAACTGATTTTCTGTCATGTTTGTTAGCCATCTGTAAGCAAACAGTATCAAAGTTGAGGCATGTCACTTCAGGTGACATGAGATGACACAAAAGGAGAAGTAATTATAACAAGTCACATAAAAAAGACAGTGAAGATATTAAAATGAGATGACGGTAGGTGAAAAGTAGCTTTGATGACATTTCCATAGACATATTATTGAAGCAGACTCTAAGATCTTTGAACATGCCTAAGATTTGCACAATGTATACCAGGGTGCATGTAGATAATATTGTCAATCAAGTTAATAGATGATATTTGTAGAGAGAAAGAAAACATTCCTTCACTTCTGCTTCCTCATTGAGCCATTTGGACTCACCATTTGTCTAAACATCTGCCTTTTCACCCACAAGAGTCTTCTGGGAGAGAAAACTAGACAGTAGAGAGGCCAGATCCCATCCTCCATGTTGACAGAGCTGCAAGGGTAATCATTGTCCCTCAGCTTTCAAAGGTTAAGAAGCCTAAGTGCTTAGAAGCTGAAAGAAAACAGACTTTTATGGTATCAAGAGGAATACCTGAAATAGGTAACACTTTTTAAATACTTATTTTGTTGTACGTATATGAGGGCTTTACCCACATGTATTTCTAAGTACCAAATGTTTGCAGTGCTCTGAGAGGCCAAGAAGGAGATCTCCAGAAGTTCCTTCTCCTTCCAGAAGGAGAAACTTGAGTTGCAAGTATTTTTACTGTTATGAAGGTGCTGGGAATTGAACATTGGTTCTCTGGGAAATCAGTGACTACTCTTAACATTGGAGCCATCTCTCCAGACCCCTGATAGAAAGTTTTCTAACTGTAACCAGACCTCCCATTCACTCTCAGTATAAAAGCAAGAAAACAATCGTAGGTCAGAATGTACACTTGATATTGGTAATAAACCCAACGAGGAGTTGAAGCATGTTTAGTAGAGGAAGCATTGCTTTCCTGAAGCAGGTAAACTGATATTTTTTAACAGCTACACAAGTTAAGATTGGGAATGATGAAAATTTTACCCATTCCGATGATTGTTAATCCCTATGGTTTTGTGCGTTTCCCTTTCCTCTGTCAGCTCATCCTCTGAACACCAACCTTTTGCTTTAGCACCCAGAGAATGGGAATGTGTCCTTTCACATGCTCATGCATTGCTTCATGACCCATGGAGCTCCTAGAGCTATAGGGGGTCAATCAAGAGGCTTTACGTGGAGAATCCGCAGAATGTGGAGTGCTAAGGATTCTGCATCATCATTTCTGTGTGAGGGACAAGCTGATAGTGGCTTTGCATTTAAGATCCCGTGTTTTTAGCAGATAAGAATTCAGAGATAATGTTACCCAGGATGTTTAAAGATCACATCAGAGAGAATAATTTGACATAAGGATAAATAAATAATGCATTCACTTGTTAGCCTACAAATAAATGGCGATGCCTAAAAACGGCACCTTTTGAGCAAAATTAGGGCTGCCACATAGGCAGAGCTGCTCTCTCTTTCTAACTTTAATATTCCGTGTTGGCAAGGCACTCCTTTTTCATTAGAGCCTTTCAAGCAGAAAAGCTAATATCTGAATATATTATTTTACATATTTACTTCAAACTTAACAGGACTGCTCAGCAAAGCAGTCCCCATGCATGGAATACTAACAGGGGTTTGCAGATGGGTGGAAGGAGAGAAATGACGGGAAGGTGGAGAGAGTGACAGCCCCCCTCCCCCTCCAGCCACAAAGCTCAGACACAAGCCACCGCAACACCTGGCTGATAAAGCTAGGCAGAGGCAAAGCATCCCAAGAAGCAAAGCAAAGCAAAACAAAACAAAACAAACAAACAAACAAAAACCAAAACAGAACAAAACAAAAGCAAAAGGTCAAAACGAACACACACACATACACAGACACACACACAGACACACACACACACGCACGCACGCACGCACGCACGCACGCACGCACGCGCACACCAGGCAGCACGAAGCTGTTTGAATAGGATTTTTAAATGTTTTAATCCAACAGTAAACACATAAATATTTATTTCTTTAAGTATAAGATTTCTAAGATACAAATCTAGGTGAACCTCTACAAGAGATCATTTTTATAAATAAAAATTGGCTAGTGAATTCTCAGACACCCAGTGTTCTATAATTAGTATAGTTCTGGATTTTAGAAGTGGGGGGATATTTCAAAAGCAGAGTTCATAGAATTTTGGTTAAATTTTGCAATCTATTTTAAAAATTAATCTTATTTAAAACTTTAACCTATGCCGTTGAACTTGGGCATCGCTATAAGACACCATGAGACATTTCCACACATGAGAAAATTCATTTTTTATCACTTTTGACAAAAAGATACAATCACAGTATGTGTGATCCTTGTGAGTACCTCCCGCCATTTTTCGTTCTCCATCTTCACGTTCCTTAGATTAGATAAATATAATGCTTGTAAGTGATGGGAATGGAAAAGTTGGGCATTTTATTTTGATTTTCTGGGATGGATTTAAAGCATGGTTTTCTTTGTTTTTAAAGTTTTTTTTTAATTTTAAGAGAGAGAGAGAGAGAAAGAGAGAGAGAGAGAGAGAGAGAGAGAGAGAGAGAGAGAGAGAGAGAGAGAGAGAGTATGCACTTTAATACATGAGTGCAAGTGTCCACAAAGACCAGAAGAGGATGTTGGAGATTCTGGAGCTAGCATTAAGAGCGATTGTGAGCCTTCTGACATGGGTGCTGAGAACTGCATCGGTTCTTCTGAAAGAGCAGCCAGTGTTCTTAACTGCTAAACCATGCACTCCTCCAGTCCCTGGGTATGTTTCCCATGGTACACCAGGCACATATTTACACAGGTATCATACCATCTAGCTTCAGGTATTGATCATTTTTTATTATTCCCATTTCCCTTTGTTGTTGCTTGTTCCTGCATCCCAGCCTGTACTCAGATTCACTCTGTAGTGAAGCATGACCTTGAACTTCTGATCCTTCTGTTTGTTGGGCTGGAGACAGAACATCTTTGTACTTGCTAGGCTAGCACTGTATCTAGACTCAGCTACAACTTCGGCCCTCACATTTCTCCTTTTAGTTCAACACATAGCACGTAGAATATTAGTAAACACACATATCAACAAAGACAAACACTGCTCATTCAGAGACAGACAGGATTGGGTTGTAACTGGACTGTAGGCAGCCCTGACTTCTGACACATGGAGCCTGCTTATGAAGAAAGTACATATTCCTGTGAACATCATGAGAGTGGGAGGGTCACACTATGTAACATAAAAGTCTAACACTCAGTGGGAAAATAGTCACATTGTATAGTGGTTTGAATAAGCTTAGCTCAAGGAGTGGCCCTATTTGGAGGTGTGGCCTTTGGAAGTGTGCCACTGTGGACATGGGCTTTAAGACCCTCCTCCTAGCTGCCTGGAAGCCAGTCTTCTGTAGAACTTTCACCTCTGCCTGCACCATGCCTGCCTGGATGCTGCCATGCTCCTGTCTTGATGATTATGGACTGGACCTCTGAACCTATAAGCCAGCCCCAATTAAATGTTGTCCTTATGAGGTCGTGTCCTTGGTCATGGTGTCTGTTCACAGCGGTAAAACCCTAACTAAGATACATTGTTTGTAGCATGTGCCTCTGAAACTCTACCACCCCACTGCAGTCTTAAGATGTGATTAAGCTTCAAGCATAACTATAAAATTCATGAGAGGAGATTAGGTCAAATACGGAGAAGGGCTAAATGTGACAGCAGAGAATGCCTGACTGCCCAGAGCTGAGGTGCCTTGCAAAGAACTTGGCAAAGGACAGGGATACTGACAGTCAAGCCTAGAGACTGACGTAAAAGCAGAGACTGTGACTTGACATGGGCACAGATCCGAGATTCAGGAGCTGTGCTGGGACGCAGGTAATGGTATGTAGCTGTGTGAGTCTGCAACAGAAATGGAAAGACAGTTTTGATGAAAAAGTTGAAAGTGATAAAATACATGATCAGAGGAAAGAAACACAGCACGCGACAGGCACTATTTGGAGGTATGGCCTTGTTGGAGGGAGTGTGACGCCCGCAAGGATATCAAGTGTGCTTTTGCTTGTGGTTTCTATCCAGAGTGCTCTAAAGAGTGCAGGGGAGGGGCGGGGTGGGGCAGGAATAAACTCTCTACAGTACCTCTACAGAGCTGCATGGCTCCTTTGTCCTTTAGGCTCCTGTTCAGTCATGAGTCCCCAGACACGATTTATGCTGACCAGTGCATATGACAGGTACCAACCCGCTTCTCTTTCTACGTCTCATCCAGCTCCACCCCGCTTTTTTACCAAGCGTTTGCTGAAAACAATGCCACTCCTTTACTTAATTATCCAATTTCACTCACTTAATCATTTATTTATAATCTCTCTTTCAAGAATACTGTAAGGTCCGGGAAGGTGAGACTCGCCTATTTGTGTTCAGCTCTCTTTCAAAAGCCTAGAGCAGTGCTCAGGGCTTAATAATGAAATGAATTTAAAAAAATGGATAAACTGACCCCAGGAGAAATGGCTTAAGGCCTATGCAGTACAGGCATTTACAATTTTTCTTTGTCTGTGTATATGTATGTCTACACACATGTACACACATGCATCTGTATGTTAGCATGAATATAGGTGTATATGTTCATAAGGAAATGTTAGTGCCCATATCTGCATGTACATTTAAAGGTTTAACCTTGGTGGGTACATTCCGCCATTACCCTCCACAGCATATATTGAGATGGGGCCTCTTTCTTAATCTACAGCCAGCAGATTTGGCTGGTCTAGCGAGCCCAATTTCTCTGGAGTCTGTCTGCCTGTTTCCCAAGCTGCTGGGATTACAGACTGGCTGCCGTGCCTGTTCTGCTCTCATATGGGGCTGAGGATCCCAAGTCTGGTCCTCAAGCTTGCACAGCCAGCGTTTTATCCACTGAGCCATCTTTCTAGCCAAGGCTTCTCAATTGAAAAACAAAAAAGCAAACAAAAAGTCAACAAAAACCAAAACAACAACAACAAAAACCCCCCAAAACTAAAACCTTATTTCCTGAGTGGGCTCTCCTCACTGGCTTCAATATGTCATCTATAACATTGTGCCCAGTAAGGAGGGGTTCTAATACTGTATTTCTCCAGGGGAGGAATCAGACTAGCGTATCTTCTGGAGTTTCTCTGGTTTAACATCCAGCAATTTTATGCTTTTAAAATTTTACAATCTAAATGCTCAGGTTTTTTCCCACAGTGAAACTTCCATTTTTAAACAAGTGGATATCCCAACTTTACATAAAATCCAGAGAATTTCTGAAGCGCTCTCTCTTCTCTTCTCTTCTCTTCTCTTCTCTTCTCTTCTCTTCTCTTCTCTTCTCTTCTCTCTCTCTCTCTCTCTCTCTCTTTCTCTCTCTTTCCTGTCTCTGTCTCTCTCTTACGCGCACACGCACACACACACACACGCACAGAGAGAGAGAGAGAGAGAGAGAGAGAGAGAGAGAGAGAGAGAGAGAGAGACCCACATAAAGGAGACAAAATAGTGTTTGATTTCATTAATCTCCTAGTTATAGTTCTATTGTACCATTGTTCTGCTTCTTTTAAAACATGGATAAAATGGCTTCCATAATGAGTGAGCAGGAGGAGAGATATGCAGATTCACTGATGTATTCCTCTTTTCTATACTTGCTATTTAAAAGAATTGATCAAATACAGTAAACAATTACTTGACTGTCCAGAGTGAACTCCTGCTGTTGACAGGGGCACAGCCATTTCACACAACCACAATGCCTCAGTCTCATGGGGAAGGCAAAGGCTGGGTAACTTTCAGAGGGAGGGCAACCTCAGGTCCAAGTGGTAATGTTCACAGTATGTGACAAAAAATCTCTGCCATCGCTTTCTCTCCCTGGCTAGTTACGGTCTGAAGACAGATCTCCTGTAGAGACTGATCCTTCTGAAATGAGCCAGCCTTGCCTCTTTGTCCAGCTGTATATAATGACTCTGCTTCCTTGTTATCCGTATGCAATAGGAACCCAGTTTTTGTCAGCAGTGTGCAATGGCCCTGCCTCCCTGTCCAAACCCTGTAGGTGATGAACACACTGAGTTTCTGGGTGCTGTAGCTTCTCCATCAGAGTCCCAACCACCTGGGTCCCACCATTTTGGAATGCGTTTCTTTCTGCCGTTTCCTTGGCTGCCATTTCTTCACTCCCTGGCTGCTCTGAGCTGTGCAGGGACTCAGCAACTGTTATTTGGAAAGAAGTTATGTGCACGAATCAATATGATATTTGGCCTAGTGAGTATTGATGATCATTTGGCTGTTGTCACTAATGGCTTTGATATTCTGCAAAAGCACAAAGTGTCAGCCATTTATTAATAGATCTGTTTTCCTAGCAGGGGGTGCATCCTCACTGCTTATCATGTACCTGAAGTTTAAAAAAAAACACCAGACCCCTGAATAGATGGTGTAATGAAAGACTCTGTCAGTGTGCGGCATATCTGTTGATTAAAAAGCAGGTAACAGAATGTGCCTGAAGGACAACGTGCACACAATTCTTCCAAAGCCCTCTTTGCCAGTGATCACCCTTACATGGATTAAAGGCTGCCAGATATAATTATTTACCAAGTTCTTGTAAAATGGAGAAATTTAAAATTAAGAAGAGATATCTGATAGCTTGTCACAGAAAAGTCACTGGACCAGGCTTGCATAGAATTTGTGAGATTAACCAGATAAAGCACATTCATGGATTCTACCAGAGTGACTAAATTGTGGTGGCAAGGTATATAGACTTATATACCTTCATCCTTTTTTATACAGGGATAAGTGGTTGAGAAAACAGAACTCTGGCCTCCACCTTTGCCCTGGCTTTCCTAGGGACACAGGCTATTACCGCAAGCCATTCTAGAAAAAACATTATTGATTCTCCAAAGAGCAATAGTAACCCTTACTCTATCCATGCCATCTCATTTCCTAATCTGGTATGGTATGTATAGATCTTGATACATAATTTGGGCACCATTGAGAGAAAACAGCCATCATCTCCCGGAAGTGAGCACGCACTAGTTTATCCTACTTGCTGCAATAATTACCATCTTCCATGCAAACTCTAGAGGCAAAAACCCCTCCATGCATTGCTGTTATCCTTGGTCTAACTGCTATAGCTGTTCGTGGTTGTCAACTTGACTACAAATGAGTAGAAGTGTGAGGAATTTTCTCTTAATTAACTCATTTGAAATGGAAAACCCAGTTCTAATCCACATCACTGAGGTGAGGAATACACCTTTAACCCAGAACTTTTGAAGTGGAAGGATCCACCTTTACACCGGACCATACCTTCTGCTGTCAGCCTGTATAAAAGTCGTGGAAGAAATAAGCTTACTATTGTTCTTACTAGCAAGTCCAGACCATTACTGCAATTGAAGCCTACTTCTTTGGGATTCCAGCATATATTGAAGACCAGCTGAGACATTCAGCATTGTGGACTAAACAACTACTGGAACTTCCATTGATAGATAGCTATTGTTGGACTAGCTAGACCATAGGTTGGAAGCCATTTTAATAAATCCCCTTTCTATATGTATTCATTCCTCTAGAGAACCCAACTAATATACTTATTTAAGG
This sequence comes from Rattus rattus, assembly GCF_011064425.1. Taxonomy (NCBI): domain Eukaryota; kingdom Metazoa; phylum Chordata; class Mammalia; order Rodentia; family Muridae; genus Rattus; species Rattus rattus. Next base: position 27,844,286 of record NC_046160.1, on the reverse strand, counting down.
GTAAGTTTAAAGAGCAGCCAAATTAATGACAAATATGTGGTAGTTCTTAGGGACCATGCCCTCTTCAGAGGCCCTTAACACGCTTGTTGAACCTCTAGTGAGCACAAACAATAACAATATACTTGCCTCTAAAAAAATCTAAATAAACAAAGTATTCTAGATATAGGCTTCGAATGTTGAATTCTCTGGACCAAGAAAGTTGCATGGTTATCAAACCAACAGCACATAGGCAGTGTGTCAGTTTAGAAACATAGTATGTTACTTGGGGTTTCTAAAACGACCATTGGCACAGAAGGCTTAAGGAAAGAGTTATGCAGCTAAAGGGACTTCAAGGTAAGATACCTCTAAGAATCAAGAATTTATTAGGTAATCCAAGCAGGTGACAATATTACAAAAGAGGAAAGTAGCTTTCATTGTGCCTTCTATTTCTCCCACACTCACTACCATCGCCACCCCAGCCTGTTTCATTTATTTTTCTTTTCCGTAGCAATTTGTGTTCATGTATTCTTATGGAATGTATGAATGTCTCTACACATTTCCTCACTGGATCTTCTGGACTCTGTCTGTGGTATCACAGTATAGGAAAGTTTGGGCAATCACTATGAAATGTACTTGAATGTTGATTTTCCCAATTTCCCCTAGTACATAGACAATATCATTCTCTATGCAATAGGAGAGAAGTTAATCTATTATACACCATGAATATTTTGGATCAGGGGATTTAATTGTCTAGCTAAGAAGAGATAGCCTAGCCATTCAGAAAATATATATCTTCTTTGTTCTGGACATAAACATGGTCTATATTTTTATTTCTTTCTTGAAGAGAGATGAGATCAAGTAACTAAGTTCTAACCAGAAAACACACAGAATTGATTGTGCAACTTCTTAATCTGCTAAGGCAAATCTTCACTCCTTTTCCTGTATCCATTTCCGCACTTACTGGTAGCGAGAGTTCTGAAAACATAACACATGGGCCAACAAAATGGAAAGATCTCGAATCCTCAAAATAGCATCAAAATCTGTGTCAAATATCATTATTGATTTGTAATGCAAGCATTAATGCATGAAGCATGTCAGAGTTTCTTCTTAAGCTGATTGAACTGTCTTCATTAATATAGTAGATAGATACAATAGTAGATAGAGGTTACTGTTTTCTGGGATCACTGCTGAAGGAAATTTACTCAGGAAAAAAAGCACTAACCAAAGTAGAATGGTCAATAAATGATGAAATTCCGCTTGACTTCAGATTCATTCTTTCTAGAGCCCCTGCTTGCTCTCATAATTGAGAATTGACTCTGCCCCAAAAGGCAAGGATCAAGGCCAATACATAAACTCTGATCCCTTTTACTAGTCAGTGGCTGTGTGAGTATAACTGGTTGAATATACATTGGCAATATATAGAACATACAAAGTCCTGTGATTTTTACCTCTTCAAAAGCTGGCTGACAGTTGAAGACACAGCTCAGTGGTTCAGGGAACATGCTGTTGTTATAGAGTATCCAAGTTTAGCTCCCAGTGCCCACAATAGACAGCTCATAGTCACCCGTAACTCCAGTTCCTGGTGATCCAACGTCCTCTTCTTGGTCCTGTACAGATATGTACAGAATTAATGACCATGCATAGAATTTAAAATTATGATAAATATTAACAGCTAAGCAATTGACTCTTTAGTTATGGCTAACAGATTAATCTAATACCCATTCTTTCTCATCCAGTCCTACTAAGGATCCATTTTCAGTTTTGTTTGTTTATTTTTGTTGTTTTGCTGTTATTTTTTTCTTACAACTCTCATTCAGAGCATGATCTACAGATCAGAAAAACGAGTATCCACAGATAGCTATTAGAAATATAATTTGGCAAACCCCATTCTAGAACAGAAATTTGCCTCATGGCATAATCTCCATGAGATTCTCATTCATATAAAAATTTGAAGAATGTGGGGCAAGGACTTCAATATATGCTGAGAATGGATTTCCTGAACAAGCGTACCTTAAGCAATTGTGCTTCTTTTCACCTTAATCTTCATCTCTGCAGGTTTCTATGCATTGAATCAATTGACTGCAGTTTCCTAGCTGAAATATATGGACTTCATAAAGACCTACTTGGATTCATATGTAGCAGGAGTCATATTTAACATATCAAATGATCTGGCTATCCAAGACTGAGAATCCACAACTGCAAACAGGTATCGGGACTTGTAATGTATCAGGACCCTTTAGGAGAAATATCCAGGTCAGACAGAGAATTAATTCCTCAGTGTTTAAATGGTTATGCCTAAGCTTTATCTACTGAATAGGAATCTCTGGGAAACAAGGCCTCAATTAGTCAATCTATGCAGTGCACAATAAAGGAAAACTGGTAGCATAGGTAGCTATCCTTTGAGGGACTATTTTGTTAGCACCAATTTCAAGCAATTTGGGAGCCAGTTAATTAATATTCAGTAATCTTGTTCTATCATGGAACACCTTTGCTTCTTCTACTATTGCAAAAAGTATCTTTAAACATGAGACCATGCCACTAGCCTCATATAAAATGCCTCAAGTAAAGGAGTAATGAGTCATAGCATCCTTTCTCAACCTTGGTTTATTATCGATTCCTGAGCATCTGGCCCCAAGAAACAACCAGTAGCAGAAACTCAGAGGTGGCAGTGTGAGGGAACTCCACCAGCTGTGGTCTTTGACCTCGGTGACCCAAATATTCTTATAGGTCCAATTTACAGTCTCTGGAGCTAAAAATCAAATACTTAAATGACCCAGACACCTATTGATAGTTAACTTTAAAGTGTACAGTTTTGTTGTCTAACAGCTAATAATAATAAGTTTTTACTGGCATCAAGGAGGTTGGGGGGAAGGACTGTGGGATGGATAGTAAGTTTTGAAGACTTTTCCTATCCTCCATTGTTCTTTGAACTTGAAGTTTCTTAATCTCTCACTATATATCTCTCTCCCTCTCCCTCTCTCCCTCTCTCCCTCTCTCCCTCTCTCTCTCTCTCTCTCTCTCTCTCTCTCTCTCTCTCTCTCTCAACTTCCTTCCCTCCCTTCATCTATCCATCCATATTTCCTTACCTAAATTTGTCCAGTTTTTGTGAGGTTAAACAAGACACAGAAGTGCTCAGTACAAGACAGACAGCAATACATGGTCAAAGACAACCCTTGTCTTTTATACTTAATACAATGTCATCCTCCTCAGTAAGCAAGGGCACCGAGGAAGTAAGGTAAAATATCCTAACCTCTCTGTTTGTTGACTCAGAAACATACCTTGCAGGAGTTGGCAGCTACTCTTTTAGATAACAATTGTGCCATACAAAGGTATTCTGGGAGCTAAAAGGACATATGAGGGCACTAGATATAGAAAGAAAAGTAGTCATTGACCAACTAATGTTGTGAATATTATTCTTATTAATAAACCAACTCTTTTACGGCCTTCAGACTGAATTTTTCTCATGGTCAAAGTTACGCAAGGTCACAGTGTTTCTGAATTGCCCAACACACACGAACAAAATGTCTCCAAATGTTCTCTCAGCCTCCAACATTGGGAGTTCTGCACAACTGCCCCTCTACTGTCCCAGTGATCAGCATTGGTGTGATAACGAATGATGGCTCAGCTGTCAACTATCATGACTCAAACACTGCTTATGACTTACAGTGTCTTGTGCAGGGTCTGATATCCCATCTCCTATTTTCCTCTCCTGTTGTCCAATCATTTGTTAATGATACCAAAGTGTAACACACTTACAGGGTGTTGTGTCCCCTTCAAATCTTTTCAGAACTGATTTAATACCATTTTACGGGCCTGTGCAACTCATCTGAACCCTTAAATCATTTTCCTCTACCCAGCTTAAGGCCTTTCAATTCTACACCTTCACTGATAAGGCTTAACATTTTAACAGCTTAAGTCGTTCTTGCTCTTAGCCATGTATGGGCAGAAATCACTGTCATACAAGTTGCCAGTATTTATCCAAAGATTTTTTTAAGGACATCGCAAAGTACTAAAACAACCGGCATTTACCATTCCATTTTCATATTTAGAAAGTGTCTTTGAACAGGAAATAGCAATTATAGGCAAGTTAGCTGTGACCGACTTCCAGTATATTTTCAGTAGCATTATTTTCAGAATAACCCAAACTGCACAAGGATTATAATCCTGTTCCTCAAACCCAAACATTGAAAAACAAACAAGAGTCTTTTATATTATTCACTGTTTCCAAAACAAAGTCAAATGCTTTACATTTCCCCAGAAGTTGTCATCTTCCCAGTTTATTCCTTTTTGACAAAGCCAATATTTTTCATTTCCCAGTAGCTGTCTTTCCAGTTTTGTCTTTTAAGCATGCCAGTCATAATTCATTTCTCCTCTTTTCTCAACACTCTAACTACTGCTGTATGATTATTGTGTCTTCGCCTGTATCCACTATTCTCTGAGAGTAATTTTACATCATGTTCCTTATCAGAACTTTTGCTGGCCCTAGTGTGATACTTCTCTCATATAGCAGATACTTGTCCCATATTTTCCTTGGCGTGCCTGTGTGCACAGCAAAAAGAAGCTTCAAATATACACTAGAAGTGCGTCTCCCACTGTGTTTGGGTGTGAATAGCAGTTTGAAATGCCCCTGCACTCTCGTGTGCTTGAGCATTTGTTCCCAGGGCACAGTATTTGCAGGTTATGGAACCTTTAAAAGAGTGGAAGAGCCTCACTGGAAGAAGTGAGTCACTAAGGGTAGGCCTTGAAGTTTTATAGCCTAGCCCTGCTTTCTGTCTGCTTCCTGCTTTATGACATCAGAAGTCATGTGACCTGCCCGTCAAGCCACTGCTATCACACCTTTCTCCACCATGATGGACTTGCATCTCCTTGGAATTAGAAGCCAAAGTAAATTTCCCTTACGTTGTTTTTGTTGAGCCCTGGGTCCCAGCATCAGGAAACATAATTAATGCAGCAGGAGAGGCAGACTTCTAAATGATCTATGTCTCCTGACATTCATATCTATGACTCATGTTATAGTCAGCGTGCTTTAGAAAGGCAACTGTAGGGAAAAGATCATATGACTATATCACATGACATTACAGCATTCTTCTGGTAACATTAAAGAGCAGAATGCCATGTTAGAAACAGCATGGTAAGGAACTCTAAATGATGCCTAGAAACTCCAGGAAGCAATACAAATTCCTAAAAACTTCCTGGAAGCAATAGAAATGCTCAGTCCAACAGACACAATGAATTGAATTTTCCCAACACCCAGATGAATAAATGTGAAAATGAATCCTTTCTAGGAGTATCAGACAAGATTAATTCTTCAACAGGTATCTTGGTGGGAGCCATGTGGGACACCTGCAAAAGGACAGAGATATGCTAAGGACTTTGTCTCAAACTGTGAGAAAACAAGCGTGGGTTCATTTAACCAATTGTTAAATGTTGATAGAAACTGATATGGTAATTGATGGGATATTGGTTTCCATATATTTGTAAAATATTAGTAAACAAATCCATCCTACTTGATGAGTTTTTTTTAAGTATTAAAACAGAAAGATGAGTCATAATAGCACTTCAAGATTCACAAACACTGGGTAAGCATTCTATTTTAAGGGAAACTACAAATAAATCCAGTTTTATTCATCTGATGACACTGTGAAGAAAGTATTATGATCTCAATTATTGTAACTATGGAAACCGCTATACCTATTTTACAGATAAAGAATCTGAATGTCATGTCAGGAAGTTAAGTAAGAAAGCAATCTAGGGTATATGGAGCAATGCTGTAAATGCACAAACAATGCTTTAAAAACTCCCTGTGTGTTCTGTTGACTGCTACTCCAAGGAAGCTTACTAATATCATGTATAGCCCACACCTACGTATGCTTCTTTGTAGAAGTCAACTGGACACATTCAGCCTTTAAAATAGTTGTAATTTGATTTTTCAAACATGATGTAGGGGATTAAACCCAGAGCCTCTCCCATGCTAGGCAAGCACCCTCCTGCAGAGTTATTCAATCAGTCCTCCATTACTTAGGTTTAATGAAGTAAGCTCGTTCTATCAAAACACTGCCATAAGTGTTGTCTCTTTTGATAAGTTGTTTCAATAACAAACCTCCAGTGCTTACTATTTTCTAAGTCATCTTCTAAGCATGTAACACATAAAATCCCAATGAACGGAAAATGACAGGGCTAGAGAAATGGCTCTATGGTTAAGGGCCTTGGCTGTTCTTCTGGTTGGCCAAGGTTCTTTTATCCAGCACCGACACAATGGCTCACAACCATCTGATGCCCCCTCTGGCCTCTGTGGGCACTAGGCATGCCCATGATACACAGATATAGATATATCCAAAGGATTTATACACAAAAGATATTTTTTAAATAATTAAAAATAGAGATGAGTTTTTTTTTTTTTTGAGACAGTGTTTCACATACTTCAGGCTGGCCTCCAACTCACTAAGTAGCCAGATATGGCTTTAAGCTTTTTATCCTTTTATTTACACCTCTGGAGTGCTGGATTATCAGGCATGTTCCCCATGCCCTGTTCGTATAATGCTGGAGATCAAACCTAGTGCTTTATGAGTGCAAGGCAATGCCTTACCAACTGAGCTACATCCCAGCACTAAAACTCTTTTCTTTAAAGATTTATTTTATTACCTGTGTGCTCGAGTGAGTTCAGGCACCTGTAGCATCCAGGAGATATCAGATCTTTTGGAGCCAGAGTCAAAGGATGTGCTGAACTGCCCAACATGAGTGCTGAAATATGAACTCAGGTCCTCTGAGGAAGCAGTACATACTGTTAACTGCAGAGCCATCTCTCCAGCCCCTCCAGCTCCATTAACTCTAATTGCCAGGCTTTTACAATAAAAATTGGAATTTTTAAAACAACACAGGAAACTTAATTTTTTGTTAACTACGATAAGAGCTAGTGGTGTCATTTCTGAACATTGAAAATCATAGAATGGTTTGTACAGAGATCATCTGAGTCCTCCAGGTCCTACCTGGACTATGTGAATGGGAGGGTCTTTCTCTTCTAGGGTGACCCCAGCATTTATTGTGTCATTTTGTCACAAAAACAAAGTAGGCCTAGTTCCATTGTGCTCTGTATATCTTTTACTTGGTTGATTTGAAAGCACATTAATTTATTCCCTCCCTTTTGAAAATTTTGATGTCAGGTATTGGACAAGGTTCAGATGAGCAGGAACATACTTGAAGTGAGTCCTGCATCCTGGAGTATAAGTCTCATTTGAATGGGGAAGGAGTGGTTATCTCTATTTGAGTATCAGGTCTAAATTGTACTCTTCTATTCATCACTGTCAAAACAGTTGATATTTTGATTCCTGTGTGTCTGTGTATACATACAGTTCTTAAGCACTTGGGTTATACAGGACAAGACTGATTACTGATTGGTCCCCAGAATTGCAAATACTGTCTTTCAACTCTTCAGGACCCTGTGTTTTACTCTTTGGAGTGGGGGTGGCTTTATCTAACATTTTTTGAAAGCATATAAAAGTGACTTCCGTATTTGCATCACTCTGTATCTTAAACCCAATTCTAGACCAATTGCCTCCAGCTTCCAGTTTCTAGAACATTCCTAGATGAATGCTCAATTATATCTTGAAATTAACCACCTCGATTCTTAAGCTATGAACATCATTAGAAAGCCTGTCGAGCCTTGTAGCCCCCAGCCTGTTCTCAAGAGATTCTTGGTGGGCATCAGAATGTTTTAACCAGTGCCCAGTGTGATTTTATGATAAATTTATGTGATTTTTATGATGTGATAAACTGTCTTGTTTGAGTAGTTGAGGATACCTAAGAGTACACCTTGACAGTCGCTCACCCCCCAACCCCAATGATTCAGGATATACCGTGAGAAGCACAGTAGAACGCTTGCCTACAGGTATCTCTGGTGTCAGGAAGACTTATATTCTAAAGCAAATTCGTGTGTGTGTGTGTGTGTGTGTGTGTGTGTGTGTGTGTGTCTGAGTATATTTACATGTGCATGCATACATGTGCATGCCATAATTAAACATGTCTTGGGTATTTTTAAAATTGTATTATGTAGTAACCCAAAAAGCTGTCCAATTGACCTTAAGTCCCCCCCACCCCTTAAAGGAGGGGAACCACGTCTAAACCTATTTACCTAGGCAACCATCTGTGGCCAGAAAGGGCATGGATTTGAGATGAGAATCTACTACTGCCACACCCTTAAATCAGTATAATTACAGACGACATTCTGAATACTTATCCTTGTACCCCTCATGAATGTAGCTTTCACCCCCTTGAAGAGGCTTTTTTTATGTAGTATATAGAAAACATTGCAGAGAGGCACAAATGATAGAACAGCCCCACTTCATGTAGCTATAATGTCATTGGTATACAGAAGGCTCAGGTAACATCATAGAAGAGGGGATGGAAAGAATGTAAGAGCCAAGGACCAAGAATTCTGCTACAAGATTGTAGCTTCTAGACATAACATGGAAGCTACACCCAAATTGCAATAACATGGTTGCCTAAACAAGACCTGAAAAATGACAATGCCAGCTGACATGCTAGTGTGGATGACGAGGCCTCACAGGGCCCCACCCTGAGGTGAAAGAGTACAAGCTGAGAGAGATAGAATTAGCCTTCCCTGTAATTAAGTTCCCTCCTCGGTTATCCATGACTAAGTGGTCAACAGTAAGTGGGCTCACCGTGTTGTATTTACATGTTTATGTATGTACACCAAGAATAAGTAGATCCCATGAATATGAGAAGGGGGTAATTGGTGGGGTAAGAGGATGATTAAGAAGGGGAACAATGAAAATTAATTTAAAAATACTTATTAGTATTTTTATTTCATTATGGTCCATGATCTGTGAAAATGTGATGATATTTTGTGGTTTGTGTGTACAGGTTCCTGTCCATATACACTTTTGCAGGCAGGGGAATAAGCACGCATATGTATATTCGTGTAGAGGCTAGAGGTTGATATTGGCTGTATTCCTCGGTTGTTTTCTATTTATGTTTTTAGAACAGGATCTCTCACTGAATTTGGAGATCCTGTATTCAGGGAGGCTGGCTAGCCAACTAGCTATCAGCTTTTATTTCCCCAGAACTAAAGTTACAAACTCACATTATCGTGCCTAACTCTTAATCAGATTTGGGGATCCAGCCTCGGGTCTTCATGCTAGTGTGGTGAGGACTTTATTAGCTGAATCGTTTCCCAGTCTATATATTCTGTTTTTGCTGTTCCTTCTCATTTAGTAGCCACTAATACTTATAAGTAAACACTTTACTTCATCAATTTCTTATTTGCCTTGAGGTACATTCCATTTGGGAACAGCTTTTTTCCTCTTTGTTTTCCAATTCTCAAGTAGTTTCCTGAATACCTTTTAAAGATGACCTATAAGTCTTTAAAAATAAATACCATGATGGATTTTTTCACAGCTTTAGACATGTATGAAATGCTTCCGTTAATTTCCGTTATTATCCTTGAGGTTGCTGACATTTTCTGATTTTCTTTATCAGATATTTTGGTCTCTAAGCTCATGCCTTAACTTTTGGTCAGATGTGTTCTATGCAGCCCCCACCACTCAGATAGCCTTTGCACCAGTGGCTAATCAGGCCTCTGGAAAACTGGAAGGAGAATTTATTTATATGTAAATTTTTCTCTATGTATTATGGTTATGTTAATTTTTTGTAGATAGTCAGATATATGACCGTGGACTTAGAAAAGCCAGGGCTTACAACAGGGGTCACTTTCTCTTGAGAGGTAGTTAAAGACATCACGATATCACATCTAATGTGGTTGCCTGGGGAGTCTGAAAAAAAAAATAGAAGAACTTCACAACCCCATTTTATATAGAGCTGTCCAGGACAGACAGAGAAAATTAAACAAGGGAAAAGGCAGGATCACATGAAGTACATTAAGCAACATTACCGGATGATTTAAGAAAGCAGTAGTTGAAAGCAGGAGGTTTTTAGAGGCAAGACACTAAACATCAGATTACAGAGTCTCGTGAATTTATTTTTTAAGAGGCCAGTGGTGCCTTTCATCAGATGAATAGGGGAGCTTAAGTTGTTCAGGCAACCTGTCCCCAAATCATAGTGGATAAGAGGATTCAAACCCTGGTAGTCAGATTCCAAATATTATTATATCCTTCGGTGGTGATTGATCAACTGCAATGTAGTTCCCATGGCACATTGTTACCCGTATTATCCCTGAAGGTTCAATCACTCTAAGGACATCTGGCTAGATGGAATTTAGAGCCTACTTAGAAGTCCCCAATGTCTGCAACAGAGATGAAGTTTTCATACCCCTGTCCACACAGGAAATGTTAGCAAAGAAGCCATCGTGTCTGGGTCTCCGACATCCGTAGCATTTGCTTTGAAGGGGAATTCCTTAGTCACAGCTTCCTTAGGATAAACTAGCAAGAAGTGAAGGAAGGATTTCATTTAGTTATTTACCGTCACATGCAGCTGCTGATTCACTTGTCAAGAACAATCAAACCCTTTTCTCAGTACCCAGCTATATTAGGTACTTTTCTTGTGGCTTACACATGACATCTGACAAAATCAACTTAATAAAGGAAATATTTGTGTTGAATTTTACTTGCAAGGCTGTGGTCCACCATGACAGTGAAGCCCTGGCAACAGTACCCTGAGGTAGCTGTTCACACTGCTTCTGTCATCGGGAAGCGAAGGGTGAGGAATGTCAGTGCTCAGCTTACTCCCTTCTCTTTCTATTTAACCTGGAGCCCTAGCTCATGGAATAGCGCCACTCACGTGAGAGTGGCTCTTCCCTGCCTAATTGAGCTAATCTGGACTCTCCATTAGAGCTGTATCCAGTGGTTTGTCTCCTGTGTGCTTTTAAATACTGTCATGTGGGGAAATTGATATTAACCATCACATGAGAGAGTTTTAAAACAACTTGTAGGCAAATGGACCTGGTATAAATAGAAACCCCTGATACTAGCTTTGCCAAGAAGAAAGTTTGGCCAATTCTAGATGCTTCAGGTCTGATCTATTTATGGCTCTAGAGGTCAAAGATAAGAAGAAGAAAACAATACCATTTGTACAGCAGGCTTTTAACTGGAAAGCCACAATGCTCTACAATTTGCAACAAACTTTGTGCCTGATTGTTCAAAACAAAACAAAACAAAAAACAAAAACAAAAACAAAAACAACAAAAAACCCAAAAAACAAAGAACAAAAAACCCAAGCCAAAACATTTTTTCTAAATTTAAAATGAGATAGAAACTGTCTCTCCTATCTCTTTGAAAATGATGGTGTCTTTAGAGATCATTGTTTTCTCTGTTCAAATCCTTTCATTTCCCTATTAATTTGTTAGCTTATTCCATAAGCATGGTCTTTGCTGACAGTATCTCTTTGCACAGAGACCACCTATTCTTCCTACTCTGAAGAACTTCATTCTGGACAGTATCACTGTTCTTGTCACCCAGCCTAAAACATTTTCATTGCATTTTTTCCCGATGCCTAACCACAGCATGTTATATTGAAATTACCCATTTCCCCTTGAGCAAAATCTCTGAGTGAAGATAAATAATTTTTAATGTAATTTTATCCCATATACATAGGAGTTCAAATGGTAAAACTTCCCTTTATCTGTGTTTGCCTCCTAAGGATATATGGGGAGATTCACATTCAGCCTAATCTGAATATTTTTCTACCTAAAACCATGATATTATTTTTCAACTTTCTTCACAAATTTTCTTTACTTTTATGTTTTCTGAACAGAAAAATCCTGATTGAAAATCCCACTTCATCTTGCCTGTTTAAGAACACATATTTAGTTCTTTTTCTGTTACTGTGATAAAAATGAACTCAAATCAACTTATGGAAGAAAGTATTTATTGAATTTACACTTTTGTACTGTGTTTGTTTATTTACATTTCATTACCTGAGAATGCACTTATTCATATATGAGCAGTTCAAATGTTCTGGTAATGGTGGTGTTTGAAACATCAAGGGAATGAACAGAACATGCACAGACTTTACACACATGTCTTTGACACTCAGTAAATATCTTTCCTCTGAGCCTTTGTATGTATATGTGTTGGGGAAGGAGATTATACACAGTACACAGGCATTCTATAAATCTCCTAATGTATCCATGGAGATTACTCCCAAATTTTAAGGACCTGCTTTGTGTAGTATTTTTTGTAAAAGAAGACCAAGAAGATGCCTTGTAATTATATGTTGCCTGAAAAAAATGTTTAGATTCAACCTATCATATAGAAACTTAATGAACTCTCAAGAAGTAGATGCTTCTTCTATTTACATCCTGATTAATTTGATAGTGGTACTTAGTAAATTAATCAGGAAGCAGAGAACCCATGTGTGCGTGCCTCATGTTTGCCGGAAGGGCATGTGCAATCAGAGACAATGGGCAAAGACTTTCTAATGGGGACACTGAAATATGTTGAATCTGTTTTCCAAAGGGGGAAAAAAAATAAAAGCAAATTCCCTTGTCGATTTGACTGGTACCTGATACTTTTAAAATCGTTTATGGACAATAAAGAAGGATCCTCTCATGGAGAGTTCATTGAGGTCTCTCTTATGAAACCTCAGAGAACCAAGACCATGGACTAATGATGACTGGGTTTTCCGGGGAAGCTTGTCTTGCTCAGTAAGAGAGTTCAGATGTGCAGTTAGTGTTTGAAAAGCTTCCCAGATAGGAAGAGAGACATTCAGAGGAAAGTCACTGAGCCTTGAATAATTTTACCACCACCAACAGAGACAAAAAATGGCCATCTATTTATATTTCTAAGAATTATTCTTTTTCATTGTGTTCATGAAATGTGGTTTCTTGAATGGCTAGATGAAATGTCATCCTTAAATATTTAATACTGTTGGGTTTCCAACTTGTAAAGAAGAAAAAAACGAGGAAAAAAAGAATGCTTTCTGTGGAAATTCTTTGAATTTTTGATGCCTGCTTCCTTTGCTGGAGACAGTAAGTGGTTCTTAGCAAATTAATCAGGCTGTTACACACTATACTTTCTGATTAGCCTTTGTAACTCCTAGCACCTGGGATCCTTTTCATGAGTGTGTGGGGTCCTTTTACGAATTTGTGTGTGTGTGTGTGTGTGTGTGTGTGTGTGTGTGTGTGTGTGTGTGTGTGCAGTAGGTGTTAGGTATTGGCATATCTTTATTTCTCTCTAGCACTACCCCATGGATGCTCCCACTTTTGCCAAGAGCAAGGTTTAGAAACACTTGGTTATGTCTCATCATAGGCTGCTATTAGGATGTCATTAGGATGTCAGGATAATTGCTCAAGATGTTTTTTTCCCTTTTTATTTCTTCTTCTCTCATATATTACATTCCTCCATTCCTCCCCCTTTCACCAGATTCACCTTCCCACTCCTCCCCTCAAAAAATAGCAGGCATTCATTCCAGAAACATCAATCAAATAGGTCACAGCAAGTTATAATAAATCCGAGCACATATTGTCATATCAAGGCCGGACAAGGTAACCCAGTGGGAGGAAAAGGGCCCCAAAGGCAGACAAAAGAGCCAGAGACAATCTCCACTTACACTGTTAGGAGTTCCACAAGAACACTGAGCTACACAACCATAATATATATGCAGGGGACCTCTCTTATCTCTGTGACTTGCTCAAGATTAATAAATCTTAAAATCAGAAGTCAGATCAGGTAACTTCCCAGTCCATTGCCTGATGAAATGCTGCTAAGAATGCCATGTACACATGGTTTTCTGTAAACTAGGAGCACTGTATAATTACACTCTTAAACTTCATCCATCAGTCTAATGTAAGTCTCAGACTTAATATATTTGGAGCACAAGGAATGCCATTTTGTGACCAGGGTCCCTTCTCTCAGCATTCCCAAATCACTAGGAGGTATTTCAGGCTTAGCAAAAATTGGTCTGAAAATTCTTTCATCAAATGTTGAAAGATCTGGTACATTAGTCATAACTTCTCTTGAAAGTTGTTCCTAATTATTGTATTGTCAATGAAAGACTATTCCTTTTTGCTGAGGTGGTAACAATGGCTGCTAAACTCCAGCTGGACACTTGAGTGGACCAGTCTCAATTTATAGTCTATGACCAGTGTTTGGACAAGTCACATCCATATACCGTGGCCTGCATTGACTTTCTAAACAACTCAGCCATCAGATCACTGACTAGTGTGGGTTCTAAAAGATGTTATGTTGTGACACTAACTGAGTTATTCAACTTTTAGGGGATACAGTTTCCTTACTTTTAAAGTTCTGAGACTCAACATGATACTTTCTAAAGTCTATCACAACTCCAAAATTCTATTTTATATGATCAAGTGAAATGAAATCTAGATACAAGAGGCTATGATGTCAAGTGTCTTAGGGTTTTACTGCTGTGAACAGACACCATGACCAAGGCAACTCTTATAGGGACAACATGTAATTGTGGCTGGCTTACAGGGTTAGAGGTTCAGTCCATTATCATCAAGGCAGGAACATGGCAGCATCCAGGCAGACATGGTGCAGGGAGAGCTGAGAGTTCTATATCTTCATCTGAAGGCTGCTAGCAGAATACTGGTTTTCAAGCAGTTAGGATGAGGGTCTTAAAGCCCATACCCACAGTGACACACCTATTCCAACAGGGCCACACCTTCTAATAGTGCCCCTCACTGGGCCACGCATATACAAATCATCACATCATGAAAAGTGATTATAAAATAGAGGTAGATTGTAAGTTTTATATTAATTTATCCATAAAATTATTTATTATGACAGAATGCCTGGGTGAAGGGGGTGAATAGAGAATGACTTTCATAATAGTACTATGATACTATTCATTTTCTATAATATTTTTAATATTTGTATAATTGTGGCTATTACTATAAAGAAAGAGAAATGGGAAAAGAAAGATAGAAGGAAAGAAATCAGATACTGCTAAGTGACTGTGGTGGTTTGTTTGTGGTTGGCCCAGGGAATGGCAAAATTAAGAGGTGTGGCCTTGTTGGAGTAGGTGTGTCACTGTGGGCATGGGCTTAAATCCCCTCAACCTAGCTGCCTGGAATCAAGTCTTCCACTAGCAGCCTTCAGATGAAGATGTAGAACTCTCAGCTCTGCCTGCACCATGGCTGCCTAGATACTGCTACACTCCCACCTTGAAGATAATGGACTCAATCACTGAGTCAAAAACTTGTAAAGTAGCCCCAATTAAATGTTGTCCTTTAAAAGACTTGTCTTGATCATGGTGTCTGCTCACAGCAGTAAAGCCTTAACTAAAGCAGAGACTCTAAGGTGAAAATATGTTTTGTTACTTGGTATATGTTTCTTATAGTTAAAGGGGTGCTGCATTTTACTGGATTATGATGTCCAGTGTCAAACTGACTTTCACTACTTGACTTTGGATTTGTGCTTGGGTCTTATGTAATGTTAAATAAAATTCCAGCTTTGTGGTTAAGGTGATTGCTCTCAGGATTTACTGTTTGATTTTGGGCTTTGGTGACTTAAATTGACCCCGCCCCTCTCTCCCTTCTTTCCTTTGTTGTTCTGTCTTCATTTTTCCTATCTATTACAATCCTGGAATTTATCCCGCTTCTGCAGATGTTCATTCAGGGAAGCAAACCACTAAGAGAAGAGAATGAAAATTCTACTCAGACTGACTTGGTCAACTGGGATCAAACTCAGGGAGTCTGGGGCCAAGCAGTTCACTGTCAGTGTATTTTAAACACAGTGCAATTTGAAAAAAAAAACTAAAACAAAAAACAAAAAACAAGTTTCCTGGCTGTAATACAATCCCCAGTGCACAAGAAAATGTAATTAAACCAAACCTACCTCAAGGTACAAGTCATTTCTTCTAAGAAGATGCGTTCTAGAGATAGGGTAACTATATTAGCTTAAGGGCCTAGGGAAAGATCTTGCCTGGCCTTAGTTTTATAGATAGTGTAGAGGTCATTTGAACTATTAGCCATGTCTGGTCCTGATTATGGACACTTGGGGGAGCCTCTGGCTATCAAGGTCACTTAAATTACTAACCACCTCCCTCCAGTCCTGGTTGTAGGGCTTGATATGGCCTGGCCCAACAGATAATGCAGATCACCAGGTCGTTGCTCGCCTCTAATTCTTAGCCTTCTGGATGGAAGAACATTCGTTTCTTCTTTTGAGGAGTCACACCTATGAGATTAACATTCCTGGTTTTCTTCAGTGTCTGTGGATGCAAGGATCTTTGAACTGGGCTCCCAACACAATCTTTATTCTACAGATATCTTTTGTGAGAATCAATGAAGTATGTGAGGCCAGGTATATATCCCAGCTCCAGCTCCCAGAGGGTTAGTAGAAGGTAGAGAACAGTGGTACTAGGAGAGAGATGGTATAACTTATTCCTCTCCTGCCCACTCCTTTCCACCCCTGTCCACTCCTGCCTATTCCTGCCCACTTCTGTCCACTCCTGTATAACCCTGCCCACTCCTGCCCAATCCTACCCATCCCTGCCCACTCTAGTCCACTCCTGCACATTCCTGTCCACTCCTGCTTTTCCTTCTACTTCTAGTGTCCTGGCTTTGGAATTTAATATCATACCAGCCTTTCCCAGAGCACTAAGAACCGGAACCATTTTAACACTTAACTCAAGTACCACAGTAATCCCTTCATAAATCCTAGCCCATGAGGTGTGAACCTTCTCCCTCCAGAGGATGGGATTAAGCTCTGTTCAATGACAAGAGGCATATAAATCAAAATATAAGTTCTGAATATTATTCAATGAATATCAGCCAAGTGTCCTCTAAGCAAGCCTTTTGGCTAGAAGGAATTTTCATACATTTTTGGTAGATAAACACCCTTATCTCCTCTGATAATCATATTTTAATTTTCCACCAGGACACTGGTTTTCAAACTTTTTGGTATAACTTATCATATAAATGTCTTTAGCACTGTGACCTAGTAAACACCACGGACAGGCAATAACCCTTCCGTAAAGTAATACGGTTCTTACCTGTGCCACCCTCTCGTTTATTTTTCCCTCTGGTTTTCCTCTTTCCATTCTAGCCTTTTCTAGTTTCTCCACCAATATAAAAAACAAAACTCAAAAGAATACTTGGTTACAACTCACCATGTCGCTTTCATGATTTCCATAATTATGTCCCTCATTGCCAGAAAAATTACCCACACCGCCCCCTTCCCTTTGTGCTGGAAACCTGGGTGAACTGTCAGAATTCACAGATGGAAGTGTAAAGAATATTGACTGACACAACTGTGGGGGTTGGTCTGGTGCTTCTACATATTCAAATGCTATCTGTATCCCAAGATCCAGTTGCCCCAAGAACAGCAAATTCCCATGCACACCAGCTTTTGTTGTATAAACCTTGTACGCAAGTATCCCCAGTTGGTTAATAAAGGTGCTGACAGCCTGTAGCTGGGCATAAGAGAGGTAGCAGAACTTCAGTTCCGGGGCGTGAGGTCTTAGGTAGGGACCATGAAAGGAGAGCAAGGAGAGGAGGAACAAGGAAATTGCCATGAGAAATATGGATCAAAACATGTGCAGCTTGCCTAAATGGAGCAGAAATAGCCTAATTGGAACAGATACAAGTATTTATAAGGACGTTGGTGGGGAAGGAGACAAGATAGCTTAGAGGGTTGACATCTCCCCAGCTCTAAGGCTTTAAAGCGTGTTATAAATCTAAAAGGTCCCAGTGCCTTTTATTTGGAAAATAGTAGGTTAAGGAATAACTGCTGCCCTAATAATTTCCATCATTAATTAATACAGAGAGCACGTTAATAATCGTTTTACACACAACAGCATAGAATGAAGCTTTGGTGTATGGAAAATATTCAGATACCTGAACTCAAGACCATTCTTCCACTTCTAATCTGTGTTTTGTGAAGTTATCCTTCCCCTTTATGCAGGCACTGAGGTGATGAAATCATAGCTGGGGTTTCCTTAGGATCTCTCAGGGAGACAATGGATGAAACGGTCTCTGAAGGCATCTTCTGAGCCTGCATCCAGTGTGACCTGAAGCCAGGAAGCCTAGTTCTTCACATGCCAGGTGTAAGAATTAACTTGTTTAATATCAAGTTGAGAAACTCCTATCTGCATCATCAGGAAACAGCGCAGGGCTAGAAGCCATGCTAGTTAGTTTTCTTCAACCCTCCACAAATTGGCTACTTGGGAAGGTGGACCCACAGTGAAAGAATTTTCTGTACTAGATTAGCTTATGGTTATGCCTGGGGACATAAATCATTAATTTCTTAATTAGTGATTGTTGTGGGAATGCTCTATACATTATAAGTCAAGCCAGTCTTGGGCAGGTGGTCCTGAATTTTATAATAAAGCAGGATGAACACGCTTTAAATAAAAAGGCCAGTTAACAATTCCTTCATGGTCTCTATTTCAGATACTGTCTCCTGGTTTCTGTATGAGTGCCTGCCCTGACTTCCCTCAATGAGGAAATATGTCACAGAAGTGCAAGCCAAATGAACCCTTTCCTCTTCAAGATGCTTTTGGTCATGATACAGGAGGACCCAGGCCACTGGGGCCAGTGCCATCCCTGGGCAGGAAGGTCTCAGGCATATACAAGAAGAGTAAGTTGTACAAGCCAGTGAAAAAAGTTACTAAGTAGTATTCCTCCATGGACTTTGCTTCATTTTTTGCCTCCAAATTCCTCCTTGAATCTTTCCCTTACTTTCTCTCATGATGAACTGAATGCTGTAAGATGCAGTCTTTTCTCCAATAAGTTGGCTTTCACAGAGAAACCTAAGGAACTTCATTAAGAGTAAAAATAGGAAAAACTAGGAGAGATAAAGGTGGGGGAGAGGAAGAGGAAGAAGAGAAGAGAAGAGAAGAGAAGAGAAGAGAAGAGAAGAGAAGAGAGAGAGGAGAGGAGAGGAGAGGAGAACCAGTTGCCATGAGAGGAATGTTGTAGAGCCAGGAATGAAGAACCTCCAGAGAAATTTAGTTTTTATAAGTTTTCAGGGACTAGAGAAGTTTTCTACCACATTATTTAGTGTGGGGTAGCATATGTGACAATGAACATGGGGGAATCATGTAACATAAACTAAGAGTTGTTCACCGCAACCCCAAGCACAGCGTAGTTTCCTATGCTACACTAAGGAGAGCTGGGTGAGGGTGCAATGCTACACTAAGGAGAGCTGTGCGTGTGTGTGTGTGTGTGTGTGTGTGTGTGTGTGTGTGTGTGTGTGTGTGTGTGTGACCTGATAAATTCAGGCCATGGGACCAGGCTTGTTTCTTAGAATGACCACTGTCTTAAAGGGACAGACTGTAGTCTAACAAAGAGGATTCCTTATTTTCCTTTGGTGACGGGCATGCGCCGCTCATTGAGGATCCTTCATGGGATTTGGCTGTCAAAAACTGCATCTCCCTTCTTATAGAATAAAGCACAGGGAAAGGGAGGTTAACTGACTATGGAAGATGAATAATATATAGTGCTAGAATTAAGTGTCTTTGGTGGATTTCAATGTTGATGGTTTATGTATCTTGTTATTTTTGGTTTGGGGTCCCAGGACAAGAGACTAAGGTGCATATTTTTACATATCAAAGCAGACCTGGCCTCTTTGTTCTCCTAGCATCCCTCAGTCCCTCCCTGGTATATTCTGTCCCTAACCCTGAACTTTCCAGCCCAGAGGCTGGGCTACCCTTTCCTTAGATGTTCTTCCTTATATAATCCAGACATTTTTGTCTTCTCTCTTTCTCTTCCTTCCTTTCTCTCCTCTCTATGTGAATGCTCTTTCTCTCTTTTTCTCCACCATTTCTCTCCCTATGGTGACTTCCCTGGTCTCAGTCCTTGGGGCCATGGAAGTCACCCAAGAGCAGCCTCCCAATAAACCTGCATTTAATATAATCTAATCTAAATTAGACTTAATTGAATTGACTTATTTCAACGACAGAGAAATAACCTATCAATTTTCTCCCAGTAATGGCCTTTACTAGATTGCTATAGAAACAAGAAGTGTTAGTGGTTCATGGAAAGGGGTCCCATATAAAGGAACATTGGCCCACTGCAAAAAAATACAGTGAACATCTGTGCATTTCCTTGGACTTACATAAGTAGTTTACTTATGTGGTGGATCAGAAATTTGGAGAGCTAAGCTTGGCCGAGACAACCGTGGCATTCATCCTCTTAAAGATAATTTTATTTTACTTTTAATTAAAGAGAGGCTATTTTATGAGGCTAGAAAATACTATCCTTTCCCAAGGCTGAAGGGATAATCACTTTCACCTTCAATTATGTATTTCCCTAAAGAATGAACAATATTTAATGAACTCCAGGTGCATACCTTATAAAAAAATCTTTCATTTTACCAACATGTGCCCTCTAAAAGTAATTTTCTTCTGTGTAAGGTGGGCTGCCAATTTTGTAGGGTTGTAGTGGGGTGTGTGTGTGTGTGCATGTGTGTGTGTGTGTGTGTGTGTGTGTGTGTGTGTGTGTAGAGGGGTTGAAAGGAGGTGAGGAGAAAACTATTGTTTCTCGTTTAATTTTCAGCATTATAAAAGCTTATGTCTCCATTTCCCCCCAAAAAACATCTGTTAAACTACAAAGCTGATTCAAGCAAACAAAGGAACTTGAAAGAGAGACCAAATGCTCTGTCTCCAAGAAGACATATTTAGCCTGGCTCTAATTGACATTCATATGCATTCAAAAGCAATTAAAGCGGCACAAAAGCAAACCCAGCACAGGGGGCTGGAGCTCTCCTGTTCCGAAGCATTTCAGAGTTCAATTTCAGGCAGAGAAGGCCTGCAGAGTCTGCTTCTATTAGCTGTATTTGGAACTCAGGAAGGCAGTAAGCAACCTTTTCTGGTGCTATTTTTTACTCCTCTTGGTATATCTCAGAGAAAAATTAAAGAATTTCCTACCACCGCAGATACCATTCTAAAGTCGTCTTCTCTTCTAGATGGTTTACAATATTCTCTTAAGACTCTTATGGCACTTATGACTGTCAAGAATTATTTGTTGACTTGTGTATATTGTTCACCTCCAAATTATAACAGTGATTCAAAATGGGTAGGAGTAGTGGCTCCCCCTTACATGCTGTAGATCTCAGTATCTTGCCCATCCTTATTGTTCAATGAATGATTTTCAATGCATACACATGTAAGTGAGTGGAGTTTCTCTTCCAGAATAGTAGAAATTATAGTCCAGGCATGCTGGAACCTTAAGTTAACAGTGCACTTCAGTTTCCTTAATTTGTTCCTTGACAAC
The DNA here is from genome assembly GCF_011064425.1 of Rattus rattus. Taxonomy (NCBI): domain Eukaryota; kingdom Metazoa; phylum Chordata; class Mammalia; order Rodentia; family Muridae; genus Rattus; species Rattus rattus. The sequence continues at coordinate 27,823,159 of NC_046160.1, read as the reverse complement.
AAAAGTTCTAGCTGTGGTACACTGATTTGTGATTTTTAATTTTGGTGTACATTGTACTCCCTGCTTCAAGCTCAGTTGCTGGTAACAACTCTTCCAGCTTTTGTACTATCTGGAGATGCAAAAATAAATTTCCTATAACCTTAGTGTTTATATTCGAAAGTCATGTTTTAGGTTTGTTATGCTATGACTTGTTAGTCAGGGTTTCTTTCTTTCTTTTTTTTTTTCGGGGCTGGGGACTATGCTATGACTTGTAAAAATAATAGAGGAGCTAGAGAGGCAACTTAGCATTAAGATCACTGGATGTTCTTCCAGGAAACTTGGGTTTAATTTCCAGCACCCACATAGAAACTCAGTCTTTTGCAACTTCAGTTCCAGGGCATTTGACATTGTCTTTTGTCCCCCAAGAGTAACAGGCACACATGGTACAGACATACATTCAAGCAAAATCTCATGTTCTGCACATTAAAAAAACATGGTGGAAATGAAGAAAGGAAGCTGAGATAAATTGTCCCTCAGATGAACATTATTAGGGTAGCTACAGCACCATGAACACAGGCAGTCATCTGTAGCTATCATGGGTAGGGTGATGTGAGTCCTGAAAAGAAACTCCTTTCCATTTAGAGAAACAAAGGGAATTCCTTGCTCTTATAGGTTTGGGGACATGTGGTCACACTGTGTGACCTAGCCCACCACCTAGGAGCAGTAGGCAGGAATGTCTTAGGGGTAGCTATGGAAAGGCTAGATTTTCAGTTGTAAATGGGCATGGGTGGGTAGGGCGACTGGAAATGGGAATGGGGAGGTAGGGATTGGGGGTAGGGAAGGAGAACACAAGACCACAGCAGGTTGTTTGTCCATCAACCTGTGTCCAAAAAGGGAGAGGCTGCAGGGGGATAAGATCACCTGATTTCTGAGAGAAAGAGCCCTAGAAGCTGGAGAATCTCTAGCTCAGTTTGTCTAAGAAATAAAACCCAATTATGTACAAGCAGCCTAATTTTCCTTTCCAGTCTTCTTATCTGACTGAGATGACTTATTTGGTCAAGTGTTTGTGACACAAGCATGAACACCTAAATTCAATCTGTGTATATAGTATGTATATATGTAGATAGATACATAGATAGATAAAACAATCAATCAAAACCGAACAAAAGCCAAGCTCTTGATGAAGGCAGAGGAGAGAAAAGGGTACCCATTAGTATTAGTTTTCTAACATATTTTGCAAGCTAACTTTCTTGTCGATAATGGGGTAAGGATGTAAGGTTGCAGAAGCAGCCTAGAATCTTGGTCAGGGGTGATGTGTCCTTTGGAGGCAGACTCAGGAATTCGAGAGAACAGTCTTCCAGAAGCTTGTGGGAGGTAACACAAGTATCTATTGGCCACCCAAAGCAATATTGGTCCCTGGGATGAACCAAAAGAGCGAGTTAAGATTCCACATGTTCGGAATAAGAGGATTTGACTGGGTTGGGATTTAGCTCAGTGGTAGAGCACTTGCCTAGGAAGCGCAATGCCCTGGGTTCGGTCCCCAGCTCCGAAAAAAAAAAGAACCAAAAAAAAAAAAAAAAAAAAAAAAAGAGGATTTGACTGAGGGAGAGCTCAGGGAATCTGGCTGTGTTACTTACTGAAGACAAAGGCCAAACTTCTGCTACAGCAGGATCAGAGTCAAGAATCCAAAACCCTTGGCCAGAATACACATAAGGACAGGTATATAACCATCACACTAAAAGCCAACACAGGAGGTAGCCATGCACAGTCTGAAACTTAAATATTCTTTCTCCATTATTGCTTCTGCAATGGCAGTTATTTAAATTTTGTAGAGATTTGAACCAATATATGGAGAAAGGAGAGAATAAAATTTGAGAGTGATTTAAAAAATCTGAATGCAGCTATGCTATAAACCCGAATTGACTGAGAAGTGCTTAAATGGGAAGAAATTTACCTGAATGCAGCTTGATATCAGTTTTGTACTACAAGACAGAAATGGGATCTTAATGACAGAAATTATATTTGACTATAGAAGAATAAGTTAACTTTTTGCATATATCAGTTTGTGATTGTAAATTTGAATCTATTTTATATTCCTAGCAATTTAATTTCTTTTATGATTTCAATTCCTGATTATTTCTTTTTGAAAAAAATTGACTGTCACTTCTATGTATGTCTCCTGTCTTTTTCTGAAGCATTCATCATTCAACTGGTACAGAGATAGTTGCTCAAACAACACAGGAAAATCAAGAGGAAAAGAATTGCTTATTCAGGGTAGTTACAGATATTCCTCACCTTTGTCCTTGTTTCCTGCCATTGCTTAAGCTGTGTTTCTCTCACCTGAAACAATATCTTCCTTCTACTGAATCAAATACTATTGATCAAGGCCTCGCTTGGATCACACCAACTCAGTTCAGTTTTCCTGTTCTTCAAGGTCTTATTATACACCCCTCCCCTAAATGCTTGAAGGAGGATCAGTCTACACTTAAAAGAACTGAAAGATAATGGCTAGTCCTCATTATTCTCCTAATGATTTTTCTCTTCTATTATTAATTAGACTTTGAGCATCACAGAAATCTTTATAAAACATTAAATAGAAAGTTTTGATTAAGTGGATAAGAATCACTGATTCAGAATTAGAATGAAGAGGATTTATATCTGAAGGTTGTTCTAGGTAACTCCAACCAACCTCTTAGCCATCAACTTTCAAAAGATGCTATGCAAATAGACATATCCTGACCCATAGGAAGTTCAAAGATGTTTTGGTCAATTTCTTTTTATTTGTACACCAACTGTCATTAATTATTCATTTTTATTGTTTTTGGAGGGTTTTTTTGAAATGTATTTTTCTCTCATATATTATTATACCCCAATCATAGTTACCTTCCATCCTCTCCTCTCTGCCTTCCCCCATATTTCCTGTTCCCCACATCCACCCCTCCTCTGTTCCACTTTAGAAAAGGGCAGGCCTCTCAGAGATATCAACCCACATAAAGTTGCAATAAGAGTATATGCATTTCCTCATATTAAGGCTGGAAAAGGCAACCCAGTATGAAAAAATGGATCCCAAAAGCAGACAAAAGAGAAACAGCTGTTTCCACTATTAGGAGTCCCACAAGAACATCATACTACATAACCATAAACATGTAGAGAGGACCAGGTCATACCCACGTAGGGTCCCGGATGTCACTTTATTCTCTGTGAATCCCAGTGAACCCTGATTAGTTGATTTTATGGGCCAGCTTCTTTGATGTTTTAACCCCTCTGACTCCTATAATCCTTCCTCACCTTCTGCAGAATTCCCTTAGCTTTGCCTTTGTTTGACTGTGAGACTCTGTAACTGCTCCTATCCAATTGCTAGAAGAAGCCTCTCTAATGACAATTATGTTAGCCTCTGGTGTAAAAGCATAGCACAGTATCATTAGAAATTATTTTAGTGACTTATTTTGTTACTTATATTTGGTTCTATCCTAGGTCTCTGGGATATCCAGCTTTTGGTTCCTGCTCTCCAGTCAGTGTCAGGCATGGGTTCTATCTTGTGGCATGCGTCCCAAGTTGGACCAGTCATTGGCTGAACACTCCCATAATTTTTGTGCCACCTTTACCTCAGAACATCTTGAATGCAGGACAAATTCTAGCAGAAGGTTTTGTGGCTGAGTTGTTGTCCCAACCCCTGCACTGGAAGCCTTGCCTTCTTACAGAAGTTGGTGGCTTCCAAGGAATGCAATACTAGGTAGATGCCCATGATGCTGAATAGAGTTTATATCCTTAGTTCATGTGACTTTTACCTCTGATTCTAACAAAGCCACATCAATTTACTAAATCTATGCCTTGTCCCTTTCTAGTCTCTTCTTCCTAATTAGACAACCTATGGGTGTTAGCTGGAAAGGAGCAAGGCATATTGAGACTAAAATCCCTTCATAGAATTGGGACTATCAAATAATATTGACAATACAGTTGCTAGGATCACTGTCCCCAGGCGTTAGGTTCTTTTCAGGGTATCATGGATTGACCTGATTGGAATAGTGAGGAATTAAAGAACGAATAGTATACTGGCTGGTTTTGTGCGTCAACTTGACACAAGCTGGATTTACCACAGAGAAAGGAGCATCCCTTGAGGAAATGCCTCCATGAGATATAGCTCTAAGACACTTTCTCAATTATTGATCAAGGAGGGGAGGGCTCAGCCCATTGTGGGTGGTGCCATGCCTGAGATGGTGGTCCTGAGTTCTATAAGAAAGGAAGCTGAGCAAGTCAGTGGAAGCAATCCAGTAAGCAGCACCCCTCCATTGCTTCTGCATCAGCTCCTGTCTTCACATTCCTGCCGTATCTGGGTTCCTGTCTTGACTTCCTTTGATGATGAACAGCAATGTGGAAGTGTAAGCTGAATGAATCCTTTTCTCCCCAACTTGCTTTTTGATCCGGATGTTTTGTTCAGGAATACAAACCCTGACTAAGACAATCAGACACATATACAGGGACATAAAAGCTGTGAATTGGATGGACTGGGCTCTCTGATGGAGAAATTGCATTGCTCTGCAAACTCAGAGTTTATTATACGTGATTGAATAGGGAGGTGGGGTTATTGCATACAATTGAACCAAGGAAGCAGTTTAACTAACCTCTGTAAGAACAGTCTCTACGGGGCCGCAGTTGTCAGGCCATAGACATCAGAAGAGAAAAAGCTAGAGAGGATATTTTTCAGCATATACCATTATTGTTTACACTAGGACCCCTTAGGAAGGCTCTGCCATCCCTGAGTCTCATCAGGGAAAGGCTTTGCCACTCCCAAGAAGCTGAAGCATTGGGCTTCTTGACATAGCTGAACCCATGGTCAAACAATACACACTCAACACTTAACTCACTCTACACTCGGGAGTATAAACTTTGTACTGAGGTTGAAATTTGAAGACTAGAATGAAATATTGTTTTCTTTCTGGTCTTTAACTCGAGTCTCAGGCACTTGGTTCTCTTCTGGCCTGGCTGATTTCTGCTGTCCTACCCATTTACTTAGAAATCTTTTCTTGACATATGCAAATTAGATATGCTCTCAAGTCTCCTTTTGTAGACAATTAGATGAATGATGGAGATGGATTTGTACCCATTGTTTGTCCATCACTTCACCTCTTCCTTAACTTGGCAGGTCTGATGAAGAACTGCATTTGTACATTGGCAGATTCTTTGATGGTCCTATTTTAATATTAACAGCATAAGGTGACTCTCCAAGTCTGATATTTTGTTTATTAATGTTTGTTTTCTTTCTTTGCTTTCTTATTCTTATTGCCATTGTGTTTTTTCATTTCTTTTTGCATAGGTGATATTGGCCAAATCTCTAGCATTTATTGTACTCAGTTTAATGAAATTTTTTTTTATCTTTGACCCAGTTGGTCTGGTAAGATATAATTGCTCACCTAAACATACAAAACCCAGTACCATCCATCCCTTAAGAACATTTGTAACAACCTGTAAAGGTACAGTGTGGAACTTAACGTCACCCGCCATATTGTCTCTATTTTGTCTTTTGCTTGCTGAGAAAGTCTGATAGCTTTTGAGATAATAAAGAGAGTGTCTTTCCACTTTAAACTTCAGCCTTCTATTATATCTTGTGGTCTGAGTCCTAAAACGTTCTGTCTTTCCTGTTCTTTTACTTGCATCTGAAGAAGTTCTTACATCTGAAGGCATTTGTTCCCCCCATTTTATAATAATGACTTGATGGTTTGGACTGGAAGTGAGTGATGACAAGTAAAATTCCTCTTCAGTGGAGTTGCTGGACTACATTGATAATTCCTCAATTAGACAGGCAAACTTGTATCAGAAAGTTATCATCTGGGAATGTTTCTTCTTGCCCTTTACCTTGAACAAAGATACCTGATTAACACCAAAAGTCATCAGAGACTTCACAAGCAGTTTAGAAGGAGCAACCATAAACTGTGGAGGTGTTCCAAACTCAATTATCCATTCTTTACTGACATACATAGACATTATAGTCTTCTGGTAGAGTATACTGCCCGGTGTTGAATCCCTTATATTAAGCGTCTCTGTTGAAACACATCCATTTTTACTCTCCTGCTTGAACTCTGTCTGGTTGACCCAAATGGTATTTATGAACTTAGAAAATGTTAAGTCCTCAATGCTAAGGTCCTATTGGATCTTGCAAAAGAGGAGGCAAATTAGGCCTGATCTCTCCTATCTGGCATCCACCTGCCCAGGCTCAGGCAAATTTTGCAAAGCCACGGAGTAAAAGCGATGTGCTATTTTAGACTAATAATCAGACTTCTTTGTTCTTGGTCAAAAAAGCTTAGATTCTGCTGGGAACTGAAAACCTGTCTAACAGTTATTTAATTTTAAAGAAGGTATGGTCTGTATGGAGATACTTGGTTCTAAGCAATGTGGGCTTAGGAAGATGATTTAAGGTGGTATTAAGAAATCCTGATCTTTTTGTCTTTATGTCTGACCATCTGCCCGTGTAGGTTTTTTTTTTTTTTGTGTGTGTGTGTGTGTGTGTGTGTGTGTGTGTGTGTGTGTGTGTGTGTGTGTCTGATCTGAAATTGTCACCTTTCCTTTTTGTAGAGAGGACAGGGGGGGGAGAACAGGCCCCACAGATTTTCCATATATTCCACCATTCAGAGATGAACCAGAGTAGCTTCCTTTGAAGCTGAAAAAAAAAGAAAATGGGAAATTGAGTTTTTAGATATTTTTTTAGTTCTATAAGTAGAGGCTAGCAAGGGGAGGCAATTTCACCACTCATTATGCAGATACATGGACCCATTACAATGCATGGGTGCCCCATGGCAAACTGCTGCTCTCAAGCCCCACTCGGTAGCATTTATGTTACCGGTGCAATAGGCTGATTATGTATTGTTCATTTAAGTAGAGCCTTAAGTTCTTCATTATTTGCTTTCTATATTTGTACAGAAAGGAAATTTCATAAGTTCAAAGGGGGCAGAGAACAAAGCAGGCACATGCTAGCATACTTAGCCACCCATTCGGTAGCATTTGAACTTTCCTGACGATCATTTAGCACGCAACAGTGATTCTCTTCTGTATTTTCACCACTTGCTACAAGGTCACCCTTAAAGAGCTACCAGGTGAAATTGCTGAAGTCTTTAGCACAGTGCCTTTACCCTCCTTCTTAATTAGCTTCTGGGAAGGAGTGGAATTGTTTTGCCATTCCAGTGTCCCCATTTAACTCATTGGGACTTGGCTCTGCCGGTGGAGAAAAGGCTGGGGACAGCTCTTGATGGCACAGTCTAATGAGACTATCAGTAACATAGTGATGTGATTAGACCTTATAGCATTTCAGATATGTAAGGAGGCAACCTGCTCAATGCTGTGAGAACCTAGAGCAAGAAAAAGGATTTAGCGATTGTGTTTTATTTAACTAGGATGAAAGTAGCAATCTTCCCATCAGGCACTATTTATGATTAATTAAGATAGATTTTGCAAAGCAATCTAAGCTCTTTGTGCTCAAATGGAGGCTCGCTAACAAGAGAGGACAATCATGAAGCTCAATCCGAACAGTAATAAGCCTGGCCTCAGCCCCACCAGCTAAATTTCATCTCAGTGACATTCAAGGTTTGGCAGCCGCCCCCCAAGCCTCATCGCAGATGCTAATAGCAAATCAACGGAAATGGATGAAGGGAGTGCCAAACCTTCAGCGATTCATATCTTTTTAAAAATCCCTCTTCCAATTTTCTGGAGATTTGCTAAGGGTGGATGAACATATGAGTGACATGCATGCGAATTTGCAGAAGAGGGAGAGATAGTATCACCACACGTCAAGGTGGGACTTGAAACAGAAAATAGGGTGTGGAGAGGCAATAGAGGCAACAGCCAGAATAGGTGGAGAATTCGCAGAGCAAATGTTCAGAAGCATAGCTACACATTCATTAACCCTCTTGAGCACCTCCTATCATGACTCACAGGAGGGTACATTGGTCACATGAATGTGTTTTGAGCCACAGAACTCGTTACTCAGCAGAGTAGATGACAGTGGCAGTGTTGTAGTGACCTTCTTGCTTAAAAATAAATCCTTTCTATGGATCACACCTTTGAGTTTTTCAAGGGATTTCAATGGATCGTGTTTACAATTCAGTCATTCATTTGTTAAGCCGTGGCAGCATTTACTGACATAGAAATTACAGTCTTCTGGTGGGCAGTATACTGCCTCTCTATTGAGAGGCACACTTCTTAGCTGATGCTAATCATTTTGAGGAATATGGAAGAGAAGATTCCTTTGTCCAACATCCTTCAAAATACCAACAAGTTTTTTTAATGTATTTATTAATTAATAAGTATTCACCACTTTGTTTGGTAAGGTTGTGGATATACATTGTCTCTACTCTCATTTCTGTTGTGGCAATCATCCTGACCAGGAGCAACCCTGGGGCAATGAGGATTTATTTGGCTTATAGTTCCAGGTCATAATCCATCACTGAGGGGACCCAGAGAGGGAACCTTCTGAAGACAGACCCTTGTGTTGAGACAAGACATTACCTCTGACCAAGAAACTCATTTCACAGCTAAAGAAATATGGCAGGAACCATAACACATACTGCTTGCTGGATGACAGACAGGTTCTTGTTCAGCTAGCTTTCTTATACAGCCCAGGGCTATCTGTCTAGAGGATCTTGCCATCCACACTTTGCTGGAAGCTCACACACCACTTAACAACTGAGACAACTCCACAGAGACATGTCTACAGGCCAATCTGATGTAGATAATTCCTCAATTGAGATTCTCTTTCTAGATAATTCTTTATTTCAAATGGACAGTTAAAGCTAACCAGGAAAATGGCAAGTATTTGGAAAACACATATTCTGATGAATTGCAAAATTATATACTAATTATGTTTTGATTTCATTACTGTTATTTGTTTGGATCAATATAAAGGCCTAGGACCAGAGTCTTCTCATGCTAGACCACTGGATTGCATCTCAAATCCTTATATTATTACAGAGGGTTTTGCTGCATTATCCAGGCAGGCCTGGATTTCTGATCGTCTTGCTTAAACTTCCTGGAGGGTAGAAGAAGCACACATGTCTGCTTAGTTCTAACTTAAGTGAGGAAGAAGATGATGGAAATCATGCTGCCCATACAATGAGAGGAAACAGACTTCTATAGGAGACACAGGAAGAGCTTTAACCAAAACCTGCTGGTAGTGAGGTGGACAACACCAGAAACTTTCCAAGGAAAGGGATATCAAAGCTGGTACATAAATAACAAAGAGAAGCTACCTGGAAGTGAGTAAATAAGGTTTGAGTAGAAAAAGAATGTTCTAGAACCATAAAAGACCCTATGCAAAAACTCGGACTCTAGAACCATAAGGATATTCCTTAAGCAAAAATTTTCCTTCCTTATGACTGGAGAAGTGTAGGGCAACAGTATTTCTATAGAGAAGGAAATGGTTCTGTAAGCCCCACATCATGATTCTTTTCAACTATGTTAAGGAGTTTGGATGTAATCCTACAATATTTTTCAGCAGGTATGCACTTCAGTCAAATATGTATTTTTGGAATGAAAGAACCATATGATGGCTGTATATGGTGAGTGAAAATGAGCACCAGAAGACTGCTTCAGAGATGGTCTCAGGCGAGGGTATTGTCATGAGAAGCAAGACACAGGCAAGTGGGATTCTTGCCTGCCAAGATCACTAAGAAACATTTAGCAGTTGCAAGTTATAACCATTTGTGATTAAGTTTGTGAGTGACACTGTGAATAGTCTAAGATTGTGGTATATTATGATGGCATTCTTTGAAATAAGAAATTAAATATGAGGGATTTGGGGGCTGGGATAAAAGTGTGTATTCCATTTTATTTTTAATGTTTTAATTTTAACTCTTGCTTATACACGTGTATATGTGTGTGGTATGCACATGTGTGTATATATATGTACTATATGTACATTGGCCTATGTGCTGTCATGAACTTAAGTGTGTATATGTATGAATTGGTGTGTTGTTTGTGTGTTTGCGTGTTTGTATGTGGATGTACAAACGCTCCTGTGTGTCTCTCTGTGTGTATGTGAATATACAAATGCTCTTGTGTGTCTCTCTGTATATGTTGGAGAGTGAATACTTTCTTCAGTCACTTCCCGTTTTATTTACTGAAGCAGAGTCTCTTGTTCAGCTTGGAGCTTGTTAATTTGGATACTCTACTTCACTTCCCTTACTTCAGGGATCTCTGTCTCAACCTATAAGTGCTGGAATTACGGGCTGACCACTACACTCACCCACATTTAATAAGCTTACTGGGAATTGCCTTTAACACTTGCACAACAGATATATCATCTCCCCAGGCTGTCTGGGTACCTTTTACAGAATGCTAAAATTTAAGTGTTCATGGGCATTCAAGTATCTTTGAAGTGACTGTCTCGCAGACAATGTGTAATTCTAGTCCTGTACCTGACTGATAAGCTCAGAGCTCTAAAATGCTTCTTTGTCTGTGGCAAGCCTACACATGTAAGGGAAGTGAGCAAGCTCATTTGAGAGCACATGGTGTTAGAAGGGAACCTACATAGGAGTTTGGAGAATTCCAACATTGACAGGCTAGGGAGAGAAAGAAACCTCTAAAGTGTCTGGGTATCAAGAAAGCATTAGTGACGACCCTGGTTTTCAATGAGAGATTATAAAAGACTAGTTCAGGATGTTGGGCTATAAAAGGGAAGAGAACATAAGTTGATATGGGCTGAAGTGTAATTTCTCTTTAAGAAGGGAGAGAGCTTAATGTAGGCAGACTGATTTGGAGGTTATGATAATCCAACCTGGGGATAAAGTTTATCTTTGAACAGCTCATGAAAAGAGGATTTGCTAAGCAAAGGAAGGAGGTTAACACATTTGTGGAGAGGCATATTTAACCTACTAAGGAGAACAAAGTATTTCTCTGTGCTCCAACAGCAGCTGTTTGCAGAGGCACCCTGTGATTAAAGATTGCTTCTCCCCTCTCCCTGGAGTCAGGCTTGGCTTTGCCAATGTGGTGTCAGGAATGACTTTGAATATCAAAGCTTGTTTGTTCCTGAGCTGTTTCCTTCTCTCTCTAACTTTCCAGGTAGAGTTCTAAGAGGTATGAATTCAAAGAAGCTGAAGTTTGTATCCTCTCCTCAAGAAAGGAAGTGTCCTGGAAAGGCACTTATACACAGTACCACAAAATGAGGAAGAAAGTGGATATTGGCAGCTTTCATTAGGTATGGGGAGGAGGGCTGGACACCATGGACATTTCAAGAGATCAAGGGAGAATTCCTTTGGAGACCTTACTTTTACCAACAGCTTGTCTAAGAATTTACTAAGCAACATTTCCATTTGGATAGCACATGTTTTAATAAAGCATACTCAAATTTAATTTTTAAAATAAGATATTTTAAGCATTACTAAATTTTATTTTATTTGGATTTTCTTTTCAATATTTTAAAACTCCAAAATTCATTCTTAGCTCCCAAACTTTCTAAAAAGTGGATAGGAACAGGTTTGACTTGAGTTATATAAAATTTCCCAGGTTTTCTTCTTTGTCAAAGAGCTGTCAGGATAACAAGATTTGGTGAGTCCACCATTTAGAGACTTACCCATCGATTTGATTCATTAACCATTCATAGTGCCTGCTATATGTTCAACACTATTCTAGGTCTAGGAGTTAAAGTCATGAACAAGGCTAATGTCCTTCTTTTAAAGATCTTAAAAACAAAGAGGCCTGAATTAAACTCTAGTCAGCTCTGCTTGCTTTTCTGTGGTATGGTGCTATTGCAATGGAGGAAGCATCAAAATACATTATGTCTGGGGTACAGAGGCCACTGAAACTGGACTTTCAAGTTGACCAATCTAGGCAAATATGTACAAATTCTGGTCACAACCTCATTATTCAAAATAAATAGAATGTCTTGAAAATTATCTCCAGATTTGAAAAGACCCTCTCCATGTTCCTCCAAGACTGGCAATTGTTTATGTATTGATGGTGAATTTGGGTATCAAAAGCTGAAAAGGTGTAGGAGGTCTATCATTCCCCTATAAACCTAAGGGAAAGTGATGCTGCATTAGGAAATGGTGCTTTGGTAGGATTCTTCTTGTTCCCTAATGTCTCAGAAGAAAACCGCCTGGAGTCTCTCTAGAGAAATACAAAACAAGGACTGGAAGGGAAAGAGACACATAGCTGAACAAAACCCATCACATCATAAGAACAGATACAGTGTCAAATTTACCTTGAATCTTCTGACTCAATTCTCCCTATAGGCTTTTGAAAGAAAGCACAGACAAATGCTTGGATGTATATATGACACATAAAAAATTTATTACTTTTCCAGAACTCTAAAATCTGGCATTTCCACAATTAAGAACATATATAGTCATAACTATAGGCATGTGAGGTTTAGTGAATGAATAATTGCATTGAGAAGAGAACCCAAATCAATCCGTGAGTAATATGTATCATTGAGATTTACAGCTATTGTTTTTTGAACCAATGATCACTAGCCAGGTCACTTATCAGGATCAGTGGTCAATGTTTCCTTTTACAAAACTGCATTCATTTCTGTGTTATCTACGATTGAATTTGGTATCAGTTTTTTTTCCATCAATTTCTCTTTCTTCTTCTAAGGGGAGGAAAGGACATGATGTGGGCCAGTCTGTGATCAGATCTGGGAATCAAAAAATTGAAAGAAAGAAAGAAAGAAAGAAAGAAAGAAGGAAAGAAAGAAAGAAAGGAAGAAAGAAAGAAAGAAAGGAAGGAAGAAAGAAAGAAAGAAAGAAAGAAAGAGGAAGAGGAAGGAGAGGAAATTGAAAAGAGGAAGAGGAAGAAGAAGAAGAAGAAGAGGAAGAAGAAGAAGAAGAAGAAGAAGAAGAAGAAGAAGAAGAAGAAGAAGAGAAGGGGGAGGAGGAGGAAGAGGAGGAGGAAGAGGAGGAGGAGATATTAGAGTCCAGGTGTAAACCAGTCGATGCTCTTAAGAGCGTGGTAACACAAAGCAGGGAAGGGAAGGAAGGCAGGGTGAACCATTGGTTTGGTGCCTATTCTTGCTTGCCAACTTGACTACATTTAGAATTAATCAGAACCTCTAATTAGCTGGCTGCCACTGTGAGGGATTTTCATTTAATTAAATCATTTAAAATGGGAAGCTCCATATCTAATCCAGATCTTTAAGGTGGAAGAAGCTCCACCTCTAATGTGGGCCATGCCTTCTACTGGAAGCATATATAAAGACATGGAAGAAGGAGGCTTTTGACCTTTGCCTACTTGGCTGTTGACCTTGCTAACAAGTCCATTTTTTTTTCAATAGAGCCTACTGTGGGATTCTGGTATATACTGGAGACCAGCTGAGATATCCAGTCTCATGGAATAAATAACTGTACTGCTGGGTTCTGGCATCTTCTATTCATAGGCAGCCATTGTTGGATTAGCTGACTGCAACCTGTAATTCATCCTAATAAGGGACACACACACACACACACACACACACACACACACACACACACACACACACACACGAGAGAGAGAGGGAGGGGAGAGAAGGGGGGAAAAGAGATTCTTTTTATAATTCTGTTACTCAAGAACCCTGATTAATATGAAAATCAATAATACACTATTGTCTTAAAGGTGGTGAGGATACAACAAACATCTTGAATATCCAAAATGAGCATCCAAATAATTAATGAAAGGCAAAGAATCCATAGCATTTGGTCTGTTCCCCTACTCATGCACCTCACAAGGCGTGTTTGGTTGGCTAAGTCCAAGAGGAAGGAGCCAAATCAATTTGCAAGAGGAAGGAGAGGGCTGGAATGATACTTTTTATGAACTCACTATTTTAGGAGAAAGACACATTATTTTGGTGGCAGTGGGCACCTAGGTAGAAGAGATTGCTATTAAGTGAAAAATGAGCTTCCACAGGAAGCCACGACAATGAAAGTAATAATTAAATCTTCCTCTAACTTAGGTTGCATTGTAAGTGCTTAGCTGAAAAATGTGTCTGTACCTCCGGGCCTGCAGCAATGACATCTGTTATATTTTAGGAACAGAAAGCTAATGAGGTGGAATGTGGAGTAGTGAGCTTAATTGGGCTTGTTTTGATTAAGTGTATGTGCTGGGAGTATTCTAATCACTTGTCTGAATTGCAAAACAGCCAGAGTAAGGCCCCCAAATTCTTGCAACCCATTTGTGAATCAGTTTTAAAATAGATAAGGAAACTGTATGGAGGAAACCGTAAATGTACAGCAAAAATTATCTCAAGTTCAGTTGAAGAAAAATGGATGTGGTGGGGTTTTTTTTGTTGTTGTTGTTTTGTTTTTGTTTTTTACCTAATTAAGTGACTTTAGGACTAAATAGCGCCACAGTCATACACGCCTGCTGCTTACTGTAAGTAAAGGCATCTGCCCCAAGAAGGATAACATGTTAGAGATTCAAGGACCATTGGGAAACCTATGCCATCCCATTCTTTACCCCTCTACAGAATCTGAGGTCTGCAGATGATGAGGCTTTTCAAGATCAGCATAAGGCCTGGGGCAAGGTTGAAGCCTTAACCACACTTGTCTTCTACCCCATGGCTCTTTGCTTTGTCCTAGCCTGGTGAATGGATGGAGAGGAGTAATAAAGAGGAGAAATTTGATGCTGCCTCCCCTAACCCTATAGACAAGGTGGCACAGAGATGCCCGTTGGTTCCAGCCAATGACTGTAAGATTCTGCTCTGTTTATCACAATTTCTTTTCTGATTTTTTTCATCATAGAAATTAAGCTATCTCTTTGTATAAACATTTGCTTATTATTTGTATTCTGGCCTAAATTCTAATTCCTCAATGTAACTAACTTATCACTATCCTGCATGCAGACCAATCCTGAGCCCATAGTATGCTTTTGTCCAAACGGAAGAATGAATCTATGATTAAATAAATTGATACTGCAATAAATGGCAATGGACAAAGACCCAAATCTCACAGGGATATGAAAGGTAGGCTTAGAAATCAGAGAGAAGAGCTCCCAGTCTCTGGAAATATGCGCAAGATTGAGGGGTTTAGGATATTGAAGATTAGATCTAATTGGTGTGATTCACTTCTACATCAGTTCCAGCAGCGTCTCTTGGACACTCACGTAGTTTAGGCTTACGTTAACCCTTGGAAGCAGAGGAAAAAAGCAGACTCAGCCCTTTCTCTCTAGGACCAAAGAGCCAAGAACTAATTAGCCATGGTCTATGTACCATTGGAAGAGCCAGCAGGTGCAAATCATCTTCTGATGCTGAAGGTCTCCAAGCAGGCTGCTGTGTGTCCCAGTGTGCCTTTACGTAATGTAAAACCACGAGTAAAAAATGATGCGCAGAAGCCAGCCTATACATAATCTTGAGATACTGAGACTGTTAAAGAATGGGGTCAGAAGACGAGAGATGGCAGGCATGGGAGGGAAAGGGAAAGGGAAAGAGTGAGCAAGCAAGAGAAATAATATTTGCAATAAACTGCCAAGGTCAGCAACGGAAGTCGAATAAATACTCTTAATAAGGAGGCAGACAAGCAAAAAAAAAATCTACGTAAGAGGGGATATAGCTTTGGAGTAGAGCAACTATGACCATGTTGGAATTTACAGAATGGCGTTTAAAACTTACCTCTGTGATAAAGGTGTACAGGAATAACCCCAGCCCCCTCCTCTCAACACTCCTTACCATTTGCAAGCTTATTTTTGGAGTGTCCTTTGGGTAAAGAGGACATCGGAAGATATGGATGCTGAAGAAATTTGCAAAAAAGCAGGAAAATAAGACCAGGTTATATAATGCCATTTTCCATAAACAGCAGCATAAAGGGCCAAATATGCAGAAGGAACATGAATTATCGAAGTAAGTTTTAATTAGTTTTAGTCCTTCCTTGTTCTTCTCTAAATAGGGCGGGCTGTTTCTAAGCATCTGACTATTACTGTGGCATGTATGTAATATTTACTGGTACACAGAAACACTATGCAACAATTTAGGATAGATATTAAAGAAAAATGCCTTACTCAATGTAAACTGCAAGGATAATTTAGCCTGGCAGAGTGTAATTACCCAAACTGGAACACATTTCTCAAGGGAGCAAGGAAGCACAAGAAGACAGTATGCTTTTGCACCCTGTGATGAGAGCGGCAGTTTTAGAGAATGAAAAGATGAACAAGGGACGAAAAGTTGCACACAAAGACCTGCCCTGTTTTCTGTGACCTTCAATAAGAACTGAGAAATTGGTAGAACCAGATGGGAATGACTGTGGTGAAACCTTTGTGTTCAGTCCTTCTGATGCCATGCTCTACTTACGTACAATGTTCAGCCTTGACTCGAGTACTGCTTAACTTAACCCTCTTCATCAGGAGTTAACGAAGTCTGTAGAATGGGCACAAGTGCCCTGTTTATAGATTTAAGAATTTATATCCTTCCAATCCTACCAGCTGAACCCTGCTTGGTCTTTTAGAGCTTTGCAAATGGCTATTTCTTTCTCTGCCATATAGACGTGGAATAGTTTAATATGATTTCCAGTATCTCCCAATCTTTTTACCCAGTTAAATGTTCTCTTGGCTTTCAGTTGTGTTCTTTACAATGTTTGCTAGACTCTTACATGTTTTAGAGTAGCACTTAAAGACAAGATGACATCCCCCCTTTCCCTATTCTACTGTACAGAATTAAATTTATTACTGGTATGTGAGACAGCTGGTCTACCACCCCCATAGATCTGGAAAGTACTCTTGTTAATTTTTCTAAGAAAATTTCATTGGCAGCCATACCATTTTGGTGAATCAGGTTGGATCAAAAACTTTGCTAACTCAACTCTGCTTGAAGTTTTCTAGAAAGGATGTGCTTTAAGGCTTCCTAGTTTTTTCTTTTCTTTTCCTTTCTTTTGATTCATTCTCAGATAGAATCTTGGTGTAAGCTGCCCTTTATCTTGGTACTTCTATTTAAAATTTCCACTATTCCTCTATTACTGTTATTTGTTAGCAGTGACAATATGAACTTGTCTATAAAATATTTTAATGTCCATTGTGCCTTATTGGAGCCATGGATGGGTTCAGAGCTATGCTGGATAATGATTATGGATTTGACCTCTTAAGGATAGAGTCAGTTGATGAGATTGACAGGAATGTCCTAGATCTTATTTTACATGAGATTGTAGGGTAAGGTCTGTAAGTAAGTTGTCTTTTCTATTCCCCTGACCACTGAGATGGCACCTGTAAGTGGCAGCATTTCCTTAGACAAACTTAGAAAACAGTAGATAGATAGATCTGCAGATTTCTGTCAAAAATTACCTGAACTTGATTCTAAATCCTAGTAGTCTTAGCATTGACATTCAGAGAGCAGGACTATGTTATGAAAATATAATAAAAACCCTAATGCACAGGATGCCACTAGGCAGGAATAGTTAAAGATTTCCATGGATGATTATACTTTCACTTATTAAAGAAGAAGATTGGCTATTTCTTTGAGTTTCTACCTTTAGATACAAGTAATACATTGCTCTATGTTCTTCCCTCTCAAGGTTTTAAATTTCAAGAAAGAGACTCAGTCTCACTATTTTTGTTCATTTGTTTTAATTATATTCATCAATCAACAAATATTTATTGATTCCCTGTTGTGCCATATCCCCAAGACCTACTCTGGAGGAGACATTCTAGCTGCAGCCTTATTAATCATGACAAATACCAAGCTGGAGGGAGGGCTTTTAGCTCTCTTCTATCTCTAAGAGCTCTATGGTAACAAGACATTGGCTGATAACTCATCTCTTGGTCCCCTTAGGACTTTAGGTATACATGGAGTCATTCCTCCTGGTTCATTTAATGTGCCTCAGAGTCTGGCATGGACTATAGGCTTAGGTTGTTTTCTAATCACAGTGAAGTTACAGATTTAGAAAGGCAGCTATGTCAACCTATTGATTCTAGGTCACAATGGAAGATTTCTTGAATGATGTGAGCAATCTCGTATGCCTATGCATCAAGGACAAATGAACAAAGGAACCAGAAAGATGCATATTAATGGATAATGAATATTCAATAGTGTACCTTTTGAGATGATAGAGATATGGTTCCATAATGTTTTCTCTGTCTTCTATCACCTACCCCAATGTGCTCTATGATATGACACACCCTCTATCTTAGTATATATTTGTTGATATGAATGGATGGAAGAATAGAATCTCTCTCCTCTAGTGGGTTTGGTCTAATGCTGCTTGTATTATTCTAATTTGGGTCTACAAAAATACTTATGCAAGTGTTTGCACTTAAGATGCTCAGGGACCCTTCACTCACTTGGTTCTGATTGGTAAATAAATATGCCAGCTGCCAATGGCTAGGCAGGGCAGACAGAGGTCAGACTTATAGAATTCTCAGGCTAGGGACAGGAAGAAAGGAGAGGAACGAGGAAATCAGCCATGTTGAGAGAAAGAGAGGAAAGATGCCGTACCTGAGAGGACAGAAAACAGCCAACATGTAGGGAGTGGCCCCAAGAGGGCTACCTGACTGGGTCTAGGACAGCAAAGATGAAATATAGATTTTAGTAAGTAATAACTTGGGAATATTAGAGGGAGGTGGATAGGCCATGTGGAGGTTAGGAGATGTTTAAGGCATATCAAAATATAAAGGTTGTGTGAGTGTCTTTCATTTGGGAACCCAGAACATTGGGGTAGGTAATGAGGAACGCGATGCTGCCAGGATCAACTTATCTATTTAATTGGGTACAACTACACCCTGCCTTTGCTGTCCTTTTCTAGGATCAGAGTCTTTCTCTCTGTACTCTCAAATCAAGATTTCTATGTCAATTAAAAAAGGGCTAAAGAGATGGCTAAGTTGTTAAGAATACTTGCTAAGACCTGAGTTCAATTCCTAGCATCTGTGTCCAGTAGCTTATAATTTGCTTTCATTTCAGCTCTAGAAGGTATGATGCCCTCTTCTGGCCTCCATGGACACTGCAGTCATATGCACAAACTCACAGACATACACATACACATAACTAAAACAAAAAGCCTCTGATAGTCTCTTACATTGGAAGATAACGCTGTTCATTTACACATTATCTAGTATGGGAACTACTATGCTGAGACAGGAAGTCCCCTTCGGGGAGGCTTCCTGTGCAGGGACTTCCTGTGCATTAAAACTCATGACTGCACTCTCAAACATATTTCCCATAGATATGTTAAACTTTTCAATGGTCTGCATCTTGATTTTGTATCGTGTCTTTACATTTCTTTTTTGAGGAGTTATTGAAGTAATATTAAATTAGAGTAATTATAAGCTCAGAAAAATAAGGGAGAAAGGGAGGTTTTTTCTTTTATTTTTTTCTTCAATGATAATTTAAAAAATGCTACTAGATTTTTTTTGTACTTTTTTTTGTTAACAGTTGCTAATTTTCTGCCATTCTGAGAAAAATCAACATTTTGATCATCGTTTCCAAATTATTTTCATTGGTTAAAGGATAACAAAGCTGGTGGTCTTGCAGAACCACACTCCTCTTCTTGAGTATTGAAGACCTAGTCTGGGTTTTCCCCGCACACATTGCTTGGGAACCACTCAAGCCTCTTCACAAAGGTCTTCTCCATGGGTGTCCCTTATGACAAAATGCTGGCAGGTATGGGGTCATAGTCTTTGCCTTCAGGCAGTTGTGCAGATTTGGTGAATCCCAGCGGCCACTAGAACTGAATGTCACGTTTAAATGTAAGCACTGGGCCACCGACACCTGTCTGGTTTTGAGAACTGAACGGTGTGCTGGATGTCCTGTAAGATCTCCCCTCAGTTCTGTAATGAATGATCTTGGACACTTTATATATGTGTTTCTTGATCAAGTCAAGTTGAGATTTTAAAATCCTTGTGCTTACTTACCCCAGATACGCCCTCCCTTCACATTCGTCACGCCTCAGAGGAGCCATTTTTGAATGGAGCTGCCTCTGGTTAGTTTCGTTTTCTCAGTTTTTGCTGGAATCATGCAAGCCTCCATGATGGTCTTTGAAGAAAATGGTTGTGCAATGTGCCCTTAGCTTGTGTGAGGACCAGTTTCTGAACAGCAAAGTTTCAAAAATCTGAACTCTGCTCTAACACTTTCTGCCTTATATATCTCGTGTGTGTGGAAATTTAATGATTGATATATTGCATGTGATCAGCTTCAACCAATATGGTGACTAGAAAACTGGATTAATCCCACCTCAGCTCATAATCTTTGCTGTTCAACATAACCAATAATAGTTACTTTTTGTATTCTGAGTACTTATACTTTATTTGGTATCTGGAAAATAAAGTGGTTTGAGCTAATTTCTAGAAGAAGGAGGAGGGAGGGAAGGAGGAAGAAATAAACAAACAAACAAACAAATATTTAAAGTCAACCAATTCTATTGAATTTCTAATTTATTGAATTTCTCTTTTTCAATTCTGGGATACCAGATTCTATCACTTGATGAATAATTTTAACTGTTGCTTAACTACTTTTCCTTTTCTTTTTTTTAGTGATATAAGTGGTTCTAAGAATCACAAATTTTCAACATAAATGAAAACTACTATTGCGTCTTCAAACAACACTTTCCGATGTATAGAATCGTATCTGTATTTTAAGAAATACTCTTCATAAAATTAATCAGTCCTCATCCTTCTTCTCCACTGACCTCTGCCAGGCTGTACACCCTGCCCGGGATGTTCCAGAGAAAGAAGAGGCAGCTCTTTATAGGCATACCAGGATCTGTGATTAACATTTGGCTTTGAATTAAATAGAAGCCATGAGATGAATGCTGGCAGTACTGTAGTATAATGATTGGGAAAATGATAGAAATGTCATTTTTCCTGTATAAAATCTTGTCTGTCTTTGTACAGTAGTGTGAAGGATCACATTTTCTTAAAAAAAAAAAAAAACCTCCCTGGTCACTCCTCAGGTAGTATGCTGTGTCTCCCCATAGGCTCTAAGGCAGTTATGTTCTGTAATATCCAGCTATTGAATGCTTGCTATAATTGTGCAAGCCGTTTCAAGTGTGAGCACACACTCTCTTTTTTATGTTAGTGAGCCCACTGAAGACAAAAAGAATAGAGTGAACCTAATCTACTTAGTATTTTTCAAATGAAGTTAGCAAAGACCTCATCCATGACCAGGCACAGAACAGGTAACTCAATATGTATTTTATAAGTTCCATAATGCATCCTGGGAGAGGCCTGAGATATAGAAATAACTATATAAAAGATTGTAGACAGTTTCCTTTTATTTGTATCACCCATGTTTGCTGCTTCTATTGTTTGGGGACAAAGTGGGTAACAATCTCACAGGCTTACATACATGTAAAGCACTGAGTTGCCTTTCCAGGACATGGGGGAAGACTTCAGAAAGACAGTGATAAAGCAGGGTCTGAAGTCCATGTACAGGTATTCAGTTTATTTGCTAGAAAGTGATTCCAATAATGACTTATAAGTTCTGTGCATGTGCAGTGTGCAGTGTGTGTGTGTGTGTGTGTGTGTGTGTGTGTGTGTGTGTGTGTACACGTGTATGTGGATGCACACATGTATGCTTGGAGAAGTCTCTCCCTTTAGAGGGAATAGAATAAATGAGGAGGTGATGGAAAATGTGGTGCCTGCTCTCAGGTTGTTCACAGGGTCTTGAAAGACCAACAGTTACGCTAAAATTATTTAGAGACTGGCATGAGATGTTCTGAAAATAGGATAAAAGATGTAGTCTGCAAGGACACCACAGTGAACCCTGACTTGCCTAGAGGTTGGTCTGGATGTCACAGAACATTTAAATATCCCTAATATGGATGGGAAAACTGTTAGTATTGCCTTCAGGCACCGACATAGGATATAGTATATATGTCTGGTGGCAAAAAGCCCTGCATCTTGGCCCTCCAGCACAACAGTTGACTGAAAATAAACGCGGAAGAAGAGCCCGAGGCTTTGTGGTGCATGTTATGGATTCCTTCATATAAACCACTGAACAAATGCATTTTTAAGAAAGTGTGAATCGATATGTCTAAGATAAGTTGTGTCAGAGCCCCTATCTTTCTTCTCGCTCCTCAATCAATGCCATGTCTAGGAACACTGGAGGGAGACTAATTGCATTTTCATTTGGTGCAAATTTAGGAGGGTCAATTTAATAAGCTAGTTCACAGATATAACTCAAATAATCCTGCCAAGCTAAAGTAATAGGTTCAGACATATAAAAAGTTTAAGCATTTATTTAGCATCTAATATCTGTTAGGAACATAAGAAAATGCTTTAATATATTATTCATAGTTTATTATGTGCAAAAAAAATCTATGAATTATCTGCTATATTCTGACTGTCTATGGCTCAAAACACTGAAGTTTGTAGAAGCGATGCAACTTTCTTGGGCTGTACAACTAATAACTGAGACAGCTAGGATTTGAACTTGAACATTTAATTATTCTGCTGTTTTAAATGCTTAGATCTGTAGTTGAGATAATCTAGTCATTGTTTTCATGATCAGGCAAACATGGGTACAAGTAGTTATAAGAAAATCACTCTCCTATTTAAATGATTACAAAATCAGCCCGAACCAAAGATATGAAGTAGCTATTTGAAAAGTCAAATGCATTTGAGCTACATAATGTCTGTCTCAAGGGTAACAGTTCTGTTACTGGGTATCAAAACCCCATTTGGGGTGATACTGGTTTATTATTGAGAATTTCATACACCTATATGTGTTTGGATGTTTTGATTAAACCAACACTCCATTTCCTTCCCCTTCAATTTTCTCCCTTTAGCCTCTCCCACTTCTCCGCCCCAACTCCATGGGCATTACCACTTTCTTTTGAGCATTTTGTTGAGTATTACACTTTTTCCTTGCAGGGCTCAGATATCATCATGGAACAGGAGGCAGAACGATTGCTTAAGAGCCAGAGAAGGCAGACATCTGCAGTGAAACATCCTTCATTTGCTGGTCATGACAGGGCCCCTGAACACATGAACTCCCAGGTGACTGTAACTGCATACAGGAGACCTGAAGAAGATAGAGCCGGCCAAAATCCCAGTAAGGATAGGGAGGAGTTCATGAAGGCTTGCTGAGATGCTGTTGGCAACGGATGGCTGCTAGAGCAGGTAAAGTAAGTCTGCTTCAGGAATGCATCACCTGAGGGGCAACCTGTGCACTAGCAAATGGTCCTACACCCATGTATGACAGGTATCGCTAAAGAGCTTAAAACTCTATTATGTTCAGTGAGGGCAATATTAAGATTTATGAAAGCTCTGGAAGAGTTTCTGGCTTCCAATCAATCTGATGAAGTTAGTTGAGTACTGTGGAGAGCTACTGTGGAAAATGCTGAACAAAACATAGTCAAGTCGAGGAGTCTCATGACCCAAAGAGTGTAGGCTATACTTCCCAAGGAATAAGCATATCGAGAGTAGGATCAAGTGTGGTTTAATTGCCAAGAACATTCAAATATCTGGTTTGAAGCTCACACCCTGCTGGGATTTCTGATATAGGGAAGAGTGGTTTCACAGTGTCTACCCCAGTACATCATAGTCCAGAGGCTGAGAGGACCCCACAATCAATTGAGATGTGATGAGCAGAATTTAAGCAATGCAAGCAGCAGTCTGTCTTATTAAGGACAAGTCCATGGACTGAACAGACTGCTTCTATGGGTTTGGGAAACTCCCAGAAAAGAGTTTATGAGTTTCTATGTTGTGCAGGAAATGAACTTAACTTGACATCAAGAAGGGACAAAAATAAAGAGAAAGGAAGGAGAGATGGTGAGGGAGGATGGAGAGAAGAATGAAACAAGAAGGAAGGACAGAAGGAAGGAAGGTAGGAGGCAGGAAGGGAGGAAAGGAGGGAGGGAGGGAGGGAGGGAGGGAAAGAAAGAAAGAAAGACAGGGACCCTGGAAGGAACTTTAAATATTGTAAGCAGCAGAGAATCTTGTTTATATGTTAATAGATGAATTCCCTTCTCTTATAATGAAAAAGGAGACAACAGATATTAAAATTGGTTACCTAAAGACAGCAAACATCCAGACCTTCCTGTGTTTCCCATTTTACATGGGTGCTGTGAGAAAGGATACTGAATTGGTGATGGTTTGAATCTGGTGAATTTTGAGGTCAGTCTGAATTTTGAGAATCTGTTTCTTGCATGAGCAGCCTCCTGAATTAGAAAGAACTGCTTACAGGAAATGTTGGCTTGGCTTGTTCTCTCGATATTTACAGGAATTAGCTTTATTTTTTTTTTCTGTCTTAGCTCGCCAGTTCCTTGCTCATGTATTCTCATACCGTCTGCCTGAGTTCATATCAGGACTGTAGACTGCCTTTAGAGAAATCATTCTTCAACCTCCAGTAAGTGGGCCTGATGAAGACCAGACCTCAAGAGACGACACCACAGTTTCTTCATGTTTTTGCTACTGCTGTTTGTTTTAGTTTTGAGGTTCTATTATATTATTTCCCTCTTCCCTTTCTTCCTTCCCAAATACCCCATCTTGATCTCTTTCAAACTCACGGCCCATTGTTTCTTTAATCCTCCTCATATGCATACATGCATATGCATACATTTGCCTGTAAGTACATACATATGTATTACTAAATATAACCTGGTCAATCTGTATAATGTTATTCGTATGTATGTTTTTGGGGCAGACCATTTAGTATTGAATAAGCAATTAGGGTGCTCTTCCCTAGGGAAGACAATCCAACTTTCTCTGTGCTCAGCAGGCCTGAGTTGCCTGCAGCGCTGTAGTTTCTCTGAGGGTGGTGTAGGTTTCCAGAGCGTTGTCTGCAGGAGGGTTGGACACTTCTTACCTGGTCCTAGCAATCACTGATCAGGAGCTGCACACCATGTCACATGATGATGTCTGCACTTTGCTGAAATGTCTGTAAATCCTAATTACTCTACAGTCATGTCCAATCTTTTCTTTCTTTTTCTTTGACGTAGTAGAAAAGTGCAGTGTGGCAGAATCGAGGAACACTGTATTCTCTACTTCACTGCATTTTCAGTTAACATGTGTGAAACCTCCTGTCAGAGACTCGGCTTTTTCTTTTTCTTTTCTTCTGTAAACCATGAATGATGCATTAAATACACAGGTTCAAACACCAGTCTCAAGTTTTTAAACTATGAGTTCCAGAATCTCAGATTCAGGGACTTTGTCTGATTTAGTGAAGGGGATGCTGTTTCCACGTTTTGTTGAGAGCCCAGAGGGTCCAGCCCAATTTGACAAACATTCTGTTTGCCAAACTCATAATTTGGTTTAATTTCAAATTCCATACTAATGTTTCTCTCCCAGAATTCAATATATATATATCCTAGAAAATCTTTAAATTCCCTTTGCAGTTTGACTATGAGTTTACAATTCCAGTTTTCTTCCTTAAAACTTCAGTGATATCTACACACACACACACACACACACACAGGCATACATAGACAATGTACACACACACACACACACACACACACACACACACACACACAGAGAGAGAGAGAGAGAGAGAGAGAGAGAGAGAGAGAGAGAGAGAGAGAGAGAGAGAGAGAGAGAGAGGTACCCTACTCTCGAAAAGGCTTTTCTGCACCATAGCCCATGTGGAAAAATTCAATTCACCTGTGATTACAGATGATATCATTTTATTTTAACAATTTTTCTTCATAATGCCTCTCAGGTGGTTTAAAGAAATGTCAAAAGAAAAATAAGAGAAGAAGAGAAAATAAAAAGCAAAGGCTTGGCGAAATTAAGTAAAGATTTAACCAAGTCAGTATATAACCTTTCTCCAATCTGCTTCCCCCATCTACCTGCCCTTCTAACTCAAATCTCTTCCTCTTTCTTGTCTCAAACATTAAGAGGGAGAGGGAGAGGGAGGGAGAAGAGGAGGTGGAGGGGGAGAGGAAGAGGGAAAGGGACTCCCTTAAGCTCATCTCTGAAATGTTTCTGTTTTTAAACACTGCAGTTCATCTCAATTGTGCTCAAATTCAATTCACTTGTGATTGTCTCCTGTATTATTTGCTTTATCAATTTCTCCCCAGACTCAGTGGGGTAGTGATTGAAATTTGAAAGCTTATGGAGGGGAATAAAGACCAACACATATTGAAGAAAATATGTCTTGAGTCTGCTGGATGCCAAGAAGCCCTGGCTTTCCCTCAATACTCAGTCCACTTTAGCCTAGTCTCTTGGTAAACATCATCTACCCAGAATGACTTGGGATAAATTTAAATGATTTTTCTCCTTTGTCAAAATGAGTGTTTTCTCGGTAGCCTTAGTTTTTCATTGTTGTGTCATGTACTTGAAGCTTCAGTTAAGATGGCCTTGCCTTTGGAAGGCATTTGGTAAAGGAAGACATAATATTTATTGAGGCATGCACGTTAATCAGTCAAACTAGCCATTGAGATAGATCTTCTTGATTCTGAGTCTGCCACAAAACTAGTTTTGAGTGTAGATACAAATGTAAGCTTGTTTTTTTCCTTATGTTTAAGTGACATAGAAAGTAGCAGGTTTCTTACTGTGTTTTCATACCTGCTTAGTTTAGCTGGTCTCCGTCTGTTCCTCTACCCTGTTCCATTATACCCTTACCCATTTGTATTCTTCCTCTCCTATCACTCCCCTTGCACTTTTGTATCACCTATGTGCTATGTTCCTTATCTCTCTGTTTCCCCTCTCAGATACAGGTCCTTTACTCTTTATGTCTGTGTATTTTTGTGAGCATTAGTGTATGTTAGGAGCTAGGAAACTGGAAACTTATTTTTAATAACACTTATTGTTAGTATTCTGTTTGCCAAACTCATAATTTGGTTTAATTTCAAATTCCATACTAATGTTTCTCTCCAAGAATTCAGTATATATATAAAAAAAACAACCAATAATAAGAGTGTGACGAGCAGAGAAACAAGATAAATGCATACATTCAATGTAAAGGCAGTATCTTCTAATGTTTATCATGCATATTCATAAGGTAATTGTTAAAGTTTATATATTTAAATTTTTTAAAGATTTATTTAGCTTGCGGATAAGCATTTTGCTTACAAAGTATGAGTGTGCACTACACGCACGCCTGAATCCATAGGAAGTTGTTGGATCCCCTGGAACTATTGTAGATGCTTATCAATCACCATAAGGAAGTGAGGAACTGAACTCAGTTCCTCTGTAAAAGTAACAACTGCTCTTAGCTGCTAAACTATTGCTTCAGCCCTGAGATTTATTAATTTTTATTCATTTATGTGCACGAGGTCACCTGTAGAGGCATATCAGCTTCCAGAGTTCCAAGCAGTTTGATTCACCTAATATGGGGGTTGGGATGCATCCCAAGGGGTCCTCTGCAAGAACAACAAATGCTTTTAACCACTGAGCCTTTTCTCCAGACTTGCATGAGGTCATTCTTATCGTTCATGCCCAAGGCTCCCATTAATTTCCAGAAATCCCACACAGTATCAGATGGCCTCCCCTGTTCTACATCTCAACACTTAGGGCATTTTCACGTGGTGTCCTCCTGGCCTTTTCTTTTGAACCTCTTTATCTTAAAAACTCCTTCCTATGCCACCGAGTACTCAGGTTAGCTTATTTGTATGTAAGCATGAGTATTGAATTAGAGGATCATGCAGTGTTCATTTAGAACCTGAGACCCTTTAAAGGATAGCTTAAATATAATCAGCTGCCCATTTATTCCTTCACTGCACACCTAGAAGTGAGACTTTTCATACCACTCAATTCTACTTTTCTGAACCTGTCTTTTCCTTCTACTTCTACTCAAAATCTCACTTTTAGTTAGAAGTCTTCTACTTCCTACCATTAGATTCTACTTCAAAATGGCGTTTTTCGTGTACATTAGGAGATTGGGCAATTGTAACATTTGAGGAGTTCCATGATCTCCCACTTGCAGTCTAAAGAGCATGATGAACTGCAGATGTAATCCTGGTTGGACTCCTGAGGCTTCAGGACCAGGGATGCTGGTAACCAAGGGTAGAGCACATGTCTCAGTTGTAATGGAGAGAATGAGTTTACCCTTCCCTCATCTTCTGGTCTATCATGGGGTTGAATAGTACCCATCTATCCTGGTGAGGATGAATCTTCTTTACTTAATCTATTGATTTACTGATATAAATGTAGATGCTTTAAAAACACTTGCAAAAACACACCTAGAAATGGTATTTTATCATCTCTCTTGGCTTTCCACAGGTCAGCGAAGTAATTGTAGAAAATAACCTTCCCATCTGCATGCTTCTGCAGAGGCAAATAGTGTCCTGTCCTCATTATTTCTGCATGGAAGAGAGTCTGAAACTTGCCGGTTATTTGAGCAAGAGCAGTTTGTTGAACACTTATGTGCTAAGTGCATTATACATATCTCTCAGAGGTATATGTGTTAAAACTATGATTATTCCAATATATGAATGAGGATGCTGGGAAGCTGACTGACTTAAGTTGTGTGCTTTATGTCTGAGCTGGGTTGCAATGTCAGAACCCTATTTTCGGAGCAACTGCGAGTAGTTTCTTGACCTGCTTTTTGCTGTGATGTTTTATTTACCTCCTTTCTTGTTTTGTTTCACGGTAATCATTCTCTTGGGAGTAAGGTTAGAAAGTAGTAAAAAAGATACACAAGTGGTCAGACATTTTCCATGGCAGGCACGTAGACCTGAGAGTATTATTTTGTTAGTGAGGAGTGAATCAATTCACATTATGCAGTGAGCAGAGGTATGTAAATGAAGTGGCTACATTTCCTGAAGATGGTGGTATTTCTCAAACAAGGACTAGGCAGGCTTCCCCTGTAGATTTTCTCCCTCTGTAGAAAATCACAAATGGAACCAGGTACTCTGGGGTATTTTGATGCTTCTAATCAAGTTACTCACCTGGACCTGCTTGACACCCAACTCCACTCCAAACTCTTGTGCTTTCTGAGCGGAAGGAAGTCATACAAGTACTTCCTCTCCTGAATTTGCATAATTGCAGAGCATCAACAATGCTGCTTGCTTTCTCCAAGTGATTGTTAGAAAGTGATTAGCTCGTGCAAGTCTCGGAATAAAATACATCTGTATATTTCCCGTCTTTAGGAATGCCCGAGTGCAAAGATAATGGACTGGAGAAACATGTGAGAAAAGCAAGCCAACATCTGCCAGATCAATAGCCCTTAAACAATTCTCCTCCTTGGGAGGCAGACCTTAAAGGACCCCTAAGCCACAATTTTATTTATGAACAGACTGTTACAAAGTAGGCTGTATATTTAAGGTACTTTGAAATGATAAGAAATTCCCTTGATGTGAGATATGTTGTTTAACAATTCTTATCAAAATATGTCCTTGGAAGAGTTTTATTATTTCTTTGAGGATGAAAACATGAAGAAATATGTCCAAAATGTAACATCGATAGGGAAGACATAAGACCCATTAAAATATAAGACAAAGACTTGCATTAAATGAAAGAATTAGAACCATGATTATCTCTGAAGTAGAATGAGCCTCTGAATGGACTAATGTACTCTTTAGTCTTTTTGGCAAGTGACTTTAGCAGCTTCCATTATCAGAGCCTTTTGCACTTGGATCCAAGAGTTTAAGTCATGTGGATAGTTCTAGGAAAGAAGAAAATTCCTTCCCTTACCCTGGCAGTTGGAAAACAGATATATATCATATCATATCATATCAATCTATTTATCTCTCATATCATACCTATCATTTCATATCTATCTATCTATCTATCTATCTATCTATCTATCTATCTATCTATCTATCTATCTATCTATCTATCTATCATTTATCATCTATCTAGCATCTGTCTATCATCTATCTATATCTATCATCTTCTATATCTATCATCTATCTATCTATCTATCTATCTATCTATCTATCTATCTATCTATCTATCTATCTATCTATCTATCTATCTATCTATCTATCTATCTATGTATGTTTCAGAGCCCAGAGAAGGTTTCTGAGATACCTGTAAGACAGGAAAGCAGCAGGAGAATTTAGGACCATGTACAACAACATTGCTCTTTTGCAGCATGGTATTGTGTTAGCCCAAAAAGAATCACAATAACCTCAGGTGACTGGAAAACACTAAGGACATGTGCTTAACAAACCTTTTTCCACTGTGATATAGAGGTTAGAATGTGAGTGCACAGTTAATTGCCAGTGAGCCTTTGTTATGTGCCATCTATTGATAAACCAGCCTGCCTCTATCTTAGGTGTGAAAGCCATCTTATAGTAAAGATAGACTAGGTTTATTCCTGTTTATGATTAAATCTATTTCTCAAGGATTGGGTGTGCTTCACCTGTTACCTTGACAACAAATAGTTCTGTACTGCCTGTTTGAGAAAATGGCAACCATGTCTTTGATTCAAAAATTTGCTATGACTACCTTGTTATCACTACATTAATTTGGCCATGATGATTTCAGCTTGTGGGCTTTCACTTTGCGTCTTTGGGATTAGCAATATCTGGGCATGAACTTCCAAAACACTGAGAATGTTCAGTGTCCAGGTTGAGGCTAGGAGAAAAATTGATACAGGAAGTACTTCGGATGCTTATTATTGTATTCTGAACCACTCCCTAAATGGCCCCCAAGAATGACCGTTTATAATCTCTCATGTAGGATTGGTCTCAGAACTGTATTTGACATTGGGTGGTTGTGCTGCCTTCAGAAAATACAATAAGGCTATAATGCCCACAATGGCTCAATTATATAGCTGGCAGCATTTGCTAGCTGGAGGTAAATCTCAGCTGGGCTGTCAGCCAGCATTTTTTCAGTCTCCTTGTGGCCTTTCTGCAAAAATTCACAGTCACATAGCTGATGGCTGGATTCCAAGAGTAGAGATCCAACCACTAGGGGTGACACTTGAGGAAGCCCAAGCTTGGACACTGTACATTTTCATATGTGCTGCATTTTACTGGTCAAATAGACTCATATATCCCAAAAGGGAAAGGTTTAACATGAACAAAAGCTCAAGAGGGAAGAGGTAG
This sequence comes from Rattus rattus, assembly GCF_011064425.1. Taxonomy (NCBI): domain Eukaryota; kingdom Metazoa; phylum Chordata; class Mammalia; order Rodentia; family Muridae; genus Rattus; species Rattus rattus. The sequence goes on along the minus strand of NC_046160.1, from coordinate 27,792,371 downwards.
AGTTTCAGTTTACAATGTATAAGAAGCTCTCTGCGGATGGAGGATAAAGTCTACCAAAGAAGGTGCAGTGACTAGTAACTGTTTGTTCGGGGCTTTGCTATGTACATGTGACAGGGGACAGTTAAGTATCTGACATATTTCATGAGAAAATTAAAGGCTAGGAGGGAGTGGAGCTGCAGGGATAACTCAGAGGTGGAGTGCCTGACTGTGTTCAAGGTCTGTGGCTTCTGGGGTTTGATTGATCCAGAGAGAGAAACAAAGAGGGAGAGACAGGGAGAGGAACGGAGGGAGAAAGAGAGAACCAGAGAGAGAACCAGACAGAAAGAGACAGAGTGAGACTAAAAGACAGATTCCAGGACTCATGTACACAAAGCCAAGGCTCCATTTTTTTTTGAGGAGGGCAAAAAATCCTGCCCATCAATGTGTGTGAGATTGAGATTGGGGACTCTCAAGCTGTGACTTGCCTGTCATCTTCTCCTGCTATTTCTCTGAGAGATACTCCTATTATTCAAAGCAAGTGAGTACAGTTTCCATTGTGGGAATGCTAGCATCTGTTCTGCAACACGTGGAAATAACTACTTCAATACTCGTTTTGAATTCTAGACTTTATTTTCTGTGTTCAAACTCAGTATGATGAATGAAAACCACAGTCCAAATCCCTCATACTAGTTATTAAATAAAGGTTTGTAAGAATCTTTTGTGGACATTCAGGTTGTTTTTCTTGGATATAATATCTAGTCCTTCACAGCTATTATGGGTTTTAACTATAGCATTTTCTATTAGCCTAAAAGTGTGCCATTGACTGTAAGGAGAATATGCTTGAAGAAAATGAATGTCTGGCAAAGCAAAACTCTTGTTCTTGCAATGTCTGGAAGGACTTAAACCACGTTTGAAAGCTTGTGTTGCACTGTTTTCAAAGCAGTGTGTACATACTATTGTCTCGGTGTCCCTTCTAAAACTCACACTTAAATTTACTCATCAGTATAATGGAATAAAAAGGTAAGAATTTTAAGAGGAAAATTATAACTTTCAGGTGTCACTCCTGTGAACTGATTAATGCCATAATTGTAAGAATATGAGGAATATGGGCTAGTTATAAATGTGAATTTGCTTTGCACACATTTTTCCATTTCATCCTTTGACTGTCTTGTAAATGCTGTTTCCTGATGATTCTCTCATATTCTGACACAGTACAAATGGTCTTACCCTAAAGTTGCTGAAACCATGGTCATAGACTATGGTCTCTTGACTAAGACTCAAATAAGTATGTATTGTTTATAATTTACCCAGATTGTGTATCCTATCTTAATAGCAGAAAATTGACTAAGACAATGCAAATTTATTCAAAAGAACATTCACTCATATATTAAAGAACATGTAAGTCAATGTGCTTATCAAAAACTAATCAATATATAAGTTTTTACATGGTGTCCTGATGGTGTCTTAAAAATAACAGGTCAGAAAATACTTGCTACAACATCTATCCTGAGATATACTTACTTGTTTTAAGGTAACTCAGATCAAAAAAGAATGTGATTAGCATTAGCTTCAAGAAATATAGCACTGTGACTCTGATATTTCACATGGAATATGTCATAGAGTAGTATTTCTTTGCCTCTTGTTCATATGCTTCATGCACTTTATCTACACAGCAGTGGAGATGAAGCTACACAGATTTCTAAGAAGGAAAATAGCCCCAGCACATCCTATTTCCCTTCTTCTCTGATGAGATATGGGACCAGCCCCTGAAGAGAAGAGACTGAGGTTAGTAAATGTAAATGTCTTAGTGTAGGCCATTGGAAGCTGCTGAATAGTGAGCATTTTCTGTCTCTGAACACAGTGCAGAAACACTTCAGCCCAGTGGCTAAACTCCCAAAGTAACATAATATGTACACAGTAGATGCAAATTCAAATTTGCTTCGGCTCCCTAGACTCAATTTCTTTATGTGTGAAATGAGATAACTCTCTGGATTTTTGTAAAAATTTTATATTATATGGCATAGTGCCATGTAGCAGAACAAACCAAATTGCTTTAAATTATACAGAAAGTCATTTACATTATGCTGGTATTTTTGTAATAATGCTAGAAACTAGGTTATCACTATATATTTATATATATTCTAAACATGTATTATATAACTTATACAAATATATATATAATACACACATATACACACATGTATATACATGTATACACATAAATATGCATGCACATTTACACACACATTTATGTATACACACATATATAAATACATATACTTGTGTATCAATATATTTTTGTGCTTCTGTTTATTATGTTCTACCAATCAGAAAAATGTCATGGTTACAATGCCAATGAAATATGTACAAGATGAATAGCCTCAACTTGTGTCTGAGCACCATAGAGAAGGGCATACGAAATTGCAAGCATGTATTTAGACAAATATACTCAGATGCAGGTGCACGTGAATAAAAATTATTGCTGTCTTTGGCAGCTTAGGAAAAACCTGTAAACTCTTTCCTTATGAGATTTATTGACTTTATACAAACAGAATAACGAATGAGGAGAGATGCTCCTCACATTTCTTCCTGTCTGAGACTCTAAAGCCTTTAGGCCATCTGAGTTCTTTAGGTTTTGTCAGTGATTTCAAAAGAGGAGTTGGTGGATAAACACTCATAGCAGGTCTAAGTGGGGGAGGCATCAGCTAAGTTGCTATTCTAAGGTAGTGAACAGGATTCAGGGGACATCTTAAAGTTAGACAACTTTTTGCTGTTGTTTTTAGAACGGGTCTCCCTGTTTGCTTTGGTTATCCTGGCTGTAGTCCAGGCTGGCCTCAGATTTACAGAGATTCCCTTGCTGCTGAGTTGTAAGATTGAACTCATGCACCAACACAGCTGTCCCTGTTAGACAGTTAACTTCTACTAGTTAAATCCAAGAATGAGCTGGGATGCAAAGAATTTAGCTCTGTTATCTGTGCCTCACCCTGCCGATTGATTCTTGTTTCTTTGGAGTGTATGGGAGATCCTGTGTTTTGAAGTAGCTTATTTTAGGCTGTATATTCAGAACCTGTGTTGGTCAAGAACTTTTCCAACTGTGAAGTGCTGAAGGAGTTTGAGCTAAAGATGGACGTTTTGTTGGAAGATAAGATAAGACAGAACCACTTGTGTTATGGGAAGTTTTGCATTACTGTTGTTCTAATTGTTTTTCCTTGCTGAGATAAAACATTTTGACCAAAAGCAACTTTTGGGGAAGAAAAGGCTTATTTGGTTTAGAATTTCAGGACACAGTTCACCATTAAGAGAAATGAGGGCAGCAACTCTGAAGTAGAAACCATGAAAGAAACCTGCTTTCTGGTCACGCTCTGGATGTTTAGCTAGCTTCCTAAAGAGCCACAACCACTTGTCCAAGGATAGTACCATGTAAATTTGTCTGTGTCCATCCCTGTCGATCAACAATCAAGGCAATCCCCCACAGATATTTTCATAGGCCAGTCGGATCTAGACAATTTCTCAATTGAGTTTCTCCTCTCAGAAAACTATAAACTGTGTTAGATTGACAATTAAAGCCAAACAGAGAAACTGTTTTGTTCGATATAGGTGATGTTTCTCAAATAATGAGCTGTTTTGCATAAAAACAAAACAAAACAAAAAACAAAACAACCCTCAGCTATGTTCTTCAGACTTCATACCTGGATTTCCCAATAAAGTAGGCATTTGCCACATGAACCATTCAGAAAATTCACTCACTATATTTAAAAAATTTATCATGAACAAGAGTTAGAAAATAAAATATTACCGATATACTGATTATATGTTGATATTCAAGATGATAAAACAAGTATTAAATTTTATTTTTATCTGGATTTGTACGTCCTGCAATGTGACCACCATAAAATGTAAACTTATAGATGTGACTCACACTTTACTTGTATTAATATAAGAGTACTGTCTAGATACTGCTCATCTTAAAAATATATGTAAGGCTCAAATATCTAGGGAGGAAGTCCACTAACTTATTATTTCTTTTTTGTGGTAATTAGTTATAATTGATTCGGTAGACTATAGAAAAAGGTAAAATTTGAAAAGGGAGAGAAAGGAAATAGAAAATAAATTAATAAAGTTACTAGCATAGAAGGCTGGAGAGATGGTGCAGCCATTAAAGAGTATACTCACAACTAAAAATATACTATAGCATAGAAACAATGTTTTTATTATTTGTAATATAATCCTTGTAACAAAAAAGAGTAGAGACCAAGTACACTCGAGCTGTCTGTTAATGATGGTGTATTAAGCTGTTGATGATGTTTGATGGTTTTCAAATTATCATTGGCATAATTGGACTAGAGAGCTTAACAATAGTTTTATGTATTATCAGTGAATGCAGGTAAAATAACCTACTTCCAACCCAGTCAACACCCAAGTTGTGGGGCACTGAATAGATTTAAGCAACTAACTTAACCCTATACTAGAAATCTACGATGTTTTGTATCTCTTGAGTCATTGGGAGTCCAAAGTAGTTTTGAGTATTAGTTTAAATCGTCTTTAAGTTTTCTTCTAATTTTCAATGTCTATGGTTGCTGTTCCTTCAGCAGGATTACATTCAGCACCACGGAGAGCTCACTCCCTGAATGCTGGTCTGAGCATTCAGAAATCAGATTTTAATTGATTTGTGTGGGGGGGGGGGAGGGGGGTGAACTACGGAAATTGAAGGAGAGGAGAGATATCCTCATTCACACAGTCACGTTTCCTTCCCATTATACTTCTTCAGTCCATTACAGACAAATCAACTTTATCAAGTTTGTGTCTTAGTTTCCTTTTTGTTGTTTTTGTTGTTGTGACAAAACACTGTGACAAAGGCAATTTATAAAAGGAAAATGTTCATTAGGGATTACCATTTCAGAGGGTTACTTCAGTCTATTATCATCACAGTGGGGTGTCTGGCAGTCAGCAGTCAGAGGAGGTTCTGGAGCAGAGGCCAAGACTCACATCTTGATACAATGAGGCAGAGAGAGAGAGAGAGAGAGAGAGAGAGAGAGAGAGAGAGAGAGAGAGAGAGAGAGAGAGAACTTGTAATGATACGGGCTTTTGAAATCAAACCCCCAGTGATGCACCTCCTTTAGCAAGTCCACACCTAATTCTTCCCAAATAGTTGCACCAACTTGTACAAAGTATTCAAACATTTGGGCGTAGGGAGCCATTCTCACTCAAACCACTTTGGGTAGACTTTGGGATTCTGTGTCTGTGTTTCAGACTCTATACTTGTGAAGGTGTGAAGGGTAGAGAATATTTTACCCCAAAGAGCTCATTTTTGGCTAGTCTCTCACAAAAGGACTTATAGAAATGAGCATTTTTTAAAAAGAAAGAGCTCTAATGAGGACCCCAGCCTTGAAAATAGCACATGTAGAAAACAGCAGCCTCCCCAGAAGTGGGGGAACTTCACACATTGCTGTCTGCTGCCCCATCCTCCTGACGTCGTGGGAGAGCACAGAAAGTGATCCTGTGAGTATTAGTATGGCTCCTTGATTCTCTTTCCTCTAGCTGTATTTCATCTTCCCCTGGGGGTTTGTATCCTCAAAGTTGCTCAAGAGAAAGCATTGCCTTCTCTGTCATCTTCTAGCAAGGTCCTTCTGTCCCTGGGGCTGCCTTCAGGCCTCTAAGGAGAAACTCTGTAGCTGTGATACGAAGCTTTACAAATATGCAAAACCTTGGCATTTCCACATACCACACGAAGATACAAATAATTCTGCGAGGCTTATTATGAAAAGTATGTCTTCCCATACTTCTTCGACTGCTGTAGCAGGAAATGAGAACTTTGCCACAGTTTTATCTCACTGCAGTATCTGCCTTTATGTTTCTCGGTACTACAGTTGCAGTGGGTTTCTCAGTGTTTCCTTTTAAGGCATTGTCTGTTGACATAGTGGGGAGAGCTAGTTCAATTTGCAACATATGTCCCTCATATGCACTGTCGCTCATTCTACCACAATTCTTAAAGTGTAAGTTGGTAATACCACACACATGCTTGCATACACACACACACTCACACACACACACAGACACACACACACAGACACACACACACACAGAGACATACATGCACACACACACAATTACATGGACAGACACATATACACACACAGACACACACACAAAGACACACATACAAACATACACAGACACACAGACACAGACAAACATACAGATACACACAGACACAGACAGACACAGACACACGCAAAGACACAGACAGACACACATGCACACAGACACACAGACAGATACACACAGACACAAATACACAGACACACACATTTCATCATCACTCTTTCTTTGCCATCCAATATCTTGATTTCCTGTGAACTAGTAATGATCTTTTTTTTTTGTTTTTGTTTGCTTTTTGTTCCAAGAATTACCCCCTAATCATCCTGAAATTTCAACTGCTGTGTGTTTTATATATAAAAGATATCCATAAAAAGAAGCATATACTTTTAAATATTTGGATGTTCTGCCTGCATTTACGTCTGTGTACCATGTGGCTACTAGAGAATCACGAAGGCCAGAAGACGTCACTGAATCCCCTGGAACGGGAGCTGAAGACGTCACTGAATCCCCTGGAACGGGAGCTGAAGACGGCACTGAATCCCCTGGAACGGGAGCTGTAGGTGTTTGTGAGCTGCCATGTGGGTGCTAGGAACTGAAACTATGTCCTTGGCAAGAGCAGCAAGTGCTGTTTACTGCTGAGCATCTGTCCAATCCACAAACACAGTTCACTATTAATCATTCGTTTCAGAACAATTAGGTTCTTCTTGTATCTATTAGAATTGCTCACTCTTGGATTGTTTGTTCTTAAGACCTATTATACAGTGGGGTTTTCTGTACGTATCAAGAGTTATCAATCTTCGAAATGCTGGGACCCTTTAATACAGTTCCTCATATTGTGGTGACCCCTCCAACCATCAAAATATTTTTGTTACTCCTTCATAAGTGTGATTTTGCTACTATTATGAGTTGTAATGCAAATATCTGTGTTTTCCGCTGGTCTTAGGCAAGCCCTGTGGAAGGCTCTTTTGACCCTCAAGGCAGCCATGAGGCACAGGTTGACCACTGTTGGTCTACACTAAGGTGGGAAATAACTACGGAGGAAAGTCTATTAAAACATACTTCATTCAAAAATGTCCCAGTGTTATCTAATCTCTCTTGATGATAATCTAACTATGAAATTCAGAAAACGATTTCTGGGGGAAGAAAAGCTTGTTCCTCTGTGCTCTGAGCGGGAACACTACTGTTGAGATGACTTTTTGTCATCCCCCACCCTTTGAAGCATCTCGCTCACTGTTTCTTTAATCCCTGCTGAGTTTAGATTTTTGTTTCCACCCAATGTTTTGAACGAACATGGTGTTGTGCTTTATGTGCATTTCATTCATTTTATTTTTAGGGAACCTGAAATCAGTTTTCATTTAGGGAGCTCAGGTAACCATTGCTAATCAATAGGTTTTGAGTTATATTTTATATTTAGCTTCCAAACTATGAATAAGACATTTTAAAAAGTTTTCACTTCTATCATCTCTTCTTCACTTTTAGGCAGAAAGCAGAAAGTTTTCCACCACTTAGAATTTTGATTTTTGCTTCTCGGTGTTTATTTCCAAATAGTCCTTATCCTGTGGCTGCCCTTTCTTGTGACTGTGTGATTGTCGGGTGGAGGACATCTTTTCTCGTATTTACTAAGGATGTACGTAGAGACTTTTTTCATTTAATTCCAGTAAAATAAAGTCACTTTTCTAGCTTTGATATTGCCTCATTTCCAAGTTTCCAACACAGTGTTCCATACTATGTACCAAATAGTACAATATTAAAATTATTGCTTTGTCTTATATGCTCTAATAAGCTGAAAGGGTATTACTTTAAAATACGCTTTAATATTTGTGTTTTGTTCTTTGCCATTTGCTTAGCATCATCCTCCGATTATTTTATTGCCTTATCATTTAAGGGGATTAAACATTGATAAGACCTTCTATTTGTGCTGGAAAGTTTCATTAGGGGTGGAACTGTTTAGACTTTTAAGCCTTTTCCTTTTGACTGCATTTTTTTTCCTTACAGCCATAATTCTGGCCTTGGGGGGGGAGTTGATGGTAAAAGAGAATGGCATAATTGCTCTCGGTTTTGTCCAGCTTTTACCTTACTCCCAGAGGACACCTCTACCTTCCACCAAATAACAGAATGTGGATAGCTGTTCCTCAGCTTGTTCATGAGAAGAGACATCAACATGTAGCTTCCTAAACAGACTTTTTCTCATTCTCATCTTTCTAGCCTCAACTGCATATCCAACACCTTTAAACACTGGCTATGGCCAACTTATAAGCTTATAGGTCACTTTGAAGTTTTTTCCTCCTGTTTACTGCCACCCACCCATTCACAAATTTTAGATCCACTCCTTCCACTTTAGATCCACTTGAAGCATTTAGAATGTACCATTCTTTCTTTTTTTAGAACATTCCATTCCTTTCTAGGGGATCCAATTAGCCTTCTTCCTTACCTTGCTTGGGTTCCAGAGATGTACAAGTGCGAAGCATACTACCATAAATATTTTATCATTAACAAAAGTACCTCCTTCATCAATTCATGGTTTTATTCTCTTCGCATGTGTGTATATTTATTCTCTTTCCTTGATTTTGTATGGACCCCAGTGTTTAAGTTTTATAAAATGAGTTTCCAGATCTTTTAAGATTAATATAGAAAATAGGACCTGGCTCCCCACTGCTCTCTCCCCACAAGCTCCTCAGAAGAGATCTTACACATTTCATCTTAATGACTACTTTAGACCCAAAATAATTTTTATTGATAACAGTAATATGGTAATTCATTAAGGTATGCTGTTACCCAAGTGCTAATTAAAAGCAAAGATAACTGAAGGATAAAGAAGGGCTTGAAAGCACATCATACACAAGCTCCTTCCTAATATATTTCTTGTCTGTCACACTTATTACTGCAGGGTGGGTTGGCAGGTTAATTATGTACGGGGCAGGAGAGCAGGCATGAGGATGTTACAATCTCCAGAGCAAACACTTATAATCATTTTATCTAAACATAAGACAAACTCACCTTGATGAAGGATTGCATTTAGTGATTATATGTAAGGCTACCTTGCTTCCTAAAGATTGCAGATGGCACTAAGTTCAATTTGCCTTAATAAAGCTGGTAGAGAAATACTGACCCGATAGTCACTCCGATTCAGAATTGTGGATCCAGGATATCTGTAAATTTGCTTTATTTTATTTTACTGCCAATTCCTCTGCTTTCTCTAGTTCCTGGTTCCTTCTCAAGTTATCTTTCCCCTAAATATAATTCTCTGATACTATTTTTTTTTTTAATTTCAAAGCAGGTCTTACTATGTAGCTGTCCCGTAACTCAGTATGTAGACCAGGCTGGCCTCAAACTCATAGAGATCCACGTACCTCTGCCTCCCAAGTGTTGGGATTAATGTTTTGCACCACTATACCCAGTTCTTGAAATTATGTAACTTAAAAGGACTGCATTCCTAGCTTGAATGTATCATGCAATGGTAAAAGTTATCATCTCATTCAGGAAATTCTCTAACTACATGAATGAATCTCTGGCCTGACTTCTGATATTGGTCCTCCAGACTTCTATTTTGTTCTGAAACACATCTTTTAGAAAGAAGCTCATCTATGCTTACACCAGCCCATTACAGTAGGGAAGTGTCTCCTGTAAAAGTCTGTGGTGGCTGTTGTTGGATTGACTGGGATTAAGAAGGTATTTACTTGTGACTCTTTTGCAGCAATTGGTTCTAACTTAAGAACCAGCACTCAATATCTTTGACAGTGAAGATCTCTCAACCTCTGAGTCATAGTGGTCTGTCTATCTTGTGAAAGTTCTCTTTCTCAGCTCAACAGCGTTCAACTTTCTTCATTGTGTCTACACACACCTCCACTTCCTGTTTCCCAAATAGCCTTAGTTAGGTTGCATTCTCAGAAGAATTAGCATGATCTTCTTAGTGACGACCTAATGACTTGACAGGACACATAATGAACATGACCACGCTGATTACATTGAGCATGTTACAGTTGTTATTATCGTATGTTTCCTGGTGGAAGCCGGGTTCCCAGTGGCCATAAAGATACCTGTTCTCTATTGTTTTGGTTTATATGGAACCTAGAATATCCCTCAGCCCCTCGGCACTCTTACTATTCTCAAAGATAGCTAACATCTTCCTTCCTTCCTTCCTTCCTTCCTTCCTTCCTTCCTTCCTTCCTTTTTAATTTTTGATTTTTTTATTTTTACACTCCAGATTTTATTTCACCTACTGGTCCAACCTCCGACTGTTCCACATCACATACCCCGCCCCTCCCCCTGACTCCACGAGGATGTCCCCACCCCACCCAACCCACACACCCCGCCAGACCTCTAAACTTCCTGGGACCTGCAGTTTCTTGAAGGTTAGGTGCATCTTCTCCAACTGAACCCAGACCTGGGAGTCCTCTGCTGTACATATGTTGGGGGCCTCACCTCATCTGGTGTAGCTGCCTGGTTGGTGATTCAGTGTCTGAGAGATCTTGGGGGTACAGATTAGTTGAAACTGCTGGTCCTCTTCAGGGTTGCCCTCCTCCTCAGCTTCTTCCAGCTTTTCCCTAATTCAACCAGAGGGGTAGGCAGTTTCTGTTCATTGGTTGGGTACACATATCTGCATCTGACTCTTTCAGCTGCTTGTTGGGTCTTTTGGAGGGCATTCATTATATGTCCTTTTTGTGAGTACCCCATAGCCTCGGTAATGGTGTCAGGTCTTGGGGCCTCCCCTTGAGCTGGATCCCATTTGGGCCTGTTGCTAGCTAGACCTTTCTATCCTCAGGCTCTTCTCCATGTCCTTCCCTGCATTTCTTTCAGACAAGATGAATTATGGGTCAGAGTTTTGACTGTGGGATAGCAACCCCATCCCTCCTCTTGATACCCTCTTTCCACTGGAGGTAGACTCTAGAAGTTACCTCACCCCACTGCAGGGCATTTCATTTTAGATCCCTCCCTTTGAGTCCCAAGAGTCCCCCCACCTCCTATCTCCTGAGTTTGCCTGTTTGGATTCTTTCTGCTTACCCTCAGGGCTTTAGTCTTGTCTCCCCCCTAATACCCATTCATGTTCCCCTCTTTTACACCCTGTCACCTTTCCTACATAGATTCCTCCCCTCCTGTGGTTGTTTTCTTCTCCCTTCCAAGTGGGATTGAGGCATCCTCACTTGGGTAACCTTCTTGAGTTCTGTAGACTATATCTTGGGCATTTTGTACTTTTGAGGGGGGCTAATATCCACTTATTAGCGAGAACTTACTGTGCATATCCTTTTGGGTCTGAGTTACCTCATTAAGGATGATTTTTGCAGTTCTATCCATTTGTCTGCAAAACTTAGGATGTCCTCATTCTTAATAGCTGAGTAGTATTGCATTGTGTAAATTAACCACATTTTCTGTATCCATTCTTCTGTCATGGGATATCTGGATTGTTTCCAGCTTCTGGCTATCACAAATAAGGCCACTCTAAACATAGTGGAACACATGCCCCTGTGGCATAGTGAGGCATCTTTTGGGTATATTCCCAAGAGTGGTATTTCCAGGCTTTAGGTAGGTCTATTTCTAATTTTCTGAGGAACCTCCAAATTGATTTCCAGAGTGGTTGTACCAGTTCGCAATCCCACTAGCAATGGAGGAGTGTTTCTCTTTCTCTACACCCTCACTAACATGTGTTGTCGCTTGAGTTTTTGATCTTAGCCATTCTGACATAGAAGCAGGGGATGGGAGTGGGGATGGGATAGCGGGTTTCTGGAAGGGAAACCGGAAAATGGGAATGTAAATAAAAGATCCAATAAAAGAAAAAAATTAAAAAGAGTTGTCTAAATAACGAATAAAAAATTAATTCTATTTCTTCTTTGATAATCCTTGACCAAAGGACAATACTTTGCTTCATGAAAAGTATTTTCACCTCTAACACCTTATCAGATGCCCGTGATAACAGTGAGATTTAGGTAAAAATAGAGATTATGGTTCTTCCTTTGTCAATGAGAAAACCCAGGAAGGATGACAGTTTAGGTTAAAGTGATGGAGGGTCTACGTGGCAGGGCAACAAAGTGAACTTCAGATTTTCATTTATTCTACCAACTGACTTTTACCTGTTTCATTGCCCAGTGGGTATCTTGGTGGAGAAAACAGTGATACAGTGCCCAGTGTAGGGTCACATAGAGCTTTTGAAATCTCTGAAGAATATTCAGTACAGATCTCAGAAACAGAGATGCTGGGCTAATCTAATTTAGATGTTTCTATGTGAAAGCTAAGCCAGGAAACCATGTGATGGATTCTTTTTAATATGGTATTATTGTCAGGGAATAGCTTCAATATGCACCGTAAGCATTAAATGCTAAAAATAATAACAGCAATTACAGATTGTTCTGACACCAGAAGAGCAGAATTATACTTCTTAACTGTATTGCCTTCAGCCAATAAAGATGCAAAATCACTTTTCTTTGCTTCTCAAAAACTATTTTCTTCTGTACTAGATTACCAAGAGATGGCAGCATTCCATCCGTCATTCAGCAACTATATATTCTTTGCTTAAGAACTTAAGATTTCTTCTTCTCCCAATGAAGTGCTGAGAACAAAGAATCAAATTTAAAATATGAATCTTTTTCCTAATCACCTATTGTCACACAGACGTGCAATTCCAGATTGCCCTGATCTATGCTGATGCCTTAATGATAGACATCTGTGGAGATTGAAATGGCCCATTTAAAAATAATACATGGTATATAGTTGTTGGCAATGTGTAAAATTCCACTGAGCAATAGCTCAAAGAATGGAGTTGTGTCACTCTTCCTCTCAGACCTTTCAAGATTTCTGTTGTCAGTACCCCTTTTATGCATAATTTAAAAACTGATGTGTATTGTTTTAATGAAGGTAGGATCACTCTGTGTTACCTAAGTTGATACTGTGTTTGGAGTTCAGCTGGGAGTGGATTGGCTAACAGTTACATTAGCCTACCAGTATAAGCTGGTCAGTGAATGGAGTGCTAGATATGGAGTTCTTTCTACGGAGAAGCAGAAGGAATACTTTATTAGGGATGATTCTGAATTTGCTAAAAGTTAAATATGTCAGAAGTTTGTGGTTCTAGTACTCAACTTGTCATAAAAATTTTTTGTAAGATTCATTCCCATAATTAAGTTATTATTTTATGACAGAGGGCAATGGAAAAATAATTTTGATTCATTTTTTCTAACAAATGTGAATACTCTTAAAGCATATGGATTTATCGTGAGTGTCTCTTTTCTTTTCTTTTGGTAATTGTGTAGTTTTATGAGTAATTGCCTTCAATTGTCAAATAGCACATATTTGCCATAGAGTTAAGTTGCCAGCCAATGATCTCTGAATGTGAAATAGCTTTAAACACAGTATTGGAGACAGTGGAATCTCTCCTAATATGTCTTATTGCTTTTTGCTTTAGTTGAGGTCATTGCAGCCTCACTTGATCAGAGAACCATGGAGCTGGAAATCATTTGGGTTATTTATCTTCATCTCCCTTAAAGAATGACTCATTTATCCCAGAGAACTGAAAAGAGGTGTCAGAGGAAGTCACCAGGAAGAGAACTGTAGAGGTGGCCATGATGAACCTTTAGTGATCTGACTTCCAGAATAAGGTGATTTCTGTTGAAACACGTTGCATAAAACATAGTCCAAAACTGTTCTTTGGTGTTTCGGTTGAGATGGTGCAGCAGTTCTTTTCATGGACCCTACTGATCTGCATTGAAGGTATTGGTGCCATCATTTAAAATGATGTTCCTGTTGGGGATTTAGCTCAGTGGTAGAGTGCTTGCCTAGCAAGCGCAAGGCCCTGGGTTCGGTCCCCAGCTCCAAAAAAAAAGAAAAAATAAACAAATAAAATGATGTTTCTGGCAGTAAGGGAACAATCAAAGGAAGGTGAGGGTAAATATCTACTACTTGTAGAAGGTTTCTGTCTTCTATCACAGACACAGAGTCCCAAGTCCTAAGTTGTTCAGTATCAAGAGCAGAGACATCTATCTCTTATAAAACACTTCTATGCTCCTTTGTCTACACCATCTAAAAGAGAATTGGCCAAGCAGATCCCTGGCTTTGTCCTCTATTGTTTCCATTTCTGAGACATTTTTGCTAAGCTAAAATGAAAGCTTTGAAGAGCATATTCTTCAAAGTATTCATCCGTTTGAGTATTTCAAAGCTAAGTTGCAGGTAGATATGAGTCCCTGGTAGAGACATGTCTGTTTCTACCTTCACAGCAACATTATGCCAGATGGAAGGGTTTTAGGGTTTTAGGGATGTGAATAGTGTTATGTCTCTGGTTTCCATGCATACTTCTATTTTTCTATTTTGTAGAACTAGAGACATGAATCTGGAAACCTTTAAAAAGGATATTCTTCAAGGGCTCTCTCTCTCTCTCTCTCTCTCTCTCTCTCTCTCTCTCTCTCTGAAGCATCATAAAGAAACTATTTAAATGAACTATAGATTTTGGTCACCTTAAGAGCGTCATTCAATCTTCTATTGTATGCAGAATGCGACTTGGTACATTACATATGACATGCTAATATTTTCTCCATCCTATAACTCTAGGCAATTGCTATTACCATTTGTTTCCTTTCATTTGACTATAAAACTGAGAGTCAGAGAAATTAAACATTCTCGGCTCACACACTTAAATTCTAGTGCTGGAATTTGAATAGACTTAGTGTTCTAAGTTTTCCTTTGTTCCCATTCAACCCTCTTCTCACATCTTGAGTATCTTAAAGTCAAGATGTGGCTAGTACACAAATTATGAACCTGGGCAACAAGGAGTCATGTCTGCCTCGGAAGTTCCCTGAGCCTTTTTGATATAACCATACATGATGTTCAACCCCTATACAGTTGACAAAGCTATCCTTTTATTGTATGTCTGTTCCACTGAGATTAAATTTGCAACAGATCAGGCCCAAGTAGTAGAGTAGAAACCTGATCCCCATGACTTGACCTCTAATGAAGGAAATCTCAAAGATATTGGTTTTCTAAACAGCCCCAGATTCATTTTGTGAACAGACCTTACTGTGCCTACAAATTTGATTCATATTCTCTCTCTATTCTCCCTCTCTTCCTCTCTTTTTCTCGGTTTCGTTTATGTCTCTACCATTCAGTTGTTTTTCTCTTTCATCTTCTTCACAGGCTTTAATTCTTTGTGCACCCATGTTAACCCTTATTTTCTCTACATTGCATCCATTTCCCTTGTTTGGAGAACTTAAGAACAAACTAGTGTCTTTTGCCCTTTTTCACAATTAATGTGGTTTATATTCAACCTGGACATGAGTTAGAAAGAGGAACTTAACTATCTGAAGGGGATTCTTAAGACCTGTAAAACAGAACGTGGCAGACATACCACAAAGCAAAAGTAGCTTTTTCTCTATTAGTACAGTGAAATCCACTGGAAATGCATTTTAGAGAAAGGAAGAGTAAAGTCAGAGCATTAACATAGGATCAAGGTAGACAAAGACATAAGGGTAAGTAGTTGGACTGGAAAACTCCCCATCTTTCTTATTCTTGTGACTTTATGGGATCAAGGCAGCTTCTAATCATGCTCGTCATCATGTCAACATAGAAATAAACAGCATTTTATGAAATCATAACTATAACTGCATTTCTATAATGTATCTGTTTTCTTAGCAGTCACGGTGGCTCAGATCTGAGTCTTTGTATCTCTTTATAGCAATACATATTGGCTTGTAAGATTGCCTCATTTCACTGGATCCCATTGTTTTTCAGGTGATGCAGCTCCCTTGGATAGTGACTTGGCAAATGGTGACTGTGGCTCTCCTGACTTGGAAGATGAGGAAAGGGCCTTGGTTGGAGTATGTGATACATTATGGGAAAAGATTTTCAAAATTAATACTCAATGTGAACAAATAACTCTGTTCAATATTTTAAATATTATCTCATTTAATGAAAAGGAGTCTTGCAGAGTAAGTATGGCCATGTCTGTTGTAGAGATGAGATGTCAGACCTAATATCAAGGTGGCTAAACAAGAACATGTCTAAAGCCATGTTGGTCATCAGTGGACGAGCTACAGTGTGAATTTTGGGAGTATGACTATAAAACATGTAATAAATGCCTTTACTGGATTGGTCCTATATAATGAGTATGTATTGTCAGTTCTCCTTAGCAGCTCTTTTTTGTTCAGTAGCAAGGCCTGAGTGAAGGCACTTTTGTGTGTGTGTGTGTCAAGGGCCTGAAAACATAAGGATGCAGTAAATAACCTTGTTGGCAAGTTGCATTTAATGGCTTTTTTCAATGAAAACTCTGCCTTTCCTGAAGGTAGTTATAGGCAAAACAAATTTTATAGTACACACTACTCCCTTAATTCTTGTCATTTATATCATATCCCATAAAATGCTTTATGCACAGTTTTTCTCATATATTATATGACTCATTAGGAGTGACGTTTCCTTTTCATTTGTTTCCTTTATCAACTAGGTCTGTCTGTCTGTGGTCTCTGTGTGCATGTAAATAAACTAGATAAAACATATGTATTACATAAAATTTATTCACCTTTCTGTCTCTGTGACAGGATGACAGGAGGAAATAGAGTTGAGGGAAGGAAGACTTGTGTTTGCTTACACATTCAGAGGCCTTGGTCCTTCACATTTGTCGCTGCTGTTTCCAGCACTATGTAATGAAGTGGACTCTTTATGTCAAGGCTCAGGTAAATCTGCTTACCTATGGTGGTCAGGAAAGCAAAACTAGAAAGGGCTGAGGTGGAGGGGCACTGGTATCAAGATCATTTTGAAGGCATACTCCAGTGACCTTTCTTCAGCTGTATCACTTCCCAAATTTTCCCTGAGCTTTCCATTGTGTGGGTAGCTGGGGACCAAGCCTTCAATTTGAGAGACTTTCATGGGGGAGGGGGCAATTCACACATGTACTGTGGCACGCTGCCTAGTATATGAGAATGTGATCTATTTCTTGAGTGCCATTGATTCAATGATAACATTCCAACTCTACAGAAAGAGCAAAGAGGACAATATGAGATCATAGAAAGTCATTTTAGGGTGGGCTTTCTCATTTCAAACAAGTCACCTGTCATGTGCTTATTTCACCTCCCTCTTTTCCTCCTGCAGTACTGTATTTTATAGCATTTATGCCTGTCGATTGTTTACTTTCTTGCTCTACTATGGTCTCTAGAAAGGCAAATACCATTTATCTATGGGTCTAGCTATTGGCTGCTAATTACATATTTGAGGAATGTTTGAAAATGATCATCTGTGGTTATCTACATCTTCAGATGCTAAATAGACTGCAGGAGTCATTTGGCCTAGATTGGATGGAAACACAGTCCTGATACTAAGACATGATATACACATGAAAGACTTTCATAAATAGAAAATGTGCCATGTGGCTTTCTCAGCAACTGCAACTCAGTTCAGGGAGAGTGAATTTTGAATTTCATTTTTTAGCAAGTTTTTAAAACTGATTTATTTTATTTTTTATATTGTATGTGTGTGTAAGAGTTTGAGTATGTACATGTATATGCATGTGTGCTTTAGTGCATGGGTTCATGTATGCATGTGCATGTGTGCATGTCCACATGGTGTGTGTGTGTGTTGGTGTGTGTGTGTGTGTGTGTGTGTGTGTGTGTGTGTTTGTGCACGCATGTGCGTGCGTGCATCTGCATGTATGCTCACAGAGACTTAGAGGAATCACATTTCCCTTGGCCTGGAGTACAGGCAGTTTTGAGTCATTTGACATAGCTTCTGGGACCTGAATTCAGACTTTTTTGCAAGAGAGGTCTAGGCTGTTAACCAGGGAGCCTTCTCTTCCTACTTTCTATGAAAGTCTTAAAAGCAGCAATTAGTAAACAGAGGAGAAATACCATGCACAAGACACTGACATTGAGATCCCCAAAGGCAGCATACTTGGCCTTCTTGAAATACAGATGGTGAGTCATTCAACAAATAGACAGCATTTAGATGGAGTGTGTAACTTTTGAGGTCATAGATGAAAGTCAACACCACCAGAGGGGCACATTATAAATGGACTCTCACAGATACTAATAGAAGAGGCATTTGCTGCATTCATGGGACCCAGTCATTCAGGCCAAAGCTGGAGAATTTCCTTTTAGTTTCAAGGTAACACAAATAAAGGGTTTAATGGTCTGCTCTCAATCAACACAGACTCCAGTAGGGCTGTGAGTGGCTTTTCTTCCTATAATGCAGATCCCTGCAGAAACTGGCCGCTGGCTTAGAAATGGAAGCATGAGAGAAAAGCTGCTCCAGGCTGAATAATTATTTCATGTCTGATCCCTAAGTCTATTACCAAGTGAGCGAAGCAAACCCTTTAGTATAACAAATACTCACATTATGCCTATAGGAGCAAAGAGACAAATAAGAAGAGGCAGCCAGTTTCTGTTGCCAAGGCAAGCACCAGTGAGGATTGCCAGGGGGCATATGCTGTGGTTAACAACAAAGTCCTACCTCCACATAATATTTGGGGCACACTGCTAGCTTCTAACACTGGCCCCCACAAGAAGGATGCTACTGGACTAGATGTTAGAACCACTTTGCTTCCAACCTGGACATGATGTTTGGTAAATTGATTTCCATTTTTACTAACTAAAAGCTAGTCTGCTGATGGGAATAGGATTTCTAGGTACCATATGGGCACATGGATATTTTCTAATTTAGTGGCTTGACTACTCTCTGTTCAGCTTTATATTAAGACATTTTATTATAATTATTTATTCTGCCGCTGGCTGAAACAAACAGAGCTATTTGTTGAAAGGTTAAATGACGAGAGTTGATGACTTACACTTCTGCTTGGGGAATGAAAGCAGATATGTCACCCACATTATTTCAATTATGTTCCAGAAACGAAGGGTGTCAGGAAAGAGTACGGCCTGCAGTGTTGATCAAAGGATAGTGGTGAAGTGGGCCCCTCAATTACAACCTTTGTCTCCTGGTCTGACAGAGCCGGAAAGAACTGAGGGACTAGTGATTAAAACTGTTAGTTTTAGAAAGCAGACGGTCTGGGTGAGTCCCTCAAGACCACTTATCTATAGGCATTTTTTTTCAGAATGTTCTACTTCCAGCACAGAGCTTCCATTGTTGTGCATTCCTACTCACAGAGTGTGTTGTTTCACTTCATTATTATTTTTTTTTAGATAGGATACAGTAGCCATGGTTGCTTCAAAAATCTACCTAGAAAGGTAAAATTTAGAAAACATGTATATATCACTTTCTGGGAAAACAAGGAGGAGCATCAGTAACCTATTACCTGGAAGAATGTGGGCGATGTGAGACGTACATGGTCCATCTATAGTAAAAACTGTGTTTCCTAAGACCACGTTGTCCTTGTTATGGTCTGAATGCTGTATATTTCAAAAGCTATCTGTGGGTGCTTAATTTCCAGTAGAGTGTCTTGAGGGAGTGGCTCCCCTGGGAAATTTTCAAGCCTTAAGGACCCAATATTTATGAATGGGATAGAAACCATCATCAATAAGACTTCAAAGGAATTCATTTGTTGTCTTCCAAAACATAGGTCTAGAAAATGCTATGAGGCAGTCAACAGCTTTCTGAACCCATGGGCACTTTGACTTTGCAGCCTGTAGAACTCAATGGAACTTGGTCACTCAGAGTCTTCTATCTTGCTTTTGGTACTGCTGAAGGTGGAAGAAATGTTAGACGCTAGCCCAAAGTCTTGTCTGCTGAGCCGAAGGATATCTGCCCACTCCACCTCATTCACTTTCTTCTTTATCCTCTCCCATTTCCATACCATCTTCCCTCTCTCCAGGCTCAAATCAGTGAAGTGTTGCTTTAAAACTGGTGAGTAATAAATGACTCTCTCTTGCTTTACATACATACATGCATGCATGCATGCATACATACATACATACACACACACACACACACACACACACACACACACACACACTCACACAGTACTGACTATAGTGTTTAAGCAAATTATGTTTCCCACATTGGAAAGGTTTCTTGGAGTAGCTGTGTCTTGAATTGGAAAGCAAAAGATGGAAATTCTGGGTGACAAAAGAAGAACATGGAGTCTATTTCAGGGAGAAGACATTGAAACTTGCATAATATGTGAAGGATGGAGTAAGGCTATCATTAGAAGATGTGACTGGTGTTAATTTCATTGGCCTCAAGGACACAAACAAGGGCCAGAGTTTCCACTGTTTTCAGGTAATAGAAAAGGTACACTAAAATTAATACTGAAGAATTTGGACTAAATAGTCTTGGTAGATAAGTTGGGGTTACACGTATAATTAGTTCCTGTCAAGAATTAAACAGGATTATATGTAAGATGGCAATCAGTCTTTTTGATTGGTGACTTGCAGAGAGAGAGAGCTATCTCTTCCCCCCCAACTCCCACATCCATCTGGCCCCAACCTTATTCTCTGTCAATCTAAGTCAAATTTAAAGTAAGAAAAAAAAATTGTGTCATTGACGTTGTCTATTTTTTGCTAGTTATGTCTAGCTCCTCAACACTGACTATGATTAAATCAAATGTTCAAATAACTGCTAATGGTCTTACTGTAATTTAAGTTAAAGTGTGTTAGTCTTGCTCCACACATGTTCAGCTTATATTTCGTGTCTTCCTGCACGTCTGAAATTGGGGTGGCAGCTGAGACTTGGAACAAGAACAAAACAGGGAGAGGCTCTAACTCAGCTTGAGGCCACCAGATGAGCAGTTCACTACCCCTTTGAGGGGGCTGAACAACTTTTACAGGAGGTGGATAAGACCACGGGGCAAGACAGATATTTGCATCACAAATCAAAACAGTAGCAAGATAACAGTTATGAAGTAGCTACAAAATAAATTTCATTTTGGTGGGTCCCTACAATATGAGGAATTGTATTAAAGGGTCTCAGCATCAGGAAGGTTGAGAGCCGCTACACTAGAGAAAAGAGATGTTGGAAAATGTTCTAAGAGGGACATCGGAAATAGGAACAATACAAATCACACAGAGGGTAGATGGGTGGGGTCAGGATAAGGATTTTTGGTCTCTGTAGGTACTTGTTGATTGACCACCTCTTCCTCTTGTGCTGGAAATTCTGTTCGTTCCTGCTTTACCTTGTTTCGTTTTTGTTTGTTTGTTTTTCTGATGTTTCTCTTTCAATAAGATTATTGGCATTGGTATGTTAAACACATGTAAAATATTTGGTACCTTACAAATATAAAGATTTTAGTCAGTGCTATGTTTGTCTCTCAACTGTGAGGACATGAGCTCCATCCTCATAACCTACACAAAAGCAAAACAAAATGGTGGGTCCTACTAGTGATGGTGACATGAGAGGCAGAGATGGGCAGGTCCATGGAGCGTGCCTGCTTGACAAGGCTCTAAGTCTTTGAGAGACCCTCTTCATAATAAAGGTCGATGATATTTCAAGAATGTTACCCAATTTGCTCACAAACCTCTATCTGCATTGGTACATACATATACTTACACATGGGCATCTGCACATACATGAACATGTACACACATACATATACACAATGCCCCTTTTGATCCCATCACCTTGGCAACCATTCATTATCACTCCCTTCTGCTCCTTTTATAGTCTTTTCTGCTTCTTTGAACATACATTTTTTGAATTTCTTCTAATAGGTCTTTAGCTGGTCCTCAGTATTTCATTAACTTCTACTGTAAGGAATTCCAGACATTTCTTTGTTGCTAGTTCATGTGACTTCTGTCTTGGAGTCCTCAGTAACATTTACCAGAATACAGTCCTGTTTCTCTGAGCTGCTCTTTCTTAGTTGTCACATTCCCTAGCATCCAGACATCAAATTCACCAGGCTTGGAGGTTTCTCTAGGCTAGTGTTACATCTCAGTCTGTTGGGAGTTGGTCTTAACCCTTTTTCTTCAGTTCATTGGATATTCCACTTTTCTCCTTACTGTGTTCTCTCCTTGGATAATGTCATCTTTGCCCTGGTTTAAAAAGCTCTCTATATCAATGGCCATCAAGTGGTAGCTTCAGTTTTTCTCACTCCCTAATTAATAATCCACATATGAATATGTTGTTCTCTTGACATTTGTACTTGGGTGCCATGAGGTATCTCAACTTTACACAAGAGGCACAGTTTGGTTCTTTCTTCACTTACTTTTGCTTCTCCCATGAGTTTTTTCCATTTCTGTGTTTCTTGCCATATACACATTTCCTCAACTCAAAATATTTCCTGGGTCTTTTTCTTTCCCTCAACCCCTGAATCAAAAGTATAAGTACTATAGTCTCTACCTCTAAAACCAGGTCTTTTGTGCATATTTTTCCTCTTTTCTTTATTCAGTGCTGAGGAATGAAGCTCCAGGCTCACATATCCTTCCTTCTACCCCTCAACCACCCACAGCCTGTTAATACATTCTTTCCCCATCAATACCATTAGCACACTTCTTTTAGACAAAGCCTAGCATTCCGACCAATTTTCTTGTTCCCCAACACCCACATTCAGTTTTCTACCTTGTAACTTGAATTACCTTTGGAAAATGTCAACCAAGGCCCTGCAAGGTGGCACATACTTATAATTTTAGCACTTGAAAGTCAGAAGTATGAGTCTCGCTGTTCCTTTAAGGCCAGCCTGGGCTACATAACAAAAGTAGATCTTAAACACTGAACCAAAAGAAACAACTAACCACATCATATTTGTTACATAATCATTCTTTCTCAATGTCTTTACAATCTGACTTCCTGTCTGTTGTCATAAATCTGTATTAGTCCCTCATCTGTCACTCATCTCTAGGTCTGGGGCATCCTGACGAATGTTCAGCAGGCTGTCTGAATAGAGGTAGAGTGGGAGAGATGCCTAAAGACTGGTTGAAAGAAACCTAATTTATGGCATTTGTCTATTTCCCTAGTATAAATCTCTCACACATGCCTAATAGTAAACTATCAATGTCATGTCAACTAGTTCACAGAATCCTGCAAATGCACTAGCTTTTCCTTACCAAGAACAAATGAGTCTGCACCTCGTATGGATTTCTCCGAAAGACTGTAGCTACCTTGATCTTCATTTATTTTTCTCAGGCACATTATTTCAAAAAGGCACCCATTTCAGGTGATGGATTCTATTTCTTTCTCTGTCTGAAATTCCTTTCTTAATATGAAATGCTCCTCATAATATAGCACAAGAACATTATCACTACGTATGTCTCATTGGAATTCAGAGCCCCCCCTCTTGTTGAGATTTCCTTTGAAAATTCTACAAGTTATCATATTATCATTCTCCTATGCATCACCCAGTAGTAATCCTCTTTGAAGGATTCACCATTTGATATTTGCCTAACATATATATTTATTTATATTCTTTTTGCCTGGCTGCGATATCTTCTCTATAACCCCAGGGACCTTATCTATCATGCACACTGTGTTATCCTCAGTGCTAGGAGTGGTGCCCAACACCTAGTGCTCAATTTGAAAAACAAATCAATGAATAAAATAACATTTCCAGCACAATTGATTTTTGCTTGCTTACATGGTCTTAGTAATAACTCCAAAATCATATTTCTCAAATATAATTTGCTTTTCTCTCTCTCTTTTTCCATTTTGCAGATACTCATTTTCTACCTGGCAAAGCTGTGCTTATCCCTTTGCTCTTCAAATCTCAAAATATTTTTATCTCTCTCTTGGCTCTAATCAAGCTACTCCCCCACTATGCCTATAGCAGTAATCCTTAACCTTCCTAATGCTGAGAACCTTTAGTACTGTATATCATAGTGTGGTGACTCAAACCCACAAATTATTTTATTTCTATTTCATAATTATAATTTTGCTACTGTTATGAATTATAATGTAAATATCTGATATGCAGGATATCTGATATACAGCCCCTATCTCAAGAGGTCTCCACCCACTGTTTTGCAGTATTGAAAATAAAACCGAGAGCCTCCTACTATTAGGGGAGTACTACTTAATTATAGTAATCTAGAAGTAAGCCACTCCCCCAGTGCACGGTCCTGTTTTCCAACAAATACTTTAATTAATGGTTGTTCTAGGCCTGTTCTATCCACTAATACTATTTTCTTGAAGGCTTATTTTTTTAATGTTTTTATATGTACATCTATCTCTTCAATATATATATATATATGAACATGTATGTAGTTTGCCAGAAAGGTCAGAGAAACTAGAAGAGAGCCTTGACTCTCCAAGTGTTACAGGCAGTGATATGCTACCAGACATGGGAGCTAGGAGCTGAATTCTGATCTTTAAAGCATCAGCAAACACTGTTGGACCCCAATAGCTTTGCATAGCGTTCTTGTAAGTTCTACTCCTTATTGTGGAATAGAATGTTAACTCCTCCATAATGTCTAGTATGTTCTACTAGAGAAGCCATACTTCAGCATAAAATCTGTCTCTTCAGTAGTCCATTAGGCCTTACAGCAAAACCAGAAGTTCATAGCTCACCTTAGCCACCCGAGGACTTATACACCTCTTCCTTCGAGTCCTTCCTACTGCAGAAGAAAACCAAGACCCAGGTCCAGATGGAGCATAACCAACTCTTTCTAATCCTCCCCCTGAGATTCTCTAGTCATTTCATGGACAGAGTATATTTTTAGTGAACAATGTAGCAGTAAATATTTTAAAAGCTGCTCTATCCTGCCAGCAGGCACACCCAAGATCTCTGGATTCACAAGAGAAAGACACAGTTATTTGTAATATGCCTTCCTAGTTCAATGACTGGGCCACTCCTGAGCCTCCAATTGACTAACACACTCCACTCCGATATTCCTGAGTTAATATGTGCAAAATCTATATTTCATCTCTGCTACCCCAGACCCAATTTGGGGAGTGGCCCCTGGGGCTCCTTCCCTGACTCTTACATGTCACGGGCTCTAAAATCTGATCTCTCTGCTTCCCCAGCTTTCCTCCCTTTGTTTCTTCTCTGGGAAATCTAACCCTGCCCAACCATTGGCTGTTAGTAACTTTATTGACCAACTGAAAAACCAATTGGGGACAGGGAACTTCAGAGTCTGGACATGTATATTCCCCCCGTGATTTTGGGAGCCAAATTAAGACATATCTCTGGAACCAATCCCCAACAGACCGTTTGTTAACTAGATAATTGTTTTGTACTGCTCATGGGTATATGAGCTGAAATGTCTTTGGATTTCTTCTGTAGATAATGTCCTTCTTTGTCTTGTGCTCTGGAGGTTTCACATGTATATATTACATCACAAAGCTCTCATTCCTATAGGTCATAGCTTAGTTGAAGCAATGCATCTCATAAATCTGAATCACAAGGAAGAGACATGAGGTAGGGAAACTGGTGATATTTCTCTGCATAGCATGTTCTCTAGGTTTTAGTATAGATGTCAGCATTATGTTTCTTCCTTATTGCCTCACTATCTATAAATATTGTTAATGCTCTTATTTAACTCCCCTGTTAAGCAAATGTAATAACTTGTCCAGTTTGAGAATGCCTTCTATTTACTGCTTAATTGCATAGGATTGTTTTTTCTTTTTCCACAGGACCTGAGCCATTTTTTTAGTGCATAGTATGAATTCCAACTCTTGTGAACTTTCCTTTAATTACTTCTGATAGAAACAAGACTCAACAAAATGCAACTCAATTAAGTATAACTACATCATCTTTTTATAGATTCAGATTCCTCTGTCTATGACAAAGGGATTTATGTCTCTGATAGAAATTAAATTTTCGGAAAAAAAGACCAATGACTAGCTACTTAAATATTTGTCCCACTTTCTCCATGTTCGTGACAACCATTATCAGGCATGTTACTGTCATTTCTCACCTGGCTGCCATCATTTCTCACCTAGCAGATGACCAGTCCAAGGATTTCTGTCATTAATTAAGCTGAACCTTCATTAGATCTTCTCGAATCTATTCTCCATGCCATATTCAGAGTGATGTTCATTAGATACAATGCTAATCACACTTCATTGCTGTATCAGTTGTCTCATTGCTGTGACAACATCCCCGAAAACAATTGAAGACAGAATGGTCTGTTCTGGCTTTAGTCTTAAGGGACACTGTCTATTAAGTTGTGGCAGGGTAGGGTAGTAGGATCCTGCAGTGATTGGTCAGGGCACATCCACAACCAGGGAGTGAGATAAGTGCCTTTGAAGAATGGTACCACCTACATTTGAATTTCTTGCCTGAATTAACCTACTTTAGATAATCCCTCACAGACATGCCTCAAGATTGGTTTTCATGGTGATTTCAAATCCTGTCAGGTTGACAAGCAAGATTAACTATCACTGCTCATCTCAAACACAGAAATACAAAGCACATGTGTCCTCTAATGACCTCCTGAGGAAAAATGTTAAACTCTGACTTGATTCTAAATTTGTTTTTTGGTTTGACAATTCCAGCTTCTCCAGCTCTTCTTATTCTGTCCTTCCCTTGTTCTACTCACTTCAGACACACCAGATTTCTCTCATTGTCATGAGCCTGTGATATAGTCTCTATTCTTACGCATATTCTTTATTTTTTTATTTTTATTTATTTATTGATTTATTTTGTCTTTGACAGTGATCTCTTGCTTATTTCCAAATCTTAGTATTTTCTATATTCAGTATTCCTGACTTTCCCAGCGAGGCCACATCTCTTTGTTTACAAATTTCTTCTCTTCATAACACTCATTAAAGTAGCAACCTTACATTTGCTAGGGTGGTTATTGGTATAATTAAATCCCCTTTAGCTTCCGAGCTCGGCAGATATCATGTCTACATTTGCTCAGTCTTATATGTACAAAGCCTGGTAATGCTTGGAACTTAATAAATATTTACGAAACACACAAACATGTGATCCTGACCTAGTTCTAGTCGAGTGGCTCGTATCTACTGAATTTCCAAATACATTCATTATTCCTTTGATCAGTATTTCTATTTTAATCAGATCAGTAGACAAATCATCGTGACAAAAAGAGTACACTTTCACAAAATTATGTAAATATTCCAGATTCTTTTTAAGGCAGTGGTAAATGAAGATAAGCAAAGAAAAAAATCCCGTAAGATAAGTGCCGTTAATATTCGGGAGCTCATTGTTTCAAGCCTCTTTCTCTCTGTTATTCAGGAGTCCTTTGGATGTAAGCAGCAGCAAGTAAAGAAAACAGTTTGGATAAGAAGTGAATTTATTGGAAAGACTCTAATAAGGTCACATAATCAAACAAGAGACTAATACTCTAATTATAGGAAGGCGAGGAGAGTCACTGGAACTGGAGCCTCTGATTCCATTACTATTCTCACTCTTTGTCTCTGTCTGACTGCCCCCTCTATCTGACCAGTTTTATTACATAGTTTTGCAGGCCAGTCTCCTGTGTGGAGGAACTCTAACGGTAGTAGAAAAGAATTTCCAATGGTTTTTAGCTAGATAAAAGTTCTGATTTGCGGCAGGAGGCGGGGGGCATCTTATTGGCTCTATTATCTTGATTCAGATCCGGAACAAGACAGTTGTTATCACATGAAAACCTGATCAGACTTAGAGGAGGAATAGCCGCAAAGGAAACGCACAAATGAACAAGCCAACAACTAAAGGAAGTTAAAAGAGGACTGAGCATATGGTGCAGTGGTTGAACACTCTTCTAGCATGAAAAAGACCCTAGGTTCAATCACTAGCATAACCATCTCAAAAAGATAAAAATAATTTTTAAAAAGTTTAATAATGAGACTCCAAAAATATATTTTAAGAAGCCTCATAGGAGATAGTCATGACCATGATTATGAATATGTATGTGTGTGCATGTGCACGTACATTTCAGAGCATTTAGTCTATGTGATGACTGATATAACTTAACCCTCTTTCAAAGGATTGTTGCATTTGTTGCACTACTGGAGGACAGGAAGATCAAACCTTGTTCTGGACTTGGTAGGGAGGGGCGGCTTTGACCGCCATCTTAATTTTTCAGTAGGGGTTCTTCCACTGCCCATAAGGCAGAGGTGAGGGGAGCGTGGGATAGGGGAGCAGGCCTAGAGGGAATGCTGAGCAAAAAATGATCCTGGATTTAGTTTGCAAGGAGAAAAGTCATTCAAAGAAGAGGCTAGCAGCTCAAATGAGCTCATTTCTGAGAGAGGAATCAGGAGTTAATGAATAAAGATAGAAGTAGGAATCTAAGGAGATAATTGGCCTTACTAGATAGAAGGTCTCTTGCCAGAACAGTACATCCTAAAAATGCTAATGCAAAGCCCCAGAAGATTGGGGCTGCGTTAGATAAGAGCAGGCTCATCAGGGCTATTTGCAGAAACGTCAGGAAGGGCCCCAGAGCAGGAGTATAAATCAGCAATCAGTCATGAGGAGGACAGAGGATGCCATTCATTTTCCTCAGGCTTCAACCTCTTCCTGAGGTCTCCTGGGGTTGAGAAGTCCTCTGGCTTCTTCTGCTACACCTCAGCACAGTGACCACGGTGAGGCTAGCTTCTCTCCTGAAAGGTCTACTTTGTCCTCACAGGCCTGCACTGCAGGAACTGATCACCGCAGTGAGAGCTGAGGGGACCTGTTCTCCGCTGCCAACCTCCGGTCTCAGGTATGCTGAGCCCCCAGGGGGTCTCCAACCCCGACTCTTCAGACCAGGCCACTGCCAGCCACCCATCAAGAACACCATTAGCATTATTTAAATACCATTTTACATTTTATACTCTCATGGCAGGTAACATGATCTCAAATTCATGAGGCATCTGCTCTTTCCTCATCCATCCACTCTGCTGATAAGTTTTTAAAGGCTTTTTAAAAAAACTTTCCTAAAGACTTAAAATTTGAAGTTTTTTTTCTTTCTTTTCTTTTTTTCATAGAAGTTTGGGAGACTTTGAAAAGTCATGCTCAGCAAAAAAAAAAAAAGTAATTTATACTCTCTCTAGTTAATAACCTCTTATGTGCTTTAATAATTTAAACCAATTATCAATGGGAAGGTCTATAGTGTATACTTCAATGATTGCTTTTCGTATATTTCCTCCTTTCTTCCATGCCGTATGCCACTTGTCCCCAATGTGTCTCTAGTGTCTATTATCTCTGCTGCGCACATAAAATAACTTGCGCTAGCTAGGAGAACATGACCTTGACACGGAGAAAAAGCAGTCCTTTAAAGGATAGCTCAATTAAAATCTCGGGCCTCTGTTCCTGATTGGATTTCATTACTATTCATAAGACTGTGCCTTGCTGAGCCACGTGCTCGCCCGGCCCTCAAGGAGGCTTTCAGAAAAGGTGCATTAGAGTTCTCAGTGGGATATCTGCCTGGAACCTGTGGATAAGGAGCAAGAAGAGCTCATCAGCCTGACTTGACTTGGGGAATTTTAAAGGTGCGAGCCTGCTCCTCCGATAGATGGGGAACACCGGGAGGGGGAAGTGAATTGAAAGGGTTAGGAATGTTGCTTCAGCTTGGCCAAGTTTGAGTTGATGGTCTGAAATGTAAAACTGATCATTAGCAATGATTTACTCATCTGTAAAATGGGTAATATGTTTCTTGTAGAGTTGAGGGTGTATGTATACATTGATGACTTCAATTCCCAATAAAAATAAGCATCAAAGCTTAGACCACTACTTCTAAACCTTCCAAATGTGGTGACCCTTTAATATAGTTGCTCATGGTCTGATGATTCCCAATTATAAAATTATTTTTGTTGCTACTTCATAACTGTAATATTGCTATTTTTATGAATCATAATGTAAATATATATTTTCAGATGAGTCTTTTAGGGGTCGTGACCTATAGGTTGAGAAACACTGACTTAGGTGGTTATAACTGGACAAGCCAATGAATTACTTTCCCCCCCTATGTTCAATGTTCTTAATGGCCAGTTATGACCAGCATGAATTTTGTATCAACAAGCATTGGATATTATAATTTGAGAATATGAGGTGAAAGAAAAGTGCATTGGACCAGGCAGGGAAGGTATCCTTATGGAATGTGGAATAAGTTTCAAACGTATGGGTAATGTCTTAGTTTGAGTTTCTATTGCTCTGATGAAACACCATAACCAAAAATGTATTGAGTTGGAGAGGAAAGGGTTTATTCAGATTGTACAGCCACAACTCAGTTCACCATTGCAGGAAATCAAAGCAGGATCTTAGGCAGGGCAGGAGCCTGGAGGCAGGAGCTGATGCAGAGGTCAGGGAGCAATGCTGCTTTCTGGTTTGCTACTCCACGAATGCTCAGCCTTCTTTTTTATAGAACCCAGCACTACCAGGCTAGAGATGGCACTGCCTACAATGGGTAGAGCCCCTCCCCCTTTGACCACTAATTAAGAAAATGCTCTCCAGCCTTACCTCCAGCTCAATCTTGTAGAAGTGCTTTCTTAATTGACATTCCCGCCTTTCTGATGACTTTATCTTGTATCGTGCGACATAAAACTATCCAGCACAGTCATGGTGGGTAAAACATTTAATTAAAAAGAGGTAAAGTATCCTCACTAATCAGATGACTAGAATGGGTATCACAGGCGGAATCTATTCACGTGTTATTGTAAGGCTTTAGAAAGGAAACCAGTGGTTTGAATAAGCATTCCCCACAAGCTCCTATATTTGAATGCTTGGTTACCAGTTGGTAGAATTGTTTCTGAGATGCAGATGGTGTGTCGCTGGAGGTCGGCTTTGACGATTCAAAAAGTCATACCAGGTGTCGTTGTTCTCTGCCTTCATCCTGAGGCTCAGACACAAGCTGTCAGTTACTGACTGTCTAGTACCACACTCCCTACCATGATGATCAAGGATTAATCCTCTGAAACCGTAAGCAAGGCAACCCCACCCCCGTCCCCGAAATGAAATGATTTATAAGTTACCTGAGTCATAGCATCTCCTCAGAGCAATAGAATAGTAACTATAACGGCAAGGTTATCTGCCTCATCCAAAGCATTAACTAGCATTTTTTTTTAAATTTTTTTTTTATTTATTTATTTTTATTAACTTGAATATTTCTTATATACATTTCGAGTGTTATTCCCTTTCCCGGTTTCCGGGCAAACATCCCCCTCCCCCCTCCCCTTCCTTATGGGTGTTCCCCTGCACACCCTCCCCCTATTGCCGCCCTCCCCCCAACTGTCTAGTTCACTGGGGGTTCAGTCTTAGCAGGACCCAGGGCTTCCCCTTCCACTGGTGCTCTTACTAGGATATTCATTGCTACCTATGAGGTCAGAGTCCAGGGTCAGTCCATGTATAGTCTTTAGGTAGTGGCTTAGTCCTAGAAGCTCTGGTTGCTTGGCATTGTTGTATATATGGGGTCTCGAGCCCTTCAAGCTCTTCCCAGTTCTTTCTCTGATTCCTTCAATGGGGTCCTATTCTCAGTTCAGTGGTTTGCTACTGACATTCGCCTCTGTATTTGCTGTATTCTGGCTGTGTCTCTCAGGAGCGATCTACACTTCTGCACTTCTTTGCTTCATCCATCTTATCTAATTGGGTGGCTGTATATATATGGGCCAAATGTGGGGCAGGCTCTGAATGGGTGTCCCTTCAGTCTCTGTTTTAATCTTTGCCTCTCTCTTCCCTGCCAAGGGTATTCTTGTTCCCCTTTTAAAGAAGGAGTGAAGCATTCACATTTTGATCATCCGTCTTGAGTTTCATTTGTTCTAGGCATCTAGGGTAATTCAGGCATTTGGGCTAATAGCCACTTATCAATGAGTGCATACCATGTATGTCTTTCTGTGATTGGGTTAGCTCACTCAGGATGATATTTTCCAGTTCCAACCATTTGCCTACGAATTTCATAAAGTCGTTGTTTTTTATAGCTGAGTAATATTCCATTGTGTAGATGTACCACATTTTCTGTATCCATTCCTCTGTTGAAGGGCATCTGGGTTCTTTCCAGCTTCTGGCTATTATAAATAAGGCTGCTATGAGCATAGTGGAGCACGTGTCTTTTTTATATGTTGGGGCATCTTTTGGGTATATGCCCAAGAGAGGTATAGCTGGATCCTCAGGCAGTTCAATGTCCAATTTTCTGAGGAAACTCCAGACTGATTTCCAGAATGGTTGTACCAGTCTGCAATCCCACCAACAATGGAGGAGTGTTCCTCTTTCTCCACATCCTCGCCAGCATTTGCTGTCACCTGAGTTTTTGATCTTAGCCATTCTCACTGGTGTGAGGTGAAATCTCAGGGTTGTTTGGATTTGCATTTCCCTGATGACTAAAGATGTTGAACATTTCTTTAGGTGTTTCTCAGCCATTCGGCATTCCTCAGCTGTGAATTCTTTGTTTAGCTCTGAACCCCATTTTTTAATAGGGTTATTTGTCTCCCTGCGGTCTAACTTTTTGAGTTCTTTGTATATTTTGGATATAAGGCCTCTATCTGTTGTAGGATTGGTAAAGATCTTTTCCCAATCTGTTGGTTGCCGTTTTGTCCTAACCACAGTGTCCTTTGCCTTACAGAAGCTTTGCAAT
Source organism: Rattus rattus (assembly GCF_011064425.1). Lineage (NCBI taxonomy): Eukaryota > Metazoa > Chordata > Mammalia > Rodentia > Muridae > Rattus > Rattus rattus. The sequence continues at coordinate 27,760,023 of NC_046160.1, read as the reverse complement.
TTAACTAGCATTTTAAAGGCAGCTCCTAACCTTCTTTCCCCCATATAACTGGCCTTGCTGCTATATCAGGAATATTATCTGAAGCTGGGCATGTGTGGCATAAACACATATTACATGTATGTATAAACAAGGAACTCTTTCACATAAGTACATAATGTGAGGAGAGGATAAGATAGGGATAAGAACATGGCAGTTTGACTGAGTGTTTTCGAGTGACCTCTCCAATCTCTAGCTACCCCTTGAAAACCCTGTTCTCTCTGGTAACTCTAACTAGGGCAGAGTCTTAGAACTTGGACATTGTCAGTATCAGAAGTTAGATCATTTTTATGAGCAGAATAACAGCTTGTACATTACAGGGCTTTTAACGGCATCTTGATTTGTCCCTTCTAAATACAAGCAGTGACTTCTCAATAGTGACAATAAAACATGCCTTCAAACACTGCCAAGTATCCCTTGAGTGAATATATTATCTTGCTGAGGGCCACTGCTGGAGAGTGATAATTGAGGAGAAGGATATTCCTGGAAACTTTCCTATCTGCTGTCCAAAGTCTCTGACCCAAGTTCTGTTGAAGGTGAGGCCTATTTCTGAGCCGTTGATTTATTGGGATGGGATAGGTGTCATATGCAAAAGTCCCATGTCTCCAGCAGAGTCAAGCCAGAGGTGACAATATATTAAATAATTTTCAGATGAAGAAAACTTTACCCCAAATTTAATGTCCCCATTCATTATGGCCTCAATTCAGTATGCAATCTAGCATTGTTACCTGATCTCTAGTTGAATCAGTCAGGGGTAGGTCTATTTGCAGAACAGTTGTGCTGATTATATGCTTGGACCTTTATTGCTGTTTCCAGTGATGCTCTGCTCTAAGTGAATGATAGAGAACTCCTTTGAGTTCTCCTTTGAGGTAGTTATAATGGAGTGGTATATAGAGTAATGGACACATTCAACAGTGCCAGCCTTAGGCAGTGTTGGTTGAGGTTAAATATGAATCTTTTGTAATTTTTCTTACATGTTTGGTAGGGCCATTCAAAACTGTCATTTTCTCTTCTAACATCATGCCCATGCTATGTTCCTGCAGGTGAATATACACCTCCAAAATGCTTTTTTCTAAGACAGAGCAACCACTCTAGATTGTAATTGTTCACCAAGATGTTTTCTTCTCCATATTAAATGCTTTTACAGGTTATTGTTAATTTATTCATTTATTTATCTATTTATTTATTACATTGCTAAGATTAAACCCAAGTGTTAGTGCATGGTAGGCAATACACATTACCAGGTAGTGACAGATCTAATCTTTGAAACTGATATTCTTAGTCAAAACATTTGGTAGCTGTCCTGAATCTCCCTTACCTTGGGTCTTTATAAAACGTAACGAATTTGTCTTAGAGCCCACTGTCAGCAGCAGATTTTGGGGTGACACATTAGTCTGGATCACATTGATAAGAACACACACACACACACACACACACACATACACACACACACACATACACAATGCTCCCAATGCTCCCTTTCTTAATTCAGGTTTATAATTTCCATTTCATCATTGTAATGTCTTTAGTGTATCCAATGTAACCTATTATCACCCATCTTTCTTAAGTCAGCACCTTAGTTAGGAACCCAAACTTTCATCAAGACTGTGTCAGAGCCAGACACACCACAGGTGCAATAAAGGTTCCAAAGCTCACTTCCTTCTCAGCGTTCTGTCGTGTCAGTTTCCGATGGTTCAATTTCTTTGAATTAATTTCCGATCCTTTGTGTCCCTAGTCTAGATGTGAGCCCTAAAATAAGAACTGAAATTCTTTAGGGTATTGCTGGTAGGGAATTTGGAGAGAGCACTTTAGAGTAACGAAATAAACTGTTTCAGGGTATATCATAGATAGTCAAATGTTCAAACCGAGCACAGACTTTGAGGGGCTGGACTTGATACACTTGAACTTTGAAGTCAAAAGATAGGAGAACAATGGTACTACATGGCCTCATAGTGTCAATTAAAAAAAATACCACGCTATTTGACAGAGATGGGCCATTGCACTTTCTAGAACTTACTGTTTCACTACTATGAGAGTTATTATTCTGCTTTTGTTTTAGTTTTGGTTGGGGTTTTGATAGAATCTTATGATGCTGGGACTGGCCTCCAACTCACAATATGGCTTAGGCTAACCTCGAACTGATCACTGTTCTATTTTTGACTTCTGGGATTAAAGATGTGGTCCACCCTGGCTGGCCATTAAAGATGGGTTCTTTTATGTTTGTTGCTGTTTAGGCACAAATAGAATTAAAAGTACACGTCTTTCTTGGGAGTTTGTTGTTCGACAGACCCAATTCTGTCTCTCTCTATTTAATATGGACAGCTACAAATCCTGAGTTACCGCTGCCTCACAGAAAGAATAGTAGTCCTACGAACTGTGAAGGTGGGCATGAATAGAAGCCCATTAAAAGTGATGGAACATGATCTGGGAGCAGGGCTAGGTATACCTCACATGATATGTTTGTGATTAGATTGCTTCTTCCTCTGGGCCAAGCATCCTTCCTTATCATTCCATGTTTTCTTTCTCTTTGACATTGATCCACAGGCAGATTGAGGACAGGTAAGCCCAAGGACAGAATGAACTGAGTTATAAGAATGAAAACATCACCACTTTGCATAAGATGCTCATTACCATGTGCCACGCTGTCAGTCATGGATCCAGGGTAAAGGGTAACTGTTGGTAGTTTTAAGCCATTTGGCTCAAAAGTTCAAAGGACACAAAGCATCACAGATGTTTCACTTATAAACCATAAGGATAAGGATCCTGCAGAAAGCACCGTATGCGAATTAAGGGAGGACTAAAATGAACATGGAAAATCGGAACTGCCTTCATTTTCTGAGCCAGCATATGCTGCAGAATAAATAAACTATGCAGGCAAAGCCCAAATCACACACAGGCTCCCATCCCTTGCCAGGTCAGGGTCTCTAAGAGAGATCTGTGTATATTGCTTGGCTGGTCAGCTGTGAGCTTGGGTCCACATGGCTTCCTGGACCTGGATTGTGGCTGTGTGTCTGTCTCTGGACTAAAGCATCTCCAAAGACTTGGAAGGAGTACAGAAAGGAGGGATAACCCCTCTCCCCTGAGGCTAGACAGATGGGACTGGTCAAATACTAACGATATATGTGAGCCTTTTGCATCTGAATTTTTCCTCTCCTTATCATTAACACATATTTTCACTCATCCTCCCATGAGCTCCCTCACTAAAGGAAAACGTTTCTCTTATCATCAGCTAATGAGGGCATTTTGTCCCTGTGATCCCCAAAGATACCTACTCCTCCCCTAATTAATCAACAAGTATTTATGGAGATGCTTTGACATATAATTCCATTGCCACCCCTGGGAGTTTGTTCTTCCCCTATATGTGCCCCAGTGGAACCCACTCTGCCTTTACTTCTGTAGCATGTCGTTGTACACTATGACCATTTCAGCTCCGCATGGTTGATCCTCTCATTATACTGAGAACTTTCAAACTTGGTGGTTGAATATAAATCTAACGCCTAGAATAAATCCTGGCATAGCGATGGGTACTCAATAATCATTTGAAGAGCAGAGGAACAGATGAATTTGGTTTTGGTGGTTCTCATTTCATTGTCCCTGTGACTGACAGAAGAAACATGGGGGCCACACCCTCTACTTCCTGGGGACAATTGTTATGTAGCTCAGACAAGAATAAATCTAGTGGTCAATGAGATGCTGAATAGATTCATGTAGTAAATACTCTAAGAGTTTGATGGAATCTATAAATTCTGGAGAAAGTAAGGAAAAGTCACAATAGCAGGATTTAAATTGCTTTTGGAAACCTGTAGACATGATGATATGTATCTTGTTGAAAATAGGGATTCTTGACGATCCCAAACACTTGGTCATTTCTCCAAAGTGATTAGTAAAGCAGGGATCATGACTCTGAGTGCTGTCACAGATGAGCAGGCTCTTGGAAGACATAAAAAGTAAAAAAGAAAAAAAATAAAACCTAATTTCTGTGAGGTGAACGGTCCGTGTTACGATAACATCTAAATCTATGGATATTCTCACAATCATAGGTTCAGCCCCATGATGCCCCCATCCTTTCTCTTTCCTCTTTTATTATTCTGGGGAGACATGGAGGATGCCTTTGACCAAACACTCTTAAAACACCCATGTCTATGCTCAAGACATGAAGGGAGCAGCTAGAAAGAATAGCAACCGTGGAAAGATGGGGAATACCACACAGATTTTAATAGATCCCCTAGCTGTGGCTGCTATAACTCTCCTTGCTTTTAATACCTGCTGTAAAATTTGAGAACTCTGATATATTTGCTTATGCTACCATTAACCCCAGATCTAAGGCCAGAGTTCTAAGATTAGCCTATACCATGACCCCAAAAAGGAGCTTTTCTCCTCTCTCTTTTTCTTCCTCATGTATGAGCCAGACCCAGGGCTTTATCATGTCCTTGGGAAATTTGTGCTCTATTCTATGACGTCAGTGATAGCCATATCCACTCACCAGACCTGCTACCACAGACAGACAGAATTCGTTCTGTTCTTCCTTCCTTTCTGTTCTCCTTCCTTCTTTCCTTCCTTCCTCCATCCCTTCCTTCCTTCTCTCTCTCTCTCTCTCTCTCTCTCTCTCTCTCTCTCTCTCTCTCTCTCCTTCTTCCTTATTTCAGCACCTTACTGGTACTGTAAGTGAGGTATTTATAGCAATTTTTGAGATGGGTTTTAGAAAAGATTTTGGGGAATTTCAAAGATCTCATTAAAGTGGAGAAAAACTATATCCTAATACTATTCCTACGTACCATCCACAGGATTCTGGAGACTCTCTGAGAATCCAGGCAGGATGGAGAAAACTCTCTTATGATTCCTCATCATGAGGCCATCAAGGCTTTCTCCAGCTGCCATGGGAGTTGCCTGTAGTGGGCAGAACTGTGGCGGGTAGGAGTAGTGCTGAGCTGTGAGAAAAACAAGCAATGACCTTTGCTATGCAGGATTGAACCTCTCTTCATGCCGTTCAGTCCATGTTCTTCTCCAGTGTTTTCCCATAGTATAAACCGATGTTTGCCTAGTCACTTGTCTTCTGTCTGAAGAATGGGTTAAAGGAAACCAGATAGAGAAAGCTTAGGAAACCAGAATCTGGACTTAAAATAGGATACATGTCTTCTGTCTAATGTTCATTTTTATGTGGTTTCCATGGGGATCATCATCTGGCAGTGATGTCAGTCATTGTTAGCAGATAGTGCTGTCTTTTAGCTAATGGGTAGAGTGAATGAGAGGGCAGTAGGGCTTCAGAGGGAAAAGACAGAAGCAGAGAAACAAGACTTAGGAAAGAAGTGGACAGATGGCCGTAGCAGTGGTATGAATCCAAGAATACTTGTGAATGTGTATGGTTTAAAGAACAGAACAGGTCTTGTAGTGAAAGGTTTGCTGGAGAACAGCTCTCCCTGGTGACCCCCCTTGTCTCTTTCCTTATTTGATGGACTTCCTTTATGCTCTCCTTGAGATACTGGTCTTGATTTCCAGAAGGAAAGAGCCTGAATTCACAGTAAGTGGTATTGGAAATGCTGTGTTCTCGATGTAACTCAGAAAGAGTTTGATTATGCTCCATCTGTACCTGCACCTTGGTTTTATTCGGCAGTAGGAAGTACTTGAGGTGTCTACGTACTCTGGTGGCTAACATGATCTATGAACTTCTGGTCTTACTATAAGTCCTAATGGACTACTGGAGAGACAGATTTTATGATGAAGTATAGCTTTTCTAGTAGAACATACTAGACATTATCGAGGAGTTAACATTCTATTCCACAACAAGGAGTAGAACTTACAAGAACTCTACATAAAGCTATTGGGATCCAAGTTTGGAAGTAGAATTTGGTGACACAAACTAAGGTAATTTATTATGCCATTTATTGTCCCATATATTCAAGAGCTATGTCTTCTTAAAGTTGCAGTTAAGGTATATTCCACAGGCTATTCTCAAACTTCTGAACTTATGTGGTCTTCCTGTCTCATCTTTCTCGTGATGCTACAAGCACATGCCATAGTTCCTAGCTCAGTGAATATTCTTGAACCTTTGCTGTCAGTGCCTCTAAGTTAGGGATCTAGACCCAGTCCTAATCTTTAAGTAGCTTTGTCACTCTGTATGCTGGCTAGTTTTTTAAATATCGTCTTGCAACAACTTACAATTAAGTGAGAAGACAGTCTCAGTTGAAGAATTTTTTAGATCAGCTTAGCCTACAATCATATCTGTAGGGATTGTCTTGATGGTTAATTGGAATAGGGAAAAGCTCCCCAAATGAATGCATCATGATTTCATGTGCCAAGCTGCCAGTGAGTAGGGTGCATTCATCGCACCCTTTCCTTCCTATGGGTGTGGTATGACCAGTTTTCTGGTGCTCCTGCCCTGTGACTTCACTGCTCATAACCTAGAACTGTAAGCTAAAAAAAACCCTTCTCCCCCAAGTCACTTTGGCCAGTGTGTTTTATTAGAGCACCAGAAATGGAACTAGGATAGCTTGTCACTAGGAAAGGGGTCATAGCTGAGGTGAGTGTGGCATCTACAGAAAGATCCAACCTGGCTAGAGGGTTTCCAGTTATCTGTGTCTAGGATTAATTAATCAAGGCTAGAGGTAATGGAGAAACTCAACTGTGAGCAGTAAAGCACCGAGACCAACATATTAGACATTAGGATGCAAAAGGAGGTGTTAGGGAAAAGGACAACCATGCCTATGTGTGTCTGTTTGTCCCAACCTTCCTAATACTGTGACCCTTTAATATGGTTTCTTATATTGTATGACATCCCACCATAAAACTATTCTTTCCTACTTTATAACTGTAATTTTGCTGCTGTTATGAATCATAACATAAATATCTGATAAGCAGATGGTCTTAGGAAACTCCTCTGAAAAGGTTATTTGATCTCTGAAGGGACCATGACCCACAGGTAAAGAACTGCTGACTGAGACAAAACACTGCATCTTTCATTGTACCACAAGGAGGTCACCTGCCAGCAAATAGCAAGAGATATGAAAATTGGTCCCTTGCCCTGCCTTCCACAAGGAAAAAAGGTAGATAGGGAGACTCAGACCACAAAGACTAGCCAAACCTGGATCCAGGATCTATCAGGGTTTCTATCATGTTTTGTGGCTTTATACATCTTGTCTGGGGTGCATTCTGCAGTTTGTGGACCCTGATTACCCATAATAATCATAGTAATTAATGAAACCTTTTAAAAGAGACTTTAATCACGCTTGTGCTTTGCTTCCAAACACATAATAAAAAGGAATTACTTATAAAAGTGACAAAGTTATTCCTAATTATACTATTATTTTGTTATGCAATACAAGTAAGGCAAGCTTTGAAGCTGAAAAAATGTCTCACGCAGAATTAATTAGAATTGTACATGGTTTAGAATTAGGCAATTATTTTATTGATTTTTCCCAACTAAAACTTTAAAGAGTATCTCAAATATTTTCATTATTGCTAGTAAATAGTTATTTTAAACTCTTAACTTGTGTGAGTTCCAAAGTTTCAACCACTGGGGGAGGGGGTCTTATAAGAATATATTTAATATGAGGTAAATCATACAGTATGCTGTTTGTGTTTCACTCTGTTGCTGGGACAAATACCATGACCCAAATAACTTACAGGAGGAAAGGGTTTATTCTAGCTTACAAGAGTCAGTCTATCATTGAGGGAAGTCTGGATCGGAACTCATATCAGAACATGGAGCTCTAACAGAAGTGGAACACTGCTTACTTGCTCAGTTGAGCTCATGATTTCATATCCAGCTGAGGACCATATGCTCAGGCAATGGTACCTTCCATGGTAGACTTACATCAATTAACAGGTAAGATAATCCATCACAGACATACGCAGAGAGCAAACTCATCTGGGTACTACCTCAATTGACACTCCCTTCTCCAGTACCTCGAACCTGTGTCAAATTGACCATTAAAGCTCACTAGAATCACTGGGGCCCAGATTGCCACATTCAGGGAACTGATTTATCATATTAGCCAATAAGCAAAGGGCTATGAGACATAGAAATGGGCCTTGTTATGTAAGTATCTCCTGCCCAGACATCCTGTGTGTTCAGTTCCTGTTGAGGATCTAAGAAAAACAACTCCCAGGTTACAAAGTGATTTGCAAGTAAGATTCACAGATTGTAAATAGAATTCCTAGACTTTTCCTCCATGCTTTTACTTTCTCTATAAAATACAACCACTTTTTCAGGTTTTAAAAGTAATATTCATTCATACTGAACATCCTTTCCACTGCCTCATGACATCACCTTTATTTGTTCTTGCTCAGGAGTCCTGTGCCCTAAGTCCTTTATATACCTGCTTGTGAAACCTGCCTCATTTCTTTACTGTCCCTAGTCTAGAGATTCCTCAAAGGTTTAGTTTTCTTTTAAACATGTGATGTCCCACCACATATTCAGGATTAGTTTTATAGCACAAACACTGTGCACACCTATTCAGAAGAGATACAGAGCTCATAGCCCCTGGCCAGAATTTAGGAGAGTCTGTACCAAAACCAGGATCTAAATGGTAGATGTCAAGATTCAAAAGGAGGTCTTTTGGAGATAGAGAACCATGCCTCTGTGTCCCAGGATTCAAAGCTTCCCCAGTCCTCAGTTGAGTATGGATGTATCCCTCTAGCAACTCAACTTGGGCCATGGCTTAGAGCTCTCTCCTTGAGCAGAAGTTCTCTTTGTGTATTGGGTTATTAAATAGAAACATTGTCTCCTGGCTTCCCCCCCCCCCGGGAATATAGCTGCAAAGGAAATAACTTCAGAGTCAAAACAAAAAGCAGTGTGGCCCATTGGTTTTATATTCTTAAAATAGAGGAAACGAAGAAGTTAAAATGAAGGAAATACAGAGAATGAAATGAGGAAGTAGGTCTGATCTTGTTTCAAAAGGCCTTCAGAGACAGAATAAGCAAAGGACCACAGGGTCTCTGGATCTAGGGATAAAGTGCTTGTCAAGCAAGTATCAGGAGCAGAGTTCTGATACCCACCAAGAACCCATGAAATGCTGGATGGGTGCTGCAGCCTGCCTATAATCCTAACACTCAGAAGGTGGAGACAGAAATTCACAGAGCAAGCTACACTAGTCATATGGATGAGCTCTGGGTTCAAATGAGAGAGCCTGCTTCAGCGAATAAGATAAAGAATAACCACAGATGGTTCCTGATGTCAACCTCAAGCTTCCTCATGCACACATCCATATCCAGGTAGGCCAGTAAGTACTTGGATACACAAAAGACTGCAAGGTCTCTGAGTCCCCTAAGGGCAGGGGTACTGTATTTGCTGACCTCATCTCCACAGTGAGGCACATTCCTTAATTACTCTGCACCTTGGGGTCTCAGTTTCCGCAAGCGGGGTGCATTTTAGTGAATACACTCACCCTGTAGGTCACTTCTTTCAACCGAAGCATAAACGGTGAGCTCTGAGCAGCCGAAATAAAGGCAATGTTCTTCTGTCTTCCATGGCAGCTCGCTCAATCAGCGCAGCTCTCTTGCAGCTCAGATTTGCTACCTAATATTTAACCTAAACCCTCTCTCTGCTTTTGTTTTAGATCATCATCACTTGTGCGGTTCTATCAATCTACCTATGCATTTCTACGCCACCTCTCACCAGAGTGCTTGCCTCCTGTTCTCCCTAAGCAATGAGGTTAATATTGAAGGTAAAATCCATTTCATAGAGATAATGTACTATAGACCTTTCAGGAGAGCTCTCTATGATAATGAGGAATGAGTTACCATGCTGAGGTTGTTTAAATGTCATTTATTTTAACAAGTGACATTCTGAATTTATTTAAAGTTGACTACAATGAAGGAAGGGTGGAGAGTTTTAAAGTTTCATGAGATAACAGAACCGCAAAGCAAGAAAGCCTGGAAGACAGTGCAGAAAGCATAGCAATTGTCATCACGAAGTCCAAGAGAGGACTAGAGGTTGGTAGAGTGTTCCCGTAGCTTGGCAAATACCCCAGAGATGTTACTGCTGGTTTGGCTAGCCCCTCCTTTTTTATTCTCTCTCTCTCTCTCTCTCTCTCTCTCTCTCTCTCTCTCTCTCTCTCTCTCTCTCTCCTTTTTGTGCACAGGTGTTCTAACAGGTGCAAGTGTCCAAGTGGCTGGAAGACACAGGTGTTTTAACAGGTGCAAGTGTCCAAGTGGCTGGAAGACACAGGTGTTTTAACAGGTGCAAGTGTCCCAGCAGCTGGGAGAGAGTGGCACCATTCTCTTCCCCCTCTAATTGCACATGTTAAGCCTCCTCCCTCTAGCACTCAAAGTCACGGAGATGTGACACCATGGGCAAGTAGATTATCCCTGCTGGCCAATTTGATTATGAAAGTATTGGGCTTTGTGAGACTGAAAACTGTTTCAGGTATGTTGTCATCTCCCTCCTTCAAGAAGAACTTACAAAGTTAAACATATGGTTTTATTCTTGGTCTTTGAAGAAATGTTTCTGGAAGGTAGGTAGCATGTGGACTGCAAAAACTGTGGGGTAAAAATTGGGAGGGAAGGAGGTATAATTATTTTTTAAGAAGCAAAATAGTATAACAATTTTTAAACATAAACAATAGACACTAGGGGAAAGGGGTTTGGGAAGATGTGATGGTTGCTACATTAGAAGGTACAGAGCAATGGGCCTCTTCTCCATGTAGAAGGATGGGGTGAAATGGCTTGAGGAAACATTGGTAGGGACATTGCAATGTCCTTGGCTTCAGTCTCTGTTCATTGTATCTTCTTAGTGTTCTCTCAGATGAGCTTTCTCCCTTTCTCCTCTAACATGTATGTTGGGTAGAAAATAGAGGAAGCCTGTCTACATCCTAAGTCAAATCATTTTAGGCACTCCCAGGCACACAGAGTGAGAAGGCACTGGTAAAATTGTCCTCTCATAATCCTAGGGAGGAGAATCTGATTGGATCAGACACTGCAGTTGGTTTTGATAAGTGTCCATTGTAAGGAAGTGACAGATATATTGCACTGAATTTTATTAGTATGTGTAAATAGTATGTCAACAATACACTTCATTCTCCTAGATTTGAGTAGTACACATTGTATGTATAGAAATAACCAACAGTGTCATTAACAAATAACATTCATTTGTAATAGTTAAAAGTCTACCATCAGAGCTTTCTAATGTGTATTTCCCATGACCTTACTGTTTCTCCAGAACAAAACAACAACAGCAAAAAGAAACAAACAAACAAAACAAAAGGAGTGAATGTGACAAAATGGCTGGTAGGGAGAAGAGTATGGTGAAAAGGGTGGGAGGGAGATTAGATTGGGTAGGCATGCTCATGGATGTCAGAATGCATTTTATACACAAGTCTAGTTGTTAAAGAATAAAGTCAATAAATGTTTTAGTAATTTGTGTGTAGCTGTGGAATGTAGTGTGGCCACATTCAATAGGAACACACACACACACACACACACACACACACACACACAATAAGAAATAGGAGGGGACTTGTGAAGAAGGGGCTCACCAGGAAGGGGAGGAGGATGGGAGGGAGATGGGGACAACATTATGACTAAAATCCATCGGATAGACGTACAAAGCTGTCAGTGAACTTGAAAAGATAATAAACACCCTGGAACTAAAATCTGTGGGCTCTTGGGGCTTTTTCTTGTGTGGGAAGGAGGTATTCCTTTGTCTTTGAAAATGGTCATTTTGATCTGGGTCAATAGCAGGAACTATTTCTTTTTAACCAGAAAACTTTAGCGCTTACATCAACCTGAGTTCAGTATCAACTATGGTCCTGTCTTAGGGATGGGAGATGGCGGATGATAGTTTCCTAGTCTACATGAGATGAGTTTGGGTGATTTTTATGAAGACTTAGATCATAATAACATTTTTTTAAAAGTTAAATAAGTTATTTTCTTTTCACTCCAATCAATTTTCTTATTCAAACATTTAAAATAATTATAGGCTACAGGTAAATTATAGATCATACACATGCTAAATTATAACCCATATACACCAATTAATATTTATTGAGCAATGAATGGGCAAAATATGCTAACTTGAGGATTCAAGACCTGAGTGTAATTAAGAACTTCGGCTGGGAAAGATTATAGCTACATCTTCCCAAACACCCCTCCCTCCTCTCCCCAGTGTCTGCCAAGGGAAATGTAAGGATAATATGCTAACCCTTAGCTTAGCTCTGAAGTTGTTTACACAGGGAAAAATCAATTACTTTAAATATTTTAAATCTTATTTCCTAGTAACTAACCAATGACAGTTTATGATGGTCTTAAAAGCCAGGCAAAGGAATCAAATTAAATTTTATTTATTTTTTTCCCTTCCCAAGGGCCTGGTGTGGGTCTCTCATGAGCAGGCATAAAGCATACCGTGGGAAGCACTACATTTTAGAGCTCGTGAGATTCCACTGTGCTCCATAGATTAGAAAGTGTTCTATTCAGTACCGCTGATGCTATGGTAAGCTTAAACCAGAAGGGCTATGATGGGCCAGAAAATAGAAATCACAGTGTATCTGTGGCTTTGCAAATTGATTGTGAGCAAAGCTGAAAAACAATGTTGAGCTCATTATAACGCATTTTGATCCAGAACATAAGATTTGGGGCAGATATGTACTTATGAGAATTAATACAATCATGCAGGGAGATAGGATGGCATCTATCAATGCAGAATCTCCCAATCCCCGAGATAATTTCTCTTCACAAGAACAACAGCTAAGCTTAAGATTCTGAAGCCTCTCCTAGTGGGGGAAAAAGGCAGGAAACAGAGAGTTTTGAGAACTCAAGGTTGTCTGCATCAGACATGATAGAAATGGAGACTTAGGTAGAGAACTCAATGAGGATCAAAGTATCCTGCCCAGGAACGGGACACATCATTTTCTGGCCAGCATCTGAGACACCTCTTGCCTGACTGGTAAATGTGAGTGCATAGCCATCGTCCCAGGAGATTTCATTTCATAGCTGCCTGCATTTGAATGATGAGCTTTGTCTTCCCATGCAGCTATCAGTTCACACACAGAGTTAGGAACTAATATCTGTGATGAATGAATACACCTCCGGGCTGGGGATGGTAGCCTTAGAGAAGTCTTCTCTATTCTGTGTTCTACACCATTGAGCACAACCTTAGATACAACCTCTTTGAGCGATTTTCACATTCCGATTTTTTGTTCTGTAGGATTTGGGTTTTTTTTTTTATTTTTTGTTTGTTTGTTTGTTTTTGCTTGTTTTTGCCTTTGACTCTTATAGGTACCCAGAGGCAGGCATTGTGTGGTTTATGTGTTCATGCAGACAGAGAACAGATGAGCTTTGAAGTCCATGTGAAAGACAGTGCTATAACATTGAGAGATGACTCAGGCAAAGTCCAAAACTCATGCACTTTGATATTCCTGTTTTCCTAGGACCGGGTCCATGGTGCTGGAAGAATCCAGGCGGAGAGGACAGAACCAATCTTTGCAGCATCTGCTTCCATTGTCCTCCCCATTTCATCTTAACCACATCCCTGGCCTTTTATTTCTTTCCCACAATGTGAGGGCAATAAAGATTAACCTATCTACTTAAGTTTTGTAATTACAGTTTTATATAAAAGACTCTGTAATGTTCTTTTAATAGAAAAAAGAAAATGTTCAATACATGATATTTAAAACCGACATACAGTTGTAACAGGTTATCCCTTTAAGGAAATCCGTTTGGTGGCATTCTAGGTAGAGGTCTTTTATTTCCCTTCTTTGGCCTCTAATCTAGGCACACACCACACTGCCAAACCTCTGCGTGCTGGCAATCAACCTTATCAGGTCTCTATGCATGAAGTAGAATGAAAAAAAAAAATGCCACTTAAAGAGAAAATAGGTACTGAAGATGAGACACAGGGGGTATAAACCAGCTAGGTTTTGTCTTTTTAAAAGAAAATTGAAGGCAGGTCCCAGGCATAATGTCTGTAATCCACATTCTGGAATCGGAAAAGCATGTTTGTGCTTAGTAGACCATATTCCGGCTTCTTTAACTGGATGCAGTGTTTCCTGTTCACTTCCTAACTGAAACTGTTGGGTGTGCTGCTGTTTTGTACTAGAGAAGGCACATTTGAATCCAAAGGAAATGCTCGCAATTCAATGCGAGATAAAGGGATCAGATGCAACTCTCACACACAATACACGGAATGAGAGGCGACAGACTTGTAATGTGTCTTTAATGTAATCACAACTATATTCCAAGGGTGAAGGTGTGATCTCAGTTTGGGTGGATGCGCATGGCTTTCTCATTTGCAATCATCATTAAGTGAGTTGTGTGCACCCAGTGGAAATGGGAATCTGCCCCGTGGAAATCTAATACCCCCTAATGAAGGGACATCAATTGTGACAGAAGGGACTGGGCTGAGTCAGACCACCCAGGCAGTAGAGTGACCTGACATCCAGTGGTCAATACCAAAGATTCTAAAATCTGCTGCTGATTAGGACCAATAACTTTCAATGCTCCTAGACCATGCGTGTTCCCATAAGACCAACTGCTGTTCCAGGGACCCAAACATGGGTATATCTTGGGTGGGTGCTTGGGGTCATCTCCTGCATATTTGATTTATCAAGTGGATTTGATTTTTACTCCTATCTGCAAGGGAGGGAGAGCTATTTACATTTTAAAGAATGCTAGCTTGTGTTGTCTCCTGGATTAGCTCAGTGTTTTATCTGTGTCTTATCGCTGTCAACCCCTCTCCTAGTTGTTTGTGTCTGAGGTTTATTTTGCCCAGAAAATTGTGAACTTTTTTGATATTTAGGTCTGGTTCATAATCAGTTCTATAATCCCTTCTTGCAACTCAGCACAGGACCTGGCAAAGAAGCAACCGGAGTAGTGCTCAATGAAGTGAGTTGAAAATTCTCTTAAACCTGTAAACAGGACTGCTCCTCTGGATAAGAGTTGATACAAGAATTAAATGAGTTTAATTTTTGCTTAAAACTGATTCCCCTCTTGTGTTAGGTGAAATCATCCTCACATTTCTTTGCTAGCAGGGAACGCTGGCAAAATCTTCTCTTGCCAGACTCCTGAGTGTTTACAAGTAACTTATGAGGTTACCAAACTTGATGAACATTTCAAATTCCTTAATAAAGTATAGTTATGATTAAGCGTAGGCTATCCTTATATACGCTTCTTTATTAACTTGACCCAGAGATTTCGAAAATCAATGCTATACATTTGAATCGTAAGAAGCAATACCTGAGGCCCCTTCACATTGTGCAACTCGTGTAGTTGTAAATTGACACAACCTAGGATCACCTGGGAAGAGAGTTTCAGTGAGGGTTTTCTGAGTTAGATTGCCCTGGGAGGGATTGTCAAAACTAAATCAATATTAGAAGACTCAGTATACTCTGGGTGTCACCATTCCCTAGGCAGGGTCTTGAGCTGTATGTCAGTGGTGAAAACAAGTGAAGCATAGTCGCATGCATGCATTCATGACTCATGCTCCTGACTGTGGGTGTGATATGACTGACTGTTTAAAGTTCTTTTCTTGGCTTCTGACAAGGATGACCTGTGGATTGTTACCTAAAATAAATCCTCTCTTCCCTTGCCCCCTACCCTCCCAGTTGTTCCTTGTCAGGCTATTTTTGTGACAACCACACAAACAAAACCAGACCAAGTAGTTCTGGATAAAAGGCAATTTTGAATATATCATGTACATGAAGATTAAGATACTTAAAATGGTACCTGTGATGTTTATCTAGTAGTGTTATTTTGAAAGTGAAGTGATTGATGTCAAAGTATCTTCGAACCCAAACTGCTACATATAAACAGAAAGGATTGTGGGTAATAAAGGTGGCAAGGGCCAGAAGTGTTAATGCTTCTGAGACAATAAATGAGGGGATAGGGGTCTCACAATTAACCTGGTGTGTTTATTTTAGGGATCAGATGCACTTGAGCAACACTAGCAAGCCCATGAGGCAGTTCCAAAAGAGGCCTAATTACAACTATATTCTGAAGATTTTAGGGAAGAGAATATTAATATTGATAAGGGAATTGAGCTCTCAAGAATATCTCTAAGATAGTTCAAGTGAATGAAATAAAATGCAAAGGGGAGGGAACATTCAGACTTATCTAGCCTTTGGTCTCTACCTTTGCTTACAGAATCCTGAAAAGTAAGGTATACAAAAAAGACAGGGAACAAGTAAAAAACAAAAAACAAAAACAAAAAAACCCAAACAAACAAAAAAAAAGAAATGTACCTATTGAAATCTCTAGGAGACTATGTGGTAAGGTACGCTGTTCTGGTTCTCCTGTACCAAAATGTAACTCAAATGTGAATAGAGGTCATGAAACAGAATAGTCTGGAATACAATTCAAGATGTAGAAGTTGTAGCTGTCTTTGGTCATATTGTGCCAGTTGAAGCTTGGTGAGGGCCAAACGTCTGTTCTAGTTGTACCAGAAGAGGTATATAAAAGCAGCAACTGACCAATGACTGTGGCACAAAATCATTACTTCCTAGATTGGGCATTGCATCCAATTTGATGACAGCAGGGAGCAAGGGATGCTTTTATACAAGGGGACAGATACACTTGAGCTTGGTATCATGACCCAGCTTTGCAATAACTGAAGGGACTTGGATGGTTTGTAGTGAGATCTCAGAAGACTGATGCAGTGCTGTGCAATTGGGGGACACTTTCATGAACTACTTCAAAATCAATTAGAGAAAATTCAGAGGATGTGCTGGCCCTGCGACATGTGATAGCAAGAATCAAGTCTGGGAACAAGCAGATGACACAGTTCCAGAGGGAAATGAGTGAATGACTATACTGCTTTAAGTAGAAAGGGACTGTCAGTCCCCAGCTAATGTGACCCTAGTGGTATCCTGTGCACGTACATAAAATATGGTGATCCTGTATGGGCTGTGTGCAGCCAGGACTCATGAGGAGTCTAGAGAGGATTAAAAAACATCATCTCAGATATAAAGGGCATGAATGTATGCTTTGCTTATAATTTATATTACCATTCCCCAGAACCACAGCTTTCTCAGGCACTGGCAAGTGCCCTCTTAGTCCTTAGAATTTACATTTCATGTGTTACAACAAGATCCGTTTTAGATAATTTAGCCCCAGGAAGCTTAAGCCGGGGACAGTCAAACAGGCCTTCAAAGACAGGGAACACAGGGCCTCTTTCTTTCTTTACCCTGGGATTTTTATTTCTGAGCCAAGAAGATAACACATCTTAATAGCAAGAAGCTGAGTTAACTAGATAAAAGGTTTTTATAAACAGTTAGTGAAATCTTGAAATCAGAGAAACCAGAGATTCACAGTCTCACCTTGCCTGACTGCATCTAAATGTACATCAGCGAAAGCAACACAAAAGGAGATGGTGAGATATTCTGGGATACTCTCATCAGTCAATGCAGCTTTCAGTTCGTTCATTCAGTTTACAGATATATATTGAATTCCACGTCACAGTTTCTCCTAAGCTTAGGTTTGAATATAGAAGATGCTATATGACTTAGTCCACTGAAATGAAATTAAGCTAATGAAGACATGGAGCTAATACAAGGTCGGTTCCTAATAGCAGTAATAGAGGAGAAAAAGAAATTAAAGATCTTAGAGCCATAGGTAAATAATGCTAGTAAAAGTTATCAAGGGACTGGACAGAGTGTTTAAGAACACTCACTGTTTTGCTGAAGACCTGAGCGCCACCCTCAGTGCTGGTGTATCAGTTTATAGCCATCTGAAATTACGGATCCAGGGTATCCAACACCTTTTCGTGGCTTCCCCGGGCATTAGGCATTTATCTGGTCTGCAAACATACAGGCCAGCAAAACAGTCATACATATTAAATTTTTTAAAATGAGTCTTTACAAAGTTGTCAAAAGTTACTTAAAAGGAATAAACTGACAGAAAGCAGTAAAAGAAATTGGATTTTAAATTATGAAAATTCTACAGTTTTAGGGAAATGACAAAGAGAATGTGGGGTAAAACTACATAGTGGAGGGAACCATTGAAGGAATTGACTTTGATGAAGAAAGGGTGGGGTAAAGACAATACTGGGGTACTAGATCAGGAGCCTTCAACTGGAGACCTGTTGTCTCCCAGATTGACCACCTATAACCAGAAGAATTTACATAAAGCACAAATTCAAGGAAAGTTCCAATTATAGTGTCAGCACTTTTAAGAAGCAGATATCAAAGGGAAGTATCGAGGGGAAAAATGATTGATTCTGAACAAAGGAAAATTAAAGATCAAAAGCAAGGAGATAAAGGAAATCATACTGGGCTTGGACAAAGACTACACACATTCAAAACCTATAAATAGATAAATAGGGAGCAATTTTCTGAAAAAGTTAATGAAATGGAGCAACAACTGAGATATGGAAAATACTGATTATGTGAGGATGGGCAACAAGCCAGTCAAATGCTACCACATCAATTAAGGGAACAGCAGGCCTCCAGAAGAGAGGAAAAAAAAAAAAGTAATACAACTTCTGAAGAGTCAACAACATTTACAACAGGACATAAAAGGACCGAGAGAAACATGTGCATTTTCACTACTAATCTGACTTTATGTGAAATATTACTGAAGACTTAATGAAAAATGTGAAAATGAATCAGACTATAAAGCTCCCTCTTCGAGTTGGGGGCACTTCGTCAGAACAAGCCACTCTCCCTCCCACATGACCTTCAAGCTTCTGCTCTCATTCAGCAGGTGGCCACTCTGTCAATGGAGCCACCAATCCTGTAGTTTGTAAAACCCTTCGGTAAGAGCTCAGACGAGTAAAACCTTCACTGCATTCTGTACTGTCCCTTGGCTTCTTTTACATTCAGAGAATATTTTTACCATGCCATTTCTGTCTCCCCCTCCCAATTTCCGACATTAATGAGTAATCTGTCCACAACAACTGTCTCCAGATACACCTGCTGGGCACAGTTGGATGAACAGTTGGACTGAAGGATTCTGTGTCCCTGCCGACCTCTTTCTTCCTAGTAACCACACCAAGAAAGATCCCAATGTTCTTTCTGATGTCTTTAATTAGCTATGCTTGACTGATGGTGAATGGCATCGTTGAAAGCACTCTCAATGGTTCTCTCTCCCTCCTGCCTCCCCTGTTTGTTTTGACATATGCTGATTTCTTTGGGGTCTCCTGTGCCTAGCAGAGTGTTTGGCTTACTGTCTGTGCCAAGAACAAGGAACTCATCATATGCTCACAGCCATCCCATTGAATCCATTGTGCCAACCAAGCCCTGCCTTCATTGTCTGTCCTCTGTCAACTTTCTCACTCTCCCTGCACTCCAGCCTCAAACCATGGGGTCTCTTAGGGCTGTTTATTTCTTGCGTTTGTCAAATCAAATTTGATACCCCCTTTTCTCACTTCATGCTGCTTTCTCTCCTTGCTTTTTTTGGGTGGTGAACTAATTCATTTTAAGATAGTGTCTAGATAACCCCAAGGATAGAGAAATAGTGAATGTCTTACTACATCTGGTCTTTGTTTCACTTACTTTTTAATCAAGCTTGCCTTTATAAAGTCAGAACTCTAGAAGAGTGCAAAGCAACCCACAAACAAGGCTCCTAAAGGGCAAAGTCACCAGGGAACATTCATGGCGTCCGTCCTTCCTCCTTGGGAGGGAATTTAGACCATACTGCTTGCATTTAAACAGCATTCTGCTTTCAGGAACTGTTTGAGAAGGAGTTGCTGCATGCACAAATGGGTCTTTAATACTACTGTAACAGAATCATCTGGAAGTCATGAATGTGTAGTATGTATAACAGGTCATATGTGAGCTCATTTGCTTTAAACGTACTATAAAAAGAATCTTTAAAGAAGAGAAAGGCCTTTACTCCAAGAGATACATTTAGAAATTCAATGTTTTTGAAATTCTTTTATCATTGTTTATCCACTTTTAATCTTGTACTCTAAACCACACTACATCTGTATCAAAAGACTAAGTGTAAAATTAGACGTCTCTACTTAACACTCTACAGCCTTGGGCTCATTGCTCAGGTTCCCATTCCTCACTTTTACAACAAGGATTACAAAGTGTTACCATCTGATTGTTGAAGTAAGAGAACAACTTCGTTAATTCATTTAAAAAAATCATCAACGGTGCGGAGCAAATGAATTAGTTAATTCCCATAAAACACTCCCAATAAATGTCAGGCTCTATTTTAACAACTGTTTAGATTAATTTTCCTACAATACTCAAGTTAACTTAATATTCTAGGAATGTGTGTAAATACATGTAAATATATTTCTTCTGTGGTCTCTGAGGAGGGAGACAAAGACAGGCAGCAGATCTGCGCACAGTTGAGTTGGCAGCCAATGGGGCAGTGAGGGTGTGTTGCTTGCTTTTGGACAGAACAAGGCTTTGCAGAACTGACTTAGCCTGTCAGTTATCATGAGAGAACGGAGACTTACCCCCCTCACTGTGGTCTTTTCATGTCTCACCTATGAAGGATGATGACCTCTTTCTTACCATGCATTGGTATAGATTGCCTGTGCTTATTAAGAGGTTTCACATACGTATGGGCATTATTTTCCATTTAGAATTCCCAGGGTATCTAAGATATAAAAGAAGTACTTCTCTTCCAAGTTCAAATGCAACTCTTTGCTCCTTTTATTTATTTTTTAAATGGAGCTCATGATGATACATGTCAGTTGTCAACTCAATGAGAACCATAGTTGGGAACAGAAAATTTGAGTATTACCATGTAGGGTGACACATATTATTTGGAAAATTGGTGTCCCATCTGGGAGGAGGGTGGTTCTTTTATTTTAATAATTAAAAATATTTTATGTCTATGAGTATTTAACCTGCATGTATGTATGTGTACCATATGGATACCTAGTGCCTGCAGAGGTCAAAAGACAGTATCAGATTGCTATGAACTGGATTCAGAGCTGTTTACAGGCTGCCAGGTAGATGCTGTGGACCAATTCCTCTGAAGGAATAGTGAGTGCCTTTAGACACTGAGCCATTGCTCTAGTTCCAATATCTGGTGATCTTTTGTCTCCTTATAAACAAATTTAAGAAAGAACTCACAAGTTGGAATGCAATTTTATTAATGAGAGAGAGAGAGAGAGAGAGAGAGAGAGAGAGAGAGAGAGAGAGAGAGAGAGAGATACAGGGCAAGTAAGCTAGACATCTCTATATCTCAGAAAGCTGTATGTTTGAGTAGGCTGACATGTTTATTCAGTAACTGGAGATGAGAGACCAGATCTTTTGGGTTCAGGCTCCATCCAGTTAAGTTACTGAACCTGACTTAAGGTTGAACTTGAGTTAACTAACAAACTGACACCTAGCACCAGTTTTAAGATCACTCCCTAATAAAACCTGTGTCTAGCACCACTTTTCAGCTTATTCTCCAAAAAATCTGGACCTCCATGTTATAAGCCTGCCTTTGCCACTTCACTTTTTAACAACCACCAATCGGGAGGAAAGCAGAAGTTAAGTTTATGGTTTGTTTTCTAGCACCAGACAATTATGTTAAAGGCCATAATGTCCCCTTCCCCCCAATCAGATGTATGCCAGGCTAGATACCTCCTTCTTGCCTCTATAAATGCTTGCCTGAAACTAGGCTCAGGGCTCCACCTTCCCTTCCTGTTATGATGATGTGGCCTGGGCTTGAGCTTATAAATATAAGACCCTAGTGTGATTCCATCAGAGTTAGCTCCTTGGTTGTCTTTTGGAGTTCATGAATGCTTCCTGGTACAACAGACGTTAAACAATGTATAAAACAAGTAGCCGTATAGCAAAAGGAGCAGTATGATGGTGCTAGTAAAGGAGTGGTGGACCTTCCAGTAAAAGTAAGGAAAATCAAAGTTAGTTGTACTTAGGCTCTGGTCAACATCTGTAAACAAGAGATAGGAATGGAAAAAGAGCTAGGATTCAAAATAGTATGTAGATCTAGCAGAACCTCATAGAGATATTTTCTTCTTGTTCCATTAATTAAAAAATTTATTTACTTTATATCTAGGTCAATCACACAATCACAGCTTCCCCTCCCTCTTGTCCTACCAGTCCTTCCCTCTCACCTCCCTTTCTCTCATTCTCTTCTCCCTTTCTTCTCAGAGAAGGAGAAGCACCCCCATGAATAGGGCTCATGATGATTTAGAGTAATTGTATCAAGGGTAGGCCTTTTGAAAAGGAATAGTCTATATCATTAAAGGTATAATTATTCTTCCTGTCTCTTTGGCAATGTTAAAATATATTTAATGCACATGAGTTTTTATCTGCATATTTGTGGGTATACTTTGGTACCTGAAGAGGTCAAAAGATAGTATCAGATTCCTATGAAATGGATTTACAGATGTTTATAGGCTTCCATGTGGATACCATAGGAGGTAAATATGCCTTCTTGAATCACTCAGAAGACTGAGTGGACAAACTATATTAACTCACAAAGAAGGAGACAACAACATACTTCTTACCAGAGGTAAAATCTATTATTTTAACAAGAAAGGAATGGTTTTCTATACTAATATAACAGAACCACCTAGAAGATTGGTCTCTGTACATAGCTGTGGAGGAGTTTCTTGATTAAGTGGAGGTGGGAAGACCTGCCCACTGTGGGTATCACCATTCTCTAGGCTGAAACCTTGAAGTATATTAAAAGGAGAAAGGAATCTGTGTCCGACCCCTTATCAATTTGTACATCTTGGTTGTAAATGCACTATGACCCGGTGCCTTAGTTCTTGCCTTTCTGTCTTCCCAACCATGAAGGGCTATAACCTCAAACTGCGTCAAAATTAACCTTTATTTCTTAATTTTCTTTTATTACAACATATCAAATAACTAAGACAGATCTACTTTAGACTATCTCCAAATCATGTTACTGTGATAACTACTTTTTCTGGGGAGAGAGACAAAACCAGCCTAATTTTAGAGCAAACTAGGGTATATTGCTGTTGTAGTGGTTCAAAGACAAGTGCAGCAGGAGAGGGATTTCGAGGTGCTGTGACTAAATGCAGAGTGCTGTAAGTAATCGTCTCTGTCTTGTCACTGGCCAGGGTTGTTTCTCTACCCCTATCTGTTGTAAATACAAGTAATGCAGGTTCTCAAATCACTTTCTCTTTCTCACCTTCCTCAGTGAGGCCTACTCTCTGGGAGATTTCAGATCTCTATCAAATAATAAATTCCAATTTCATTTTCTCAAGGTATTGTGTTCTGTATAGATAGAGGGAGATTTTAGGGTGAATGTCTTGATGTTGCCTCAACCATGAATATACATGGTGGTGGTAAACTGTGTCTTCACTAAGGACATGCTTATGTCACACTCATCTCCCCAAGACATAAGCCTGGGCACTAATACTTCCTGTGTAACTTGAGTGTGCCCTATGTAACTGTAACATGCTGTGTGTAAATGTCATACCATCTTCCAGGTGATCACAACGATTCTCTTCCTGTTTCCATGGTGTGTCCATGGGCTTTGAGATATGCCGCCCTGTCCACTACTCAACACAGTGACAAGGGATGGAAGGAATTATCTCTACCAACAAATCCCCCCAAAGAATTCAAGGGGCTTAATGTAAATTTGCTAAAATATTTCACTAATGTGGATTGTTGAGATAGGAGAACTAGTTACCTGACTGTTTTCTCAGCATTAAGTCCTTTCTGTGAGGCAGGCCTTGAACTTTGAGGTGGAAGGCTCCTCTGTGATGCTGTCTTTCCTCCCTCTGCAGTCACTAGGGCCACAGTGACCTTGCCTCCTGTTCCGTGGAGCCTGCTCCCCTATTGTTACTAGCTATCCTAGAGCTCTTTTCTCTAGCAATTAATCATCCTTGGTAGAGAAATGGGCAGTTCCTTCTTCCCTCTCCAGACCCTTTCCATCTTACCTGTCTACCTCCTTCCTTCTTGGCAAAGTTTTTGCGTTTGTTTGATTGTTTGTTTATTTTGAAATACACTGGGCATTCCAGAAGAAATGTTTTATACTTTTATTTACACTGTGGCCCATGGTCTAAGAAAATGCTCTAGCAATGAGGGGGTTGTAATGGTACATCAGTCTTTTGGGGGAGGTAATCTTTCTGTCTGTCTTTCTTTTCTATTCTTTTCCTTTTCATTTTAGGGTTTCATTATGTTAGTGCCTCACTCTGTAGACCAGGCTGGCCTCAGACTCACAGACATTCTCCTGCCTCTGTCTCCCAGTTGCTGGAATTAAATGCTCTGCCACTCCACCTAGCTGGTAGATTTTTTTTTTTTGTCTTGAAATTCCTAAATGTGGTTTTTCTCCCCTCTTAGGCCCTTCCTCCTTGAAAAACAGTTAACAATGGGCACCATTGGAGCACACCTGGAGTCTCCTGCATATGGAACCGATAAGAACTTCTCAGCAGTCCCCAAAGACTCTTTAAAATCACCTTAGACCTGAGAAAGAAACTAAAGGAAGATGCTTAACTATCACCGCCATGCCCAAGGCATTTTAGCTACTTGCTACTTTAATTTGCAGAAAGAAAGAAAAAAGAAAACTCTACAGCTTTATTATATGCAGCACATAGACTATTATCTCTTGATAATAACCTTAAATAAATGCCAAACACAGAGGTCTAAAATTATTCCTTAGCTCATGTCTCACTTACTTTCTATGTGATGACTCTGTGATTGACTAAAAATAATAAAAATAATAAAACGTATTCACTGGTCTCTCTCTCTCTCTCTCTCTCTCTCTCTCTCTCTCTCTCTCTCTCTCTCTGTGTGTGTGTGTGTGTGTGTGTGTGTGTCTGTTGTGAGCCTGTGTGTGCCTCACACACTCCTTGTTCTTCATACTGCCTTTAGGATCTCTCTCTCTCTCTCTCTCTCTCTCTTGTCCTCATTTTCATGTAACCTAGACTGGCCTTGAGCCTGCTATGTTCCTATGTAATCAAAGATGACCTTGAATTTGAAATTCTACTGCATCTTCTGTTCAAGTTTTGGGTTACAGTGACAGGCCACCGTGTCTGGTTTTAAGGAATAGTTTTTCTAATTTGTAAAAATTGGTCATGCTCTTCTGCTTACTCTGTCAAGGCTGAAGCAGCCTTCTTTATATTTCCAGTATAGTTCTACAAAATAATGATTCAGCAAGTCTTTCTATAATGCCAAAATAAACAACTTCCAAATTAGCCATAAGAAGACATTGTAAATATAGGTCCTGTATTTTCTCATGCCATTGTACTTAGGTTGGCTGTATTCTGTATGTGCAGTTTTTTTTTCTCTTTACCAACTCCTTGATTAACTCTTGGATAGATAGCCACTGAAAGTCAGTTATTTGTCATCATCTCCAAGGAGCCTCCCTGTGTACTTGTTGAGCCCAAATGTCTACTTTTCCTCTTCATTACACCCTGTACATGAATCAGTTCCCGTGGCATCATCACTAGCTCTTTTCCCTGCCTACATTTTAAACTCTTAGTAGCACAAGACTGTGTCTTTAAGATTTAGGATACAATCTGAAGCATTTGGTAAAGACATTTTACCAAATTGTTGCCTTTAGGTAAGTTACAGGGATTGGCTTTCAGTTTTTAACAAACAAGTGAGAATTTATGCCCTCAAATAATGTAGTCTTTCTTGAATGAAATTTCTTTGAGGCATAGGCTTAATCATGAAAGAACAATCCAAAACTATTTTGGAAATTCCTTTGGGGAATGATTTTGGGAGCTCATTCATGAGCCTCACACATGAAAATGACCCGGTTTCATAGGCACAGCGCCAGGGGTAGCATAAAGCTAATCCTACCCTCTATCATTTAGTTTATTCCACAGACTTCACTCTAAATGACATTTGAGTGAGGGTGAGTTTTATTTTTTGGCAACAAAAGGCACAATTTGCTACCACTGAGACTTTATTTTCAAAGTTCAGCTTGCTCTCAAATATTTTCTATAAGGAATCTAGATATATTCTGAGCAGGCAACATCTTTGGAATATAGGAATTATTTCCTGTGGGAACTATTTGAAAGAAAAGGGCTCATATTTTGTTGAAGCCTTGCATCCTTATTTAATCAGGTCTGTGACATGGGGACAAATTGGGCCTGTTAACAGAATCACAGTATTTAAAGTTAAATGCTTTAAAGTTGATTTTCTACGAAGACTCTTGCTACTTATGAGGCCCTGACAGATTTGGGGTGGGGGGAAAATGGATTTCAGGTTAATGTGCTCAAATGAGGTCAGGGACAGTCCAGAATAACAGTAATCAAAATAATAACTATCATTATAAGATTTATTTTTATTGGTTATATCCTGTGTATTACTGCATTAAATATTCATAATTTTTCTCATATAACATTCTTAATAAACTATTGAAAAATAAGAAAAAGGATTCTCAGGAAAAAATGGATTTGTTCAAGGTGACTTAATAAGTAGAGGGTAGAGAAGTGCGAAGTTTTCATTATGGCAGGTTGACTGCACAGCCCATATTCTAAGCTCGGAATGCAGCTCAGTGATAGAGTTCCTGCCTAGCATGCAGAAGACCTGAGATTAAATCCCAAGCACTGCATAAAGCAAACATGATGACATATGCCTGCAATCTCAGCACTTGGGAAGGAGGTGTAAGAAGAACAGGAACTTAAGGTCATTTACTTTTATAAAACAAATTTGCGATCAGTCTCGGCCACATGAGATACTGTTTCAAATACTCCTACCATTCCCATATGCCACATGTTTAACCATCATTTCTCAGCATTTTCCAAGAATCATAACACATCTAGCCACAAACCCTAGCAGTCCAGATTCAACATGTTGCTGAATTTCAATTATGGAACTATTTTCTATCAAGTCAAATTCATATAAACAAAAAGCTCTGGTGAAGCTTATGAACAATTATTTCACTACTGCTACATGTAAAATTTAACACACACACACACACACACACACACAGTGTGGGGTTGATTTATTCTAGCAACATTAAGGAAGTAAAGAGTAGAAGAGGCGATATAATTCTCCAGGCTCCTTCACCAATCACATTTTTGGTGAGTGACCTCTATTCAAAAGGGAAAGAAATCTCCCCGAATGATTGTTATGTGTAAGAATAAGACTGGGTGCACTGCAGGGGCAGAGGGAAGACCAACGGACGTGTTGCAGGAAGACACTGCTTCAGTTTAGCACGGAACTTGCAGTGATCAGGGAGGCTCAACAACAAGGCATATTGCTTTATAAAGCACTGCACTTCCTGTCAAGGATGGTGTTCTAACAGAGGGCGAATGACCTCTGCCAAAGATACCACAGATACAAGCCCTAGGAGGACACTGGTCACATGTCCTGTGAGTCCCTTACAGCTTTCAGGGTCTGATATTTTATAAAGAAGCCAGGACTCTGGTGACCTTTGTTCTGTTTAGAGGGACATGCAGCTGCCAGATAGAAGACTTTTTAGCTGATAGTGAAAGCGGTCCTGGGCAGGTGGCTTAAGAACAGATAATAACACAGATGACAGCTCAAAATCTCTACTTGTTTCTGTCTGACTCATGAATATCAATGCCTACATGAATGCACAAATTGACCAGGTAAAAAACCAGCAGTTTACGCTCTCATTTCTACTTTTTTTTTAAGTGAACATTTTTGTATTTATTAGACAATCACTTGTGAAAATATGTCAAAGGCTGATTAATTTTTAGAGATTACCATATTAGTCATTGGTTATACCTTGAGTCATCTGATTTCCTCTATAATAATTTGAAAATTGGAACTTAGGTTATAGATAAGGAAACCAACCAAGGCTTAGAAAATTACATTAAAAAATTTTTTTTGAAATTTTAGGAGTGAATTACATCACAATAGAAACCAAAATCTCTTTGATGAACAGAATGTGGCAGTTAATTAAATAAAGTAACAGACAACCTGCCTTTGTCCACAAGAATGGCTTTCTAGGGCACCCGCCCTCAGTGTTGGGGTTCGCAGTCTCATTGTCAGCTTTGCGCTTTCTGTCTCCAGCCAGCATTTTTCTTAGCTTTTTCTCAATTCTTTGCTGATTTGATCTTTTTCAGCTTCTTGTTTGGGGGCATTAGGAGAATGCTCACAATTGTATATTCGACCTGCTTATCTTCAAATTAATTTTCAATTCAATGTTTATACATGTAATGCTCAGTAGAGAGTAGAATAATATACTGCCACCCGCTCTCATGATAGGGAGAGATGCCTTTACTCCTGTGTTAAGGACAATCCCCGTTAGATTTTAATGAGCTAACATCTCTCTTTACTTTCTTTCTCAGGTCTAAGCTCTTTTGCAGGTCTAAGGGTCTACATTTAATCTTATCCTTTCCTGCACTTCTTTATGTTTCTCCGTATAAACAGAGTTATCACTCTTAGGTCTTTGAATTTAAAGCTATGTTATACAGCAGTTAGTGAAATAGGGTTTTCATTGGGGAATTGGCACAAAAGCTGTCCAAAAGGATACGGTGTGTAAGAACACACTTCTTCAGCATGCAGCAACATGGATGAAACACAAATAATCTTGAGGAAAAGATGGTAGCTATGAAAGATTAGTATGTGATGTTTATTCCTCTTGCTCTACATCAACAAAGACAGTAAATGGCAGTTATTATTATGTGGGGCATATAATTGGGACTCCATAAGGAAGTTTAGATAATTATTACCAAGAAGAGCATTCATGTGTACCTTTCTTCATGAAGCTTAAATTTTTTTCTTGTTCTATTTCATATTTCCCTTTGACAGGGTTTCTCTGTGTTGTAGTCTTGGCTGTCCTGAAGCTCAGTCTTAGAGCAGGCGAGCCCCTGCCTCGTGAGTGCTGGGATCTAAGGTGAATGCTACCACCACACACCTGAAGCCTATATTTCAATGAAGACTTCACAAAAATATATTAAGAACTAGCTCAAATACATACCTTCGCTTTAAGTTTGAGGGGCATGAATGTCTTCACTGACTGAGGGGCATGGAGAGGATTGTTCATTCTTCTCCGTAGGTTCTTTCTTTCTTCCCCATGAAATGAGTTTCTGCAAGTGAACTCTTTAAGCAGCTAGGTTCTGACAAAACTGAGGCAGCTACTGAAAATTTGCTATTGTGCTATTAGCTGTTCTTCTGATAACTGAAAAGCTGTGGAAGGGAGAGCATTCAAATATCAGGTAACCAGGCCAGCACCAAGACTCTTCATCGTAAAAGGTATTGGGCACCTATCTCAGCCTCCAGAATTTGCAACCTAGAAAGTCTGAATTTACAGTGAATGTTTGGTTAAGTTGTCTAGGTTCAAAACTGGCTTCCTTCTTTTTCATCACAGTTCAAAGAGCGTGGCTTCTAATGCTGGGCTGATGATACATATCACTAATGTGAGGCCTCCACAGGTAATTTAATGGAAGAATATCCATTTGACAGTAGTGTCTCATGGCCTTTGAAATTCTGGTTTATGTCTAAGGGCCTTTCTTGACCCCTCCTACCGTATCTTAGACCCTTCAAAAGGAACTGATGTTAGCTTGGAAGGTTGGGAGAAGTTGAAGATTGAGCATAAATGTCATACACGGCTTTTTTGGATACTATTTAATATACTCAAGGGTTAAGTGTCACCTGACAATAAGAATAGCATAAAGGCTACTAGAAAGAAAATGTGAGTTTATAAACCAGGTTTATATAAACCTTGGATTCAAATGTAACATCGATTACTTGATGCCCCTTTCTCCCATAGATATTTGCATAATTTACCACCCTGTTTCGGTGGCTCAAAATAAAGGGTGCTTTCAGACTACTATTTTGGCTGATTCTCTGCTGTGACATAGATGCCCCCATTATTCCCATGTTCCTCCTGTCTTTCACAGTCCATAACACCAATTATCTCTTTACTTGTGATTTGACTGTTTTCCTTGAAAGAGCGAGCCTTATGGCAGTGGGCCCTTTTTGTTTTCTATTTTATCACTACCATAGTCTGCTGCATAGAACTATGCCTATAGCATCGACTGAATAAATATTTCAAGTGCCTTTTAAAGTAGAAAATGTTGGTGTAGATCTAAGATGATATTAGCATTAACTGCTTGTTATGGTCACTGTTGATCCTGACTGATGTAGATTTCTGCCAATTCTCAACTCTGACCAAGATATTTTGTCCTCTTGGACATTACCTGTACCACTTAGTCCTGTCCTCAGCCTATAGATTTAACTGGGTTTCACAATGCCATGCTGCGTTGATCATTCCAGACATTGAGTCTGGTTTCAGTGTAACATTCTTCCCTTGTGATACTCCAAAGCATAGGCTGGTGAGTTGGCTAAGTGAATAAAGCATTTTCTGAGCAAATTTGGTAACAAATTTGATTCCAAGAACCCACAATAAAAACTCCACACGTTTGTTTTCTGATGTCCACATCTACAATATGGTGCATGTACAGATACACCAGATACACACACACACAATCACACATGCACACACATGCACACACATGCATACACATGCATGTGAATGCACAAAATAATAATGTTTAAAAAATTATAAAAGATAATTCCATCTCAGTCCTAAATTAGGGTTTCTCTATGCACTGGTGGGTGTTGGATGTAATGGCTTCCCTGGAAGAAAAAAATCATGTATGGATGGGATCTAGAAAAAATTGTAATCATATAATTCCAGAAATTTCCCTCAGTCAGTGCTTCTGTGTCCTTTAGAAATTGATCAGCCTTTGTCAACCTTAGTGTCTTATGAAACCAATGGAGGAAGCAACGTAAGGCCACTGCTGAATGTCAGCCCCAGACAGAGTTTAAGGACACTGTAAACCTAATGTACAATGTCTTGTTAGGGTTTCTACTGCTGTGAAGAGATGCTGTGACCACAGCAACTCTCATGAAGAAAAACCTTTACTTGGGGCTGGCTTTCAGACTCAGAGGTTTGGTCCTTTATCTTCAAGATGGAGAGCATGGCGATGGCACACAAGCAGGCATAATGTTGGAGAAGCAGTAGAGAGTTCTACATCTGGATTAGTAGGTAGCAGGAAGAGAGAGAGACACACATACAGAGAGAGAGAGAGAGAGAGAGAGAGAGAGAGAGAGAGAGAGAGAGAGAGAGAGAGAGATAGTGGGGGGGCCTGGCTTGAGCATTTGAAACTACAAAGACCACACCTACTCCAACAAAGCTATACTTTATAATAGTGTCACTCCCTAGTGACCATTCAAATCTACTTGTCAGAGTGGGGGGCATTCTTATTCAAACAACCACATATAGTTGTAGACATATATAGAAAATAGTGTTTCTCTTTGGGCTCTGTCTTCAGGATACATCTCCATTCAGCTTAGTTTATGAGCCAGTTAGACTTGTTGCCCTAACACTTGCCTGGTTCAGGACTGGTGCATGAATCCTGGAGTTATTGGGAGAGACATTTCTCTCACTTTTGTATTCTCAGATAATGACAATGTAATAGGTCTATTACAGAATTAACACCATGTTAGAGGCCCTAAGGCACCATTATGACCTAAAAGTCCAGCACATGTAATTACCAAATAGTCCATCATGGTCCATAGTTCTGGGAAATTTTAAATATACTAATCTTGCCTTTCTTCTTCTTCTTCTTCTTCTTCTTCTTCTTCTTCTTCTTCTTCTTCTTCTTCTTCTTCTTCTTCTTCTTCTTCTTCTTCTTCTTCTTCTTCTTCTTCTTCTTCTCCTTCTTCTTCTCCTTCTTCTTCTCCTCCTTCTCCTTCTCCTCCTCCTCCTTCTTCTTTTCTCATCCTCCTCCTCCTTCTCCTCCTCCCCCTCCTTCTCCTCCTTCTCTTCTTCCTCCTCCTCTTCCTCCTCTTCCTCCTCCTCCTTCCTTCTTCCTCCTCTTCTTCCTCTTCCTCCTCCTCCACTTCCTCCTCCTCCTCCTCCTCTTCTTCTCCTCCTCCTCCTCCTCCTCCATTTCTGTTTATTACTAACTTTTCTTGCTAATTTAATTATGTCAACCAGAACATGCTAGTGTGTATAAAAAGTCAACAACAGTAAGGCTACATGATTTGAGCAAGTTCATAATGTAGCCTGTTGGCCCGTGAGTAAAGACTTTCTATTAAAGAGTGTACGTGTTCTCTAAAGGAGCTACCTCACAACAACAATAGACATCATGTTAGTAATTCTAAATTTAACGCTTTTTTTTCCTGATATAAGTGACCTTTAATACTTTCTTTCACTTCAGCCATTAATGTTGTAATTTTCACCTTTGGCATTAATCAGAAGTCTTGCCCCAGTTGATAGGTATTCTGCACCTATTAAATGAGCCAATTTAAGCAAAATTAAAATATAAAGGCATATTTATTGGAAGCTTCTCTTGTACAGGTTCACTGGTGCCAAGGAATGAGGCCAGGGAAGTTGCCATGGGGAGACAGAGGGAAGGGCCAAGAATAAGGGAAAGGGAGAAAGAGCATGCTTGCAGAGGGAGAAAGAAAATGCAGAGAGAGGGAGGGAGAATCCAAAATGTGTGGGTTATTTAGGGAAGGGCTTCTCGGGGAGGGGAAGCCCAGCCCCTCAGCTGGAAAGTTCAGAGCAGAGGTTGGGATATGCCAGCCATGCCCTGTAACAGGTAGGGGCTGAGGGATGCTGAAAGAACCTGGAGACAATGTCTGCTTTGGTATGTAAAATATGCACTTTAGACATTTGTCATGGTCTGAATTTCAACACCATTATCCAGTTTGTGATCCCTTTGAGCTCAGCAATGGCAGGAGTGTGTGGGGGTTCTGCTCAGTGTTCTCTTTTCCATGTCTTAGAGTTGTATAAACTACTCTATAAATGCATTGCTTTGACCAGAAAAGCAGACCCAATATGAATAATAGATAATATGTAATTTATTATAATGATTCCGTTAGACAACTGTGACAGCTGGTTAAACAGTATTGAAAAAGTTACGGCTTCAGTGTTTAGTATGGAGCCTTGAAGTGAGCAGTGCAGACAGTTTGGTAAGAAAGCAATATATTCACGAAAGGAAGATGAATATAAAGTAAGGTAGAACAAAGAGAAAAAATCTAAGTTCTAAAAGCCTGAGCTAGAAACCCAGGTATACACACTAAAACCGAAGGAGATTCTCACTGCCTCCGAGCCCTCAACCTCCCTGATATATGAGACTTTGCCTTCATCTGATGCTAAGTATACACATGGTCCAAAAGTCAGAGAAACCAAGAAAATAGGTGGAAACTAGTCCAACTGGCTTTGCTGGTATTCTAAGAGAGCCAGGCGAGCTAGTTGATAAGCAAAAGAATTCTTCCTTGGCAACTGTGCTTGGTGCCCTGTACTGACCCACAGGGACTGAGAAGAATATTCTTAGTTCCTAAGTCTCCTGTCAAGTATCTCTTGCTGATGGTGCTGACAGAGAAATATTCAGTGTAGGATATTTGAGTAAACAAACAGTTCAGCTAAGTTGATTCACTATCAGTCTACAGATTTATTCACAATTAGGGACAAGTTCACTATTGTCCAGCTTTTTTTAACCTGGCATGTATGTAGTGATATGAAATTAATGACAGAGATGTGTTCTGAGGGATGTGTACTGAAGAATATACCATTAAGACATTCTACTAGTGTGAATATATCATAAAATATATATGAACTTAAATGTTGCACATTAAGAGACAATAAACACAGATCTAAGTAGCCATTGTTTACATGACATAGCATGCTTTACGGTTAACAGTTTGTATGTATAATGGGAGGGATATACTCCACAGGATCCATAAAAGGCATAATACAGTAAGAATATAAACTAATAATACAGACATTTATCATCATGATCAAGTGTTTAACAGAAGACACCACTGTATTATGCTTTCCCTACATGACAGTACTGGAAGTAGGTTTGTTCATAAGCCTGCACTATTACCACATGCACAAGAACAATGCTTTGCTTTATGCCCCAAATTTATAGCAGCTACAGTGTTAGGAGAGGGTAGCAAATTTCCAGCTTCATTATGTATTGATAAGGCTACCATCTTCACATATGCAGTCTCATTGCCCAAAGCATCAGGCCTGCTATGCCAAACTGTGTATTCTTAAAACCTCTATGATTAACTTCCAATAGAGATAGTTTCAAAATTAGCTTTCGGCTGGTTAGTATAAAATATTGTTTGTACAATGAAGACCAAACTGACATTTTCTTCCCAAAGAAGATCATTTGTTTTTTAAAAAGTGTGTGTTTAACCATCTTTAGTTGAACTTTCTTTTTAAAAAAAACATTAATTATTTTTTCCTACTCCACATCCAAACATCAACCTTCCTCCTCCCAGTACTTCTTCATATTAGTCTTCCACCCATTTTACTTTCCCCTACTAATTGCCCCTTCTCCTCCCCACACCAAGTTCATGGAGGACTAGAGGTACATCCTCTCCTACTGAAGCCAGACAAGGCAGTCCATTTAGGGGCACGGGATCCACAGGCAGGCAGGTAACAGGTTCAAGGACCTCCCCACTCTTGTTATTTGGGGGACCCACATGACGACCAGGTTGCTCTTCTGCTATGTATGTGCAAGGGACCTAGGTCCAGCCCATGCTTGCTTGGTTGGTGATTCAGTCTCTGGGAGTGCTTGAGAGTCCAGATTCGTTGACTCTGTTGGTCTTCTTGTGCTGTCTTTGTCTTCCTCAGTTTCCCTCAATCCTTCCCTCAACTCTTCCATAAAACTCCCTGAGCTCCACATAATGTTTGGTTGCCAATCTCTGCATCTCTTTCCATTGGTTGCTGAGTGAGCCTCTAAGAGGACAGTTATGCTAGGTTCCTGTCTCCAAGCATAAAAGAGAATCATGAATAGTAACAGGGATTGGTTTTTGCCCAAGGGATTGGTCTCAATTAGGGGCAGTCACCAAATTAATTTCCAAAGTGGTTGTACAAGTTTGTACTCCAACCAATAATAGAGGAATGGTCCATATGCTCTACATCTTTGCCAGCATGTTCTGATCTTTGAGTTTTTGATCTTAGCCATTCTTATGAGTGAAATCAGAGTCATTTTCTTGATGACTAAGGACATTGAACATTTATTTAGCTGTTTCATGGTCATTTGAGATACCTCTGTTCAGCATTCTGATTATCTCTGCATTCCATGCTTTCTTTTTTTTTATTGGATAATTTTTTATTTACATTTTAAGTGTTATCCCCTTTCCCAGGGTTTCCCATCCATAAACATCCCCCTCCCCCTTCTTCTATGAGGGTGTTACCCCCAACCACCCACCCCTTCCTGACTCCCGCCCTGACATTCCTCTACATTGGGAGGTCCAACCTTGGCAGGACCAATGGTTTCTCCTCCTATTGATGCCCAACAAGGCCATCCTCTGCTACATACGTAGCTGGAGCCATATACTCTTTGGATGGTGGTTTAGCCCTGGGAAATCTGGTT
Organism: Rattus rattus; assembly: GCF_011064425.1. NCBI lineage: Eukaryota > Metazoa > Chordata > Mammalia > Rodentia > Muridae > Rattus > Rattus rattus. The sequence continues at coordinate 27,724,844 of NC_046160.1, read as the reverse complement.
GGTTGGTACTGTGGTTCAGATGGGGTTGCAAGCCCCTTCAGCTCCTTCAGTCCTTTCTCTAACTCTCCAATGGAGACCATGTTCTCAGTTGAATGGTTGGCTGCTAGCATTTGCCTCTGTATTTGTCAGGCTCTGGCCAAACTTCTTAGGAGATAGCTATATCAGCCTCTTGTCAGCATGCACTTCTTGGCATCAGCAACATTGTCTGGGTTTGGTGGCTGTATGTATATGGGCTGGATCCCCAGGTGCCTCAATGTCCATAAGGGAAATTGGTCTGAAATTCTCTTTGAGACTTTGTGTGGTTTAGGTATCAGGGTGACTGTGTCCTTGTAGAATGAGTTTGTCAGTGTTCCTTCTGTTTTTATTTTATGGAGTAGTTTGAGGAGTATTGACATGAGCTCGTCTTTGAAAATGTGGTAGAATTCTGTGCTAAAAGCATCTGGCCAAGGGCGTTTTCTGGTTGGGAGACTTTTAATGACTGCTTCTATTACCTTAGGTGTTACAGGAGTATTGAGGTAGTTTACCTGGTCTTGATTATCTTTTGTATTTAGTATCTGTCTAGAAAATCATCCACTTTATTTAGCTTTTCTAATTTTGTAGAGTACAAGCTTTTGAACTTAGAACTAAGGATTCTTTGAATTTCCTCAGTGTCTGTAACTAGTCTTGTCTTTTCTGTTTTGATTTTGTTAATTTGGGTGCTGTTTCTCTCACTTTTTGTTAGTTTGGCTAAAGCTTTTTCTATCTTGTTGATTTTCTCAAGGAATCAGATCTTGGTTTTGATAATTTTTTTTTCATATTGATCTTTTTGTTTCTAACTGATTGATTATAGCACTATACTTGATTATTTCCTGCTGTCTGTTCCTACAGGGTATTCTTACTTCTATTTTTTTTCTTAGAACTTTCACATGTACTATACTGGCTGATTTTGTGTGTCAACTTGACACAAGCTGGAGTTACACAGAGCAAGGAGCCTCCCTTGAGGAAATACCTCCATGAAATTCATTGTGGGTGGTCCCATTCCTGGGTTGGTAGTCCTGGGTTCTATAAGAAAGCAAACCGAGCAAGCTAAGGGAAGCAATCCATTAAGAAGCACCCTCCATGGCCTCTGCATAAGCTCCTGCCTCCAGGTTCCTACCCTGTGTGAATTCCAGTGCTGACTTCCTTTGGTTTTGAACAGCAATTTGAAAGTTTAAGCTGAATAGATCCTTTCCTCCCAACTTGCTTCTTAGACATGTTTTGTTCAGGAGTACAAACCCTGACTAAGACATGTACTTTTAATTCATTAGTATGACAACTCTACACTTTCTTTATGAGAGAACTTAGTGCTATGACCTTTCCTCTTAGCAATGCTCTCATAGTGCCCCATAAGTTTGGGTATGTTGTGTTCTCGTTTTCATTGAATTCTTGAAAGTCTTCCTTGACCCAGTGATCATTCAGAAGAGATATTCAATTTCCAAGAATATGTAGGCTATGTGTCCAATTCTAGCTTTAATTCATGATGATCTGATAAGATGCATAGGATTATTTCAATCTTCTTGTATCTGTTGAGGCTTGCTTTGTGACTGATTGTAAGGCTAAGTTTGGACAAGGTTCCATGAAATGCTGAGAAGAAACTGAATTCTTTTGTGTGGGTGAAATGTTTCTTTAGATATCTGTTAGGTTCATTAGAATCATAACCTCTCTTTCATTATTTTTCTGTTTAGTTTGTGTCTCTGTGACCTGTCCATTGATGAGAATGGGGTGTTGAAGTCTCCCACTATTAATGTGTGGCATTTGATGTGTGATTTAAACTCTAGTAATGTTTGCTTTATGAATGTGGGGGCCCTTGCATTTGTGACATGGAATTTCAGAACTGAGATGTCCTCTTGGTGGATTTTTCCTTTGTTGTGTATCAACTGTCCTTCTCTTTCTCTTTTGATTGTTTTCTGTTGAAAGTCTACTTTATGAAATATTAGAATGGCTACTCCAACTAGTTTCTTGGGTCCATTTGCTTGGAAAACCTATTTTCCAGCCTTTTATTCTGAGATAATGACTATCTTTGGGACTGAGATGTGTTTCTTGTATATAGCAGAATAATAGATTCTGTTTATAAATCCATTCTGTTAGCCTGTGTTTTTTTAATTGGGAATTGAGTTCACTGATGTCAAGAGATATTAATGACCAGTGATTGTTATTTCATGTTATTTTGATAGTAGTAGTAATAGTAGTAGTAGTAGTAGTAGTAGTAGTAGTAGTAGTAGTAGTAGTAGTAGTAATAGTAGTAGTAATAGTAGTAGTAGTGTGGTGTGCTTCTCTTTTATTAGTTTTAACATGTGAAATTATTTACTTCTTGTGCTTTCTTAAGTGTTGTTAGACTCATGGGGTTGGAATTTTTTTTTAGTATCCTCTATAGAGTTGGGTTAGTGGAAAGGTTTTCTTAAAATTGGCTTTGTCATTGAATATCTTGGTTTCTCCATTTATATAGATTGGAAGATTTTCTGGGTATAGTAGTCTGGGCTGACATCTGTGGTATCCTAGGGTCTGCAAAACCTCTGCCCTGACTCTTCTAACTTTTAAAGTCTCACTTCAGACAAAGGGTATAATTCTAAATAGGTCTGTCTTAACATGTTACTTGGCCATTTTCCCTTTCAGCTGTTAAAATTCTTTATTTATTCTGTATATTTAGTGTTTTGGTTATTATATGGTAGAAAAATTTTCTTTTCTTGTTCAATTTGTTCAGTGTTCTGTAAGTTTCTTATATATGTATAGTCATCTCTTTCATTGGTTTGGGAAATTTTCTTCTATTATTTTATTGGAGATGTTTTCTGGGCCTTTGAGCTGGGACTCTTCTTCTATTCCTATTATTCTTAAGTTTGCTCTTTTCATAGTGTCCTAAATTTTCTAGATATTATGTGTCATGAACTTTTGAGATTTTGCATTTTCTTTGACTAATATGTTGATTTCTTCTATCATATTTTCTGCATCTGTGATTCTCTCTTCCATGTCCTGTATTCTGTTGGTGATACATGTGTCTGTAATTCTTGTTTGCTTTCCTAGGTTTGTCCATCTCCAAAGTTGCCTCAGTTTGTATTTTCTTCATTGCTTCTATTTCCATTTTTACTTCTTAGACTGTTTTATTCATATCCTTCTCCTGTTTGAATGTATTTTCCTGTCTTTCCTTAATGCATTTGTTTATTCATGTTCTCCATAAAGGCTGCTGTCATCTTTTTAAGACTAGATTTAAGATCCTTGTGCTTCAGTTTTGTTAAGATGTCCAGGGTTTGTTATCACAGGATAGCTTCTCTGAACTTGCTTTATTGCCCTGGGTTTTGCTGATTGCATTTTTCTTGGGAAGTCGGGGTAGTCATGGGCCAGACAATGGTGGTCAGTGTACCAAACTCTACTGGCTGTGCCTCAGGTGGACTTCACTGGCAAGGGAATGATGGGGCAATGTCCCAAGCTGGTTAGTTTTGGGGCCCCAAAAGGTTTCCACAAGGAAGCAGGACACTTTGAGGGGGACATGCAAGAGTCCTCTGGACAGATGAGTGAGCTCAGAGCTAGATGATGGGACTCAAGGGACTGCATGTAGCTCACCTCTACAGGCTGTGTTTTAGGTATGCCCAGCTGAGAAGTGGATAACTTTCTATTCTGAATTAAAATTATTAGTTTCAATTGTGAATTTGACATAAACCAGAATCACCTGCAGTGTCTTATTGAGGACTTGTCTAGACCTCTTTGCTCTATGGCCCTATCTGTGGAGTCTTAAGGGCTTATCTGTGGTGGATTTTGCTGATCATGTTAATTGAAATGGGAAGACCTGTCCATTGTACATAGAGCTGCTCTTTGTGTGGGGGATCTCGGACTGTGTGAGAGTGGAGAAGGGGCCTGAGTAAAGTATTCATCCATCCATTCTTCTCTTCACAGTGGCTGTAGCTAGCTGTTTGAGAACGTTATTACCTTGGCTGCCCCAGAGTGATGGACTGTAACTTGCGATTGTGAACTAAATAAAACCTTTCCCCTTGAAGTAATGTTTTTCAGGATATTTTATCATAAGAACAGTAAACCAATCTAAGACTGGAGTTATCCTTTGGAAATCTTGCAAACTCAAGAGTGAGGTATGTGGATAAGTACTTGCAAAATTAGCAATAATGACAAATGTTCAGATTATTCACCAGAGGGCAAGGACAGATCTCTGAGAATTCTTATAACTTAATGGGTATAAGATTTTATGTGTATTTTTTGTTTTTTTTGTTCTTCTTTGCTACATATTCAATCTCTGATATAGCACTCCTAATTTCTTGAGATTTTCTGTCTGTTGTGAATATTATTATTTTAGTCTTCTTTGACTTTCACAAAAGAATCTCTGTCAACCACAACTTCCGTATTTGGCAAAGAAAAAAGCTCCTCCCCTTATGAATTAGGGAGAAAATAAAACATTCCAAGATAAACAGAACATGTTACTGAAGAAATGTTCAATGTTCTCCAGGAAAATTTTACTGGACCCTGTCAGGTTCAAGTGAAGTATGCGGAAGCCACATGAGATAAATAATAGAAAAAGACAAGTCTGAGCTATGAACGAGCAGAATGTTTGGATGTTATCCTGTATCAATTCAGCTCAGAAAGTCATGAGTCCAAGATAATGAATGTAATCCCATACTAAATAGCTATTGAGTGTTCACAAACAAATGAGAAAGAAATGTTTCCCAAATATCAATTGGGTACATAGTAAGATGCATCCTAGGAGAAATAAATAGTCAACCTAACAAGCCAGCATGCTATAGGACATAGATAAAGTGAATATAGAAAGAATTTATTCTTGATATTTAGTAGTTAATTTATGCATAAGAATTGAATTATTCAAGAAAAAAACAAAGATTGCATAAAATGGTAAACATTAAGTCTAAAAAGCAGCAGTTTTGGTAAGGAGACACAACTATACTGAAAATGTTGAAACAGACATGTTCCAAAATATAACCAAGCAGAGCAGGGTAGCAGTAGGAATATTAGATAAAACAAAATTTGAGTATTTAAAGAAATAGAAAAACTTATAAGAGAGAAAGACATTATATGTAATAAAATATTCAACACAGTAAGAGGGTATAAACCTTAGAAATATTTACATAGTTACCAATAGACCATTATGATGTAATAATAAAAATAACTGAATTGAAGGCAAAAATGAAGAAAATTAGTGAGAAACTGCGGTATCTTCTTCTCAATAATACATGAAGCAACTAGAGAAAAATAAATTAGAAGCAGAGAACTTAACACAATAAGAGCACTTTATCTAACAGACATATTTAGAGCATCCCACAGGAAGAAAGTTACCAAGTAAAGAACAGAACTTTACAACTTAAGAAGCTAGAAAAAGACCCAACTAAATCCAAAGTCAGCAGAGGGAAGGAACTAATAAGGATTAGTGATAAGAAAAATGGGGAATAGAAAAGGTTTTGAGACAATCAATAAAGTCAAAAGTAGGTTCCTTGAAAAGTTCAAGAAAATTGACAAAATTTTAAGCATGATAAACTAACTTTTTACTGAAACCTAAAATAAAAACAGGGGCATTCCTATCAATTATATAGAGATAAAAAAATTATAAGAGGGTACAAAAGGTAGTGTATAGCCACAAATTAGATACCCACTCTAATGAACAAATTGCTAGAAACACAAATTCTACTAAGTCACCTAAAACAGAAGGGCTGAAAAAAAATCCTATAATCACTAAGTGGCTTGAATCTGTCTCATCAAACCTCTAGACATAAAATTCTTGGACCTGCTAGTATCATTGAGCAATTCATTAACCATTTAAAGGTCAAGTAGTAACAGTAAGCCTTTGCAAAATTTCCCAAAACAACATGAAGGTGAGAATATTTTCCAACTCATCCACAAGATCAACGGGACCATAATTCTGAACTCCAAGAAATATATGAGAAAAGAAATAAAACATTATTTAAATATAGAAATAAAAATAATAAATTAAAGATGAAACAAATATTTAATTTATAATATTTAATAAAAACACTAACTAAAGCTACATTTTATTGCCCTCTGAGAACACTGATAATATTCTAAAGTTACTAAATGGATTTCTGCATCATATCATAAACTCATATACCATGGCCAATTGTGTTTATTCCTACAGCACAAGATTGACTCACTATATAAAAACTGTAAAGTTTAATGTGCCACATTATCAGGAATAAAGAAAAAGCCATACAATTATTGTAATCAATGCATAAAATGCTCCTTATAACATTAAACATTCTTTATTGATATCCTTCAATAAACTAGAAATGGGAGGAGTTCACCTCAAATTAAATCCACTCATATGAAGACCAGACCTAAGTAAAACCATCTTATGCCATGATCTTTTAAATGTTTACTTACATAAGTAAGTAAAAATAATTTTATGTGTATGTGCCTTTACGAGCTTTATGTGTACCACATGCAGAAGACTGTGGAGGCCAGAACACATCAGATCTTCTAATACTGGAGTTATAGGCAGTTGTGAGCTGTCTAATGTAGGGCTTAGAACCAAATTCAGGTCCTCTGAGAGACCAATAAGCCCTCTTCACTGCTCTGCTATATTGACAGCCTTTTGGTTTCTTCACCTTTGTTTAAGAGGGCACTGAAAATTCTAGGCTGAGCCCTTAGTCTGTCAAAAGGGCAAAGTCTGCCTGGACTGAAAAGGGAATAGTAAAATTGTCCCTGTTTTTCACATCATGTGAATTCAGATGTGGGAAACTAAAGAGCTCATGAATTGTTAGAGCTAATAAATGAATTAAGCTAAGTAGCAATCTATAAAATCAGCATAGAGGAATTAGCTGCATGTTGTGATTCACAATGGGAATCCCCCAAAGAAAATTTTATTATGGTAGTATTAGAAAGAATAAAATACTTAGGAATTAACTGAAGAGATAAACGTTGCTTAAAGGCATTAAAGACATCACAGATAAATGTGAAAACACCCATGTTCGTGGATGAGAAGATGACACTGTGAAGAAGTGCAACCTGTAGATCCAGTACAATTTCTATCAGATCCCCAATGGTGTGCCATTTTGTAGAAAAACAAAAACTTTGTTCATTTACACAATGTACTTTGATAATTTCCATCTATTATTATGTCCCTCCAGTTCCTTAGTGACACTCATTTGTACTCCATCCTGACTTCATGTTCTTCCTTATTTTTGTTGTTTGATAACATTCTGACTCCAGTGCTGGTCACATAGACAAAGGTGTGGACCCATCCACCAAAACATGGCAATCTACTTGTACTTTAATCAGCAGATAGAGAGTGCCTCTCTCTTTCTCCCCCAGCAACCAACAACTGTCTGTAGCTCTTCCACCAGTGGTGGGGCTTTGGAGGCCCCTTCCCTATCCCTGTTCAAATTTTGGGTGGCTTTACCTTATTCAGGTACTGTTTAGATAACCATAGTTGCTATGTGTTGTTTATGTAACAGTCATGTCATATCCAGAAGTCAGCATTTTCCAGCTCTCCTCATTATCTTCCAACTTTTCTATTCTTTCTGCCACCCTTCTATGATTTCCCCAGAGCCTTGGATGGGGATAAGTTTTTAGAGATGATTCATACACAGGTGAACACTCATGGTTACTCTTACTTGGAACTTTGACCAATTATGAGTCCCTGTATTGTCACTTACTATAAAATGAAGTTCCTCTGACCTAATGTGAGAGAAGTACAAATTTATAAACCGTAATCTATAAATAATATATAAAAGGCACTTTGATAACAATGATCTCAAGTAGTATTTATGATATTTCTGGTCATGAGCTTTTGATCATATTTACAGTAAAACACATGATATACCTTTTTTTGGGGCAAGCTACATGCTGAAACAGGAAGCAGTTGGTTAGCCCCTTAACCATCATGCCACTATTGCATTAGTGGGTATAATCTTGGCAGTTGAGTGTATATTATGACCTGTAGCATTCCCGGCTGAACAACAGCATTAATACCTTTTCTTTCACTGTATAACATTTTCTGTTATGAGCTACATGAGTTATTATGAGCATTTCTATATGAGCTAGCCAACAGGGAGAAAGTTTTGTGGTTATTTGAAATTTAAGTTTTCCTTTCCTATTCTGTATATTTTACCAAGTATTGTAAAAATATCAGAAACTTCTTGGAGGAAAATTGCTTCCTCTTGCCCCTCTTGGCAGTAATCATCACAATTCTCTCAGTCTCTTTTCAGAGTGCAGAGACATCACTTGAGCATGCTGGTCTATTTCATTTTCTAAGAAACCTCAGAAGCTACAAGAACAAAAACCCACAACAAGGAAAGCTCTACATCAGGTCCTGACAACCATGCCAGCTTCCTTGCCACTTAGCCCATGAGACCTAGCAGATATGCTACAGCTTGAACTGTAGAGTTGTTAAACAAACCAGTTTGTGATTTCTTCGAGTCAGTTACTTCATGGTGATAGAAAAAGATATGATTTTTTAGGGATTTCATAGGGACGGACCTATTGCTGTAGCTGATTTTTTTCAAATCATAACCTTGCTTGAATAGCAATACTTATGAATGCCAGTGATTAAGATTGATGTGTTTAGTAGAAATATTGCAGGTTGGAAGCAATACAAGTCTGCATTCAGGACAAATGTAAGTGTCCTCGCAATAAGGATTTGCTTAAGTCTCATATTTGCTTTATGTCACTACTGGTTGAGAGAATGTTAAACACACCTAGTTTTGTGACTTTTTGAGACAAAAACATCCACTTCAAGATGATTGCTCAGATTGCCTGGGAATTTAGCAGCCTGTAATTAAATATTCAGTCTCTACAAAGACTGAGTAACAAACCAGAACTGATTTTTAAAAGAATAGTTATGACTAGTGGATGGCAAAGCTCTTTTTCTAAGGGTCGGTATGTGCTAAGCTTCACATAGAGAAGTCTGACAAGGACTCTTGATAGCATTTCTATCTGCCACAGACACTTCAAGGTGTAGAGTACCTGCTAGGTCTCATGGGCTAAGTGGCAAGGAAGCTGGCATGGTTGTCAAGCCTCCAGTGTAGAGCTTTCCTTGTTGTGGGCTTTTGTTCTTGTAACTTCTGAGGTTCCTTGGAAAATGGAATAGGCCAGCATGCTCAAGCGGCGTCTCTGCTGTCTGAAAAGAGACTGAGAGAATTGTGATGATTACCGCCAAGAGGGGCAAGAGCAAGCAATTTACTTTTCCCTTTAGAAGGAGTTTCTGATAATTTTCAATGCCAGATCCTCCCAGACATTTCACTGAGGCAGCAAACTCTGACAACCTTGCAGAATTTACACCCTTGCTTTTGCACACATGAACCTGCCAAGGTAAATAACTAATGTTTACTTAGCCATTATTTTGAACCAGCTTTTGCATTTGCATTCATTATCTCATTTAGTCTTCTCAACTCCTCTGAGGGAAGTACTGAAGTTTCATTTTTCAGTGTATGAATACCCAAAGATCATTAAAATTTTGATTTGGCCCAAAGCTTTGAAGTTAGGAACTGTTGGGATGATTTAGAACCTAGTAAATTGAGGCACCAGAAACTCAAATATCTCTGTGGTCTAAAGCTAGATGACTTACACTCAGTATACTATGCACTCTTTGTAGTAATGTAATGTATTAGCATTCTTTGTAATAATATAATGGATCAGCAGAAGTACTGCAGAAAGAAGGGAAAGACTAGCCAAGAACCTATAGACAGATTGTTATATAAAATATGAAGTTAGTTCTTGGTGGGCAAAATAGCCCTATTCCTGGTCCTATCTGTAGGAAACTACTTTTGATGTTTTGCTGTTAGACACAGAGACACAAATTTAGTAGGTCAACTCTGCATACTAGCAGGACATGTGAAATTTGCTCCAACACTAAAACAGCCTACCTGGCTTAAGTCACTATACAGTTAAGTTTTCAATACTCCACTGTCAGTTTTTGAGATCAGTTGATGTTTTCCATAGGCAGGTTGGTTGGAGGGAGAGCGCTGAAGACAGCACCACTATTTTATCTTTTGGTTCTTGATTCTTCTCTTAGACTTTGCAGCTTTTCAAGGATATAGCAATAGTTTTTGCTATCTTGCCAGGATGTAGTTTCACTGTTTTAAATGTGATTTTCCCCATAAGCACACATTCTATAGGACAAGTAGCAACTGTGGTGATTCTGACAAATGCTTAGTATTTCTCATATATTCTCTGAAACAGGAGAAGTAAGACACAAAGTGACCATTGGGTACACTGCCTCAGAAGCCAGCAAAGTTCTATTTATTTTCTCACCTCCCCAGCTTCATCTCTGCTCTGAAGGGTGATTTAATGTGACATAACTGGCCTCTAGGACTTCAAATTAGTCAAGCAGGATTGCTTTCCTTTTCCCAATAGATATCAACTATGGTAAATAGCTAAGACAGAGATTCTTTTATGGGAGGTTAGGTAAAGGGATAGGGTAAAGTTTTTTTTTTTTTTTTTTTTTTTTTTTTTTTTTTTTTACCAATATGCTAGCATCCTTTCTCGAGAACCTCAGTACACTGTTTGTTTCATTTTTAATGAGATTATCCATCTGTGAATTGGCTCAAAACTGGAAATTGGTTGGCCAGTCATGACTGTCCAACTGAGTCAAGTTAGAACTCTGCATCTGAGACCCAGAGGTATTTTTGAACAAAAATATTTTAAGAGCCTGTCCATCGCTTTCAGTTGTCGAGATAGCATTATCAAATAATCAACACTGCTGGGTGACTACTGCTTGCTTTAGTTCCATCTTCTGTGACAGCAACCACTCCTAATTTGGCCTTGTTGAGTAAGTAGAATCTCTTGGCTTTGCCAACCTTAAATCCCATTGATACCAAAATGGATTCAAAGAACCCTAGTCAATGGTAACAATTTCCATCAACAATCCTAGCATACATGAAGTCATTGCCATTGAGTTATTTTGGAATTCTAGGGTTGTACCTTTCAATATATCTCATAACTTTGGTGAAGGACATGTTCTTTGGGAGATAAATAGCAAAGTGAGCTATTGTGCAGAAAATCCATTCCAATGTTTTAGTTTTCCCAAGCCAGTGGATATTTTTCTGTAATGCCAGAGAATATTTGGACTTCATTTAATACAGGCCATTTAGAGGCCAAATTTTATTCAATCCACCCAACCAGCTATAGGATCACTCTTACACACTTGAAGTGTACTACACCAAATCCAAATTCTCTTTCATTAAATCATAGCAGTAAATTTGACTCAGTCCAACAGCACATTCCTTCATTATTCCCAAAGGCTCTAGAATTTATTTCTACATAGGTATTTGAAGGATCAAAACCAGTAACGATCATGCTGTTCTGTGATGTGTTCATAATTCCAAATGTTTACCTTACCTTCTGTGACTCATATGCTAGGTTTGACTCTCCTTGTAGTAGACGTGACGAAATGTGCTGAAGATCTGCATGCAGGACAGTAGACAGTCTTTTTGCCAGACAACAAAATGGCAGAAACAACTGTGATACGTTCATAAGAAAGAGGCTATCAACTTCCGATGGGAAACAAAGGCTGCTTTCACATAAGAGAAACTTGGCCAAAAGCTGGAAACTGATATCATGTTTTATTTATTCCAGATTTCCCTCTGCTTTATAGATATTTCATGTTTCAGGATCCACATAACATATGGCATTACACAACCTGCTTTCTTCAAGTAGCATAAGAATTTAAGCAAGACTCATCCACATTGCAGCAAACATTAGTACCTTGTTTTTTTTAAAGCAAAACAATATTTCCTTGCATTGATGTACCAGATTTTGTTTTATGTTTGTCCATTGATTAATGTTTGTTTCCGGTTTTTACTTATTAGGAATAATGTTGCTGTGGGCATTCGTAAACATGCTTCTGAATAGTGTCGTATTATTTCATTTTCATTTCTCTTACATAAGAATCTGGGAATGAAATGGCTGAAGGCTATATTTCTTACAACCCCTATGATGTAAGTATCCCATTTTCTATATTACTGACAAGAAAACTGAGGCTCTGAGGAGTTAAACCAATGACCATGTAAGAGAACCAAGAAACAGATCAAACTTCAATGAACATGAAGTCAGGAGCTGGTGTTTTCCTTATGCTTCTTTGAACACTGAAGCACAGCTGTCTACACACACACACACACACACACACACACACACACACACACACACGCATGCATGCATGCACGCAGGCATACACATGCACATGTCCATGCATACACATGTACATAGACACAAAATGCTTGCCCACTTAGAACAAGTTCACATAATGCTTGGGATGACAGCAATTGATGCCTAAAACCAAACTAACATTGTCATCACCAACTTCTCCTTCCTCTCTGCTTTCCTGATACAAGCGTGAGCTGCAGTTGGGTCTGCCTCTCTTGGTTGCAGTTTTCAGAAAAAAATGAATACTAGCCTCCCTTGGGTGCACAGGTCAGAACTGTATTCTCATATGAATGGGTCTTCTGAGCCAATTGGAGAGACACAATAGCATCCCCAGCCATGAACTTCTTCTCTGAGGCCTTCAGGGGATGAGGATACCTGCATGCCACCCGAAGGCTGGTCTGATTAGAAAGCTCTAGAAGATGGCAAGGTGATGCTCCAGGGCTCTGGCTTCATTTCTCAACCTAGGTCACTACTTCTGTGTACAAATTCAAGCTACTGAGAGCTTGTTACTTGAAATATGGGTCCTTCAGACTGTCTGCTGTTTCTTCAACTAAGAGGCAGAAATCTTACAAACTTTTATATATTTTTTAAGAGCAAGCAATTCAAAATTGGATTACCTTTCCACATTTTCATACAAAGTGGATTAATGTGCCCCTGTCTTTATTGCATCTTCCACCGTTGTCATTTCTGATTAAGCCAACACTATGAAGATGTATTACTGACTGGTATAAGTGGGAACATTAAAACACTGGCTGTGTGTCAGAGAAGCTCAAGGCAAGTTGATTTGTGCTATGTACACCCCCGGCGCAATATGTCTGGAAAATTTCACATCTCTTTAGACAGAACAATCTTTCTGTGCTTCCCAAAGTAACATGAGTTAAGTAAGACTGAGAAAAAAAAATAGATGAAAGGAAAGGGCTAATTTTTGTTTTAGGCATTGGGAGAGGTGTATATGCCTTGTCATAATTACAACATGGCATTTCCCCTAAGGATCAGCTTAGAAGGGACAATTTGGATCATGCCTGGGACTCCTAGTTAACAACAGGGGCCGCATGGGCATGGGCCACCTTATCGTTTGGGTCTGTATTTTATTTCTGCCGGCTCACTACTCTTCTCTGAGTATCTTCAAGGTCAGAGTTAGGCTTCCTTGGAACTGTTCAAGTCTGAAAGGCCACACTGATTTCTAAGAAGGTGCCACCTCAGTTTTAATCATGAGGTACACATTCATTACTGATAGGCACAGGTGACAGTTGAAAAACAGCTTTGACAGGAGATAAATATGAAGAGACATGATGGTTCTGGGTGAAAGGCTTCTGTCTGCTGCGTATTCTTGCCTCTGCTTTGTATCACCTTTACTGAATACTTGTGAAAGGATGTCTGGAGTACTCTGGCTTCAGTCCCTTTCTAGAACTGTCTGCCTGCAGTGTGGCACAAAGTCTCCCCGGAACACTCTTATCTCCTTTTCTGCTACTCTGGGGCCTGGAGATCTTTGAAGGAAAAATGTGGATGAGTCACAGCAACTTCCCTTTCTTTTCCTTCACATGTAGTGGGGGAAACATCCATGAGTATGTCTTTAGGAGAACAGAAAGTGTTAAGTAAGGTGTGTGTGTGTGTGTGTGTGTGTGTGTGTGTGTGTGTGTGTGTGTGTTTAGTGGGAAGCGAAGTGGTGACCTTCTGTATGCTAGGAAAGCACTCTGACACTGAGTGATACCACAGGCTCTCCCTAGGAGTTCCAAATCAGGTCAATTCTTATTGCTTTATATCTTCTTATTTAAATCGGACTTTATTCCAAGGCAGAGTGCAGTTGAATATAATGGGAATAGGAAAAGTAGTGCTCTTGTGACTAGTGAAAGTGAGTTTTTTTTTTGGAGAAGCCATAGAAAGAAGGAATCATATGAATTGCATTAATTATTAAGAATCAAATAAAATACTGGCACAAGATATAGCGAACTGAAGAGGCCAGCTTACCAATATGAGGGAAATTGCTTTTTATATGAGTTCAACTTGATCTAAAATTGACTGGGGGACTAGTTACCTAGTAGAGCTGCATTCTGAGAGGAAGGGAGTCTTCACATAGAAACTACTGTAAGCAAGGCCAAAAAGCTTTGTTTCTAGAATAAACTGGAAATTGTCCTTTTAAAGATATCTGCTACACTTTTAGTAGAGTATGAGGAGACACCTGAAATGCAAGATTGAATTTAAATTCCTTACTTCAGCCTGTTTTCTGAATTATAGATCTGAGAATAGCACACAGACAGTTATAACTTTGGCAAATGTTGATTAAAACGGAAAGAATAATCTTCTCATGGAATTTCTAGATATGCAGAAGAAATTGAGAGTGAGATAATAGCAAAAAGGAGAAGGACTTCACTCTAGGGAGAGCAAAGGGAACTTGGATTTTTCTCTGAGGTTTGGTGAAGATGCTGAAGGATCTGTTTGTGTGGACAGAGTGTAGTTTGTATTAAGGTAGGGTTTTCTATGTTAGGGGATAAGAAGCCCTCTTGGCAGGAGAAACAACAGGTGGAAAGATTCTTTGGCACAAAGAAACACCTTCTTTAAAAACCTGGCAAGCATGCAGGGCCCCAGTGGAGTGATAAGTACACCAACCCACTCACAAAACATTGGGCCCCAAATTTGTCCTGTCTACAGGGGTAAAGATGGAGGAGAGACTAAGGGAGTGGTCCAGCGATGACTGACATAACTTGAGATGCATCCCATGTGTAAGAACCAATCCCTGACACTATTAATGAGACTCAGTTATGCTTATAGACAGGCGTCTAGCATAACTGTCCTCTGAGAGGCTTCACCTAGCAGTTAAACAAAACACATGCAGAGACTCACAGCCAAACAGTAGATGGAGCTTGGGGAGTCAGGGCAAGGATTGAGGAACATTGAAGGAACAGGGATGCTACAAGAAGACTAACAGAGTCAACTATCCTGGACCTCTAGGGCTCCCAGGACTGAGCCACCAACTAAAGAGCTAATCCTAGTCCCCCCACACTCATATGTAACAGATATGCAGCTTGGTGCTCCTGTGGGTCCCCCAACAACTGGAGCAGGGGCTGTCCCTGACTCTGTTGCCTGCCTCTGGATCCTGTTTCCTCTAACTGGGCTACCTTGTCTAGCCCAGGTGAGAGAGGATGCGCCTAGTCCTTCAGTGACTTAATATGTCAGGGTAGGTTGGTATGGGGCAGGGATAGGGACTCCCCTATCTCAGATGAGAAGGGCAGGGATGTCTGAGGTGGGTACCACGAGGAAGGGGGACTGTGATTGGATGTAAGTTGAATGAATAAGCAAAGTAATGTAAACAAATAAGCACCCTGGCAAGCACGCTTCTCTAGCCATGCACGAGATGATTGAGTCATTTTTGCTATGACAAGGGTAGATGCATTAAGAGAAGCTCAGAAACCACATGGTACAAATCAGAGATCACAGTGCCTTGGTGGGGGGTGGGCATGGTGGCTTCAAAGGGAAGACGTGAATTTGTTAATATTTACTGCTGGATACAAATGCAAGCAAGTGTGGGGAGACGATATTAGAGTGACTTGAAAGTTACTATTTTAATGTGTTGCATTTGATACAGCTGCAAGCACGGTGTTGATGCCCTTAATTTGAAATTAGGTAAAAATACACCCGGGTGAAAGGAAACATCATGCTCTGTACTGAGTACAAAACTGAAAGTGATGCTTATGGGTTGACCTTGCCTGGTTTAAGAATGGGAGGCGAAGAAATGGTGGGGATCCAGAAAAAAATGAAGGGGAAGTTAGTAGAAAAATTGAAACTATTATATTCAAAGTCTTGAGAGGTTGTTTTGAGCTATTGCTTGGCATCTCTTCAGGATGGGAGCTTATGATTTATAAAATGGGGAATGAAAGCTACTAGGAGATGAAGACCAAACAATAGGATGTGTAGGAACAGTGTCAATGTGATGGAGATAAGTAAAGGACAAGCAGAAGTATGATGGCACAACAATTGAACGTTGAACGTTGGAAACTGATGTGATGTCTCTGAGAATGCAGTACGATTAGAAAGAAAAATCTCAGAATGAGATAAATGAATGAATATGGTAGGCAGAGAACAGTGACATACAGGATTTCTAGTCAGTAACACCATGTAAACTAGAAAGAGAGGGGACAGACTAACATCCATTTTTCGCCTGAAGAAGAAACACTTTATATTCATAATATAAGTTATAAATTTGAATGGTAACAAATGTGAAAAGAAGCTATGTTTCCTAAGCATTGAGCAAAGGATAAAACAAAATTAGAAATACATCCTCTTAATAGGAAACGAATCTTAAATAATCTTCGTTTTTTTTTTTTGCTATGTAACAGAAGCTGTTTAAAAAAATAATGAATGTGGGTTTGGTCCTCAGCTCCCCCCCCCCAAAAAAAATAATGAATGAACACTTATGGAATTTTACAGAAAAAAAATGTGGTGCAAGATGACTTTATTCACTCTTGTTGAATTACATGTAGGAAAGTGAAGAGTTTTAGAAAAGTATTTCCAGAAATGTGTAAGTTTAGATCATGTAGCCAATAATTATCCTAAGTACAGACATGCATGCACACATACATCATATGTACAAGCGCACGCATGCACACACACACACACACACACACACACACACACACACCAAACACATGTACATCCCCCAGTAACTCTACATAAACTCTTGGAAGATTTAGTCTTCTGATAGGAAGATAAGTAAGAAAGACCTTAAAAAAAACAAAATCTCATAAATGTAGATATTTTGAAATAAAGAAAATGGAAGACAGCTCACTGGAAAGAAAAGTAAGACAGATTTTCATCATTTCATGTATAAGGCTAACTAAAAATGAAAAATACTGCAGCATGAATGATTGTTAGAGGAAGCATTTCAAAATTTCCAGGTTCTATTGACAAGGAAGATAACAGTACAGAAACAAGGAGGATTCCATGCTGTAAATATGGAGAGAAAATCTGCCTCTCCTTCACTTCCACACCAACATCAAGATTGAAGGAAGAGGGATTGAGTGAGTCTTTGCATCTCTTTCTGGGAGTATGAAGTCATCTCACTTCCTTTCTACTGATGATGCCATCACTGTACTTATATTCTAAATTTAGGATGTTGACTCATATTGAGTTATACTGTTGAAAACAAAGAGGGAATAGTCATGTGAACACAATTTGAACACTGGATCAAACACTAACAGCATAAGGCCTATACCTTACTAAGAAAACATGTTATTTTTATATACAAATTATAGGGTGATATGGTCCCACACTCCCTATGTTTGTTCTGATGTTTTCACCTAAAATATAGAGTTTTACTTTTATGCTGTTTAAATTTATTCTTGTTAGTTTCAGCCTACCATTTCTCCCTCCATCCAGGCTCCCTCATCAGACACTGGTTTCATCCATTTTAGCTTAACACCATCTGGAGACTTGGCCAACAGCCACTTATGCCTTCATACAAACTCTAGCTCTGAAAACTTTAATGAGTCAAGGGGGTAAAGCCACATTTTTGGGTACATTTTTGACATTCATGGTATATGCTATAAATCTAATATTTTCTAATGAACTTCTATAAAATCAGTTTTAGGGAAAGAGTATAACAGATTTAATGCCTAAAATATTTCTCTGTATAAATCACAGTTGGTTTATGTACTAAATAAAATTTTTATTCCCTCAATAATAATGTATCTTTTAGGAAAAGATGTATCCACCATTAAAAGGTAATAGCAGTGAAGCAGCATCAAATACTTGGCCGAACCATGTTGTCAATTTCTACATTACAATCTAAAATCAGAAGTATGCATGATATCAGAAATCAAAACCCCAGTACATGGACTGATATATGCTATGGGATATATTATGCTATGGGAAGAGTCTCCCACTCAGTGACATCGCTTATGTCTTGACACCGTTGTATTAACTTTAAAAAATTCATCTTATTTTCAGTAGTTCATCTGGGTCTTTGGTTAGTCTCTGTCACTGAAACTCTGCCAACATCATTTATATCTGACTCTATATTTCAGTCTTCTGAGAGACTACAAGTTTTCTAATTTAGTTACAACTATGTTTAGAATACACCATCAAAGACCATTTTCACTTCTAACCAGAACTGTCTATACTCAATGACTTGTCAGGTTCAATAGTGATTTTGACCAATATGTATAGCATCTCACACAATTAAGTAAGATAAAATACATATTTCATCTTTAACACCCGAGTGGACCCAGAAAGAATATAATTTTTTTTGAAATTCTCTTTCTTTTATTCTAATTTCCTCCTTATCTGTTCATCTGTAAGTTATGTGATTTTTGGAGTAATTTCTTTAAAATGCATTTAACAGTTTGAGGAGATTGCAGTGGTGGTTTCCATTGCAAAGATCTAAATAGCGAGAGATACAGTCCCCATCTCCTTGAACATCTGATCACCAGCTAGGGTCAGGAAGAACAGTATTCTGGATAAAGAAATAGTGTCACACCATTCACTCCAATCTTGTCAGAATGAAAACTCATTCTCTTTTAGGACAGGTGCAAATGCTTTCTGATTATGTATTATTATACTTTCCTCTAGTAATGTATTTCTCCTACAACCCCATCCCTTCCCCTATCTGCTTTCCATCTCCATATTTCCTTCTGTCATTATATTTCTTCTTCAGTCCCTACCTTTTTTCTTCTTCCCTTTCACTGATGAAATACTCTAGTTTGTAAACCATCAAAAGCCAAATCTCTACATTCTTCTCTCACGATAGGCTTTGCAGGCATACCCATCCCAACATCATCCTTCTGCCTCGCTATTAACTAGAACAATTGCTGGTATTCTACAGCAAATGGTAAAGCCAATTACTGTTTGTGTCAAGGCTGCCAATGAGGGTGTACAAGAGACAATGGCAAATACCCAGAAACTAAAGTTAATTTTAAGATATACTATGTTTCATCACATACCCTAGATTGCTTGTACGGGGAGATTTGAAATCCATCATTTAATTGATTCCCTTTTAAAGACACTGACAGAAGATAGTGCTTAGGTAATACCAGTGGTGGTAGATACACTAGCAATAGGCTTAAAGTAGATCACATCACTCTGCTTCTTGCATAACTTGTTCAACTTTTAACACGCTATAAGTAATCCGGTCCAATTAATTATCTGATAAGATTTTGTTTCATGCAATGGAGTATTCTAGGTAAACTGTATGATATAGTCTTTACGCTGTATCAGAAATACCCAAATATCAGTCACATCAGCAGGTTTCAGTCATTCCAGATTCAATCATTACAATGAGGCAGTAGTGAAAGATTTTGTTCTATATATGGAGGAGCTCAGGTCAGAGAGATGTCCTTAGAGTTCATGGTGGAGTCAGTGCTTCAGCCACCTGCAATCTCGCTTTGTCATTTGGATGTTTCATTTAAAAATAAACAAGTCAAACGGTTAGTGTCTTCAGTTTGCTTTTGGTACCAGATTGTGAACCTGAGGTATCTTGATTGGTTCTTGAATTCAAGGCACGTTTTCCCCATCCTCTGGCAAACATGACTCTGAGCCCTTGAATTCTGATAATAGATTGAGCAAAGCACTTTTCTCTGATTATCAAACTCCTATGAGTGGAGGCACTCCTGTGAGCATTTGGGTAGCCAGTCCCATTACACCAGGCATACCTGGGGCAGGCAGGTCATAGGTAGGCTTGCTTCACTACGATGATGTGGTCCAGAGGGACAGAGAAGGTTCCAGAACAGTGAAGACTTTCATGGTTGGGTAAAAGCTGGGAGAGTGATAGCCTCCGTATCAGCAAATACCTGTGTTCATGGCAGTGGTTCTTTCAGGGAACAAGCTGGGTGATCTCTGGCCAGGAAAAACCCTTGAATCCAGAGCAGGAATATTAGCACAGGAAACTCAGAAAAATCTTGGGACATAAATGCTTTAGTAGGCATGTGAGCAGAACCTCGTTCTGAAAACTTGCCCCGGAGACTGGTATTGCTAATACCGAAGAGGCAAGCACACATTCCTAAAGATTCATCTTTCAAAGGAAACAGTCTCATTAATATTTCCTGTATCTCCCTGTTTCCCCTGCTATAATGTCTTACTGCAAACGACCGTGGTATTCCATGCTTTCCCAACTCTTCATCCTGGATAAATAGGGACGCCAGCCTATCTTTCCAAGGCAACGTCAAACTCTGTACTGCAATGCTTAGGATCATTTGTAACTTTTGTGGCAGACTTGGTTTTCCAAATGAATAATAAATATAATTCTGTCAACTATTTTGGGAGCTCGTGTATTTTTTTTTTCAGGGAGACAATTCTATTTGCTTTTACACCATATATGGCAGTCAGAAGTAGCTCATTCATTCACTTTTTTATTCATTTGATGCATGAAAAAAGGCATTAAATGTATTTCAGCATGTCACCTCCAATTCTGTGCAGCCAACAGTGATGAATATGCTTAGTACCTCAGCTGGGGTACTGTTTCATTTTTTTCATGACAATATCATTTGACAAGGCGATTCCGCATTGGCAATATTGTATCATATTTTTGTCTGCATGTAAATTATGCTGACAGTCTCATAAACATAAATTGGCAGGCATACTGTCCCAAAGCAATGTTTGTTAAAATACACTAATGGAATAGAATAAATAAATTTTTCCAACGCATTAATAACACAGTGGTGTATCACTACATTGTGTAAGAAGGTCTGAGGAATACATTGCTGTCTATGCCAAATTAATGTAGTATATAGTTCTGAAAATACACTTCATTCCATCTCATGCTTATGTTTATTGATTAGTCATCCCATTTCACAGAGTCTTGTAGACCAGCAAGCTATGCATTTGGAATACTTACAAGAAGTCAGTTTTGTTAGTCTAGATATCCACAATGAAATGTTTGTAAGGAATGATTCCAGTCTGGTATCTTCACAATGAATGTGTTTTGTTTCAGATGAGGAATTAGCCTTGGTGGCCTCTTCTCTCGTGTGATGGGCAGATCTAGGAGATGGTCTATAATATTGAAAGGGTTTTATTTATTTTTATTCCAAAGATGAGAACATTCCCACCTAGGTGTTTCTAGATTGGCAGGATGGGATAAAAGTAGAGAATTCCATATTTCTAGTCCTTTCACCTATTGGAAATGTGACATTTAGCCAGATATGGAATCTCTCTGAACATAGTTACTGTATGACAGGAACAGGGCTGGGTTTTCTATAAATTTCTTACTCTGAGCATTTAAATGGAAAGCAGTGGGCATGATAGCTAGTTCTTAATGGGAATCAGCAGACGGACATCCAAAAAGAAATGGGTTGGTGGAGGTGGGAGGGGAACTGAGCAAGTGAAAGACAGAAACAGAACAGGAGAGAGAAATGAGTGTCACATTCTTCTTGGATCCAATAGAGGATGAAAATTTCATATGCAAATTTATCCCAGCCTATCAGCATTTAGAGTCATGAGAAATGGGCAGAAATGCCACTTCCTCTCAGTCAATGTGCATACTGGGTTCCATAGGTGTCTTGACCTGCATGCCTTTATAAACAGTGGGACAGGTCCCTCTCTCTACTTTCTGAAGTAACACCTCTGCTAATGACTCATAACTGGAGCAAGTGTATGTGTATCTTCTGACCATTTGAGGGAAGAGGTGATGGGTAACTGTGATTTCATCTTTCCTCCCCACCCCTCCCCTCCCCTCCCCTTCCCTTCCCTTTCCTTCTTTTTTCTTTTCTTTCTCTCTTTCTTTCTTTCTCTCTCTTTCTTTCTTTCTCTCTCTCTTTCTCTCTCTCTCTCTTTCTTTCTTTCTTTCTTTCTTTCTTTCTTTCTTTCTTTCTTTCTTTCTTTCTTTCTTTCTTTCTTTGATACAGGGTTTCTCTGTGTAGCCCTTGCCGACCAGGCTGGCCTTGAACCCACAGAGATCCATTTGCCTCTGCCTTCCAAGTGCTCAGATTGAAAGTATGCACTTACCACCAGGCAACATCATGCGTCTTGATCAGAATTTGACCTCATTCTTTTTGTATCTGAAGCCTGTTATTGCAGCTTCATCTAGCCTCCTGCATATTTACCCTAAGAACTATTCATCTAGAAAAACCACATGTCTGAACTTGAATGGCAAAGAGAAAGGTTGGAGCAGACAGAGCTCTTGGAATCAGATGTGTAATTTAAATATTGTGAATATGTAGTGCATTAAAAGAGAAAGTTCATATTTAATACATAGATCCATACTAAGATTTCAATACCCACTCTGATTAACCATAAAGAAACAATCTACTACCCTCTTGAAAAAAAACAAGGTATTTTTACCAAGGAATCAATAGTGTAAGATTTGCATATAAAATGCAAGCAACATTAATTATGAATTACAAATGTTTAAGCTGAAATCATAGCTATAAGTAAGAAGTAAGATGTAAATGTTTTCTAATATTAAGAGGCAGAGTTATGATAAATCAAATGTAAAGTATTATTGAACATCTAATAGTATATGTTACACCATAGCTGTTGGTAAACGGGAGTTTTAGATAGCCTCCACCATCCCTCAGAGGCTATCCTGGAGGTGGAGTTACAGAACTCATTCTAAAAAATCCCTGCATGACTAGATAAACAGAGTCAGTTTTGCAGTACAAGTTAGATAGGGTATGGAGTCATCACACTCATTTAACTTGGCTGATCTTGTCTCTTAAAGATTTCACCAGAGTGATTCCCTCAGATTTTATAAGGATTTATAGTGAGTCACAGTGGCCCTTGACCTAAGAGAGTTTTGTCCTTCAAGGTTATTCTTTTTCTTCAGGAGTAAGATCCAATGACTGGTCAATAGGGAGGCTCAAAGACCTAGCTTGCTAGTCTCATTTGAGGGCATCTCTGAATGGGCACTGAGCTACGGTCTCCTTATCATCATGTAACATCTCTCTGTGAAGGTCTTTCTTTCCTCTTTAGGTTACACTAGATATTCCTGAGAAAACTGTTCAGTGAGCTTCTTGTATACAAATATGCATCTCTAAGTCTGTTTCCCAGGAAACCTAATCTAACCACCACAGATTGTGTGTCTTAAGGTTCAAAGAGTCATAGACATAATGAATGCTTAAAGAATATTGAGGAGGGAGCGATGTCTACCTTTCGTGTAATTGAGTATCACTTCATTTCCCCAAACTTGTGTGCTGCTAGTTGTATGGTCAGTTCTTGCAGATATTTGCTAGATGGATGTCTTTTGTGTTCAGGAAAATTGGCTGAATGTTGACAGGCAGGAGGGACAATAACTATGATTGACTTGAGTAGCAAAAGGAATATTGTAGCATTCTTAAAGAATTGAACCAAGGAAAGAAATTTATACTGATTACTAGTCGCTGTTCCAGCTTCAGGATATTTAATAGACTGGGAGTATAGGGAACTAAGTGAAGTATGAGTTCAGTGCTCATTATAGTAACTTATAAGAACAAGGATTTTCATACCATGGTGGTATAGGCTCCTGGAAAGTCTTAGGGAGCAGGTTTCAAAAAGCACGTATAATTGGTACATAGGATATGTTTGTGTATGTTGAGCCAGTCATTCTTCACATAGACACAATTTTGGTTAAGACTCACTACCTAAGTTTGATCTCTGGAACTCAAATAACAGTGAGAGAAAATCGACTCCTAAAAGTTGTGGTCTAACTTCCACACATGTGGTATTATGTAGCTGGACACACACACACACACACACACACACACACACACACACACACACACACACACACAGACACACAGAGAGAGAGAGAGAGACAGAGAGACAGAGAGATACAGAGAGAGACAGAGACACAGAGAGAGACAGAGACACAGAAAGAGACAGAGAGAGACAGATAGAGTAATTTAATAACAAAGACAGGAGAGAGAAATGAGATCAATTTTAAAAGAAAATATATATGTATAGGTATAATTTATATATGCATAAGTGTAATTTATAGTCAAAGTTGTTTTGTATTCTTCTAAAATCTATTTTAGGAATGTAATTAAGTCTTATAGAATACTGAATCTAATTATGTAGCTATTTTTCATGATAGCAAATAATTTCTAACAATATCAATTATACACAATAATGAATAATTTACTTGAGCCATTTTACTTTCTCCAAATATGTAGTGTTTATGTACTAATTTAATGCTGGAAAATATCTATTAACATTGAAAGATTGTCACTCCCATATTTAAAAACCAATTAGCTATAGTATATGTAAAATTAACATATGACATATGGATATTTTGAATATGGACTTGCATATATACTCATATATCTATATAGAACTATGTTATCTTAATTGTTCAGAAGATATCAAAATTGTGGTAGTTAAGTGAAATGATCACAAGACTTTTAATATCAACATTGTCCTCATTAGCTTTCATTTTCTGTCATCTTGTATTCTTAATCATGCCTCTATCATATTGCAGTCCCTATTTCTTATGATAGCCAGTCTGCTGCCAAGACTAAACTCACTCATGATTATCATAGATTCCTGGCATAATCTCAACAGCAATTGAATCTAACTATAGAACTATATGGCTTCATGTCTATATTTGGGATGCCTATGACAACTTGACAGATTGTACTCCAGGTCAGTTGGGAGCAGCAGTGATGGAGGCCACCCTCATTAGTACTAGGCCACCATATTGCTTGTTCACGTACTCAGATGTTCTTCCATTCTCGATAGACAGTCACTCTAAAACTCCTTTTGTTTCTAAATCGCTAAATACTGCGACCTCCACATTCCTTTACCCTTCCTAGTGACAACCTAGGCTTCTGATTTACACAGAAAATAGAAACAATCAAATGGGAAACCTCATTCTCTAAACGAACCATATTCATATGTCGGACTCATCTGTTCTCTTTTTTTTCTTCATTTCTACTGATCCAAGGGACTCCAGGTCTTCCAGTTGCCTGGCTCTACCATTCACATGTGATTAAGAACAATGCACAAGGTAGAAACACCTTTAAACTGCATTTCCTCCATTTCTCTGTACTGGTTCTTTGTATCCCATTTCCTGACCTCATTTCAAAACCACATCCATACTTTAGAACAAGAAGTCTATTCTATAGGAAGCACCATAGATTAATACAAGGTCAAGAAGATAATGTTTTCTGGTGAGAGAAAAAAAATACAGAGAATGGCATATAAAAAGATTCAATACCTATGCTTAATTTGACTTTTCTAACACATTGCTGAATTTGCTTCAGGTTATCAAAATTGAATAATTAATTAATGGAATAATGAAATAAAACATTAGGATCCAGTTAAGAACTTTTTGAATTAGTTTTCCCTGAAGATAACTATTATCTTGAAGTACTATGTTTTTCTCTCTCTCTCTCTCTCTCTCTCTCTCTCTCTCATCCTAAGACTCATATTTACTTACTAAAAGTATATGTGTTATTTTGTGATTGCAACTAATTAAAATTAGGAAGACTGTACGTAGGTATGTATTTATCATGACAGGTATTTACTTTCTACTCTTCAATGGCTCTGGCACCTTACACACTTGATACATGGAGATCTGGCTTATGAATTCTAACACTTTCACTGTAACCCATAGTCTATATTATCTGATTTATTTATTCCTTTGCATACATGAACACTTTCCACAGTTTTCGTTCACCCATGGTGGTCTAGTCAATAACACTGGACATGCCTTCTCCCTACCAAAAGCACAGACTTTTCCCTGAGACATTACAATTTGTGTATTTATAAACATCTGATCTTTTTCACCTATGTCCTTTTTAATCATCCTATCTGTCTTAGGCATTTTTCTCATTCTAATTTATTTTCCTCCAGGTTCATTATTCCTCCTTTCTTTCTTTACTCCTTCTCCCTTTTTGGAAGATCTGCAGACTGTACTTGCTGTTTCTACTTGTTTCATTTAACTCACTTGCTGACTGCATGTTTTTTTAAAAAGTGGAGCATTCTTGTTAAAGATGTGCTGTTGTATGTTATCTTTATATGTTTCTTCTCTTCCAAAACAAGACCAAGCCCTAAGCTCAATTTAACTGCTGTCCAAAAATTCTACCTCATACTGTTTTGCTGTACTCTTGCCCTTTTGAAGATTGGTTTTTGAGTCTCCGTATAATTTTGTATGGATCATGACTACATTTTTAGTTCACAGTGTTCAACAAGACTGTTCTTTTGTCTTAATGTAAATGTTAGGAAATGGAAATCATGTCCAGTGTCATCTGTTATCAACTTATGCCTGGCTGGCTGCAACCTTCTGATGCGTCAGTGCTGACATCCTTTAATCCAATGGTTTTCAACCTTTCTAGTGCTATGACCCTTTAATACAGTTCTTCATGTTGTGGGAGCCCCCAACCATAAAATTATTTTCATTACTACTTTATAATTATAATTTTGCTAATTATGAGTCATAATGTAAATATCTGTATAACAGTCTTAGGGAACCGCTGAGAAAGGGTCATTCAACCCAAAGAGGTCTTGACCCCATGGGTTGCAAATCTCTACTTAAGTTTTTTACCCTTTGTTTCTATGACTTCCTGGCATCTAGGCAAGTAGATAAATCTACCCTGATGAGTTCTCCGTTAGCTTTAGAAGTAAGTTCTAAGTGTGTAGCCCCATCCTTCTCCAAGAGAGGAACCCATTCCATCCCCAACCTTCACCACGATTAACACTACTAAGGCCTGGGTGTTTAGGTCACTTCCTGTTTCCCATTCATTTGTGAACAGGCTTGAGAAAACTTTCCTTTACCCACAAAGTTTCATTGTGAGAGCACATGTTTTCCTCCTATGGCATGTGTAGAATCCCCATTTTAACCATCCAAAGAGAAGGATTATTCCTGTTCCTCTGGAGGCAGTACCAGAGCGGTTCAGGTGAGCCACACAGAAGTTTTGGTCCTATTGATTTGTCAGAAATGACACGCATTCTCCTTAAATCTTCTTATTCTCCACTTTAGGTATGATATGTAATCAAACTCCGTATTTCATTTGTAAATACAATGATACATCCATTCCTATATTTCAAAGATTAGTAAGATGAAAAATATCTTCTATATCAATATGTACTCATTTATATCAACTTATGAAAACAAACAGTATTTTAAAAGAACACTGAATTCTCAGACATAAATGTGCATCAGAAGACAAAAAACGCTTCAATATGATATTAATTCTTAAATCTAATTATGTAAGAATATGTGAAAACACCTGTGAAACTTTTTATTACAAAGCATCTCTTTATGAAGATTTTGGACAGACTGTGGTGACGGAACACCCATTGAGAGGAGAGGCTAGGTGATGGCAGTGGCATCAATGGCGAAAGTCTACATTGGCAGACTGAATGTTGATGTTGCCTGCTGTGGACCACTCGCTGCCGGCCCTAACTGTCCTTGCAGGTTGGAAGTGAGGTGGTGTGGAGTTAAAACACAGACTCCAGGAGCAGGTGAGAAAGGCCACAGCAAACTCATCTGAACACTGCTACAAGCTCCTCTAATACCCATGCCCCATTGGTCCTAGAAAGCAAGTCTTCTAAACAGCAGGTTCTGATTGGCTGGCACTGTCTGCGCCAGGAATTCTTGGTCTTGCAGGCAGTCCTCAATTAGTACTCCTGCAGGAGATGCTTTTTCGGCTGCGGGCCCCCAGCTTTTACACAGAGGTGGTCCCAACATTCCTGCTATATGTCTCTGTACCATCAAAATGCCTATTAGAGGCCTCAAACTTTAAAATTTACTGTGCAGGTATTAGAGAGAGGGACTTAAGGTTGTTAGACAAAAGCCTCCAGAATTGGGATTAGTGGATCTGAAGACAGAGCTCAATGATTGCTGCTTTTGCAGAGGGCTGAGGTTCAATTCCTAGCACCCATCTTGGGCAACCCATATCCAACTCTAGGATATCCAGTGCTTTTCTCTGCCCCCAAAGATAACCTTCAATAATATGCATATCCTCGTGTATGCATGGAATACTTATGTATACATAGTCAAAAGTAAAATAAATTTAGAAGAAACAAATGGTATTAGTTCCAGTAATTAATTAGCTTTTCATGTCTGTGAAAAATATGAGAAAAACAAAGAAGTCAGTATTCATACCTTGGTTCATGCTGTCAGAGGTTTCAGTCCTTGGTTGCTTATAGTCCATATATGGCCAAGAATACAGCTGCTTTCTGTAGGAAGGGATATAGGTTTTTATCCCTCAAACAAACATGCCTAGTGACTTCCTTCCTTTCAACAATATCCCACCTTCTACAAGCCCACACTGCTACAAACTCGTCAGGAAATTAAACCCTTGGTCCTGGGGAGGTTCATTTCCCCAGTGTAGGGGAATGAATGCCAGGATGTTGAGGTAAGAGTGGGTGGGTGGGACGGGGAGCATCCTCATAGAAGCAGGGGGAGAGGGGATAGGAGAGGGAAGAACCAGGAAAGGGAATAACATTTGAAATGTAAATGCATAAAATATCCAGTGAAAATAAAGGCATTATCATTGATATAAAAGAATAAACAAAAGAGATTAATTCATAGATGAAGTCAGCAATCTCATGAGCCAAGCACGACTCCATAATGACACCACTTGTGTACCTAGTTTTGATGCATAAGCATTTTAGGGAGGGTCATTTCCTATGGAGGTCTTAACAATACCCTTATCAAAATCACTGCAGACATCTCCTTGGCCTCCTCTTTCAACATAAACTTACAAGAAAAATGTAGCAACTCACGACTTAGAAGAAGGCCCTTCCTGGAGCTGACCATGCTGGAAGCCTGCTCTTCAACTACTGGGCATAGATTTTTACAAAGAAATACATGGGCTTTGTTTGATTTTCAGAGAACCCTTGATACATAAATAAATATCTCTCCTTTGTGCAAGGAAGGAATTGCCAATGCTCACAGGTGATGGGGCTTCTAACTGTTTTCTACAAGGAAGTAAATCGTTGTGGTTAGCACACATCTTCCCACAAGTACTCTCTCTACACACAAGCCCAAAGAGTTGAGCATTCTTCTGATGGAGGAAGCCAGCGGTTACTAAAGTCGTAGTCCTGTTCTCATGTTGGGCTTTACTCAATTGCATATACTCTTCTTTTTACTTCCTGGGTTTGCTGATGGATATATTAAAGTCTTGCTAACCTGAAGTACTGAAATATATCAGAAAACACATTGAAAAATAAAGTTCGCAACAAACCGAATATAGAAAGCTTATTATTTTTATAAAGTTTTATCCAAATCTGGATAATGAGTAATCAATCTGATGTAGCCTTTAGAGAGTTCTGCAGTATGAGCAAAGAAAATGACTAAATAGGCTTGTTCACAATTGAAGATGGCTCTTTCTATATTAAGTACTGAGTATTACATTTCAAATGCTAAATTCTCACTGTATTTTACCTTAAAAAAGGATTTAAAAGTTAAAACAAAAGTTCCTCTCATGAAAAATAAACCTGAAATAAAATGTACAGTGTATCCTCAGAGAAAGTACTGCAAAAACAAAAGCAAAACAAAGCAAAACAAACAAATAAACAAACAAAAGAAAAACATAAACCTCTGACCTTTGGTTCAGGACACCTGGGATTTCATGTCCGTTCTGTTAGCTCACAGATGTGAAATATGAGACACCATAATTTTTCCATCAAGCTGTGTGTTTGCTTTCATAATCAGTGAAATGAAGATAAACTTACTCTTGATATTAGTTTGATGCTTAAATGAGTTAAAACAAATCCGAATGTTAGTGTATCGCCTTTCCTTGTGCTATGCATTAAAGGATATTATTACAGTATCCCCCCTCCCCAGTTTCTTCTGCTTCATAATTGAAGCTGAAATGATACCTGATGACGAGGTAGAATCTAGACATTTTAGAGTTGTATTAGGGCAATTCCAGTCTCTCGTGCACTTCATGGGTTTTTAATTGTGGGAGACTCAGAATAATCTGAGCAAAACTATAAACTCACTTCTGTGCCCCATAGCAATCGTCTCACTTTAAATTGTGATTTTTTTCCCTCCCACTGATCATGTAAGTCATTAGTGTTTTAAATCAATTGCATCCTTGCCTCTGTCCTGCCTTTAGTAGCTCACCATTTTCTACCATACAGGATGCACATTGTTGATTCTCCTTGCCCATAATCTGTGAGGGAAATGACGAAGAGAATGAGTGCTGCGATCTTTGAACTAGGTTGGGAGAAATTTCTCAGCAAGAGATTAATTTACACTAATGATGATCACCTGTTCCCAATCGTGTTTCTAGCAAGCTTGCAAGGGTAACCGGATCTGCCACCTGAGGAGATTTCAAGGCAACTCCAATACAGCCAGCTGCTCTCCATTACTTCCTCATATATTTTAAATGCCCTAATTCCCGGAATCCCTATATTTCCATCAAATTTTAGCCCATCTATGTCCTGTAATAAACTCAGTTGGGAACAATTTCCTTGTAGAAAATGATTCGGGCATTATGCATTTACCATATTCTTAGAACCTCTTCTTTCTCTAAAAGTAGCATTTGAGAGATTGCTGCCTTCACAGTAAATTCAGAGGTTTACAAATAACCGCGTTCCCAGGCACCAGGACTTATCCAAGGTACATTTGTTTCCCAGTCCGTATGTCCAAAATTCCTTAAGCTGTATTTCTCCTTTAGGGGCTCGGCGGTTGTTATGACATGGTGAAGGGCTGAGGCTGAGATGTCATCCAGTAACAGGGCATCCTTGTTATCCCGTGAACATGCATCCTTAATCCTGTGCTACGCCCAGTTCGCAGCCTGTTGCCGTAAATCTTTTTGAACTAAGGAAATGAGTTATATCCTGGAGACACCCTCTCGTATATAGTTAGCCACACACAAAATAATTTAGCACTGCTTATGAGCATGGTATTTGGGTGTATGGATAAGTTATTAAATATTCACTTATGAATCTTTTCTTAGACCTAAATGTAGAACAGAATTTGGCAGCTGGTCTGGCACTACCAATCTCGTCTTAAGCTGGCAATCTGCAGCTGGAACATCACTTGTATCCGAGAGTCTATGAAAAGCTCGGCTGTTTAAAGGCAGCAATTAGGGTTTTATTTTTCTATGAGCTTAAGCAAGTATCTGTAAATTAGCCCATAACTTCAGACCCACTGCCTGTATATAGTTCAAGGTCAGATTTTATAAGACCCCCGGGGCTGCACGATGCTGTTAATAACTACGAAAACTCAGGTTTGAGTGGTAAGGTCCTCACAGGATGGATAAAGAAAATATAGTGTAATGTATAAATTTTAGTATTATTGAGTCATAAAATAATAGAGTATTGATTTTTGTTATATGAATGAACCTCTAAAATATTATGTTAGGTGAAAAATCACTAAATATTCTGTGCTAATATTATATATAAAAATGATTCAAATAATTCCATCTCTTAGTGAGACAAATTCCAGATGTTTTCGCATCCCAAAATACAATCTATAGTACCTACCTATCCACGTATTTCTCTCTCTCTCTCTCTCTCTCTCTCTCTCTCTCTCTCTCTCTCTCTCTCTGTGTGTGTGTGTGTGTATCCTTCAAGCCTATTGAACTAAATACTGGGAACTTGGGGTTACACCAACAGGAAGCATACCTCTCTTTTCTACATGAGCTAGAATCACTTTGTTAGTAAGAATAAAATAAAAAAGTGAAACAAGTAAGGAAACAATGCAGCCATTAAAAATTTAAGTTTCATCAACAGCAACTGTGCACAAGGACGATGCAGAAGGAAGAGAGAGGAGCCTGAGGACTTCGGCTACCAGCCTTTTAGCCTGTTGGAGAGAGGAGAGGAGCTAAAGGGAGGAAGGAATTATTTCCGTTTCCTGTATGGTGTAGTTTGTATGGTGTATTCTGTGTGGTGCACACAGAAGTAAACATCAACGAAGAAACTGAACCCTTTCCTTCAGCTTAGAATGTGTGCAATGTAGGGGATTTTCATAGTTTCTTACATTTCACCTCCCCAATCTCACAAAGAAGGGACCTTCTTTACTCTTATTTTATGGATGAGCTGACTGAAACTCAACTGGACAAATCACTTGCAGGAGGTTACATAAGCTCCTCTGTCACCAAAGTAGTCTCTTTCTAGGATGTAGATTCGAAAAAAAAGAACCCTAAATATATCTGAAATGGAAATAGTTGTATTCCTTTAAGGGAGGATAAGGTATAGAACTGCCACTATATAAAATCAAATCAGTATTATAGAAGTAAAAATCAGAGTGTATAGTGAAAGTTCACAGGCATGAATATATATAGAGAGAAAAGTAAATAGAGGAGAGGGTAAAGGGCAGATAGGCTGCCTCTGAAGAATATGTATGTCTGGAGGGAAAAGCAAATGAAATAAAGAAAATCAGGTTATTTTTCTATGCTGTACAAAGAGTGTCCAAACAGTAAAGGTCTTGCAATGTTTTGAAGCAAAATAAATATAAATTACACTCAATAACATTTACTGAACAGCAAGTGCATAGTGGATATATTTCTTTCTACTTTAATAAAAAGGGGATAACAAAAAATAATGATTTTTCTTAAGAACTAGAAATCTTTTTAAAAGAACATAAGAATGGTAATCATACAAATATGGCCTACCTAGTTATAAGTATACTAACAACGCGGTTTATTCATGTAGCATCACACAAGGCAAATGATGGGTCAGTTATGCTCACGGTAGGTTTGTTGGATGGGGCAACACTCAAAGAGAATATAAAGTGTTAAATATCCGGTGTCCAAGTGTTAATTATAGAGAAGCTGGTGACATATTTATTCACAATCGCAAGACAATATGGAGAAATAAATGTTAATGGAGAAATGTTAATATCATAGAAAACTGTCCATGACCTCTTGTTTTAGGACAATCTTGAACCTTGACTTTTATAACTGTCCATAGTTTTAGTTCACTTCAAAATATTATTAGTTACTAGGGCAATTCCACTTTTATTTTCATCTCACGTTCCTTAGAAATAAATGTAGAACGCTAGGATGTGGTGTTCAATTCTAACACTAAGGTCGCCTGTAGAGTTATTTGATGGGACAACTAGAATACGAGTCCAAACTGAGCACCCTTCTTTCCTTAGATTGAACTCGATTGCCACTTTCTCTTCCTTTACAGCACACACTAAGCTGAAGGGTCTCACCCCTCGTCAGTGTTTGCTCTTTGAATCAACGACACACCAACCCGGCAGCTCTTATTACCGATTCCCTGTAACTCCTGTTGTGGTTTGCCTTGGAGTTCTCTCTGAATTTGTAAAATAAAGGCAAGAGCTTGAGATTTGGGCAGAGGGAGGAGTCGGGAGCGAGAGGGGAGGAGTCAGGAGAGGGCAGGAGTCAGGAGGGGGAGGAGTCAGGAGGGGGAGGAGTCAGGAGGGGGAGGAGTCAGGAGAGGAGAAAGAAAAGAAGCGAGGAGAGTTGTCCTGGGAGAAGGAGAAGCTGGAGACCTGGCAAATAAAAGGTGCAAGGGATGAGGGATTTGGGAGCTAGGAATAGGACAGTGTAGGGTGGATCTGCCCAATCTAGATGCTAGATTGTTTTCATATTAATTGAGTTGCGTTTTCTTTGTACGGGCCGATTCAGGTTGGAGAGGAAACTGCAACAAACTTGCAACAACTCCTGTTTCCTCATGTTCCCTGTTTAGTCTCACTTGTTCTGAAGATGTTCCTTCTGAAGCTCCTCAGCTTTTGTGGCTTCATTTTGCTCTTCTGGCCTTCTACATCACTCAAGCATCTACCGCCCCTTCCTTCTCAAGCACCTCCTCACTGTGTGTCACTGCTTCCTATGCTTTCACTGAGAAGTGGTTTATCATTTTTAACCTATAATTGGTTTATGACAATGCAGACTGGAGTAAGTGTGCAGAAAGTGTGTCTCTTGGAATGACCCGTGGACGGTAAAGAGGGTGCTATGTATAGACATCTGCCTTGGATGTGAATAGTCAGGGAGCTGATAGTCCTAAATTGACAGTAGTTACTTGGAGTAAGGAACAGGCATCAGCAGGTACCTCTAGAGTGACTGAGAATAGGATCATCACGATGACATTTGTACCAGTCATGACCAAAGGAAGGTCTCCTAAGCTCTCACCGGTATCTGGTGTGGCTGCAGGAAAGTGACTGAAGCCAAAGCAAGTCTAGCAATGGTCATGACAACACTGGAAATTGGGTGGTTCGAATGAAGTTTCATGCAGGCATCTGTGCTTGGGACAAAGATTTCTTAGGACATGTGGGTATGAGAAGAATCCCGGCCTAGTGTCCAAAGACAGTCACAGCTGTCGTTGTGATAATATACATGATTATTAATAAGTGTCACTCATGTTTAACACATATTTTTTCTAATGAGTTCTATACACATAATGCAAATGAGATATGTGGCGTTGTAGTTATTAAGGTATAGCAGGATATCATTGCATTTGTGTGGAACACTGTGGTGTATTCTAGTTAAAATACCTAAGTGTAACATAGGCTCATATACTGAAAGCTTGTCATTCAGACCATGTGGTTTCCATACAGTGGTTATCATATCGCCCTTCCCTTTCTTTCTTCCAAACCGTTCACAACCCCACTTTTTTCAGGTTTATGGTCTCTTTTTCCTCAACTATTACTGCATTTATACATGTATATGTGCATGTGTATATATACAATGTGATGTTTTGTATATGCTTGGCCCAGGGAGTGGCACTATTAGAAGGTGTAACCCTGTTGAAGTAGGGTTTCACTGTGGGTGTGGGCTTTAAGACCCTCATCCTAGCTGCCTGGAGGTCAGTATTCTGCTAGTGGCCTCTCAGATCCTCTTGTACCATGCCTTCCTGGATGATGCCATGTTCCCGCCTTGATGATAATGAACTGAACCTCTAAACCTGTAAGCCAGCCCCAATTAAAATGCTGTCCTTACAAGAGTTTCCTTGGTCATGCTGTCTCTTCACAGCAGTAAACCCCAACTAATACATATGTATATGTATATTCCTAAATATAATTTGTTCAGTCTGTATAATATTACTTGTATGTGTGTTTATGATGACCATTGGTTACTATGTACTATATTCCTAAATATAATTTGTTCAGTCTGTATAATGTTACTTGTATGTGTGTTTATGATGACCATTGGTTACTATGTACTTCAGGGTGGGTATGAATTTCAAAACAGGTGTTATTTTAGATGTGACAGTCAAAGTGTTTTCTGAGGAAGTGACATTTGAATGGAATACCCCAAAGGTTTCCATAAGGTGTGGAATCAGATATTACTCCAAGGTGTGGCAGATATGGCCCACCTGTTTGACGGAATGCCAAGATGACCTGATTGTACAGAAGAATTTGGAAGGAGGGTAAGACAAGTATCCAGTGTATGTTATATGGAACAATTTTTATTATTCTGAGTTTATGTGTCTTTTTTTTTATCAAAATGGTAAGTTATTATGTTTTTTCTTTTCTAATTTATGTTTAGAAGATTATACTGAGTTTTCTGTGAAGACATGCTGGTGTGAAAGTTGGTTGGAAAAGACTTTGGCCCAAGTCTTATTGTGGATGTTTGTAGTGCAGACAGGAATTGTCGTTGAAGAAAAGAGTGATTGTGGGCATTTTCAGAGTAAACCTAAGGAGTCAGAATTGGAATGCGATAGAAAAACTGTTTACTATTGAATAAAAGAGTCATATAACCTGATAAGGACATTCAGTAAAGTGTAAAGAAGTTGGCCATTTCAAAGGTAAAAGGAAGCTCATAGTGTTTTGAAGGTAGCATTTGAGAACAGAAGTATACCAAGTTGTAATTTGTACCCATCAACTTTCACAGGAATGTCTTAAAAATGCTATGCCCTAATCCGCTCCTATCTGTAAGTGGAGTCTAATTAAGAAATTGGATATCTCTTTTCTGTCAAATGTTCTTGAGTGTTGTTACCATCATCGTTATGAGTATTGTCACTGTTCAGGAACTTACATAAGGCAGAAATGATAAAGGAGACTATAGGTATAGAATCGACCATAGTCCTGGCTTGGATATGTTTAAATGTAATCATTTGAAAAGTGTGCCTTCTTCAGCTATCATCAGGAAGCTTCCTACTGTAACAGATGGGAACAAAGGCAGAGACCCATAGTAAGGCATTATGCAGAGAGTGAGAGACTTGGAGCACTCAGCCCTAAATGAGATCAAATCCCTCCCTTTAGAGCTCAGTGAGAAGCAGAGGGGTTGGAACACACACACACACACACACACACACACACACACACACACATTAAAGACACACACACATTAAAGATACACACACACACACACATACACACACACACACACACACACACCACCACCACCACCACCACCACTACCACCACCACCACCACCACCACCCCAACCAAACAAACAAAACCAAACCAAGGCCCACTAAATCAATATGATCTAGACTCATGAACTCAAGCAACATCACAGGACCTGAAAGACTCTGAACCGGATCCTCTGTGTATATATTATGGCTTCCACTTAAATGTTTCTTTGGGATTCCTGTGTGTGCAAACAAATGAGTGATTCTTGTGATTCTCTAAGGTTCTTTTCCTTCTGTTGATTTGTCTTGTTCAACTTGGATTGATAGCTTTTATCTTACATTTTACTTTGTTATTTTAAAAAAATGAATGAGTTAATGAATGACTGAATGAATGAATGAAAACCCAACTGCCAAGTGAACTGTTGTGATGTGTGTGTTGAAGGCTAGCTGTGCATCTGCATCCTCCATTTTCTTCCTCAGAGTGTCTAGGCGCTGCTGGACACCAATCTAGAAGGGTGAAAAACAGTCTGCAATGGGTGAGGTCTGCAGGATCCCAGTCTAGTTGGCAGTGAGTGCTGTTGGGAAGAAGGCCTTCTCCAAGGAAGGCCCTTTTCTTAGGATTTTAGTGCTGCAGCTCTTTTAGATAATACTCAATAAAATAGCTCTCTTAGATAGTCTTTCATTAACTGGCTGATGCACATATCCTTAATTGGGGTGACCAAGGGCTATGCATGCGTCTCAGAAGTTGGGAAGGAGTTTTCAGGGTGAATGTAAAAATCATTGCTTGGAGTTTAAGTACTGAGGATGCCTCATTTGTATGGAGAGGCATTCCAGGAACCCCAGGTACTTGCTGTGTGGGTTCTGATCAGGAAAGAGGAAAGCTGAATGTGCAGGTTTGCCATGGAGCATGTGCCATTCTTCCGGTAGAAGACTGGGGGTGAGACTCCCGAGGTCAGGCAGAGAAGAGGAAGCCCTGTTGGGAAAGAGGGATCTTCATTTCATGTCAGACTCAGAAAAGCTATCCAGACACAATAGAACACAACCTTAGTTTTAAAGTACAGCAAACTGTCACTTATACCCGTGGTGGGAAGGAAACATCCATTTTCTCCAATAAAATGACACTGGGTTTATCAACTCAACAAACAGTCCTCATGTTCAGGAATAGCTGAACAGCCTATATTAGACTTCATATTTATTTTTTCACGTAATTTTATTTGGTTACATTCTTTCTGGGTGTGGTTTAGTTTTCTTGGTTTTGTTGTATTTATTTATTTATTTATTTTTGAGAAAGAACTTAAAGTTAGGTAAGTAGGGATGGGGAGAGGATTTGGAAGGCTGTTATGGAGGGGGAAGAATATGATCAAATATGTTTAAATTCAAAAACTACCTCAAATAATAAAATAAAATAATAAAAGAAAAGAATAATTTGCATTAATTATCTAGAAATTCTGAACCAAGAGATGAAAAATATTTCCAAAGCTCCTGTTAAGGTGCCCATGTCAAGACATTTGCAACATTTTACTGTTATTGTTCTATCCCCCTAACATATATATTCAGTTACATTTGCTGTATCTTCATTTATTTTCATATTTGTATGAGCATATATACACAAATGCACATCAAAGTGAGGGCTCATTCATAAGCATTGTTATAAAGCTGGAATTTTGACTTCCTAACAGTCTGAAATTACAACTGCATCAGAACATTTCTTTTCAAATAAATAATAAAACAAAATGGAACAGAATCTGCACCATATCTCATTAACTGAGCAAACACCATTTGTGTAAGTACTTTTGTATTGATTTATAATTCCTGGTTTTCTCCTTTTTCTCAGGGAAAGTGTTTTCACAAAGGACATTTTTCAGTACATATCATTTACAAGAGTGTGAATATTGGATTGGGTTAATTTCCTAGAAGTCATTCTGCCCAATCAAATAGGATGTACACTTAAACTCATTATACTTATTGACAAATTGACCCCCTAGAAGATCTACCTAGGTAAGATTTCATGAACAGTCTATGAGAGAGAGTGTGTCCGTGTCCCTTTCTATAGAACTGATCACTGTGTAGCTCACTTAATTACTCTATATTTGTTGTTTTTATTTCTGAAGGGCATATGAAGAGAGATTTAGTAGAATACAGGACTTTCGGTTTTCATAAACCCCATCAATGTCTCCAGACTCACTTCTTGATCTGAGGAGAGATTTTTCTCCTAAGAGAAAGTGTTTTGCAAATACACTAATGTGATTGCTGGCTAGATTATCCTTTCCAGGACAATAGTTATTTAAAAATCATTTTAAAGCTTCCCAAGTAAATATACCCTTTGATAACCTAATTTATATTTAATTTTTATTATTGATACATTGTGGCTAAATAATATGGTAGTAATTTTTTTGAGCCCTTTAGAATAGTTGTTATGTATAGAAAAGCGTTTCATATGCATTTGAAAGACTTCATTTTCTGTCTGCTGGGTCAAATTTTCTTTTTCCAGTGCAGTTGTTTTATTTAATCCTTAGCACCCTTATTTACTTGTATTTATCCATTTGTTTTGTCTATTACAGGGAGATGGCACTCAATTCTCCAACAACGGTTATGGATCTCTCACTTTCTTCTTCTTCTTATGAGATTTGTTCTAAGTATTTCAAAGACTAGGTAGCCTTTAAAATATTTTAACACGTAATAGCCTTTCGGGTAGATCAATTTGCGTGTTGTACTTTCTCTAGTTTATAGCCTTTCCCCTTCTTGCATCCCACATAATCTTATTTGAACCCTGGAATCAGAGTTGACTTTCTTGTTTTTTTCATCCTTTTCTTTTCTTTTCTTTCTTTTCCTTTCCTTTTCTTTTCTCTTCTCTTTTCTTTTCTGTCTTTCTTTCTCTCCTTCTTTCTTTCTTCCTTTCCTTCTTTCTCTTTTTTTGTAGCTGAAGGTAGCTGAAGTTTCTGGACTGTCTTCCAGAATTTATGCCTTTTATATTGTGAACATAATTGGAGAATTGCAGAGTGACTGGATCTACTTTCCTTGACTCTGATCTTCTTGGTACTTCCTGTGCTTCCTATATTTCTGTTGATGACATTGTTACGGACACCCATATAGACCAACTACCAAGTGCATTGCCTTGTCAGGGATTCTCCAACTCCAGTCAATTGAACACAACCCTGTGTTTATTATGCACCCCTAGAGCACCAAAGAACAGTACACGTGTGTCTAATGTCATGCTAGTCTCTTGATGTATTATTTCTACAACTAAGAATACTGTCTTCCACAATGTAATTGTCATATCCATGCAGAATCATAGTACTTATTTCAAAGGTGTGATGTTTATAATATTCTCTTTGATTCATTTCTCCCTCTTTAAGTTGATTCTTCCCCTTTTCTTTTATTTCTTTGTTCTTTGTTCTTTTTTTCTTTTTTGAGACAGGTCTCACTGGTTGGCCAGTCTGGAACTCACTGTGTAGACCAGGCCAGCCTAGAACTCAGAAATCTCCCTGCCTTTCTAAGCATGTTGATCACTCCTTTTTAATGAAGCAACAACTTAAATTTTAGATCAAATGTCTTGCTTGTATTTTTTTAAGCATTTTCTATTTAGTGATCAGACAAATGACACAGTTCAAATACAAGGAATGCACATCGTTATATTATTCAATAATTTCTAACATGAACTGCTGAGTCAATTGTCCACATGGGATTTAGTGCTGTTTTAGAATAAAGGTAAGTTAGCTTGAAGCTTGGGGAAGACCGTGTTGTTTTTACTGTGCAAACAGGAATATTTCCTAAATGTAGTTTGTTTTTAAATTTTAAATGTTTAATTTTCTTTTCTTCTTTCCTCACCTAGGTTTTGTGGCTTGCCACTTAGAGGGTGAAAATCAGATACCTCTCGTTAATCTCCAATGTCTCCAAGAAAAGTAGAACCCATACCTTAGCTACATCTGTATTGCTATGACTGAATACCCGAGAGTGGACAACTTGTAAACCATGAATGTTTATAGGGCTATGGCTCTGGAGTTAGAAAGTTCAATATTGAAGGATCATCTCTGGAGAGGGTCTTGAACTGTATCTTCTCATGGCAAGATAAGGAAGTTCAAAGGACAGCCTTGGAGCAAGATGGGGTAAACCTGCTTTTAGAGTTAAGCCACTCTGGTGATGGGAAACACTTTTGCCATTAGGGCATTGTCATTGTCATTGCTGAGATTACTGCCTTCTGGTTACCACTTAAAGGCCTCACATTTCAACATTGTCACATTGAGGATCAAGCCTACAACATTAGACCTTTGTGGGCCACATTAATTCCCTAGCATTTACCAGTTCCAGAGTATGTTGCTATCCAAGGATAAGAATCTTCAAAGAACAACAGTTTGACTCTCAGCACCATTTTCCTGTCTGCTTGAAGAACTCTTTGTTGCGTCTTGCATCCCAATCAAAAGCAGCCAATGGACTTAGGTATTAAACTTTAGTTGTTTTTTTTTTTTTTCATTTTTTAATGGATTTAGAACATTTACACAACGTATTATGACCATATTCTCCTTTCCTTTCCTTCATTCAATTCTCCCCACTCCCAACCGTTCTTTTTCCTCCCCACTTCATATTTTACTTTAATTGCATGTCCAGTTATCACTAGCCATTTGTATATGGGTATGGGGAGCATTCCTTGGTGTATGGACAATCTAGCACATAGTCAAGGAAAATAGCCACCCATTACGTTAACTATTAGTAACTTCTAGTCAAGGGATGTGGCTTCATGAAGCCCTCCACTCTCCTTGTTGGACGATTAACTGGCCTGAGCCAATGTGTAGATAAACAGAGATGCAGCGAGTTCGCAATTACAGCAGCCATGTGCTCTAGATTCTCCCAAGTTACCATCCACCTAAATTCCTCAGTCACGTTCTGCTTGCCCTCCTCAGTTCTCTCAAGTGAGCCTTTTGATGCTCTACCAGATCTGCTTTTGGCTTACAGCTGTGCTCACCTGCATATTTGGCTGTATTTTCCTCTGGGTTTATTTTTACACAGATCCAGTTCTGCTTGCTACTCATCTCTTAGTCTCAAATGATCCTAGTTTGTTAATAGTGCTGTTAAGGTCACGTGGGGGAGAAAGGCAT
This sequence comes from Rattus rattus, assembly GCF_011064425.1. Classification (NCBI taxonomy): domain Eukaryota; kingdom Metazoa; phylum Chordata; class Mammalia; order Rodentia; family Muridae; genus Rattus; species Rattus rattus. The sequence goes on along the minus strand of NC_046160.1, from coordinate 27,683,505 downwards.
TTCCTATCGTTTCCTATGATTTGTGTGCAGCCCAAGTAGAAGCAGACTAAAAAAAAAAAATGCTTAGGGATGATCTTAGCCAATGTCTTTCACATCATTATGCTTTATAATTAGAAAAAAAATTATCAAAAATGGTTATAGTAAAAAAAATGTAATTGCTATTCTCTCCTTCTGAAAAGGTTGAGCGAAATCTAACAGCGACACTGCCCACTTCAGGGAGGGTCTGGTTCTCCATGCAGAGCTGATGAATATTTGATATTTGTGATAAAGGTTAAAAAGGACTTGTTATTAACGACTAATTAATGGCTTCTTTGCCATTGTCATCCTGAGCAACTAAAGATCAGGCGAAACTAAGAGAGAGCAGAGCATGTGGATAGGAAAGAACACATAGAGGCTACGTGCTTTATTTTTAAGCCTTTCACATTGTTTCTTAGCACTGCAAATTATAGGTACTGTGAGGTGAACTCAAAAGAGCCCGCTTACCCCTCTTTTTTGCTTGTCCTTTGCACAAAGGTGGCACCAAGCTGAGGTGGCTGCCTCGGCAGTATACTTATGTGTCAGGGCCTCATAATTGCACCATGAGTAGCTAGAAAGCATAGATAAGGGGTGGGGGTGGGGGTCTTCTCTTGTCTCTGAGGCAAGGCAAATCTTATCAGTGTTAATCTCTAAGTTCCTCAAGCTGATTACTCCAGCCATTATTCAGAACTTTCTCTTAGGCAGAACTTCACTCAAGATGTTTTATTTTTAAATATATTATTTATACTTCAGACATCTTAATAGTATTTTCATAAAAATATAATGTATCTTTTTTATATTTTTTTTATTATTATTAACTTGAGTATTTCTTATATACATTTTTAGTGTTATTCCCTTTCCTGTTTCCGGCAAACATCCCCCCCCCCTCCCCTTCCTTATGGGTGTTCCTCCCAACCCTCCCCCTTGCTTCCCCTCTCCCAACAGTCTAGTTCACTGGGGTTCAGTCTTAGCAGGACCCAGGGCTTCCCCCTTCCACTGGTGCTCTTACTAGGATATTCATTGCTACCTATGAGGTCAGAGTCCAGGGTCAGTCCATGTATAGTCTTTGGGTAGTGGCTTAGTCCCTGGAAGCTCTGTTTGGTTGGCATTGCTGTACATATGGGGTCTCGAGCTCCTTCAAGCTCTTCCAGTTCTTTCTCTGATTCCTTCAACGGGGGTCCTGTAATCAGTTCAGTGGTTTCCTGCTGGCATACGCCTCTGTATTTGCTGTATTCTGGCTGTGTCTCTCAGGAGCGATATGCATTCACTTTTTGATCATCCGTTTTGAGTTTCATTTGTTCTAGGCATCTAGGGTAATTCGAGCATTTGGGCTAATAGCCACTTATCAATGAGTACATACCATGTATGTCTTTCTGTGATTGGGTTAGCTCACTCAGGATGATATTTTCCAGTTCCAACCATTTGCCTACGAATTTCATAAAGTCATTGTTTTTGATAGCTGAGTAATATTCCATTGTGTAGATGTACCACATTTTCTGTATCCATTCCTCTGTTGAAGGGCATCTGGGTTCTTTCCAGCTTCTGGCTATTATAAATAAGGCTGTGATGAACATAGTGGAGCACGTGTCTTTTTTATATGTTGGGGCATCTTTTGGGTATATGCCCAGGAGAGGTATAGCTGGATCCTCAGGCAGTTCAATGTCCAATTTTCTGAGGAACCTCCAGACTGATTTCCAGAATGGTTGTAGCAGTCTGCAACCCACCAACAATGGAGGAGTGTTCCCTTTCTCCACATCCTCGCCAGCATTTGCTGTCACCTGAGTTTTTGATCTTAGCCATTCTCACTGGTGTGAGGTGAAATCTCAGGGTTGTTTTGATTTGCATTTCCCTTATGACTAACGATGTTGAACATTTCTTTAGGTGTTTCTCGCCATTCGGTATTCCTCAGCTGTGAATTCTTTGTTTAGCTCTGAACCCCATTTTTTAATAGGGTTATTTGTCTCCCTGCGGTCTAACTTCTTGAGTTCTTTGTATATTTTGGATATAAGCCCTCTATCTGTTGTAGGATTGGTAAAGATCTTTTCCCAATCTGTTGGTTGTCGTTTTGTCCTAACCACAGTGTCCTTTGCCTTACAGAAGCTTTGCAGTTTTATGAGATCCCATTTGTCGATTCTTGATCTTAAAGCACAAGCCATTGGTGTTTTGTTCAGGAAATTTTTTCCAGTGCCCATGTGTTCCAAATGCTTCCCTAGTTTTTCTTCTATTAGTTTGAGTGTATCTGGTTTGATGTGGAGGTCCTTGATCCACTTGGACTTAAGCTTTGTACAGGGTGATAAGCATGGATCGATCTGCATTCTTCTACATGTTGACCTCCAGTTGAACCAGCACCATTTGCTGAAAATGCTATCTTTTTTCCATTGGATGGTTTTGGCTCCTTTGTCAAAAATCAAGTGCCCATAGGTGTGTGGGTTCATTTCTGGGTCTTCAATTCTGTTCCATTGGTCTATCTGTCTGTCTCTGTACCAATACCATGCAGTTTTTATCACTATTGCTCTATAATACTGCTTGAGTTCTGGGATAGTGATTCCCCCTGAAGTCCTTTTATTGTTGAGGATAGTTTTAGCTATCCTGGGTTTTTTGTTATTCCAGATGAATTTGCAAATTGTTCTGTCTAACTCTTTGAAGATTTGGATTGGTATTTTGATGGGGATTGCATTGAATCTGTAGATCGCTTTTGGTAAAATGGCCATTTTTACTATATTAATCCTGCCAATCCATGAGCATGGGAGATCTTTCCATCTTCTGAGGTCTTCTTCAATTTCTTTCTTCAGTGTCTTGAAGTTCTTATTGTACAGATCTTTCTTTTGCTTGGTTAAAGTCACACCGAGGTACTTTATATTATTTGGGTCTATTATGAAGGGTGTCATTTCCCTAATTTCTTTCTCGGCCTGTTTCTCTTTTGTGTAGAAGAAGGCTACTGATTTATTTGAGTTAATTTTTTACCCAGCCACTTTGCTGAAGTTGTCTATCAGCTTTAGTAGTTCTCTGGTGGAACTTTTGGGATCACTTAAATATACTATCATATCATCTGCAAATAGTGATATTTTGACTTCTTCTTTTCCGATCTGTATCCCCTTGACCTCCTTTTGTTGTCTGATTGCTCTGGCTAGAACTTCAAGAACTATATTGAATAAGTAGGGAGAGAGTGGGCAGCCTTGTCTAGTCCCTGATTTTAGTGGGATTGCTTCAAGTTTCTCTCCATTTAGTTTAATGTTAGCAACTGGTTTGCTGTATATAGCTTTTTACTATGTTTAGGTATGGGCCTTGAATTCCTATTCTTTCCAGGACTTTTATCATGAAGGGGTGTTGAATTTTGTCAAATGCTTTCTCAGCATCTAATGAAATGATCATGTGGTTTTGCTCTTTCAGTTTGTTTATATAATGGATCACGTTGATGGTTTTCCGTATATTAAACCATCCCTGCATGCCTGGGATGAAGCCTACTTGATCATGGTGGATGATTGTTTTGATGTGCTCTTGTATTCGGTTTGCAAGAATTTTATTGAGTATTTTTGTGTCGATATTCATAAGGGAAATTTGTCTTTGTGTGGTTTAGTTGTAAGAGTAATTGTGGCTTCATAGAAGGAATTCCGTAGTGCTCCATCTGTTTCAATTTTGTGGAATAGTTTGGATAGTATTGGTATGAGGTCTTCTATGAAGGTCTGATATAATTCTGCACTACACCCGTCTGGACCTGGGCTCTTTTTGGTTGGGAGACCTTTAATGACTTCTTCTATTTCCTTAGGAGTTATGGGGTTGTTTAACTGGTTTATCTGTTCCTGATTTAACTTTGGTACCTGGTATCTGTCTAGGAAATTGTCCATTTCCTGCAGATTTTCAAGTTTTGTTGAATATAGGCTTCTATAGTAAGATCTGATGATTTTTTGAATTTCCTCTGAATCTGTAGTTATGTCTCCCTTTTCATTTCTGATTTTGTTAATTTGGACACACTCTCTGTGTCCTCTCCTTAGTCTGGCTAACAGTTTATCTATCTTGTTGATTTTCTCAAAGAACCAACTTTTGGTTCTGTTGATTCTTTCTATGGTCCTTTTTGTTTCTACTTGGTTGATTTTGGCTCTGAGTTTGATTATTTCCTGCCTTCTACTCCTCCTGGGTGTATTTGCTTCTTTTTGTTCTAGAGCTTTTAGGTGTGCTGTCAAGCTGCTGACATATGCTCTTTCCTGTTTCTTTCTGCAGGCACTCAGCGCTATGAGTTTTCCTCTTAGCACAGCTTTCATTGTGTCCCATAAGTTTGGGTATGTTGTACCTTCATTTTCATTAAATTCTAAAAGTTTTTAATTTCTTTTTTTTTCTTCCTTGACCAGGTTATCATTGAGTAGAGCATTGTTCAATTTCCACGATATGTGTGGGCATTCTTCCCTTATTGTTATTGAAGACCAGCTTTAGGCCGTGGTGGTCTGATAGCACGAATGGGATTATTTCTATCTTTCTGTACCTGTTGAGGCCCATTTTTTGACCAATTATATGGTCAATTTTGGAGAAAGTACCATGAGGAGCTGAGAAGAAGGTATATCCTTTTGCTTTAGGATAGAATGTTCTATAAATATCCGTTAAGTCCATTTGGCTCATGACTTCTCTTAGTCTGTCTACATCTCTGTTTAATTTCTGTTTCCATGATCTGTCCATTGATGAGAGTGGGGTGTTGAAATCTCCCACTATTATTGTGTGAGGTGCAATGTGTGTTTTGAGCTTTAGTAAGGTTTCTTTTACGTATGTAGGTGCCCTTGTATTTGGGGCGTAGATATTTAGGATTGAGAGTTCATCTTGGTGTATTTTCCTTTGATGAATATGAAGTGTCCTTCCTTATCTTTTTTGATGACTTTTAGTTGAAAATTGATTTTATCTGATATTAGAATGGCTACTCCAGCTTGCTTCTTCTGACCATTAGCTTGGAAAGTTGTTTTCCAGCCTTTCACTCTGAGGTAGTGTCTGTCTTTGTCTCTGAGGTGTGTTTCCTGTAGGCAGCAGAATGCAGGGTCCTCGTTCCGTATCCAGTTTGTTAATCTATGTCTTTTTATTGGAGAGTTGAGGCCATTGATGTTGAGAGATATTAAGGAATAGTGATTATTGCTTCCGGTTGTATTCATATTTGGATGTGAGGTTATGTTTGTGTGCTTTTCTTCTCTTTGTTTTGTTGCCAAGACGATTAGTTTCTTGCTTCTTCTAGGGTATAGCTTGCCTCCTTATGTTGGGCTTTACCATTTATTATCCTTTGTAGTGCTGGATTTGTAGAAAGATATTGTGTAAATTTGGTTTTGTCATGGAATATCTTGGTTTCTCCATCTATGTTGATTGAGAGTTTTGCAGGATACAGTAACCTGGGCTGGCATTTGTGTTCTCTTAGGGTCTGTATGACATCAGTCCAGGATCTTCTGGCCTTCATAGTTTCTGGCGAAAAAGTCTGGTGTGATTCTGATAGGGTCTGCCTTTATATGTTACTTGACCTTTTTCCTTACTGCTTTTAATATTCTTTCTTTATTTTGTGCGTTTGGTGTTTTGACTATTATGTGACGGAGGTGTTTCTTTTCTGGTCCAATCTATTTGGAGTTCTGTAGGCTTCTTGTATGCCTATGGGTATCTCTTTTTTTAGGTTAGGGAAGTTTTCTTCTATGATTTTGTTGAAGATATTTACTGGTTCTTTGAGCTGGGAGTCTTCACTCTCTTCTATACCTATTATCCTTAGGTTTGATCTTCTCATTGAGTCCTGGATTTCCTGTATGTTTTGGACCAGTAGCTTTTTCTGCTTTTTACATTATCTTTGACAGTTGAGTCAATGATTTCTATGGAATCTTCTGCTCCTGAGATTCTCTCTTCCATCTCTTGTATTCTGTTGGTGAAGCTTGTATCTACAGCTCCTTGTCTCTTCTTTTTGGTTTTCTATATCCAGGGTTGTTTCCATGTGTTCTTTCTTGATTGCTTCTATTTCCATTTTTTAATTCCTTCAACTGTTTGATTGTGTTTTCCTGGAATTCTTTCAGGGATTTTTTATCTCCTCCCTATGGGCTTCTACTTGTTTATTTATGTTTTCCTGAAATTCTTTCAGGGATTTTTGTGTCTCCTCTCTATGGGCTTCTACTTGTTTATTTATGTTTTCCTGGAATTCTTTCAGGCATTTTTATGATTCCTCTCTGTAGGCTTCTACTTGTTCTCTAAGGGAGTTCTTCCGTCTTTCTTGAAGTCCTCCAGCATCATGGTCAAATATGATTTTGAATCTAGATCTTGCTTTTCTGGTGTGTTTGGATATTCCATGTTTGTTTTGATGGGAGAATTGGGCTCGATGGTGCCAGGTATCTTGGTTTCTGTTGCTTGGGTTCCTGTGCTTGCCTCTCGCCATCAGATTATCTCTAGTGTTACTTTGTTCTGCTATTTCTGACAGTGGCTAAACTGTCCTATAAGCCTGTGTGTCAGGAGTGCTGTAGACCTGTTTTCCTGTTTTCTTTCTGCCAGTTATCGGGACAGAGTGTTCTGCTTTCGGGCGTGTAGTTTTTCCTCTCTACAGGTCTTCAGCTGTTCCTGTGGACCTGTGTCTTGAGTTCACCAGGCAAGTCACTTGCAGCAGAAAAGTTGCTCTTACCTGTGGACCCGAGGCTCAAGTTCGCTTGCGGGGTGCTGCCCACGGGCTCTCCGCTGCGGCAGCAACCAGGAAGATCTGCTCCGCCCCTTCCGGGAGGTTCCGTGCACCAGGGTTCCAGATATCTTTTGGTGTTTTCCTCTGGGCTCAGTACTGTGTGCAGCGTGCAGTCTCTTCTGGTTTCCCAGGCGTGTCCGCCTCTCTGAAGGTTTAGCTCTCCCTCCCACGGGATTTGGGTGCAGAGAACTGTTTATCCGGTCGGTCCCTTCAGGTGCGGTGTCTCAGACAATATATAATGTATCTTAATCGTAGTCATCCTATTCTTTCTTTTACAATCACATTGAGCACCATCTTCCCAACTAGCCCTACTCCTTTATATGTATACGAAACAGTGGAAATATCAGTAACTTACCAGTTGGGTACCACTGAAGAAAATGTCTCTCCTTTCCCTAGCAACCACTAATTACCTATAAATGCAGAGAGAGAGAGAGAGAGAGAGAGAGAGAGAGAGAGAGAGAGAGAGAGAGAGAGATGGGTCATGGGTCATTATGAGTTTCTATGGGAAATGTTTTAATTTTTTCTCCTGTCCATGCTTATCAATTGGAGTCAATGCCAGGACTGAGTGAAACCAAACTTGGACTCCAGTGGGTTAAGATTTTATTTGTATCTATGCCTCCATCTTAAGATGAGGCAAAGGTCTTGACAAAATGGCATCATTCTGTGTAGCAGACTATACCACCAAAATACACAGAGTCACAGGGAGATTCATGTGCCTTGAAAGAGCTGATGCTCAATTTTATTTGAGTTTATATAAACGTAAGTTTATTGTATTTTTGTGCCTTGAGAGGTAAGAAATGGTGCTCAGGTGATGCTTCTAAGAATATGCAAGATAGTCAATTGATGAGAAAGAGAGCATTAAGTATTGTTCATTACCAGCTCCTTGCCCAGCAAGGATATGGATGAGAGAGCTGAGCTATAAGAGGTTTTTGCCTATAGGAAATCTTGTCATAAAAGCTCTGCTACTAGCAGCTAATGACCTGGCAGGAAGTCAGCACATGGAGGCAGGTAAATGCCCTGACCTCTTTCGTCTCTGCCCTTCAGAATCCTGCTGATGTCTCACTGCCACAGAAGCCAGAAAGCAGGGGATTCTGGGTTGGAAAATTAGAGACCAACATCTCAGGACTTAGAGGAAAGTGAAGAGTGGAGGAACAAGATGCTCATCTCAGCACGGCATGGGATAATGGTCACTCTTCCAGGAAACCTGTTCATCTTCTCCTGTGACAGCAGTGAGTGATGGCTGCCTGGTGCTAGTAAGTTCTGTTCGCATGGCTCCTTAGAGCTCACTGATTTTAATGCCTGGTGATTCCCTGCATTTAGATTGTGGGGGATGTCATTTCTTACATCTAGAAACAGAAAAATCTTCAAGTTTCTACAATATTCAACAATATCTAGTTTGTTTGTTTCTGGGTGTTTAATACTTTCATTCTAAGTCACAGCTGCTATCTAGTAATGGACCATGAGATTTTCTAGGTTCTTATCTGTTTTGTTTTGAAAGTCAAACATTTTGTTTTAATTTTTGACTTGAATATTCATTTTATCCTCTTCATTTTTCTCCTATGGAAAATATCCTATATAATTTTAATAAACATTCCTCTTCTTTTTTTTTATTATTATTTTTATTTATCTAATGTATATTACAGATGGTTGTGAGCCACCATGTGGTTGCTGGGATTTGAACTCAGAACCTCTGGAAGAGCAATCAGTGCTCTTAACCACTGAGCCATCTCTCCAGCCCCCAACATTCCTCTTCTTATTCTCTGGCTTTTCTGTCCTATCCAACTATGACATTTTAATTGATTGTTCTACAGCATTCTAAATTATTTGACCACTTGATTCTACACACACAAATTCCCAACCTGGATTCCTACTCCTCAAGATAAATTTTTTTTTATTCCATGTGGACACTGTTTATTTTTAAATATCTGCTGGCCCATTTATGATTCAGTATTCTTGCTTTTTGGAGTAAACATGTACTGATTTTCTTAAGAAATTAGCACAACTCATGTCTCTTTTTCCCAATAGATGACTTTGCTTCCTATCACACTGAGACTATAATGATCATTTGAAATGAAATTTCTTAACCACTTTCATTCTATCTAAACGTCATCAATATTTTCATATGTCTTTGTCTTTTCCTGTGGACTCCATTCAACAAAGTCCAATAAAGCTTTATTTGACCACCTACTGTGAGCCAATCGATATAAAATGAGCTTGGATTATAAAGATGAATAACACACGAAGTGGTAGTCACCTTCTCCAGTTGTTCTCACTGTAAGTTGTGTGCAACAACAGAAGTGGCAAGACAAATTGAGACAGACTCAGAGGTATACACCAGCTGCCATAGCAATATGAACAAGACTTTGGTGATCCAGAGAATAGCATAGAAAACTCCACCCAGCGGCAGTCAAGGGATCCAGCATACAAAGAATCTACTGTTTCCTTCTACCTATGACAGCCTGCTAATCTGTCTCAATTCCTTTCCCATTCCGCTCGCAGAAATCACTCTTTCCTCTTTGCTCAGAAATTATGAAACCTATACGAATTCTGTAAAGTAAACAGACCTTTGATAATGCTGTATTAGTCCCTTTTCTGCTACCATAAGAAAATTCCAGAGTCTGGATAACTTGCAGTGAAAAAAAAATCTTTTCTGAAGCTCACAGCTCACAGTGTTGGGGGTTGAAATTCCAAATGACATGGAGTCCTCTGAGTAGACGACCTCTGTCAGTCACATCACCTTATTGACAGATTTGCATCACAGCAGCAAAACTCCGTAAGAGGAAAAGACCACATTGCCAAACTAGAAGCTAGGAGAAAAGCTTAAGGTACCATGGGATTGACCTTAATCATTTTTATAAGTAGTACCCCAAGTACGATCTAATAGCCTATACTCCACCTTAAGTCCTTTAGCGTTAACACATCAGACATTTCCAACACAGGAATCTTTACAGGACATACATGCCACCTCCATACTGTAGCCCACACCTTTAAGAGGCACTTTTAATCACTCTAAATCTTTGCTTTCTATTTTCCTCTTCACTGTTTTCTTGCATTTTGATTATCCTTGTGGTACTCACGATTTCCCGAATAACCTTACTGTCCTCACATAGTATCTCTCTATCGACTATCTTCCTCCCAATCTTTATGTCTGCCCAAATTCTATGCTTCTTCCAGAGTTAACTAAAACACCTCTGAGAAGATATAATTTCTTACTGAATATAGGATTCTCTCCTTTTTTGTTACTTGATTTACATGTCTATTACACAAGACCCACAAGTAATGAATATTTACATATTTTCATTTGTTTACATATTTCTATTGCGGAATGAAGAGTCTATACACCTGTATCTTTGTACAATGGCTAAGACAGTTGAATGGCCAGTAACTGGCTGAAACAGACCCACCCATTCTCACAGGCAGTGTAAGCATACCCACACACACACATACACACATATATACACATACACACACACATACACACACACACACATACACACACACACACACACACACACACACACACACACACACACACACACACACACACACACACACACACACACACACACACAGCCCAGCCTTCATTTTTCTACTTATTGGGTGAGTTATGAGCAGACTTGTGAATCCTTGGATTCTTCCTAAGCTGTGAATGGAAATTACAATTCCATAGCAACTTTCCATTACTATTAGAGAAAAAAAAATCTATGCAAAATTGCTTGAAAAATTGTAATCCAATATAAATGAACATTCTTTTAAAAGATGATGTCTATAGCAGAAAGGAAAACTCAGTGAACCCACAAATGAAGCTTCATTAATTTTATGAAGCATTATCCCCTTTTAGTTATTCAGCAGCTCCATGGAAATGCTGCCTGAGCCAGACTGATGTAACTAAAAAAAATGCTAAAATGAACAAGGAGAGCAGTTCGGCATCCTCTTATGGGCAATGCTGCTTGGAAAGGGATCATGTGGCTGGGTTATCAAAAATACAAAGGGCATGGAAATAGAAGAATAACCTAGGTCTAAGTCTTTCATTCACTCTCTCCATACATATCAAATCGAAACACTGTAAGTCATGCATTGTATAAGAGATGGGTAATGCAAATGACTGTGATGGTGGCCGATGTTTTTATGTTATTTTCTCAGTATGTCATGATATACACAGAGTATAGGTGCATTCTGAACACCACCCAACCCACACAGATATGTGCCTAAATATTGGTTATTTGCTGTAAAGATGAATGGAGCTAGTTATCTCATCTCAGATTTACCTGAACTCATGCTTTTTCCTCTTCCGGGCAATTCTGACCACTTAAGCATGTTCATTCAAGAGGTACATTGGTGAGAAAAATTACTTGGTGAGTTTGCTACAAGCCTTAGAAGTATACTGTGAAACACTTTGTCTTGTACCTGGGGATTCCTTGATGTTCTCTGATTAAAAACTGACCAACGTTTCTTACACATTGAACTCAAGCTCAGACAGCTGACCCTGTCTAGTCTTTTCCTTCAGATTAACGAGCCTGCAGAATTCAATTAAATGTGAATTTCTTCATTTGTTTTTATCACCATACTTTCAATATAAGTTCTAGTACTCTTAGTTTGTCCCAGATCAAATCCATGTCATTTGTCTGAACAAACAGGGACACTCAAAGCTTAGGATGTATCTAGTTTCAGCTTTGTCCAACAGCTCCATGAGAACTGTATTTGCTGTAAAGCCTTGCCCCTGAAGGCCAGCTCTAGAGCAGTCTCTTAAGAATCCCACTACCTCCTGTACAAGGAGGGTGGAGGCTTTGAGGACATCCACAACTGCTACTTGGTATACGTGGCTAATCTTTTCTGGACCTTCCCCTCTCCATGCTGAGCTTAACGTGCTGTGACTAGAATTGACGGAAAGCAGAGTCAGAGGCAATTTACATCTTGTAAACCATAGAACGCTGGAAGCCTACCCAGGCTACATCTGGAGAGAGCTACATTATTTACAGTCTCTGTTCTTCCCTACTGTCTCTAAACTCTTGAAGCACACAGAGCAGCTGTCTCTTAGATGCCCACCTGCTTACCATCCTCTTTTTTGTTTTCTAATTGGGGCATAAGAATGATCCTTTCTCTCTGAAGATTATTAATACCATCTGGAATGAATCTGAGTCTCTCCTGGCTCTCACTGCCCATTCACATCACTAAGTTTGACGCCATCAGTCAGTAGCTTGTCATAGGCTATCCCCTTAGCCAGAGCTGAAGTATACGAAGGACATACAAAATATTTAAGTTAAATTGTTGTAGTTACAGGGAACTTCTCTGTTTATTTTCTCAGAAAGACAGATTTCCTTATCTTACGATTGTTCTTCCAACAAGTCCTGGGTTGGGTCATTATGAATGAAGTTGTGAGGCAAAGACTTAGTGAAGTTTCTTCTGTTGGAAGCCTGGATGAGCACAGATATGGAGAAGGTAGAGTTGGCAAGTTTGTGGGAAGCCAGTAGTATGATACATTCAGAGGTATCTGTTATCTGTGTATTAAGTTATCTGTGTTGCCTTTGTGTTTCTAAGGATCTACTAGATAGAATGTAGTTCATCTGTGACTGATCAGAGGACAAAGAGATCAACAAGAATATCCACAAACTCCCATTTCCTGTGGGCTAAGGATAACTTTTGGAGAAGCAAAGTCTTCAGCACTCCAGACTACATACAAGAGCCTTGCGGCAGAGTGAGTGCTCATGCAGAATATCCAAGACTTGTATAATTAGGGTGGGTATAGTTGAAGTCTCTCCTGGGGGGAAATGGGACGATATATAGGTAAGCTAAGAAGCTGCGGAGTGGTACTTATGACCCTAGTTATAAAAAATGACTTGAAACATACCTGTCTTAGGGTTTTACTGCTGTGAACAAACGCCATAAACAAGGCAACTCTTATAAAGGAAGACAAGTAATTGGGGCTGGCTAACAGGTTCAGACATTCAGTCTATTATCATCAAGGTGGGAGCATGGCAACATCCAGGTAAGTATGGTGCAGGAGGAGCGAACGTTCCACATCTTCATCTGAAGGCTGCTAGAAGGCTGGCTTCCAGGCAGCTAGGACAAGGCTCTTAAAGCGCATGCCCTCAGTGACACACTTACTCCAACAAGGCCACACCTCCAAATAGTACCACTCCCTGGGCTAAGCATATTCAAACCACCACATGCTCCTCTCTCTTACTCTCTACTACACACACACACACACACACACACACACACACACACACACACAAAACACACAAAATCAGAGAAGCCTGAATCTGAACCAGTTTTCAATGTGTGACCAGGCTGTGTACTTCACCAAGAAAATGGAGTAAGACAATCTTCTTGGAAACAACCAAAGAAGTATGATCCATAGGTTTCTGTTTTCTCCAAGAAAGATAGTTCTTGTCTTAAAAACACCTATAGTTAAAGTCAAGAAATATTTCCTAGTCCCTTCCTCACTTTCCTACCAGCTGGTAAGACAACAGCATGAGGAATAAGAAGGACATTAAGAACATGCCCTTTGGGGTTGGGGATTTGGCTCAGTGGTAGAGCGCTTGCCTAGGAAGCGCAAGGTCCTGGGTTCGATCCCCAGCCCCGAAAAAAAAAGAAAAAAAAAAAAAGAACATGTCCTTTGAGATCAGTGTCTGGAGTTGAAGGCTAGCTCTGATTCTCATGCACTGGGACCTGGGATAAGTGCTCACCATCTTTTTTCTTCCTTTCTTCAAATCCCAAGTAGGGTTAGTATCAGTCGATATCTCATAATTTTAACCAAATACACAGACAGATATTATATATCTTAGAACAATATCTGATTTAAATATGAAGTTTTGCATAATTGGCTTGGCTTCTTCAGAATGAAGCCTTCTCGATGTCAAGGCTCCCCTCAACCTCCAAACCCCAGCTTTGGTTTGCTCACTGGAATATGTGAAGAACTTAAAATAATGCCAGACACATAATGATCACTCAAAAAACTTTTGCTCAGTAAACGGGCATATTACTTTCAAGTCCCTAAGCCTGGGCTGTTTTAGCTGTAATTTGGAAAAAAATAGCAAATGTCACAGAGAGTTCACTACGTTATCACAATGGCCAGAGAGGCTGCTGCTGCCTGATTCCCTTTAGAAAAATCTCAGAGGCCAGATGAGAAGCTTTGAAACCTTTGTTCTTCATATTTTCAGTAGGAATGATGGCCCAGGAGAGAAAGTGTTAATAAAAATGTCCTGAAGGTACAGATGGTGCTTATGAAGAACCAGCCTATTTTTCAATTTGCAAAAATGATTAGCTAGGATCCTACTGAGTTCACTGCACGGGCCACTGCTAGTCTTAATTTGTGCCAATAGGATAGAGAGATGGACTTTAATGAGGACCTGTGTTTTCTAATCATGAGCAGTGTTACAGGAAATGGCAGAGGGTGTGGGGAGGGTGAAAGATAATTGGAGGATTCGGAAGATGGGGCTGTTTCTCCAGATGGAGATATGCTTTGCTACCTTCCAGTGTGAGTCCTGCCTCAGTGCTTCCTACTTGGCCAGGGAAGAGAAGGAAAGGGAATGTCATAATTAACAAGTGAAGCAGGTTGTGCGAGGCTCTCGGGCACAACTCCAGAGTCAGACAGCCTGAGTTTGTTGCTACTAAATTTTGTTTTCTCATTTGCAAATTGGAAAACAATCACATTTCTGTCATAGGATTTTAGCGAGCATGATGATGATGCAATGAGAGATTGTTACCATGTCTTTCATACGCCGAGTTTCTGTATAAGCTTGTAATTCCTTTTTATTTTACACATTGCCCATCTAGAAAACCAGTCCAGCAATCTTTAGCCCTTGGGGGAAAAAAAAACCACTTGACTCAACATGGAAAATTTTGTACCTTGGATGCTTTATACCATGGAGGGGAAGTAGGGTGTGTGTGCTGTGATAAATCCTCCCGAGTGCCTGTGATATTATCTTCTACCCTTGGCTTCTGCAGAGAATCATTTCATGCTTATAAAAGAGAAATCTGGGCTCAGCACATGCTTGGTGCAATAGAAATACACGGACTCAAGTCACCAAGTAGAATTTCCTGCAGAAGTGATTTGGGGTGAAGAAAAGCTCCGTTTCCACTCTACCTAATGTTTCTCTGCATTGAATTTTGTGGCTCTCACAATGGTACTATGTGTGGGACCAGGTGTCCACATGTTCTTTCTTGTCAAATTTTAGAAGCATTTGTACTCTGAAGGTATTGCTGATCACCTGAACAAGGGATTCCAGAGACAAGCAGATTCATATTGTGCTTCCACCAGAATTCAGTTGCAAGATGTGGTTGTTTTAATTTGGCTCCTAGCTAATTTTGAGGAGTGAGCAAGAGGGGGCAGATATCCTGCCTGAAGTCTTGCGGAAGAAGCGCGTGTTACTGTCTGTTTTGAGCATAGGTCACACTGTGTAGTCCAGGCTTCAGTTACTATTGTACTTGCATTGTTCTTACAAATATCGAGATTATTGGCTTGAACCAATATGTCCTGAAGGGTATTTATGTTAAGGAACAGGAGTCCAAAAATTCCCTGACATTTTATTAAACCTGTTATATTGAGATGAGAGACAATAGATTCACAGGAGTTTGAAATTTAGAAGGCTTAAGGACTACCTCTTTCTTCTGGAGACAGGGCTCAGTGGTTGAGAGTCTGTACTGCTCTTGAGAAGAATGTGAATTCAGTTCTTAGCATCTGAATTAGGTGGCTCCCAATCACCTGTAACTCTTGCTCCAGGTAATCAGATACACTTTCGGACCTCTATAGGCGTCTGCACTCATGTGCACATAACTAAACACACACACACACACACACACACACACACACACACACACACACACACACACACACACACACACAGACACACCCCTAAACCTAAATAAAAAGATAAATAAATCTCAAAATATGAACTACCTCCCTAAGGAATAACAGAAATCTTTTCCTATCACTTTCCTTCAATCGAGTATAGAAACAATACAAGTAAGATATACTTCCTCCCTAGAAAGATACCTTGTTTCAGCTTGCAAGATAGACATACCAAAAAATAATCACAATATAATTCAAGTCAATATGATAGAGAAGCTGGTTGTGGAGGGGAAAAGGCTGTTGGACAGAGAAGAAAAGGATTATTGGAGAGAAAAGGATAAAAGATTCCACATATAAATCCGTGGATATTGGTGGTTTTCTGTTTCTGCTATAATCATGGGAGAACCAGCAGTCTCTCCACATCTGGCTACCAGGTCACTATACATTTCCTTCTAAGCCACTCACCCCAGGGAAATGCTCCCCCAGCCTCACTGCAGCTTTTGCTCTTCAGAATTCTGAGTCTTCCTTGGAGGCCAGTTCAGTTCATTTGTTCTGGAGACAGGCATGAAAAGAAAATATAAAACAATCCACAGAAACACATCCAGGAAACATATTGTTGTGCAAGCTAATTAGCTTTTGTGAAAGCAGTACTCTAATCAAGATTTCTATATACTGTGCATGGCCTAATTATAGCAACAATAATACCCTGGATTTACAAAGAGCCTTTCACTGAGCATCTATGCAATTATTTCAATTATTCACCAAATATCCTCAGGATACAGAAAGAGGTGGATGAAGAAGCTGAGGCTTGCAGGGGCAACACAGCATACATTATTTTCAGGGCCGAAGCTACTGTCTTGACCCTATTCCATCCTCAGGGTCTAAAGCCCTGGTTGCCTAACTCATTAATGTTTACAAAGGAAAAAGAAAAAAATAACAAGATAATACTATGGATTATGATAGCCTTGATTATTTTGTTGTTGCTGCTGACTCTAGGTTTCCACATAAACACGCCTGCTCCTGCTTATCTCTCAATTATTTTCTGAAGGGATTAATACATTAATGAATGATTCAACCAATCAATGAACCGCACACGACTGCTTGCCCGGAAAAGTCCATACACAGTGTAGTGGCTCAGGAGTCCAGACCAGACACATCCAGCATACATCAGTCTTAGTGCAGTTAATGCTCAGATTGTCTCATGAGGTAACGAGATAGCGTAGGAAGGATTCCTTAAAAGAGAAACTGCTCAAAGAAAGGACTGTAAGAAATAAAAAGGAAATGGGTTTGCATGTTGAGAGTGAGTGAGAAAGGTAGAGAGAGACAGAGAGACAGACAGAACAGAGGCACAGGAGAGAGGGGCAAGGAGCATGAAAAAGTAAGATACAATGATTAAGTCCATATTGGGCACATAATGAGTGACAAAGACAAGCAATAATGAAATAATGTCGTTTCGGGGATGACATAATGTAATATTTTTCGTTTTGAATGTGAATTCTCTTTAATTTCCAGGATGGTTCAGATCAGCATTTATGAAGTATCTCTCCTGTGTTTTCTTTTCTCAGGTTTTCTTTTCTCATAATTTTGATTTCAATAACATTCATTTATGGCTCATAGAACTCTTTACTCTACCCCCAGTTATAGTTGACATCTTTGGACCTAGTTTCTTCAACTCCAGATCTCAGTCAAAACTCGTGCTTGTATGAAGACTTCACAAGAAGATATGTAGATGTCTGAAGGGCCAAACCATTGGACTGGGTGCTAAGCAAGATTGTAAGGTGAAGTTACCAGAAGAGAGGGCTCAAGACTTTTACGATATTATCCATAAAGACCAGGCAGGTCCACAAAGAACATTGATCTTCTGTATCCTTTGGGATGCCTGATGCTTGACTTGAAAGTCCATACTAATAATTACTGTTTAGAATATGTACAAGTGAAGCTACCTTTCCCATAGTTATATCAGAAATAGAAATAAGTCTTTCTACAGAATGTTTAACAAAACTACACTGCATGAATCATAAGTAACAGTAATTGCTATAAAGTATCAAGACAAGGAATAAAATCCTTCATGTTAGTAGATATTCTCTATAAATTTTCCAAACAAATATGACTTCCTCCTGGTCATAAGGACAACCTCATAAACTCTCCTCTTTTCCACCTATAGTGTATATGTCCTTGTTATGTTCCTAAATCTTTGACCTATGAAGTGTGCTCTTCAATTTAAACCAAAAATAATATTTTCTTTCATAGTATCTATCCAGAACTGAAGTGAAAAGACAAATGGAGACCAAGACAGAGATGAAAAATTACCAGGACATTTCAATAGAGATGCTCTGTTACAGGATGAAAATGCCAGTTGAGAAAACTGTTCATACATAGAATGACTTTGAGGATGACTGATGGGTCAGCTTCCCAGATACCTGGGATTCTGCAGACCCTTCAAACAATGCATTGCAAATGAGTGCATGTTATTGTATTTAGAGCTTGCCACACAAGGGCTGCTGTTTTCTGCTCATACATGCCAAGGAATAAAAATTTAAATTCGAAGCAATTCATAATACCAAGGGATTTTCCTTCAATTAAACTGACACTACTGTATTTTGCTCTGCTAGATAGATACATCCCTCGTAAGTTGTTCTGTGACATTTGACTTAAGGCAAGTGATGCAAGGTAATCGTGGGCAGAAAGGCTGCCAAAGGGAGAAGCAATGTGATCAATAGGCTCCTTTTGTTGTTGGCAAACACTGTCAGGGGATGATCAGCGTCAGAGCTTGGAGCCCGAGGAAGCTAATAAGATGAGTGGCATGTTTCCCACAATATGCTCTAAGTATTTATGTGCTGTTCAAAGCAAGATCTGTAAACACGATGAGGACAAAGAGAATACAACATTATTGATGATATCCTCCTGATTTATGTTTACAGCATCTGTGGATAATAACTCCATTTGTCAGAGACACCCTCATGAATACTAATATGGGAAGGCATTCCAACCATGACCAGACTGGCTTTGGGTGATATTCTCCCTTTCTTACGTATTTTGCTGGGACTCTGGTACTTGAA
Organism: Rattus rattus; assembly: GCF_011064425.1. Lineage (NCBI taxonomy): Eukaryota > Metazoa > Chordata > Mammalia > Rodentia > Muridae > Rattus > Rattus rattus. The sequence continues at coordinate 27,664,967 of NC_046160.1, read as the reverse complement.
GCACTGTTAATCTCTACAGTTAAAGCACAGTGGATCTAGGAGACTTCAGTGACAGTAGTTCTACTGATGTTTCAAATCCTCACAAGGTCATAATTAACAAAATTAGAAATCCAATGCTGTTTTAAAGTCAGGTCTTCTGTGTTTCCTGGAAGTGATTCTCAGTTGGATTTCGTATCTCCTGGTCGACAGGAACACTGCAAAAGCTTTCTTATGATGTTTTGATGATAGGTAATAACAGAACAATGGCATGAAATGTATCATCTTTAAATATAAATGAGCCATCTTCTTTTTAATTGATGTTTGCTATAGTATTACTTGTTGGACTATCAGAGACCGCTACTTTGGATCTCAGAAAAGTACAACTTGTGGAGAGAGTAGTACAGCAGTAATTGGAAAGGCTGAAATCAACAAACTTTAACCGTAGGAGGACATCCCCTTTGTTTTTGCTGAAAATTCAAGTTAATTTATAGACTATATGAGGTTCTGAAATTTTTTGTGCTTCATAATTTTCAGTGCATTTTGGGGAAAAACAGTTATGCAGAATGCAGATATTTCTCATTAAAATTTGTTCACGCATGAGTGTTTTCTCTTGTTAATTTACTTGGTGGAGATGGGTCCTTCCTCCTATGCCCTTATCCCGTTTTTTAGTATGTGATTATATACCTTGATGATTTTGGAGGTGAAGAAGAGGAATAAGAAATAATAGTGCATAGTTGTAGATCATGAACAATCGTTACATTTTACATCTACTATTCTACTGGGTAATTACAATGGGCTCTGTTCACTAAGTAACATTGTTTGCTCTCCATTTCACCAGATTTACTAATTCAGAGAGTTTTACTAAATATGCACTACATATCCTTAAATGTCAACATTAATGCATTGCATGGTTTTTTTAATTTACTTTTTCTGTCAATAGAAGTTTCCACACATTGCCTTAGGATAAATCCTACTTAAAATTTCCACAAATCTTTCTTTATTCAGTTTATTAGGTCACAGTTATTAACCTAATCTTTCTCATCCACCAGATAATGTAGTCACTGTCTTTGGGCACTCTACACAAAATTAGACACTTTGGGTGTTTTGGGTTTTTTTTGGCAGTGTCATTGTACGTGAGATTTGACTGATGAGGACATATCATGATGAGGATAATTCATAATCTTGTCTTCTGGTTATCCTAAATTCTCAAACATTAAAATATACACACAAAACTGAATTCCTAGGAGAGACTGCCAAATCTAGTCCCTGGTAAATTTTTATTTTGTTTTTATTTAAGTCGTGAAGAAGGTCAATATCAAAGTACTTTTTTTGACTTCACCTAGTCATGTATTTAGATCAAGAAAGTCATAAAACATTCCTCATCACATCTTCACATGAAATAAAAATTATGCTTGGAAGATACTGCTGGATTCAGAGGTCTAGAAACAAGGTGGCAGCTATGCTGTGTCTTTTTATTTAGTTAAGAATTGCCTCTGATGGTGATAAATCTGACATTTCAGATACTTTGGCTGTAAAAAGAATGCACACTACTATTTAGGAAGGAAGAATATTATTGATTCTATGATATAAAGACCTACTTGGTTTTATTTTTTCTTTTTTTGAGTTAAGATCTGTCTACATAGCCCTGGTTATCCTGTAACTCACTCTGTAGGTGCAGGCTGGTCTTGAACCCACAGAGATCTGTCTGCCTCTGCGTTCTGAGTGGAATTAAAGGCAGGCTTCATCACACCTGGTTTCACTTACTCATCTCAAAGTTTGTTTCCCCATCATATGTTTAGCACATCTATGCACCAATTGTTCATAATTGTTCAACATTGATTTCTTCCTTCCAAGCCAGATTTATCTAGGTAGACAGAAGGAAGCTGTGATTTGCTACCTCAGTAGAACAGTTTTAACTAACAGTTAAAAGCTGGGTAGGATGTTAATCCACAGAGGCCTTAACTGTCCACAGTTGCTAATAGCTCAGAAAACAACTCTATTCCAGTCACCCAACCAACCATGGTTCTGTTTTCTTCTTCTGCTGACTCTAAATTACACTGTAATGGAGTTGGAATCCCTGAAACTTGGGTAGTACATTAAGAAAAGAAAAATGAGGGGTCATGTTGTTTTTTTGTTGAGCTTTATAGACTTTATCTGACCCTGACTCAGAAAAAAAAAGGTGATATATTATTGTCTTCCTGAGGCTTGTGTTAAGTCAGGTGTGGAAATAGCAATAGCAACATGATCTGTCTTGCCTCGAAGAGTTTCTGAGCTGGGAATGGGCCCCTGGCACCTAACTTGATATTCATCACCTCAACCTTTTGCTTTAGAACATATGTTACACTGACAAAGTGGAGTGGTCCTAGGGTTACTCATAACTTTCAATTTTAGAGATTGAAAGAACCTTAAGGGCCTAGACCTACCTCCTACCAAAGATAGGGGTCCATGTTGTAGCATTTACAGTTAAAAAAAAAAGCCTGAGAGTCTGAGAACATTCAATGGCAGGGCCAATTTCCTTACAAAATGGCCGTACTCTAAGAATTTCTCCTGGTATTAGTCATAAGTCATCATTTGATGATGAACTGGAGTTTTGCCTGTATATAAAGAAAATACTGAACTGTGAGGGAGGACAGGGAAATCAAAATTAATTGGGTAGATATTTTGAAAGCTGTCCTGAAAAATTTCTCAGTATATTAAATCTTTACAGATGATTCAAAGTGCAAAAATGTTCTATGGAGGCTATGAATTGAGAAGCCCAAATTAATAATCAATAAAATAAACTTAATAAAGTGAAAAAGAGAAAACATCATGTTCTTCAACACTTCTGTGAAGGAAGACATGCTGCCAAGTCTCTTAGGTCCGTTTGTACCACAACTGTTATACTTCCATGGGTTGTAGCGAATGAGGGCATGTTTTCTAGGAGGGATCCATTCCATGAGACCTGGAATAATGATTTCTCTGAACCAACAGATTAGTCGAACTTGTGGCTATTGTGTGTTGGGATCCATGGGCAGCCTTCATCCGGTAGCCAAAGATAAATCTTAAACTTTAAAAATTCCTCTTTTGGATTGATCATTGTATTTCCACAATTCTCGTTATTCTTCAATCTCCTGTAGACATGAATCATTTCAAGACATGAACTTCACAGGCTGTAATGATTTCACTTTGGGTCAGGTCCACTGGAACATTAATCATGCCTTAGGGCTGAGTTAGGTCTCTACAGATACAAATGGCTTTTTAAAATTCCATGTCATAAAGTTCCATTCCTCTAAATTAAACAGAGCCTCACAACAACATTGCTTACGGGCAGAACATAGACCAGTGTGGTTCAACTCCACTCCCCATGGGTTTGATTCTTCTCTCTGCATCTCCATCTTCTCATTTGGATGCCTACTATCAGGCTTACAGACTGTTTTGTCTCTGAGTTTAAAGCAAATTCATGGATGTACACACTCAGAGACACTAAATATCTGTCACTTAAGATGGCATATGCTACTGGTACTCTCTCTGACTCTCTTTCCCTTTATAAACTCCAGATTTATAAAAACAAGAAAATCTGCGCACTGATATTTTTCACATTTTAAGCTCATTCTTTTCTGTTTCACTGATGGGAGGGTGATGTGAGGTGATTTTGTGTGTGTGTGTGTGTGTGTGTGTGTGTGTGTGTGTGTGTGTGTTAGGGTAATAGGATTGTAATTAGAGCAATAGTTAAAAGTAGGGGAAAGAACTATGCAAAAGTATAGACAGAGAGTGAATATAGTTATAAAAGTGTGTCTCTTCTAGCTGCACAAAGGAGTTATTAATATGATCGCCACTACAAAGCTAAAAATCTGCATGCTGCAAAGGGCAGACAATTCAAAGTACTCTTCTGGAGCTAATTATCTGGGAAAATTAAACCAGCCAACCCTTCAGTGTTATTTATTTTTGATTGTGAGACATGGTCTGGTACTTTTTCTGACCTGCAGCACTCTTGGTCCCAAGGTCACTGTGACTCCTGTAGACTATGGCTGATGGGAAGAACAAGACCAGCTCAGTCCTCAATATATTTGCCCTCTCTGCTGCCATACGGATGCTTGATCATGGCTGGACTGGGCTTGTTCTGACCTTGATGTGAGCTTTCTGGAGTATGCACAGCTTTCTTGATATTCTTGGTGGTCTGCCAAGCCATGAACTTAATGGTAAGCAAGGTCCCCAAGCCTTCAGATGGACAAATCGAGGTCATAGCCTCATGTAGAGCTCTTCTTCAGTGTCTAAAATGCTTGAATTAGTTCTGTCACATGATAAATAATGTGTGTAGGCCTTATAATTTAAAGGCACAATATACATCTGATGAAAAAAGGTCATAGCTTAGCAGATGATATATTGATTAAGAAATAAATACATGCTAGGTACATACTAGGAAGTAATGTTTGTGTTTATTAGTTTTTAATCATGGCAAATTGTATCTGAGAAATAGATCATACTAAAAAATGTGATTTTAAGTTGTTTCTCTACTTCTTGTTTTTGAGACATAGTCTCTCTATAGAACCTGCACTGTGTGGACGAGGCTGGCCTTGGCCTGTTTTAGTCATCTTGCCTCCACCTCCTAACTCCTGGGATTACAGATATGAGGCACTCTACTTGGCATTCAAATAATTTATTTCATTATATTTATTGATTTGTTATAAGTGCATCTAGCAAGTGTTAGACTGTTACATAGCAGTACATGCAACACCAACAGAGAAATAGTTATTAACGAGTGTTACTAGGTATGTTTTCTTTAACTTGAATGTTTACTATTACCTGGATAATAATTATTTCCCCCATGTAATGTAAAATGTGTTCGGGTACAGAGAACAAGCCAAAATTTAGTTAAGAATAATTATTATGAATTCTTAGATATCCATAACAAGTGTTGGCAAGGCTAAAAAATTACAAGAGAAATTTCTGATTTTTCACAACAGAAATGAGTTACCAATGATTGGCTATTTCTCTGCAGTTAAACTATTTGTGAACGTGGATGATCCCTTATCATCTTGCTACTTCTCCTATGATCCGGTCCTTTAATGTGGATGCCCTGTTTCCCCTCTCTGAGGCCTTTTGCCTCCCACTTGTGCTTATAAACAAGGGGACCCATTATCTCAGAAACTATGGGGGGAGGACTCAGAGAAACTATCTCAGAAAGAAATTTTGGGGAGAAATCCCATCACTGTTCTGTAGAATTAAATGATAAGTCATCCTGTAGGCTAAATCCATAATGAACCATTTGGCTCTGAGAACAAATCTTTAGGTTCCTCCAAGCTTGATTCTTTTGACATTGTTGAAAATGTCGATTAAGGCAATCACTTTTGCTAGGTCTCTTAATCCATACAGTATTTCAAAGATCCTTAATCAGTATATACCTTATGCACAAGTATAATCATAGTAATCATTTGGTACCCATGTTTCCTGAAAAGTTGACTGAAAGGCATATTAAATGTGCCAATGAATAGAAATATATGAACGGTGGGGATTGGCTTTTGGCAGTCTTCTACAGTAATTAGTTAAAGGGATAACTGTGTGGGGTAGGATTTGCTCAGACTTCATGGATTTCTTATTGGTCTCAGTCAGATATATTACTCAGTATCTGATATTTTATTTTTTCAAGTACAGCACCTACAACTAAACATAAAGATATTAATGAAGCAGAATTTACAGGTAGGATTCAGAGGGTTTGTTGTTGTTGTTGTTGTTTGTTTGTTTGTTTTTGTATATCTAAAGTTATCCTGATAGCTTAGGGATATTCATTTTGAAAATCGTTGCAAAAACTATGGATTTCTTATTGGCTTGTAAAATACACTATTCTTTTATGATATGTGAACTAAATTGTACCTTATTAAGCAGTGTCTTTCATTATTTCTGGGCAGATAGTCTTCATCCTTAAGGAGTAATTTCAGAAGAGAAGATCTTCATATACTAGAGCTGAACCTGAAAATGCATCCCACTTCATATTGTTACATATGTACACCCTTGCATTGATTCAACGTTGTATCCTATATAGACAGAGGAAATATTTGAGAAATTGTCTATGGTCCAAAAGAAACCCTTAGACTTTCCCATTTATGACTGAGTGGGCATTTGTTTTGTAGAATGTTTGTACCCTTATAAGATGCAAAGTACACAAACAAAATATGCAAAAATATTAAATTATTTTTAAACATGAAAAAGTAAACTCTAAATAAGCCCTATAGTAAGAGGAGAGGTAAAATTAGAATTAGGAAACCTGAATGACTTTTCTGTTTCTGAGCATTCACACCTCCTTGGCTCCAATTATGGTTAAATTAACACAATAACCAGACATGTAGGGAACAAGACTCTTCATCATTTCCATAGAGAACCCTGTAGCTATTCTTATTTGTTTTACCTAAAAAAACAATGCCATATTGAAATATTGCATTCAGGTCAAGATGCATATTATTTATACTCCTTATAATACAAGCAAAAGATACTTTGTTGAATGAATAAACTAACTTACAAAAATAGAAGACCTTTTATGTGCCAGACAATGTGTGGGTTAGTTAATATAATATAATAGTGAGAGACATTTGTTCTTTGAACTAAAACAAGAAACAATGTAAAGAGGGAAATACATAAATGTGGATATACATAGTTCATAAAAATCTTTAGGGTCCCCATTGGAGGAGTTAGAGAAAGGTTTGAAGAAGCTGAAGCAGTTTGCAACCCCATAAGAACAACAATACCAACCAACCAGAGCTCCCACAGACTAAACCGCTAACCAAAGTATATACATGGACAGACCGATGGATCCAGCTGCATATGTAGCAGAGGATGGCCTTGTTGGGCACCAATGGGAGGAGAAGCCCTTGGTCCTGCCAAGGCTGCACCCCCCCAGTGTAGGGGAATGTCAGGGTGGGAAGGGAGGTGGTTGGGGAAGGGGAACACTGTCATAGAAGAAGGGTGATGTTGGATGGGATAGGGGCCTTAAGGGCAGGAAACCTGGAAAGAGAATAACCTTTGAAATGTAAATAAAAAATATCTGATTAAAAAAAATCTTTAAAGCCTTAAGAGGCTGAGCAGATGGCTCAGTTGGTAGAATATGTCATATAAAGAGCCAAGAATCCTAGGTTATGCTTGTAACCTCAGAGTTGGGACCAGGGATTGGAGGCAAGAGCTACGTAGAGCATGTCTCTGAAAATCATGGGCTAGCCAGTCGACCAAATTGATATGCTTGCCATCACTGAGACATTGCATCTCAAAAAATGAAGGTGGACAATGATCAACCTGAGTCCTCCAGTATACAGAGAGAGAGAGAGAGAGAGAGAGAGAGAGAGAGAGAGAGAGAGAGAGAGAGAGACAGAGACGGAGAGAGAGAGACAGAGACAGAGACAGAGACAGAGACAGAGACAGAGACACACAGAGAGAAATAGAGAGAGAACAGAGAGAGAAATAGAGAAGGGGAGGAAAGAGACAGAGGCATAAAATTAATTCTATAGAATCCATTAAAATTTGAAGAATTTTTTTAGTGTGTGGATAGCATGAGCGAGGACTTGGGCATGTTGAGTGTCATTGCAGAGGCCTGTAATCCAGCTAATTGGAAGGCTAAGGCAAGAAGATCAAATTCAACGCCTGCCTGGACAGAGAGTCAATTCAAGGACACTGTTGGCAACTTAGCAAGACCTTATCTCAAGATTAAAAATGGTGAAGGGACAGAAAGCATCTGCTTAATCAAAGTCAGGAGTGTGTTTGTAAGCACATGCACATATGTACTTATGGGTGAGCATCCATGTGTGTATGCATGGTGGTGAAGGTCACAGACAGACATTAGGTGTTTTCAGTTGCTTTCCATTGAATGTTTGGAATGAGGTCTGTCAGTGACCTTGAAACCCACCAATCTCACTAGACTCCCTGGCCAGTGAGTTCACAAGTTGAGCAGCTCACAGTCATCTGTAAATGATCCACTGTTCCCTCTGATCTCTACAGATACTGAAAGCACAGGTACATGCCCACATAGAGGCACATACATATATTCAAATTCAAAAGAAAAAAAACTAATAAAGAAATAGACAGTGCATGATTTTCCAAATCTAGATTCACTGAAGATGACTGGTTTTTGTGGGTTTATATGCTGTAACATCAATATGAGATAAAGGGCTTTATTAGCACTATTTTCAGAGTGAAAGTGATTACCCATGACAAGAGAGGACTGCTAGAAGACGACTTTGGGTGAGGGAAAATGAATGGATAAAAATGCAAGGCATATGGTTAGGCTTTTCTCGGTTAAGAAGGAACTCTATTCTTCATACATTGAAGGAAGCAAAGCACAATCAATAATTCTGTGGTCTTTGATCTTTTGCCTTTCAGACTGGAGAGATCTTACCTGGCTTCATTTAGAGGGGTGCATGGAGATAAGACCCTGATAAGTTGCTTTGAAGAATTCTAAGAAAGACATGAGGCACAAAAGCCTGCTTTGAAATAGAGGGCTACTGACTGGATAGTTCTTACAATAAAAGTTGACAGGAGAATGAAATATGGGCCAAAAGACAGTACGATTTGTTTGATTTGTAGTGGGTTGAAAGACTACACCCAAAGTGTGATCATTCATTCTTTCATTTGTTCAACATTCATTGATTGGCTAGGGAAAGGAGAAGGTCATTCACAAAAGACAGACCTTAATGAACAAAACTTATACAGGAAAAGAGCTTCCCTCACTGTTGGTTATATGTCTCATGGAAGGCAGGTATGTATATGCTGCTTCTGGTTCCTCTGCATCACTTATATCCTCCGAGTTCAACACCAGTGAAGAAAGAACACTGCTACAAGGCAAAAATTCAGAGTTAAAACTGGCCTTGGTATTTAGGGAGAGAAAAAGAGAGGGAAAGTTTGGGGGGGGGGAGACAGAGACACACAGAGAGACAGAGATACACAGAGAGAGAGAGACAGAGACAGAGACAGAGACAGAGAGACACCAACACACAGAGAGAGAGAGAGAGACAACAGAGAGAGAGAGAGAGAGAGAGAGAGAGAGAGAGAGAGAGAGTGTAAAGAAGTGAATGGATACTAGGCTGTATGTATGTGCTTTTAGAATAGTATGGCCAAGGCAGTGTAATGACTATAGATTCTCTCCAATTACAAAATGTCACCATTCCTAAAAGACCACACAAGAGAAAGGCTACATTTTTAAAAACACTTAAAATTATCTCGACTCCAAGAAGATAATAATAGATTGATTCTTTCAGTTCATAGACACAGCAAGGCTGGAATTCCTAATTAAAGTTTGTATTGAAGAACTGTGTTTTCCTCACCTTGACTGTTAAATGTCTATCACCTTTGCAGAATGATCAGAACATGGTTTTATGTTCTCGGTAAACACTGGCCAAGGATGCAAGGATTCGGGGCATCTATTCTTGCTAATGATCTGAAAAAAAAATGCAAACTAAAGCAGCAAGCTATCTTTTTGGTCTATCGAATTTGCAAATATTTAAAATAAAGATATTCTGCAGTGTTGATGAGGGTGCGGGGCATTGGTGAGCTCATTGTGCCGGTAGAAGTGCAAATTAGCTCAATCATTTTGAAGAGTGATTTGACAAGCTGTAGCGAAAGCTGAGGGAGGAGCCAGGAGGCAGCCCACTTCTAAGGATTTATCCTAATGGGATAATTCTAGGTATGCTCAAAGATTTATCTATATGCATATTCATCAGAACATTGTTTAATAAAAGAAAAGATGGGAAAAAAGAGAAATGCTCAGTAAGAGAGAGATGTTTGACTAAATTGTGTTATAAGCATAGAGTAGAATACAGTGAACCCTTGGGAATGAGGCCATAAATGATGACAGGGAGAGAAATCAAATGAGATTGGAAGATAATATGAGCCCTAAAAAGCAAATCAGCCAGATTCAATATGAATACTGCAAATGCTGATTTAACAAGCCAACCACAAAACAGCCATGTACAAACACATCAGGGAGCTATGTACAGGGAATATTGATTATATTAAGGAATTATTTAAAGTGACTTGGGCTTATTATGGCATTGTGCCAGTGTCTCTTTTTGTTTATCTAATGCTCATCTTCTGAAAATTCATATCTTAGAATATTTTAGTGAAATGACATAATGTTTAGCATGTGCTTTGAAAGAACCCAGTGTAGATAGCAGGGAAGTAGGTAGGATATAGGTAAAATATAGTGGGCCAAATGTTGATAGCTATTAAATTCTGTAATGTGGATGGAAATTTATGATACTATATTATTTTGTTCATGTTTAAACTCATAATGGCAAATAAAATATGTCTTCAGTTGAATCATAATTTACTAAAAGTACTTTTATGGTATACTCTTACTTAAATGTATATGAAATGAAACATGTAATGAGTACTTGACAGTTTTATGTAGGGTATACACTGAAATGTGTAGTTTGAATATGTTTTTTTACAGTATGGCAAACGAATCATCTTTTAAAAAGATTTATACATTTTATTTTATGGGAGTCAGATCCCACGAACCTGGAGTTATAAATGATTATGAGTCACTTGGCGTAATTCTGGAAAATGAACCTAGGTTCCCTGAAAGAGAGCTCTGAGTAGTGATAACGGTTGAGCCATTTCTCAAAGCCTAAGAAATAATTTTTGAAGATGCCTTGTCAAAGTGCTAGGTTATGCTGGATGCTAAGAGAGACTACTAGAGAAAAATTGGAAGTATTCGCTCAAAAAGATTTTTGATAAAATTTTTATTTTATTTTAGATGACATCATATAATATCTAAAATACTACATTTATTTGAAATTTTTGAATATATTTGGCATAATTCCTAGGAATTATGGATAGAATAGGAATGGGATGTTACAAATCAGGGGTAGCATATAGACCCGACTACTCTCTGAGAGAGGTACTGGTAATACTAAGGGCTACAATGGCTATAGTGTACATGGACCCGTGTGGAAGAGTTTAATATGACATCACTTGTGGATTTATCATGTTATTTTAGTTAATCACATCTTATATTAAACCCTTAAGCCTGTGTCTCTATAGTACTTTAATGTTCCTTAAAAAAAATCAAGAGTCAGACATGGTGGTGGTACATGACTGTCACCTTAGCTACTCTGAGAGCTTTTAGGAGTTTTATATTTATACATTCAAAGTCAGCTTAAGTAACTTAGGGGGACATTGTCTCAAAACAAAGAAACAAACAAGTAAAAGGGATCCAACTGAAAGGTGGAGCCCTGTATTCAACGTCCTAGTATGAAAAATAAATAACAACAAATCAAAAGAAATGTATATGTGTATAGAAATAAGCTATAACTAATGTTTTCCATAATAATTTTTGTCTGTTCCTTTATCTGGTTTGTACTCCTTATGCATCTCTGTCAAAGTGCTTACTAGTAATTCTTTTGAACTTTAGTTCCTAGTTTGTAAAAATATGTTCATAAAACATAAAACATTGAGATAATTCAAGAATAAATTATAGTTTGTGTAAAAATTTTCCTCCAAAAAAATCAATCAGGTCCTGCTTTTTCTCCCCTCTTTCCATTCTCCTTTTCTGTTGTCCTTCCTTTGACTCTTCTTTCTTTTCTACTGGGCTAACATATAAAAATTACCCAATACATGCATCTTTACTATGCAATATTTCAGTATGAAAGCTGTGAAAGAAACACCAGAAAATAGTGACAGGCATACACTGAGAAAATTAGCATACTATGTAAGTAAACATGCATAGATTCACACACATATGTATAAATAAGAATAATAATCAAACAACAAGCAGTTACGAATTTGAGACAGAATGGTGGTTCATGGGAGATGTTGGAAGAAGGAGGGGAGAGAATGATGTAATTACATTTTGTCAAATTAAAGTTAAAATCGAAAATGCTTACAATTTCTCTTTATATACTACAATACAATAATTTCCAAAGTTAATTTATTTCTAATCTAATTTCTAAACGTTAAGTGCGGGCAAAATAATTGATTTTGTTTTCTTTTTTTTTTCTGGTTTTGTGTGCTTATAAAGAGACTATGCCCAGCTTTTTTATGAGTGGTAGGAATCTAAACTTAAGTCCTCACTCTTATGTAACACGGGCCCTTATATTCCAGGTCAACTCTCAATCCACATAAAAAGGTAAAAAAAAAAAAGACAAAACCTGCAATATCTGATATTAAGACAGAGATTTAAAAGCCTTCTGGGCGGAATTGCCATTAAAAAGTACAAAATGTTTATGCAGATTTTTAATTGCAGAAAGCCACTTGCGCAGCTATTTCAGACAGCAGTCTTCAGAAGTTCTGCCTTCAAAATCTGCAAGTTGGCAAAGTTGTTTGCATCCAAATTCCTATTCTGAAATGGCACTTTATCTAGAATTCTTCACAGACTTTAGTATTCAAAACAGTTAATTCAGGGCCTTGATTCTGAAGATCTGCTTCATTCATATGGCCCAAAATATCCAAGGACACTATGAATAAATCTCTTTCTCATAAGTTTTCTGAAAATGGGCTTTTCCTTCACTCACAGAAAAGCAAAATTTTCTCCTAGAGTTCATGGAAGTACACTCGATATCCTCTCCCCTCCCCCCTTTTTTTTAAATCTAGAAAACTAATAACATCCCATGTGCTAGAAAGTAATTTAATATTTGAGTTCTTTTCCTCCCTTAGAGAAAACCCTGTGTGTAGAGAGTAATTCGAGGTCCCCACTTCTCTGAAGCTCATCATCACTAATGGCTTTAAGCCATCATTCTACCATAACTAGGAAGGAACTTCCCTGACCTTGGATACAAATATATAAGCAACGACTCAGCCTGAGTTGAATGGTTCTATCTTTCCCTGAAACAATAGTTTTCAAGACCTAACATTGGATCATGTGTGCCCACATATAGTAGAATTTTCCTTCCAGTAGAAATTTGGTTGGCAAAGAATATTTTTATAATTGCAAGAGCTCAACCATTTATGCAATCTCCAGAAATTTTCTTAAAATATAAAGTTAAGTACTTGGAGCTGGGAGAAGAGGTCCTTGCTGTTCGTTTGGCCTAGAGCTGCTGGTGGAGGACGATGTTTCTGCCCAGATTCTAGCACCCCCTGTAGCATTAGGATGCTGCTGATTCTGGACTGTGAGGAGAGAATTCTGCTGCCTTTATTCTGAGTAAGGTGAAACACAGAGCTGTGGGTTCTAGGGTGTTTGGTTTCAGTACACCACAGGTTCTGAACATTAGACTTGACAATGACATAGGAATGATAGAGACCATTCCAATGAAAATGCTTGTATTAGAGCAGCAATTTGATGTCCATGTCATTTCATTATATTCCAAGTCCTTACTATCCCGGTTTGTGCTCATAGAGAAGATGCTTCCTCTTGTAGAAGGGAGTAAGTAAAGAGATTGTTAGAGTTTTGTCAACTTCGTGTTTCTAGGTTTGAAATCACATTCTGGGAAAATCACCATGGTTTTTTGTTTGTTTGTTTGTTTTTATTTTTTTCAAGAAACTAAGATTCTCCTCAAAGAATGAGAGTCAAATTATTCTTCCTATCAAAATGTAGTTACTGTTACAAAGCCTTAATGGGAAGTCTGCTTTCTTTGCTCTCCTTGGAAGTCTATCAGACATCAAAATAAGGCAATGATAGAGTTGCTATGTTTTCCTTATGTATTTTTTTGTTTTTGTCTCTTATTTCTCTGGTGCTCATCAAATAAGTTTGGGTGGCCCCAATAAGCCCCCAAGGACATCCCCGTGTCTCTCCACTCAGCACTGGGATTCTCATTGTCTGTTACCTCACTCAGCATATTAACAGAGGATTTGAGAATTAAATTAAGGTCCACATCCTTGCACAGAAACATTCTAATAACCCAAATTATTATTCCATTCTTGGATAGGGCAATTAGTTCTTCTTTCTAGGCAGTTCTATCTTTTTTTTTTTAAGGTTTATTGTATGTATATGAGTGCACTATTGCTGTTTCAGATACGCCAGAAGAGGGCACCAGATCCCATCGCAGATGGTTGTGAGCTATGAATTGAACTCAGACCTCTGGAAGTCGGTGTTCTTAACCTCTGAGCCATCTGTCCAGCCTCACTTCTAGGCTCTTGATGAGGTTTTTAGAGCTTTCTCTCCCTCCTCCAGGAAACAGCTAGGTAGACTACAGCTCATCCCTGTTTACAGTTATCATAGTGGCAGTCCCAAGACCCCTGTTCTTTTCCAATGTTCTCTTTTCTTTTCAACTGAATGCCTTAAACGTTGCAAGTGCTTCCTACGGACACAATGACTGCTTACTCCGTGCTGTGAGGTCAGCTTGGATCTCTCAAGGATAAATCTTACTGTGATGTGGCCTTCTCAGCATATTACTGGCAAGTGTTTTTAAACCTCTGGGACACTGTTCTAGTTCTGCTAGGAAGCACTTTAAATCCTTCCAAAGTTGTATTAACCAAAGGAGTTCAATATCCAAATTCTTCCCTTGATTGTTTTCCCTAAACTACTTCTTCTATTGCAAAAACTTTGCTAACACGGAAACACAAAAAGCATCTTTGTTTCCGGACATTCTTGTCTCTTCTTCCCATTCAATTTCCTATTGCACATGAAACCTTCTTCTCGGCATCTCGCTTTGTCTAGGCCTTGCCATATGCACCTTTAACAAGCCAACTGGTACCTTCAACATCCCTGCCAGTAAGTCTCCTCGGCCAGGTCCACCACTTTATCAGGCTGCATTGTCACTTCTGGGTAGCAGCAGGTGACAGGTTTGCCAAATGTTTTGTGACTATAAAGCATGGCCTGCCATTCTTTTTCTTGCTTCTAATAATTTTCCAAGCCCACTTTCAGCCTCTGCCAACCGTTTTGTTTGGCATCTCTTTTGCCTTTGCCAATAGACCCCTTGTACTTCTCAAACCTCCACCTGCTGCCCAGCTCTGAAGCCAATGTCTCGTGCTTGAAATTTCAGGATAGCTATGCCTCATTTCTAGGTAGCACTTTCCCTTTTAGCCAGAATATAATGACTTAAAACAATGATTGATGTTCCTTGGCATTTGTGGCTTGTATGTTAGTTCTTCTATAGATATCATTTGAGCTATCTCAAAGGGCTTCATTTACCTTTTGATCTGGCTGGGGTGCTCTGTGAAGTTGGTATACGTGAGTCTTTCTGTACAGATGATTTAATGCTCAAAAGTTTAAACGAGGCTGCTTCAAATGAGATGGGAATGTTCCAAGAGGACAAACCTGATGGGTGCATGGTGATCAGACCTATGTTCTTTCCTTATTTGTAGAAGTACTCTTAGTGAGAGTGAGTTTCATAGCTAAGATGTGTGTGGATGTAGGAACAGCTGCCAATGAACAGTGGACAAATGGTTATCAGAGAACACAGTTATTGTGAATAATTAACAATATACAGATAAACAGTAAAGATATACATGAAGAAAATAAAACAGCGTAAACAACACAAGAGGAATTTAGAGAAAAAAGGAATACAAATAAAGGCAAAGAATAGAAATGCATAAAAAGAAAACAACACCGATATTCACTTAAAACTCTAATTTAAGAAACCCTTTGTCGAAGAAATGACAAATGGTCTACAGATTGGAAAGTCACTGGGAGAGAATTTATTAAGAAGTATCAACTTTGGGACATAATTTAGATGGATAAGAAAGAAAATATCCCAGGAAGAGATAGATAGAAGATGAAAACATAATCAATGAAATGAGGAGGAGAAAACGCTTTTGAGGACACTGGATTAAAAAGTCGGGTGCAGTTGGGGAAGTCACCTGACCCACTGACCAAGACATAATCACAGTTTCCTTTTCAATGCACCAAACCACATATAAACATTAGCTTCCCTCTCTTTGGAAAACAGGGCTACCTTCATTTGTAAAATTCTAAAACAAAACAAAACAAAACAAAAACAAAACAACAACAACAAACTCAAAAATGCATCCTCACAAAGGAAACAAAAGAATGTACATGTGGTATGCAAAGTGAAACATGAGATTCCTCTCCAATTCTGAATACAGTGGCTTTCTAACAACTTTTAAGCCATATAGAGGGGTTTGCATAGTAAGTTCTGTTTCCAAAGGTGGTGGTTGAGCGTGCAGGAGAGATTCCACTCCAATTCTCCAGCAGGATTTTGTGCTCTCATCTTTTCCCTCGGGGCTATCTCTTACCCTTGTGCTAGTCTTGAGTAAGGTAATGAGGAGATAGGTGGCTGGACATGAGGTCTCTGTGGAAAGTTATTCATTTTCAGTGGCATGAAGTGAATTTTCCAATAGGTTTTTTGACAGCACTAAAAACATTGATGTAATGCCCATGATGCATTTTAGGATAGAGCTAATACTTAAATCTAAACTTGCTTTCTTCACATTTAAATGTCAGAGAGATTTGGGTGGAAAATTGTTAATGAAGAGACATCTCTCCTACCATTTTAATGAAGATACTTTTCCTTAAAGAAAGTAACAGAGTGGTCAACATTAGCCATGGGGAAGTTAAACTTTAGCCACAGGGCACGTAGTAACAGCTTAATGCCCTTTCCCATGAGTAAGTTGAGCAAAAATTTCTCAAACTTGACTGTATGATCTAAGTAATTATAAATTAAAGAGGAGTAAAAATATATAATGAATGTCCTGATCTATTCCTTAGTGAAAAATCAGAGGATAGGAGTTCCCAAAGACAAATCAAATTGGAATAACAAAAGAGCACTTGATAATATTAGGATGGGGCTAGAAAGAGAATTTCATAGGTTAAACACTGCGTGTGCGGTGGAGAAAAGCTAGGAGAGAAGGGCTGAAGAGCAAGGCTCAGTCAATAGTGGGAGGGAATCGATGATATTTAAAATAAAGAACTGTTATTACAAAAATAAGCTAAACTTAAACACTGCAATGTAAAACACCCACCCTTATAAATGTCAGACCATCATAAATCACAAAGGTAGGTATAAAAAAATAACAAAATGACGGGAAATGTAAAGATCTCCTTCCTGTAATGTCAAAGAGGATAAGTAAGTTTAACTCACCCACTTCAGAGGACGAGGATTTATATGCTATGAAAAGGGAACACTCAGTTCTAAATAGAGTGAGATACGTTTGAAATAATGTGTCTAATAAAGAAAAGAGCACTCACTAATTAGTGGAAAGTTATCTCAGGTCAACTCAGACACAAAGAAACCAGGGGCTTTCAAATAAGTTAGAAGTGAGGTTAAAAATAAAAAAAAAACACAAAGTTTTCTACTACATAGAATAATAGTTATAGTTCTAAAAGTATGTGTCAAAATTGAAGATGCATCAGCACTTTTTAACACTGGTGCACAAACTGATGTCACTGTCATCATACAGAAAGACGGAGATAGGGGACAAGAAACATGTGAGAACACTGTGGTCATTGACACCATAATAAGGGGCTCATCAATCTAAAAATTAAGATGCATGTGTGCTTTTTAATAATACTTCTGAAGTACAAAAAAACCCCTCTTTACAGCTAAATATGAGAAATGGTGTGGAGAGATGAGTTTCCTGATTCTTGTATAATAGAAACAGTTAGGTTAGTGAGGTAGAATATGTGGTGTAAGGCATTTTTTAATTATCCTTAAAGAATTTTCCCATTATTATTTTCTCTCACCCCTCCCTCCTCTCCTGCTAGTACAAATCCCTCCCCCACTACCTCCTCCCTCACTCCTCTGTCTCTCTCTCTGTCTGTCTCTGTCTCTCTCTCTGTCTCTCTCTCTCTGTCTCTGTCTCGGTCTCTCTCTGTCTCTCTGTCTCTGTCTCTGTCTCTGTCTCTGTCTCTGTCTCTGTCTCTCTCTCTCTCTCTCTCTCTCTCTCTCTCTCTCTCCTCCTCTCTGTCTCTCTCTCTCTACATTTATATGTGAGTGTTTATATGCCAGCTAAGGCTAGATGAGGGCATCGCATCCTTTGAAGCTTTGAAACTGGAGTTAACAGGTAATTGTGAGCAGGCAGCCAGAAAAGGGCTGTGAACGGAACTCCCATTCTTTGGAACAGCAGCATTTTGTTACTCCTAAGCCAGCTGCCCATGTACTCCTTAAAGCTCTTAAAAGAAATTCAACAGACTTTCATAATCTCTGGAAAGTAGCAGGACAATACCTGGGTGGGGGAGACACAAGCAGAACTCAGCGAATCCATAGTCCCATACACTTGTGTCAAAACAAAATAAGAAGTGAGGATATACCCCTGGCCCTCTATGGAATGAAAGAGTCACAGCTTTTACATATTTAATACTCTTATTCTTTCAATTATAAATATGGCTTTAACTTATCTATACCTGGCTAATCATTCTCAGAAGCCAATCAGTACCATAGGTCGGAATGAAGGAAGCCTTGGGAAGTTTAGAGTAAACCTTATGTCTGACGGCTTTTGCTTATGGAGCCACTCCACAGAATTCATCTTAAACAGTTGCCAATTTTATTCTTAATTAAAATCCTGTTTTGGGAGTTTGGCTTTAATAAATCAAGCCGTGTTCTTATGTTTTATTATAGTAAAGCACATATTCTATTGGGAGACAGACTAACGTGGCCATTGGCCACAAGGTTTGATGTGTGTCTTGTATATTTGGTAAAGTTTTAACATTGGAAAATATTTATTTAAAAGAAATATTTTCTTTCTAGAGGCGGGCAAAATAGCTCAGTGGGTCAAGGTCCTCAGTCCTCCTGACTGGACTAACATGGAGGACGGAGAGAATCTACTCGTAAAATTTGTTCTCTTACCTCACAGTGGTTCTGTGGTATCAAGTATGTATGTGAAAACACACACACACAAACACACATAATTAATGAAATATAAAACTCGAAATAACTCATCTAAATTGATTATCTTGAAAACCAACTAGATCTAAAAGATTATTGATAAAAATGTTTTATATTTACTTAAGAACCACATTGCCCACTATGTCTTATTATAAACATTCTTTTGTGTGTACTTTTGTGTGTATATGTGTGTACATTCTACAAGTGTGCAAATGCATGTGGCCTTGTGTAAGCCAGAGACTAACTTGGAATGTCTTCTTGAATATTTATTTTCCCTTTGATAAAGAATTTTGTTTGTTTGTTTTTCAGTGAACCTAGAGCTTGCCAATCTGACTAGAGTCACCTGCCAAGGGTATGAATATTCTTAATGTTTGCTTTTCTGCTACTAGGGTCCTTGTTGTCTTCCAGGTATCAACTTTCTTCCTGATTGTCCAAATTATACCCTGTTTTAGAGAAGAGTTCAAATCTTCCCTTTTGCAGATAGCCATTTTAGACTATCGATATATTGAAGTTTATTTGCTCACTTCGAATTTATCAGATTCAGCATAGGAAATTGGGTCCTTTTATTCCACACTAACAGGACATACTTTAGATACACCAAAAGAAGTCAAATGATGGCACTTAATTGAGATGTCAGAATTCCTAAGGAGCTTCTTCGTAAATGGTTTTCTATGGTGTCTGAAGATCTGCCAGGAGCCATTGCTCTATTGGCTCCATTGGAGTAAGAAGACCTTTCTTGAGTTGCAACGTGGAGAAATATGGTGACATTTTAGTCTCGTTGGTTTACTTCCTCTTTTTGTAGTAGAGAAGACCAGGAACTGGGGACAGTACTAAATTGAAGATCTGAAACTGCCATATATAAAGATGAAAAAGATTAGACTTGGTTAAAATTAGGAAAATATGTATGAAGGAAATTGATGACAGTCTGTCAATTTCGAAACTTCTAAATATGTCACTTCACGACAGTTTTGGGGACAATTTACACGGTTTTTCATCATTTTCCCTGGTAAAATTTGATATTCTTTTAAAAATCATTTATCTTTAAATTATGGGTGAATGTATGAGTATCTGTGTGAGTAAGCACTTGAACAGGTAGGGTCCTGAAGTGGTCAGATGAGTCCATTCGAAGCTTTGGAGCTGGAGTTACAGATCTGAACTCAGCTATAAATGTTAAAATAGATATTTTTAAATTTTTAATTTCTAATATTTAAGAAGTTTTTATTTTCAAAGCGAAAATACTGGAGTGGTTTATAAATAATTAATCATAGCATTTCCAAAGTTTTATAGGCAGTTGGGGAGGAAAATACTAGTTAAAAGAGGAAAATGGCCATTTATTACTGTAATAGGAATCTGGGTGATTTCTAATTCAGCGTACCTTCAAGAAAAGTCTTGCGATGACTCTATATTGGTGACTACATTTCATTTTCTCTTGACTTCTCAGATGAATGTGTGATAGGAAAGGGTTGGTGCATTAATAATTTCTGGAATGTTCACAACATTAGAAAAAGAAAACTGAGGCTGGAGAAAAGGTTGAAAGCTTATCATTAATAAAAAGGGGAGTAGATACTCTAGTGCAAAGACCCATGTTCTACCATATGCTCTGTAGAGAGTGTCATGCTAAGACTTATTTTTTTTAAAAACTCTTCCTTTGTCCAAATACAAAAGGGACGAAGACAATGAGAGAGAATGAATGGTCAGAGTGTTCTCTCTCTCTCTCTCTCTCTCTCTCTCTCTCTCTCTCTCTCTCTCTCTCTTTCTCTCTCTCTCTTTGTGTGTGTGTGTGTGTGTGTTTCAAGTGGCCCTTTGTTTTCAAGATTTTACAACAGACATATATTTTCTTCCTCGTTTACCTTGCACTGCACACAATACCTGGCCCTGTAACAACTTCAAACACATTCTAGTCTACTTACTTATTTCTCCTGGCTTGTGGCAGAATATACTCCTTGAATAGAATGCCAACTTCACCTCTAAATCTCTACCAAGCATAAGAGGATCTGGAATGACAGTGTATAGTTTCCTAAATAAGGAGTATATAGAAAGGTTACATGGAATGTCAAAAGGTATAAAGGTTCCCTTCTTGAACTCCCAGAGGTTGCTTATACTATGAGGACGCCTCAGTGTGAAGGGTGAACGGAGAGGTGGTTCAAGTGGTAAAGAGTCTGCTGGGGCAGAATGAAGACTTGAGAATTTGTAAAAATACTAAGTTCCACAGTGTGCATTCAGCATTAGGAAGGTCAGAACCAGAAGGATACTTGCAGCTCATTAGCGAGTCTAGCCAAAAAATACGTCATGCTTCAGTAGGAGACCCTATCTCAAAAAATAAGGTAGAAAGTGATTGAAGAGGACATGCTACATCAGTTTCTGTCTCTACATGTGTACATATACATATGTGCACACACACCTTACATATATATACATGCATGTGTATATAAAATATAACACAAACATACTAAGGGAGAAAGATTAATTCAAAATAATATGCTTTTAGGACTAAGTGATTTAAATCTTAAAACCTAAGAAAATGACGCCTCCCTCATATTTTTTTTAACCTACGTGACATTACACGAAGGAAAAACTGGTAAGAAGGCTTGATGAAATTATTGGGTGCTCCCTGCAAAATTATTTAAAGACTCTGTTGTACTAAGAAGCAACTCACATGTCCTTTGAGGCCAGCACCCTAAAGACAGAGCGTGTGTAGTCCTGTGACTGTGGACTCTTTTTACTTCTCTGTGTAGAGAGCCGAGGTCCATGGGGAGGTTCTGAAAACAGTCCTTTCCATTCTCATTCTCATAGCCAAACATCCCTCTGCTTCTCCCTCTTTGCTGCGGCTTCCTTTTTCTGTGCTGTAATTTCAGTTAGCTCAGTAATGATTGTCAAGATGAGGGAGAATTACTCTTTAAAAGACTTAGGGCTCCTTTTTCCTTCCTAACCTTCCTTTTCACATCAGCTATTTCCATAGCTAATAAATTTTAAACTGTGAAAATTGCTTTGATCAATTATGTATTTAGGTTTTTCATAAACATGCTGATTTTATTACTTATAGAAACGATTAAGAACACATTTGTGTAGGATCTCTCCTGTAATATCCCCGGGTGAAGTCTTTATATTTTCAGAGAATGTCCTATTTATTGACTTTATGAGAATCTTGCAGATCGTTTTACTTTGTGAAATAAATAAAGATACATTTTTTAAACACTCATTACCCTATATCCACACTACAACTAATAGCTAGAATTTTAGGAAAAAAATCTCTATTTTTAAATAAACAGGTAATTTCTACACCTACCTCCAAACATCCTTGATGTATTCTGGGATGCCTATAGGTAGCAGCCAAAATGTTACAAATTATGCCTACATAATAATCCTGGCAGTGTAATTAAAATGAAAGAACAAATTAAAAATAGGTTCATTGCCATGTTCAAAGTGCTGTATAATTTAGCTTTAGGCAACTGATTTACTTTAAAGTTAGGAAAAAAAAACCCAGAAGAGACATGATGTGCACTTAGAAATGGAAATTTGAAATTAGATAACCCCACAATACAAAGGCTAAAGACCATACCCTGTCACTTTATGGGATTAGACTCAAGATAAAAGCAGCAAGCAGTTCTATAAATGATTCAGCTGGTATGGTGGGTGCTCAGAAACACATGGCAAAGGCTTGACATTTCCAATTGTGTTTTGCCTTACGTCACTTCTGTTCCATTTTCCGGAGCAGTGAATTCAGAATACTGAACATACGCAGGCCACACACTGAGATTACCCAGTATAATCTCACAGAATCAAGTGCAACAGGAAGAAAAGAAATATATATCCTCTTATTTTTTTCTACATACTTTTAGGTTTCAGCATTGCCCATAATTTAATCCAGATGGAAACCATTTCCTCTCTCACAGATGACAAATGGCACATGCTCTGAGTGGAGGAAGATAGATGACCCTAGCCTCAGGTCTCCACTACCTATGCTGAGCTATCTGAGTAGGCAGGTGGGATGAACAGGGAAGGTTGACTCCAAACTGCTAAAAATTTAAGTTGTGTCATGGCATTATTTTCTGGAAAGTTATTAATAGGTGGTGGAAAAACGGACTCCTAACATGGGAAGGTAGATGAAGGAAACAAGGCTGAGAAATGCCAGAAAGAAAAACAAATAAATGACAATGATGACAATAAAAACAACAACATCCAAAACAACACACACACACACACACACACACACACACACACACACACACACACACACACACAAACAAAAAAAAACAAAAAAACAAAAAAAAATGCAAGGATAGCCACTCCAGAGTAAAAACTTCCAAGGAGCACCCTAATATGAGTCCCTTGGTGTGGAATCATTTAAAATTTAGGCAACAGAGCAAGAATTCTGACCACGAGGAATTAATGCTATTCTTCCAAGGACACCTCCTTTTGCAATTTGCTAAATTTAAAGTTCTGATTCTCTGGTCAAATCACATACCTGATTTGCTAATTGCTGATTTTATTCTCTGAAACACAATTCAGAAATCACTCTGTTGTGTCAGCTAGATTGAAAGCAGCTTCTAAGTCAAAATAGATCTCGCTTACGGTTTTCTTATTTTTGGAACATTTGTAATTACCATGGAGGGAACAAATAGGAATACTTGTGAAGTCTGAAAAGTCGGGAGAGAGCTCGGGAACAAGTGTTGACAAGCAGTGCACATGTTATCCACCCCCAACTCTGCCTTCTTCCAAGGGTTGAGAGGTTCCCGCACAAATGGTATCGTTCATTTCTTCTTACCTTATCTTGGTAGATCCTTCTTGTTCTTAATACAGTCATGTCTGTTCTGCAGATATGTATTGAAAAGCAGGATTAGGGGATTGCCAAGCAATACAGGGGAAATGAAATCAAAGTTAGAGGGGAGATTCAATCAGGTGGAGTGATTTACTTTCTTTGTAAGACTAGAACCGACACACTAGAGGGCAAGAGATAGCATTCTCAATAGCAAAATCAGTTGTAATTCTGTGTTGCCTGAAAAGAGTGGATCACCCATTGTGCCCACAAAGAAATTGGAAGTATCACCAAAGGCTAGACAGAAAACATCACCCCCGTTCCTAGGTTGGCAGTCTGCTTTGTCTGTCTTGGTTTTGCACAGGTTAGGAACGAGCCCAAGGTAGTTTAATATACAAAGAGCTGACTAGATGTCATGTGTGAGAGCCCCCATGCATGAACAGGTCCCCATTATACCATCAATCCAAGTCATGAACAGGCAAGCTTTTCATAACACAGGCAAACTGACATGTGGCTTTGTCCAGTAACTGCTTCTTCCCCCTTTCCCATGTATGTGCCTTTCAGTAAGTGACAAATGTTCTATTTAGAAAGAAAAACATGGGGTGACATTTTAGGTTAAGGCCATGAATAGCGAGGCGGCTTACAAGCAGTGGTAATCGGTTTCTCACTAAGTTAAGGCCTGTGAAGTGCAAAATCACATGTGTTGTCCTTCAGTGCCTGATGAAGGCATGCTCATTAGTTCATCTTTCTTCTGTCCCTCGATGGTGAAGAGCACCCGGTAGCTTTCTACAATTTTACTTACAGAACATTTGTCCTGTTTATATGGCTCCATTCTTACATCCTAACAGTGTCCCAGAGCTCCCACTTCCTGATCCATTACACCGTAAGTGAGGATTTTTAGGATACTCTTATTTTGAGGATGACACGGTTGGTGGACAGCATATTACACTGCATTTGTAAACTATAAGGATGAATTCTTAACTGTTTTATAAAGGAAACAGTATATTCCATATTTTATGCAAGATTTTTTTCCATAAATGTTTGCACAAATTCACTTGTGTATACCATGAGTATAAAATTTTCTAATGAAAAGGGAGTTACATAAATATAACACCGTATTTTCAAAAAAGGAGAAGAGAAGAACAAAGAAAAGGAAAGAAAAGAGTAATCCTGAGTTTCATGGCAAGAGAATAACCAAGGGACAAGGCATGCCTCTGTACCTACCTCTAGTGCCAATGTTTGATCTCTGTGTCTATCACAGTTAAGATTGGATGGGAGGAAAGTGTAGGGGCCAAGTTCAAGCTGGAGTTAGATGGGGAAATTTGTTAGGCAGATGCTCAGTCGATGAAAAGCCCAGAAGGGAAGAGGGAATAGTAAGTTTGAAGAGTTCAGTGGGGACCTGAGTTGGCAGAGACAGGGTTGGAGGGATAGCAGGTGGGGAACAGGTGAGGACGGCTCTGAATGATCCGGGCAAATAGCTCTGGGCTCGTGCAATGATGCTTTATCAGCTGGTGGGTGGTGGTGCATGGATAAGTTTGGCTCGTGGAAAGACCAGACCCCTCTCTCTAAGCAGCAAACACATTAACATCACACACCGAGCGAAGAATTTCATCCACTTTGGGACCTGTGGGATTGCATTCCACCCTGGCAAACCTTCCTATTTCTGAGACATAGTGATTTGTTATAAATTGTCATCTCCCAGAGACAACCTGACAACAAACAGGGCTAATCATTTCACTCTGAAGCGGGATAGATGGTGGAGAATAATTAGACGCAAGGCTGTAGGAGACTTTCTGCTATGAAGTGCAGAAGAATTTGCTTTGAAGGGAGAAACAATTAGGGATGGGGATTTACAGAAGGCTGTAAGAGGCAGGGGGTCTCTTATGTTTTATTTCCCAAAGCCAAGAAATTCCTATCAAATCCCTACTTAACTCATATTCTTAAGCTAGAGATCAAGCCTTTGAAGAATAGGCATCCCTTCAAATCAACCCACATGACATTTCTGGGATCAAAGAAAAGATAATGCTCTCTGGGCCCCACTACTTGAACTTCTTGACCCTGGCAGACCCCGGCTGACTTGCATAAGAGAAGGCGGGCTGGAAACAATTGTCTGAGATCCTTCCTTCTCCCTGGACAGAATGCCTTTTGGGGTTAAGAATAGATTCTGTTCTACAGCTCAGCCAGGGACTTAATTGGAATTCCTCCACCTCTCTCTAGTCAGTACTAGGAATTGAATCTAGGATCTTTGGAATGCTAGGCAAGTTCTCTACCACTGGGCAAGCTTTATCCCCAGCCCTCTTTATTCCTTTTTACCTTTTGAGACAATGTCTCAATAAATCGAGCAAATTGTCCTGGCACTTATTTTGTAAGTCCAGGCAGAACTTAAACATGTTGATCTTTCTGCCTTAGTTTCTTGAGTAGCCAGAATGATTATAGGCCTGAGTCACCATGTACAAGTCATTGTCTTGTGTTCATATTATAATTAGCACATTGCAATGACATTAAGAGGCATCATTTGGGAAAAAATATTTAACTTGTCTTTTTCATCTTAGACATATCAATGGAAAGGTGTGTGCATGCAATAATAGAGTGCCTTCTGCTGGGTGCCTAGGCATGAATGACAGAATTAACTTATTTCTTCCATATGCTTAAGTTGATACTTCTTTAAATATCATTTAAGAAAATGTGTGTGTGCATGTGCACATGTGTGTGTGTGTGTGTGTGTGTGTGTGTGTGTGTGTGTGTGAGAGAGAGAGAGAGAGAGAGAGAGAGAGAGAGAGAGAGAGAGAGAGAGAGAGAGAGATGTGAAAACTGGCCTGAGAGTTGCTGGAGACTCTGGTCTCTGTCTCCCATCTCTTAGCAGGAGTTAAGGATTGTGGGTATGCTGACTGCTGTGGACTCGAGCTTTATAGGTTCTTTGGCTCCCCACTTGGGTCTTCAGGTTTATGAGCTAGCACTTTTCCCATTGAGTTGCCTTGCCCATTCCTATCTGTACTTGGAGACTTCTCTCTATTTTTTTCCCCTAAGCATCATAGTTGAATCATGCCTTGGATGGCTAACCATCACACAGTGTCCGTTTTCTTTGAAGACAGACATATGTTTTGTTGTCTTATCATTAGTGATTAAGATCTCTTAATGATTTTCAGTTTCTAAGCTTTCGTTATCACCTGATGCTAAAATATCACATATTGACATCGTATTAACATACGTCATGTTATTACAGCTCTTATGTCTTCCTCCTCAGGTATTTCAATGCTTTCTTTCCTGGAAGCTAACTTGCTCAGCGGACAACTACTTCCCTCCTGTAACCTGTGCTCTTCTAGTCTTTCTTAATATAGCTATTTTTGTCCCAAGATATGAAGCAGATAATGTGCATCCCAGGCATCGTTAGTGAGAGCTGTTAGGTTTAATTCCTAAGGTATGAAGACTTAAAAAGGAAATACAGAAAAATAGGCATCACGAATTATGACAGCTGTAGGAATTTGTCAGCTATTCCTGTTCACAAGGATATATAACATCATTTCTACAAGACATAGAATTTGTCCAGACTGTCTTTCTTTAGAGTGTAGCTCCTCTCTCATTCTCTTTCCCAAATTGTAGCATTCACACGAAGTATTTGGCATCCTGTGTAGGAGCTAAGTATTGTCAGAATATTTTATTTCTTATTTTTGTCTCAGTGTTAAGTTGTTGTTACATCATTCTTCTGCAGACCAGAAATGTTTCCTTTACCATTGTTGTGTTTTATTGATTTACCATAATGCATGCAATTGCCCCTCCAGGTTGGACATGAACATGTGCCATTATAAACAGAAACTGAGCTATAACCTAGTGAACTTATGTTTTGTTTACTGCTCTAAAGGTGATGAGACCTGGGAAAATGGCTCCTAAAAGTGAGGTGGACTAAAGTCTCATGCAATAGCCAACTTTATTCATAGCATTCGACTATTTATACTGTGTGGATTAAGAAAGGTCATATGAATAATGTTCTCTTGCGTTCAAGCTGTATATAACCATACAGACAATCTGTATGTGCAAAACCATGGTTTTCCATAGAGGTTATTAGACAAATAATTATAACCAATTGTAATGAATAATCTGAAGTAAATTCACTATACCTGGGAGGGGCACAAAAGCACATTTCAAGGACAATCCCATGATTTTGAAGTAACATTTCACAAGAGTCTTATTTTCTTGGAGTTTTCTCACAAATACTCAGAACTCTCTTCATACAACTCTGTTCTTGGATTGTGTTTCAACAATTTTTGTTTTCATTTACTAAGGTTTTCATTAGTTGAAATACAAGGTCCAATTATAATGCATTTGATTCTTAACATATAGTGCCTAATTGTTCACAGAATAATTGCATATACATACACATACATACATACATATATGTATATATCTATATACATACACGCATTATATACATTATATATACATTTATGTAAATAACATCTAGTACTGTACTACATATCTGGTAACACCATGTAGCATTTTGCTTTCTTCAGAGTTCCACCAAAAGGAATGTCCTTAAGATTTAGGATTAAAACGTTTTTCATATTATAATACCAGGAAGGTTTTCAAAATATTGTTTCATGATTTAAAACTAAAGTAAAACAAGCAAGCAAACAAACAGACCTGATAGACTGGGGCAGAAGAGATAGTGTAGTGGTAATGACTGGATATGACCCTACAGAGGACTGTAGTTCACTTCTTAGTATACAAGTTTGCTAGCTCGCAGCCGTCTTTAACACAAGTCCTGGTATCTAACACCTCCTAGGCAACTGAACAGAATTAAAAATAAAATCAGAATGAAAATTAAATTGTGGCAACTAGGGGTTGGAGAGATGACTCAGAGGATGAGAGGATATAGTGCTCTTAGAGAGGACCTGAGGTTGGTTCCCACCACCCACAACCATAGTCTGAAGTCTTCTTGCCTCCATGGGTACCTGCATACGTGAGTGTATATGTCTCTCTCCCTCCCCTCTCCCTCTCCCCTCTCCCTCTCCCCCCTCCTCTCTCCCTCTCCCTCTCCCTCTCTCCCTCTCCCTCTCTCCCTCTCTCTCTCTCTCTCTCTCTCTCTCTCTCTCTCTCTCTCCCTCTCCCTCTCTCTCTCTCTCTCTCTCTCTCTCTCTCTCTCCCATACACACACATGCATGCACTCCCCCTACACACATGCACACACACACACACACACACACACACACACACACACACACACACAAATAAAAAATTACAGTGAGACTTTTTCTAACAAAGGAGAATGGAAGCAAAAAAAAATTAGGTCAGCTCTCATTTCTAGAACAACAAAAGCAATCACACAGATTTCAGGATGCAGCATAAACAGTGATTCTTCTGCATCCCCTCTCATTAACGTCAATATCAACGCTATAAAGCAATCCTCCACTTCCAGCTGTGACATCAGTAATCTCAGCTAACCTTTACTTTCAGGTGATTGGTTTCCTTTCCCATTTCCCTTGACAAACGACTTTAAATGTTCATTATTGTCCTTGAGGCCCATACCCAAACCTCAAGTCCAGAAATTCGCGTGGTAAATCTCTTTTTCACTTTGGGAGAGAGGGAGGAAAATTGAGTGGATTTCATCTGATTACCTTCAAGTCCTGGCATTTCTACTTTATATTTAAATTTACCTATTTGCCCCAGGTAGTTATTCCTTTCCTTTCAGTGCCTGGGGAATGAGCTGGTTTCTTTCCTTCTCAAGGGCAAAGCTTGCACACCACCTGTGCTCCAGACCTCATTACTCTTCTTATGGAATCTCCAGGTTTGCTCCTCACTTACCCTCAGTCTTCACTGAATGCCCATCCTGTCCATTTTCATTGATAACTTCCAAGGACAACCAGCCACCCTGATGTCTTCTTTTTCAAATTTTAATAGTAACAATAGCTCATTGGGCTGGAGAGATGGTTTAGTGATTAAGAGCAAGTACTGACTGCCCTTGCAAGGGACCCAAGTTTGGTCCCCAGCACACATGTGCGACAACTGTCTGTAATTACAATTCTCCCAAGGATCTAATGTTTCTGGTCCCCAATGTCACCTCTATTCACATACAAATACCCTGTACAGAAACACAATTAAGCATACAATAAATTTTGAAAAGAAAAGAAACCTTATTTCTTGTCAAAACTCTATGGCCTTAATGTACCCTATGACCATAAATGTGAGTTTTTCTTACTGTTGTATCTTGTTCTTGTATTTATGTCATTTTAAAATGACAATTCATAATTGTATATATGTATGGGAAAGACTGATTTTTTTCTAATGCATGTATTGCAAAGTAATTTTGTGAATTCTTCCCATTTACTCTTTTTGGTTTTAATGCTAACTTTATCTTTATTCTTTCATACTGGAAAGAATTACTCATATTAGAGTTTTCCTCTATTTTTAATTAATATCAAAATAATTAACATTCATTAATAATTTTAGTTATACCTTTTGATGATAGATGGGGTTTAAAATGTTAAAATTAAATTCTTTATCCTTTCCTGATCACTTAGGCTAAGAAAATTGTGTATTTAGATTGCATTCATTTTCATGTGTGTGTGTCTGTGTGTGTGTATGTGTCTGTGTGTGTGTGTGTGTGTGTGTGTGTGTGTGTCTCCAAGTGTGCACTACAGAGAGCATGTGGAGATCAGAAGACAACTTACAAGAGTTGATTTTCTCTTGTCACTCT
The DNA here is from genome assembly GCF_011064425.1 of Rattus rattus. NCBI lineage: Eukaryota > Metazoa > Chordata > Mammalia > Rodentia > Muridae > Rattus > Rattus rattus. The sequence continues at coordinate 27,634,864 of NC_046160.1, read as the reverse complement.
GAGAGTCTCTGAGACTTGAAACTCGGGTGGTCAGGTTTGTCAGAAACTGCCTTTCTCCCCTGAGCCTGTTTGTAGTACCATTCTACCTTATTAATGTGAATGTAGCCACATGTTTCTATGAACATAGACTTGATCATGTTCCTGATATTCTAAAGTTGCGTTTTGACATGTTGAATGGAAGTTTGGAGATTTTCTTTTTTTTTTTTTTCATATATATTTTTTTTCACCACTGAGTTTTCCTTCCCCATGTCTCACATCTGTTCATCATATTTATTCTTGTGTACAAACCTTCTTAATCATAACATACTGATGTTTTGTCCCTCAGCTTTTCATCATAGAATCTGTTTAGCCTGTTGCTCTCAGGACAGGTTTCAAGGCTCCTTCTTGCTTAATAGTTTGTTCCTTAATTGTGTAGAGGAATTATGGTTAAAACTAACATTTGTCATTTTAGAAAAATCATCGCCACGAAAATGGAAAACAATTTCCTTACTGAAAAAGCATCAAGGCAGAAAGGGATGTGTGTCACAAAGACCTGAGAGACTTTCCAAGATAAAGACGCCTTATCTGCTTCTACAGTCACAGAACTGACATGGAGGGGAAGGTCTAAAGATGAACAATAGGCAGTGCTCAAGCAATAGGGCACAGAATGCAGTTTGTTCACACAATGTATCCTAAACTCATTTGGTAATTATGGTAACTAGATGTGCTAGTTCATTGTCTTTAGAAAAAGGAAACATTCTTTTGCTTTTCTAAAGATTCTCGCATCTCTGTGACAGAAGGTATTTTTACTACCAGGTGAAAATTCCATCCACCTACTCTAGACCCTGTCTTAGTTACTTTTCCATTGCTGTGAGATAGTATTCTGACAAAAACAACATCAAGGGAAAGTGGCTCACAGCTCAAGAGTTCCCACCCATCATGGCACAAAACCTTAGATGCCTGAAGAAGTCAGGTGATAGAGAATGATGGCTGAATAGTGCACATCTCACAGACTCCTTTCTGGGCAGTGCAGTCTACCTTGTCCAGAAAATGTTTCCATGCACAATTAAGATGTGGCTACTGACATCAGTTCATTTCCTGAAGATAATCCACATGTGCTTGCATAGAGGCCCATCTCACAGAAAAGCCTAGATTATTAAGTGACCAACTCACCCTAAATATCACAGGCTCCTAAGAGTCTACAAGACTAGATGACGGGACCCTTCTGACCTCTCTGCAGGCATTTCTGTGAAATATGAATAAGTTATTGACAAAGAAATTCCTGGGAGTAAAGCTAGAAAGGATCTTACTAAATCCTTTAAAAGATTTACATATATTATAAACAGAGAAATAAATTGCAAGTACTTGTTTTTTAAGCCAAATGTTTTTTTTAATACGGTATAAAAAGGATGGCAGTCTATTTTCTAGTTTTCAACAGAAAGAATTAAGTTTCTCACTTTAATTTGTCTTTGCCCTCATGGTTCTGATTGTACCCTCATTTTTAAAAGTCTGTAATTGGTTGTGTTGTTTTATTTGTTTTGTTTTTCTTAGCAGTCTGTTCTCATTCTATAAATGTCCTCACAATTAAAGTATTATAAAAGGACTTCTTTGGTTGTATCTTCAATATTTCTTTCAGTTCATCAGGTTTAATTTGGTCCCTTGCTCCTGTGGTTTTCCTAGCATGCTTTTTATGCAGCCTCTGAGTCTGTATATGGATGCTTCGAGTATAGAAATTTGCCTTTGGGCATTGTGGTGGCTAGCTTTATGTAGCATTGACATATGCTAGAGTTCTCTGAAAGGAGGAAACTCGACTGAGAAAATACGTCCGTAAGATACAGCTGTAGGGAATTTTTTTACTTTGTGATTGATGGGGGAGGATCCAACCCACTGTAGGTGGTGCCATTTGTGACCAGTGATCCTGGATTCTATAAGATAGCAGGCTGAGAAAGCCATGGGGAGGAAGCCAGTAAGCAGTAACCCTTCTTGTCCTCTGCATCAGCCCCTGCCTCCAGGTTTCTGCCCTGTGTGAACTCCTGTCCTGCTGTCCATTGATGATAAACAGTGGTAATATGCAGGAGTAGGACAAATTCATTCCTCACCAAGTTGCTTGGTCATAGTGTTTTGACACAGCAATAGTAACCCTAAGATAAATTGGTACCAGAATAGTGGTGTATTTCTGTGAAAGACCTGACCATATTTTGGAGGATGGTGGGAACTTTGGGCTAGGAAAGCCATTGTGTTAAGAACTCAGTGTGTCATTATTTAGGAACTTGAGAAATAAGAATTTTGAGAGCAGTGCACATAATGGAGGTCTGGCTTGTGAAGGTTCAGAAGAAAGTTTAAAGACTCTGTGAGCACGATTGACTCTTTTGAGTTGAAAATCTGAGATTCTACTTAGCCAGGGCCAAAGAATCAGTTGCAATCAACAAGAGACCAGAGACAATAAAATAAAACTTTGTGTTACTGGAACAATAGATGCTGATAAGCTAGAGCTAAGAAATTAGTGTTGATTAAGAAGAGAACAGCATCATTGCAGAGAAATTGGAAAGTATTTTCACAAGAGTCCATACATTCAAACTGTGTTCCAGAGGTAGCTAAGGGTGTACCTTGTACATGCAACTGAAATTGGTAGTTGTAAGAATCACCCATGTGGTACTGGTTTAGAAGGCATGAATCCTGGTGTTCCTTGGATTATAAAAGTTTAGACACCCTACTCTTCCAGCCCAATATGACCACACTGGAGAGAGCAGAGGCATGTATAGGTCTCCCATTTTTGTGTATGTGTGCTCGTGTGCACACGTTTGTGTGTGTGTGTGTGTGTGTGTGTGTGTGTGTGTGTGTGTACACGTGCACACGTGTGCGTGCACTTTCTACCAATCAAATGTGGAGATCAGAGAACAGCCTCAGGCATCAGCCCTTGCTTTCCACCTTGGTTGAGACAGGGCTCATCTGTTCGTACTGTTGTACAATCCAGCAGTCCAGTGACTTTCTAGAGTTTCCTCTGACTCTACCTCATATTTCATTGAAATAGCATTGGAATTACAGGTATGTACTATAAGCTCCTTATTTATGTAGGCTGCAATGATCTCAGCTCAGGTCCTCATGCTCAAAGGAAGAGCTTTACCCACTGAGATGTATCCTAAGTCTGGCCCCACAATTTCATAACAGTTGAAGACCAACCTTCTTGACAGTTTGTATTAGCTGTGCCTCACTCCTGTATGACTTGGCATTAGGTGTCTGTGGAGTCCTTGATATTCTACCGTCTTAAGGCTCAGGAGTCTTGTTACTTCCTCCACTCCAGGTCTGTGATCTGCCCAAACTCCTCAGTACCCTGTTAGTGGAAGCATCCAACCCCACTCTTGCACCAGGAAGTGTTCCTGTCATGTCTTAGAGATTACTCTGGAGTTATTTTGTAAAAAATGGATTATTCATTGTCACCTCTGAAAACTTTTGTTGAGTTGAACATCTTCTGGCTTCTGAGATGCCTCACTTTATACAAGGGGCTTAGAAACCTGGAGTGGCACTTCATTTCAAATTCAGACTTCTTCTTTTGCATTCTAACATGAATCTGAGAGATTTATCCCTAGAGTTTCAGAAAACAAACAACAAGAAGAACAACAAGGACCATACAACCTTTCACGGGACTTTCAGAAATGGAATTATAGACTAATCCTCATTCCTGCCCTCTATTTATATTCCTTGGTTGGTTTATCTCTTATATTTCTCTGTTTATAAATTAGGTTAGGGCTGGAAATTTTTACTGATGGGAAACAGATGGGTTGCTAGTAAATCTTGCAGTTATCTGTATTAAATTTGGTTAAGTTTTCAATTCAATTAATCTCACAAGAGCCTCTTACTTGAACCTGTAGTCTGATAAGCTTTGTGCTATGTTTATGTGCAAAGTCAATTTCACTGTGAAGGAACTGATATGTACGTGTATAAGTAGATATATTGTACATTGTTCTATGTAATTCAGGGTTTTTATGCTAGTACGTGGAAATTTGCTTGTATATTTGTGCCTACTCATGCCCTAAAAATCAAATAAATCCATGTATCATTTATGTAAGTATTATGAAGCATATATTAATTAAACCAGCATTGTATGTATTAATAAGCTGTCTTTGAAATCTTAAAAGCTTAAAATGTAAAAAAATAAATCAATATTTTACTTACAAAAGGTCTAATTGGTGACTGCATTTGGGAATATGAAGAGAAGGTGTGCATAAAGTTATTTAGAAACTCAGTTTAAAACATCTACATGGCCTGGAAAGAGGGCACTAGGTGCTCTTTAGAAGAGAAGGGTATAGTTCCTAGTACCTTGATGATGGCTCCCAACATTCTGCAACTCGAGTCCAGAAGACCTACCCCTGTCTTCTGATCCTGAAAGCACTGGTTACACAGGTGGTGCTCAGACATATACAGAGGCAAAACACCCATATCCATAAAATAAATTTCAATATTTTTTTAAAAAAGAAGTAAGAAAATGTCAATCACAATTGATATATGGTATATGGAAAGTCGCCATGAGCCAAAGAATTCAAGAAGCAGATCACACATGCACAACGGGGGGTTTGGGGGGGGTAAGGTAGGGTGGACTGGTACAGAAATGAATTGTGTACCTTTAGATATGTGGCCATGAAGTTGACCTGCATATTTCCCTCGAATACATGGAAGAAGGGAGATGGCGGATGGTTGGCGGGAAGATTGGGGAATGTAGTCCAGCTGAAGGAAGGAAGGATAATCCCCTGACTGTCAGTGAATACGCTGTGTTCTGTACCATCAGCCTCTGCCAAGTAGGGTGCACATCTGGCCAAGGGCAGAGATTGTGTGGTTCATTCAGGCTCAGCTTCTGTTTTTCTCGACTAACTTTAAGTCTCATCTCCATTTGTTTTAATAAAACTTTCCTAATCAGACCAGCTTGGGAAAATTGACCAGACTAATACATACAAAGTCAGAGTGGAAATGGATACTTACTCAGTAGGTGGCTTTTCTCAAATTCTCTGAGCACCAATGATCAGTATATGAGAATGTATTTTCTCTTATTAGCCTCTGTAATGAGCCACCAGTCAGCAAGGAGGCAGTACATCAGTTGGTGGGTTGCTTTTTTTCTGTTTAGTTTAATGAGGAGAGGGAGAGAAGTTATTTTGTTGATGTCGTAACCATTAGGCAACTGCAAAGCCTTTCCAGGATAAATAGGAGAAGACAGGAGGAGAGAGTGGCAAGGGCCGTTTTCTAGCCTCATTCTTCTTGGCCTGATTCTTAATGTAGCAAATAAATTCATGGCAAAGTTTGGATTTACTTCTGAGAGGAAACAAAGACCTAAGTAATGAATACAGCACTTGAAGAATTAGAATGAAGAAAGATTAAATGTGTATACTTTTTCCTCTTGGCAAGGAGACTAGGATTTTATTTTTCCCGTTTTCCAGTTGCCTGGCATGGTTGTGCGGATGAATCAAGTATGTGAAATTTAAGAAATGGCATTTGAAATCTTAGTTTGCTTTTTTACAACTATTATGCAATTGGGACACGACCTACATTTCTTCAGCCTCAATCTCTATATCCATTAAATTGGTATAGCTGTGCTTATGTGGGCCATATTTACATAACAAAACTGAAAAATTACACACCTCAGATTGCAGCACCTGCCTCCTCGTAAGTACTTTGGAAATGCTGGTTCTTTTGGCATGAGGAATGAGGAGCTTTCTTAAATATGGAATAATAGTCCCAGAATTTGAAACCTTTCAAACTGGCTTTTCAATGGTTTTTTAAAACTCTTCTACATCCTTAGTTCTCATACCCCAGTGTTACCAATGCATCTAACTCATAAATCTGTCTTTCATTCTGCATGGAGGATTTGTCCAGAGTCCTTAGAGGATGATTGAGTCCTTACCCTAACATGCTGCAGGATTTGCGTGTAACCTGCCCATAGCCTCCCATGTACTTCAAATCATCAGTAGATGAATATTATAATACATAATCAATGCAGTTGCTATGTACATAATTATTTTTCTATTTTGTTTAGAGTATGGTGATTGAAGATCCACAAATTGGCTACAGGTGCATCTTTTTCAAATATTTGGGACCTGTGGTATAACTAGCTAAGGAGGGCCAGCCTGACTGCCTAGAGCCTCCTGTTACATTCATCGCCTTTTGTATTCTGTTCTTTTAATTACGCTGAAAAGTTATCACTGGACGAACTGGGTTCCCTTCTTTGTTCTTCCTACATGCCAAACCTGAACGTGTGACTCCAGGAGCTGATCTGGGTACCAAAGGGATCGAGAATGGCAAGAGGGAGTCCCACTTGCCAATAGCACCCAGAGATCTGCTTTGTCTTCTTAGTGAGATTAGATCCAGTCCAGGAAAACCATAATAGTTCTGGAACGTCTGGTTGAAAAGGAATTTTGGGTTCAACTTAGAAGAACAGAGGGGATGGGATCAAATGGAAGATTCCCCTCCTCTTCTACTTTTGTATACATTTGTTGGGCTTCAGGGAAGAGGAAACCTGTGAAGGGGTTCTTCCCAGCTCTATGAGATTAGAAAAGAAAAGTATTGGGGGACAGGAAGAGGGAACATCAATTGCGATGTTAAGTAAATAAGTAAATACATTAATAGAAAAAAAGTAGGAACTGAGACATGTACTCAGGAGTAGATAGTAGTTGAGGAATATTTATATTTTTGAGGTTAATTTAAAAAATAAAACTGCTGTTCTGCACATTAATTTGTAGTTCCTGTCCTTTTCTTTCCTGCACCACATGCACCAGATTTGGTAATTAACTTCTTTAAGCCGAGTTCAGCAATTTATTGGGCTTAGCTTGCAGTCCAGAAGTGATCACATACATACCCTGACAAGACTGTCTTAATGAGTCTGAAGCCAGGAGCCAGATCCCTGGTTGAGCTAATTCTGCAACTTAAGGCCCCCAGCCAGTAGCTGGGAATTATCGCAAATGGACCCTGACTCTTGCCACCTGCACAACAGTCCCTCTACATACACTACGTCTAGGCATTAGGTAGTGGCACATCAGTGAAATTACTTCAGAAAAATATTAGGTATTTTAATTGCATTTTAGGCTAAAAAAAAAAGGTACAGATCTGCAATATTTACTGCCCTGTACAACGGGAGAAAGCACAGCATATAATATTGTAGCAATTACAAAGGTCAAAAGATGCTCTCTCCTCAGGCCATTTTATGGCACAGGGAAGCAGCTCTTCTGAACACATAATGAACAGGACCATCTTCCGTTTGGATTGGGAAGAAACCTCCAGCTCCCAGCAAAGGTGTTCTAATGAGATACCGTATTAGCGTAATAGTGCTTTCAAAGCAATCACCAGCATGATGATGGTTCCCTGGGCAGGTCCCATCCACCAGCCTTATTTGTAACAAGATGAAGGGATGTTTGACAGGGAAGATTTGTTGTCATTGGGGAGGAAACTAGAATGTACACCACTGAGCCCAGAGAACTACTGTCCCTGCCTAAGGCTTTCAACAACTGTAATGGACACGGAGAGGAAAGCATCCTTAATGTTAGAAAGATACCTTGGCAAGTTTCTGGGTATATGGACACAAAATGTGTTTTCTTCGTGCTTAGACTCTACATGAATCAGATCATCACAGTTGGCATAGTGGTTGCACAGGAACCAAGGCCACTTACAGGACCCAGGGCTTTTATCTAACTTGTCAGTGTCACAAGAATAGGAACAACCTAGTCACTTAAGTTCCTGGCAGGTTATTCAGGGCACATTTTCAGATAAAACCCTGACTTCTGAGATGGAAATAAAGCAAGAGAAAAAGGAAGGGTCTTGTGTACGTTCTCAGGGGCAGGAGCTTTTTTTGAAGAAGTGAACTATTTGGCTTTCACTATGCGATTTTGTTGTTTTGAGAGAGGGTTTCACTATGCAGCTCAGGTTGGCCATGCACTCAGAGTGATCATCTTTCTGTCACCTGGGTGCTAGGATTACAGATGTTCATCACCAGGCCTAGTCCACATACTGTATACATCTCAAGAATGGACACTGAGTTCAAAGCATGGTCAGAGACTGCTTGACCCTGCTCTGAAAAGCAGATTTCCCTAAGCTCTGTAGGTTGACCCCAATAGAAGGAAGCACTCTACAATTTTCAAGGTGACACAGTAACTTACTCTTGGGGCCAGCTTAGACATAATGTGTTGGTTGGGCATGAAGAATGAGGTTGTTATGCAATCTTCAAAAGTAAGTAGAAGTTTGGAGAGGTGACAGAAGAAGCTAACAGAAGAAGCAAAGTTGCCACAGAGAAATGAACGTAGTAGATTAGTAGAATGGCAAAGGCATTGTCAGGATGATTCAGTTAAATAGCTCGTTTCCTTGGTCTTGTCTTCTAAGCCACAAGTTTTCAACCTGTGGGTCACAATCCCTTTGGGAGTCACATATCAGACCTCCTGCATACCAGATATTGACATTATGATTAAGAACAGTAACAAAATTAAAATGAAGTAGCAATGAAATAATTTTATGGGCTTGGATCATCACATTAGGAACTGTGTTAAAGGTCACAGCATTAGGGAGGTCATGAACCATAAGCCAAATCTTCCCAGCATCACACTATCCCAACTGTCTTCTCTTTCCACCAAGAAGTTTGTTTCTGTTGCCTTGGTGTTCTCTAGTCCCCTTTTCATGTTTTTAATGTTAGAAGCATCCATGTGTTTTCTCTCAAGCAATTGTGAATTCAGAGGACGGAGTGAGATGCCCTCCTTTGTCTTTTCATAATCTTGGAGATTAATCACTAGTTAGTATGTGAAGGAATTTTTAATGAATGACTATATTCCCCTCAGCCACAATTTGTTCTCGTGTGTCCCCATACTCATTAACCTCAGAGTTTTCTCCATGTCTTTATTCCTCCTGTCTCTTTCCCATGCTATTTGAAACATCAAACTTAACTACATCTCAATTGGAAAGCTCACTACTCAGGCCTGAACCCCACGCTTCCTCTAACTTAGTTTCTCTTATATATATTTTTATGCAAATTCACTTATACAAAGCATTGGGTACATGAGATCACTGGCTTAGGCTGAGCTACTCCTAAAACTAAAACATTCAGAAATTCTTAGTTTCCAAATTTCAGTATTGATGCAAATGCTCTTAACCCCAATTATGGAACTTTGGAGAATAAAAAATCTGATTTCATTACAATGGCTGAGGACCCACATTGCAAACTTTCAAGACCATTTTAAATTCTGATTTTTTTCCCCTTGCTCCCTTCCAGCTTAATCAAGGATTCGATTCCACCTGTCAAGTCCATGTTCTACACTTTTTGGGGTCAGTAAGAAAGTTATGAATATTGAACCAAGGGGGCTACTCAGCACAGAGTCAGTGGGAAGGCTCTCCAGACAAAGAAGAAACTTGGAGAGGTGACATTCATGGGTTATACATGGGTTCAAATAGTCACAGAGTAGTTTAAAACACATGTTTTCTGGCTAACAATTTGTCATTGATCAATAACCTTTTAAATGCTTTTCTAAAACCATGATGCACCTACTTCAAGAGCTTTTTATCTGGACAACAAGAAAACTAATGTAGTAATCTGATGGTTTTATTCACAGTGTTCAACAAAGGGCATCATCATCTCAGTTTTCAGATCTTTGATATAGTTAGTAATAACTGGTCAGTCACTCAGTATTGGACAGCCATTGGGTTTCTCAACAGAAAATGATGGAGTTTCTGCTTAAAACTTGGGAAAGCTCCCAATTTCTACCTTACTGATAGTGCCTGCCCAATTGAAGTGTAATATCCATGCCAACATTTGTTACTTTGTACTGTTTACCCATCAATGATTCAGGACAATTTTATCTCTTTTATAGAATAGTTTTGATTTATAGCTTGCTAGCTCTGTTGTTGAAGAATATCTACGTATGGAGAGCTGCCCATTTTCTAGTCTGCTATCAGCTTTGCAAAATTTAAAATCCTTGTTGTAGGATTTCCAAATATTGAAGGTTTCTCAAAGAACGTCAAATATTTATTTGTGTACTTTTTAGAAATAGTCAAGCAAAATATGATGGTTAATTTACGAAACACTCATATTTAATATAATAAAAATACTTATACAACAAATAAATAATGTTCCTAAGTCGAGAATTCTGAAAGATCCATTTAGCTTAACAGCCATGGTCAGGAAACCAGCATTTTTTAAATTACTTTTCTATGCAATAAGAGAATTAACAGAAGGTTCCCAAAGTTTAATTTCATCTTAAAATGCCTTTATATAGTATGTCGAGCTACTATAAACAGTCGGGAATCCCTTTCAGTTTACTTGATATCTATAGTGTAGACAGCTAGCAAGTCCTTTTTAACTTAACTTGGTGTCTATAGAAATGGGATCTTTACTGATAAGGAACAGAATCACATTAAAGCCTATTACTTTCAAGAATGTTGCTAAAAGTGTTGCCTCCTTTATGTAGAGAGCAGATCAGCTTAAGAAAGAGGAAATAGTACTCGGCAGTCCCAGCAAAGCCGCCAATCAGCGAGGCCATTTAGGGATTTGATGCTAGGTTATTTCTGGCTGATGACTTCACATGTCAATGCTCTCACTGAAATTTTTAAATTCTCACGATAAAATAGCAGCACAATAAAGCACAGGATGCATCACATGTGCTTGTGGTATGTCTCTGACATACTTGGGGATCCTCATTCTTCTTCATAACCGTCACACTTCCTGTGCCAGCAAGGCATTGGGGGATGGAATAGCGAAGAAAAGCAATAAAATTGCCTCACAACTCATAAAGATCAAGGGTTACATATATCATATTTCTAATTGGAGGAAGGAAAAAGTTTTCCTAATCCTCCACAAATTATTTCTCTTCAGTTCCCCTAGGCTTTGATTGATAAACTCATGCCTAAGAATTTCCTTTGGAAAGTCTTTTCCATTCACCACAAGAAACTAATTGTTTTTCCCGATTATGTATAAAAAGGCAGTGTTCTCAACTCTCCATACTGAATCAAGGCTTAGAAAAATGTTGTTCCGCAGGCACCATCTAGGCCTTGGAAATTGGCTTTTATAAACTGTTCTCACAGCAGAACTGTCCTTATTTAAGCAACCATTAAGGAAGCATTTGGATATGTTAGTAAAATCAGCCTTTTATTCCCATCATATAAGTCACATAAAGGAGCTAATGCTGCAAACATTCTTCACCATGCCCTGACCAAAGCATCATCCTCATCCTCTCCACAGTCCCAACACTCTCTGGATACTGACTAAGCCAAGAAATACATATTTAGGATGAGTATAATGCTTCTGGTGTCAGGCCACCTGCATCCATGAAGACAATTATGTACCTTGAAGCAGCTCTCTTGCCCCACCCACTACCTCTCCAGGTTTCTTATCTGATTGTTCAGGCTCCTGAATATGGGGATGCTGTCCCAATAGGCAAGGTCACTGCGTTTTCCAGAGGATACATCTACAGATGCCTTATTCCTTGAAGCTGTTTAGCTCAAGGCCCAGACCTGGAGAAATTGACCACTCCTTATTCACTTTGTCATTCACTGATAAGGAAAGGGTCTTTGTTCTCCAGGAGATAATCTGTAGCAAGATAGGAAGATTCACATGAAGCAGCTGGGGAGGGCATGCAATGAAACCAATGTCCAAACTCCTCTGAGATGGCCCTGTGTTTTATAGGCTCATATTCAACTAGGGATAAAGTAAGTGACTTCATGCTGCCCGTCAGTGTTACTCTAAAACAGGTGTATAAAAGCCACCATGGGTTGACAGCAATCACCGCTAAGACAACCTAATACAACGCCCACCCACCCACCCAAGAAGGTTTTTCTGATTTAAATTATAGTTGAAGATTGAGAAAATTTACAGTATTACAGCAAGTTAACAACTCCTTGGGCACCTGTTCACATATGTGCATACAAGCACATGGAGACATACACACACACACACACACACACACACACACACACACACACACACACACAAGTAACATAAATAATAATGAAAAACAATGCATTTTCATAAATTTAAAACTGTCCCTGTTCAAATTTAGTAGCTATTGATTTGGTAGCCATTGATTCATTAGGTTTATTTGATGTGAATTTCTTAGTTTGTGGGGTTTAATATTAGTTGCGTTTTGTTTCATTCTTTATTATTTAATGAAAAACATAATTAGGCAAATGAATTTTGCCTTTTATAAAGCTCTAACCACACCTGAAAGAGACCCAATAGCTGTGATGAGATTAGCGTGACACATAACAATCTTCCTGTAGTTAAATTTAATAACTTGATGCTGCAGATTTGATTTAGCTTCTGAGCTGAATATGATTTGGCAGAGATTTTGTTTTATTTACAAGTGATTATATTGGTTTTGAAATCATTTTGTAATAAATTTCTGGTTTATTATACTGTGCATAGGGAATTTACGACTATAACATACTTTGGTTGTAGGTAAACTAAAGTGCCTCTTAGAAGGCATATTTTATATAAGGGATGAACCGATATCGTCCCCTGGCTTAATAGATTAATTCCATTGTTCTAGTATTAAATTTGTCATATTTGATTTCTTAAACTGCGTAAATAATGTGGTAATATTCATTAGTCTTTTACCAACAGTGCAATCTCTCACTCTTTTCTTTAACATTGCTAGCTGTATTTCAGACTTTTATTGTATACATTGGAATGGAATGAATTCGGAGGAATCACCTAAGTCGGACGCATTGTCCTATATAGCACATATTGCCATTCTCCAGAGTTAGTATTTTTCATAATTCTATTGTTATTTATTAGATCCTTCCATCTTCTATATTTCTGATATTATTTACTAGGTTTTTGTTTTTATAAATCTGCTATTTTGATCTTGAAATACCTCTGGCACTAGTCATAAATTGATGATTTTAAAAAGTGAATCTAACTCTTGGTCTTGAGAGTAAGTTCAATTGTATTCATATTAGTAATGGATATAATTTTATTTTCACAAATCTTTTTACAAAACTACAGTTAAAGCTATAAAAGAAAATTATGCAAACATTATCTCTAATGTCCAGTGACTTTTTCAAGGGACTTTCTCCATGGGAAAGCTGCATAGCTTTCGCTGTATTGCTTAGTCAAAGGTCACCACCTTTGGCTTTTTTTGAAAAGCTTGTCTTTCTTCTTTCTGGATGCTTCTCTTCTCCATAGAAACATAAAACCCAACTGGTTTTGTACATTTCTGATTCTTTTTTTTTAAATAGGGTTTTTTTTTGTTGCTATAACTTTTCCAATTTATTCATTTACTATCATTTGATGTTTATATTATGCTGACTGTCAACATGAATTGATCACACATGTATCTTTATGTCTAAAACTAACATTTTTTTAAATTTAAATGAGTTATTAGGAGTCACAGGACATCTACCTCTAAATATGGTCCAGAAAAGCAAGTGAGAATGAAAAGAAAAAAGTAAAAGAGACCATGAAAGAAATACCAAACTTAAATCACTTCTATGGAGGCACCCTCAATTATCTGGGTCCCATGGCTGACCTTTTATTCCTGACAAGAATGCCAGCTTTCCTTGTCCTTGTCCTAAGGTGCTCATGTGTTACAATCTATCCACTGATGCACAATTACCTCTATGATGTGTTCTAGGATGTTTGTACTTTCTAACCAACGGAAAGGAATGCGCTTGGTGTAGTTTCCTTTCTGAGGCCCCCTGGCACATGAACTTGCTTGAAACTTTAATACATTCTTAAATACAACAGAAATCCACAAAACCAGCAGGTGGGATTGAATCCTGGAAATGTGCTTCTGCATAAACACCCAAAGACTCTTGCTGGGAGACTTCTTATGACAGAAGAGAAGCAAGCTTCCAGTTAAAGCCTTGTAAACTGAGTCTTCCATATGCATGGTTAACTGGTACCTTGGAGAACTTTATTACTATTCAGGGCATATCATGAGACAGAACAGGATAAATGAAATAGATATTTTGCTTTGTTTCTTCTTGGTTTCTTCAGATACAGGGTAGCCTTTGTACATTTTTATCAGAGAAGCCCTCTGTCCCAGGGCTTTTCTTCATCTGTATTTCCAACCATCCACCGTGACCTGATTAGCAAATCAGGAAGTGGGGTGGTAGGGTGGTGAGCAATTTCTATGTGGTATTAAAAATAACATTCCTTCGACTAATTCAAATAAATGAATTAAGAGATACTTATTCTCCCTTAGTGCATCGCCACAGTAAGGTCCCAGTGGCCAGACCCACTGGAGAGTTAGCTTCTAGCCATGTGTACTACAGAACAAAAGATCCAGACGCAGCTCTAATCTCTGTAACTGGAGAAATTAGATGAATCTAGGAGCATAGTGATCCCCGGGGAGTCAGTCTTTCCCCACAGTACTGCATAATCTTGGATTTTCAGGACCTGACAGCAAAGAAAAATTTGGCGTTAATTACTAAATTATTTAATTAGATTAATTTTACTTTGACTTGTTATAATTATTGGCCCACAATAGTGTCAGGCATTTTACTGAGCGATGAAAAGCTAACAAATGTTCAAAGTGGACACAGATGCACTGGTTTTTGTACTGCTGAGAAGGTCTATAACCATAGTGATTATTGGAGAGACTGGAGGAGGGGGGAAGTGGGAGGGAAGGGAAGAGAGGGGAGAGGAGAATAGGAGAGAAGAAGAGGAAAAGGGACAGGAAACTTGGTCCACAAGGCCCATTTTGAGGTGTAATGGCTTCTCACTTATTTGGAGGTATTCTTGGTACTCTTAATGTGAATAAAATTCATGAAACAAGTCAACACTAATCACATTGCACTTTTTTATCACATATACTATATATTTATGAGGCTATCATTCACAAATTAACTATTTTGAGCATGTAAATATACTTGACACTGCTTTTCCATAAAGTATTATATTTTTGTTCAGTATGAATTGTACACACAGTAAATACAATGCATATACCATATATATTATCAGATCTCTTTAATGTTCAAGCGTAAGGAATTCAATTTGAATTATACAATGCACAAAAGCTTCTATAGTTAGCACAATATTAACAACTAAACATTTGCACTCCAGGTACATAGGACTGATGTCTGCATACTCAGCAGTAGCTGTTTCCCAAGCCCTCTGTCATCTTTCTCTCACCTTGACTTCTTTCTGCTATCATCAGTTCACTTCCAAGAATTCTTAGTGTATGGCTCTAGGTTAGAACTAGCCACCAGAGAAATTTCTGCCAGCAATTTTTGTGTTCAGGATTTGAGCACATATCTGGCTGCTTCTTATGTCAACATGAGATTTTAGTGGCTCACCTTGCTAGCCACAGGCAGTATCCACATGGGCAGTGCCACCAGAAAACTCCTGGAACACATTCTCTTGTTTCCTCAATTCCCAAGTCAAGCTCCAAGAAGAACAATGCCACTAGTTACTTCAGAAAGACACACAAATAATCAGAGTCCATGGCTTGAGAGCAACCAGAGATTGTTTTTCTGTTCATCAACATGGCTTGCAGAATATACACTACTATTCTTCCTTGTCCTCCCTGGATCCTCAGATATTCCTCTTTCTCTATGATGTAGATTTCATTTCCCATCGTCCTGTACAAGAGCTGTGTATGCAGACTGCTTAGGAAGATCTTTGCATCATAGTCAACACATTATAATCAATACCTCAATCAGTGTTAGTGCAAGGGGACACTCAAAAACTCTGATTGACAGACTTTCTGTTTAATATAAAATAAGAAGCAGACATATTTTCTGTAATTTTGGAATGAATGAATTAGCAAATGAATGTGATAAGAGTATATTCTTGGTTTTCAGTTTATTAACGTTCCCTTTTATAACACATATTCTTATTGACCCATCTACCTATTTGCACACTCATGTTACAGAGTGTGACATTTTTAAAATTGCGATGGGAGCAACAGAAAGTAATGTCTAGGGCTCTCTTCCACATGCACCTATCACTGAAGTGGAAGATGACGTAAGAACTGGGAATACCATTTTGTAACTGACTTCTAACACGGGGAAATGTAGACTCGCTTTTCCAGTTGGAAGTACTAGAGAATTCTTAGCAGTCGAAAAGTCATTTCCTCGGCAATGAAGCAGCATGAAGCACTCTAAATGGCTGCATTAGAACACTGATTGAGAGTCCGCTAATTTCTCTCGTGAATTTTCCTCTGAAATCTCAGCTGAAATATAACAAAAATTAGGGCAATTTTCTTTCCTTTCTCCAACCAATATCCTTCTGGGAAACCTTTCATTTATCTATTTTCCCATACAGTCTGTCAAACTAGACGCATACTTGATCAGGTTTATCCACCTGCATTGGGCTTAACTCCCTCTTTGGGCTGCCATTACAAGTGCTACAGTGGTGTTTGCGTCTCAGGTTCTGCCTGTCAGTGGTCTGGAACTCCTGCAGGAGCCCTGGCCAGATTCAAGGTCATGGCACTGGAGAGTCGAGTCATTTTCCCTCTCAGTCTCCATTCTGTTGTCATTTCCGCGGACTCCCACTCATTCATCTTTCCATCGCTGAACTGGTCTCTGTCACAGAACACAGTGAATTTTCCATGAAAAGCGCCAACCCTGTGAATATCCTTCTGCTTTGTCTTCAGAGATCACTCCTACTTCCTACAGTGCATGATATCTTTGTCTGACTTTCAGGCACATACCTTTGAGTAAAAGCGCCAGAAGCAAATGCCATTCCTTTTCTTTTATCAATAGTCTTTCAGAGTTTGCACAAGTGACTCGCTTCTCAGCTGCTGCTGAGCAGTATAGAGAGCACGGGGAGATTTCACATAGAAAGAGCATTTTAACTGCGGAGAGACACCACCACTCTCAGAAACATGATTCCCTGGGTATGCAGCCTCCGAAGCCTGTGCTGAGCTTGGAAATGAAGTTGTGGCAAGTTGAGAGATTGCTTCAAGCTCAAAATAACAGTCCTGGTTTCTGGATCGACAAGAGGAAGGAAAAATAATAGCTTCATAGAATTACAAGTTTATTAGCAAAAAAAAAAAAGAATCATTTTTACAGAATGTGAATAGAATGGAATGCCCTTACCATGTGATGTTTACGCTCTCAAAGGAAATTAAAAATAAATCTACTAAAAGTGAAATACAATCCAAGCAAATTTTTGTTAACTTCTAAGTAGACATAGAAAGCTATGGAGGTAGAAATAGACACTGTTATAATTAGAGCTGTCATGGCTGGATTCAGTAAGAAGGTGCCATTTAACTCAGGCACAGCAATAGCCATGCAAAGAACATTATTCTTGGGCATGTCTTGTTTTCCCTTTGCTAGGCTGGGGTAAAGTGATGTATCATATGCATTGGTAGTGCACTCTTGTACACTCTGTCTTCTGACCCATCTGGTAGACCAGCTGCTCACAGCCAGAAAGCTGTAACTAAGTGTGTCTTCTATTTTCCCAAAGGGACAAGAAACTCTAGTCTTAATGGCGTACATAATGTGGACCTACTGTGCACAAGGCACCAACAGGATGCACTGATAAGTGTACCAGAGATATGAAAGGCTGATTTAGAGTTGAAGAAGCAAAGAACTTGATTTCTTCATGGGAGGATTTTTTTTTTTTGAGTTGTACAAAATGTATGATTCATTATGGGTGATGAATAAAATAAGTGATTTTTATTCATAAGACCACACCGCCTACTTGGAAATGTTATAAAATATGTAACATTAGCATGAATTTATGATCTCCCAATGAGTAACCCTTTTAGCCCAACCAGTATAAATTAGCTGACTGCTCTGTACCTGCTCTTGCAGACACTTGAAATATTATTGATGATGATGCTTCTGTCTTTAAAACACTAATAGTTGCATTTTGTCAGTGACAGTTTCTTCAACAAAAGCACCATGTCACACATATTGCGACTCCTCTTAGAAACTTAGAGACTCACACACATTTAATTCTGTGACATCTCGGTACAGCCTTCTCATCCTCTCTGTTCTCACCACTTTTTAACTCGAAAGTAAAACTTTTGTTCAGAGTCACCAGTGTTCCAAAGCAATGTGCATGCTGCAATATTCATTGCCTGAACACGATAGGCATTTTCTGCAGAAGAAAACAAATAAATAGAAAGTCAGTGAGAAGGGAAATAAGGTGTTTATTAGAGTCTGCTGAATGAGCAAAGAGAAAGAAAGGAGGTGGATGAGTGAGAGACGGTGTTGCCTAAACCGAGCATCATGGTGGCACCACATTTTAAGAACTCTGTCTCACACCTACATATAGATATATAAAACACACACAAACACAGACACACAATCACACATAGGGACATATACACATAGACACAGACAGACACATGCACACACACAAACACAGACACACAATCACACATAGGGACATATACACATAGACACAGACAGACACATGCACACACACAAACACAGACACACAATCACACATAGGGACATATACACAGAGACACAGACAGACACATGCACACACACAAACACAGACACACAGTCGGACATATACTCCATATATTCGTACACACACACAGATACACACACATAAAGGCACATGCTCACCAAAGCAGTCTTATACCTCTTTTAGGCAAGTGGCCATTCTTTGAAGACTAAGAATACACATAGATTTGCCAATTGATTGTAAATGGGCTTTGGTGACAGAAATTTCTGGTTTCAAGTGACAGCACTGTGACATCATCTTCAGGCTTGTCCCCGAGGTCTGTCTTCTCATCTGTGAAGTGTGAACACTGACACCTAATTAGAAAGACTGGTGTGAAGGAAGGACTCATGTGCTGCTCATAAGGATTGCCACTGTGTTAGGTAAATGGACTGTTAGGGCCATTGGAAGATAACAAGCTAAGTTAACTAGGTTAAAAAAAAAAACCCTTAAAAAGCAATGACAAATACAGAGGTGGATACTCGCAGTCAACCATTGGATTGAGATCAGGGTCCCCACTGAAGGAGTTAGAGAAAGGATTGAAGGAGCTGAAAGGGTTTGCAACTCCATAAAAACAACTATATCAACCAACCAGAGCTCTCAGGGACTAAACCACCATCTAAAGAGTACACATGGACAGACCCATGGCTCCAGCTGCATATGTAGCAGAGGATGGCCTTGTTGGGCATCAGTGGGAGGAGAAGACCTTGTCCTAAGGGAACAACACCCCCACCCAATAGGGGAATGTCAGGGGGAGGGGTGGGAAGGATGGGTGGATGGTGGTGGAACACCCCTCATAGAAGAAGGGGGAGGGAGATGGAATAGGGATTTATGGGACTGAGAAAAATATCCAATTTAAAAAAAAAAGCAAGGTAGCATTTAAGCGTATTTTAGATACATAGATCACTTGTCAAAAATAAAATTCAAAACCAACTAATCAACCAACAAAACTCGTCTAACTTGATCATGTGATAGAGAGACATTTGAATATAAGAGCTGCCAGATTATGGGGGTAAAGGACGCAAGGAGACAATCTATACGGTCAAGAGCAAGCATTAACTTTTGCTTTAGAAGCATCTAATACGGAGGTTGTGAGACCTACTGAGACCCATAGAGTTTTTACTAAGCCCCTTCATAGCTCAGTGGTTCTTGCATGTTTCCTTTTCTTAAAACTATAATGAAAATGTATCTGGCCATCTACATCAGAAAAGGCCAAGCTTATTCCACCCCCCTCAGAGTGTGAGCATGAATGAGGAAACCATGATGATGAAGATTGATAACCTCTGCTGAGCATTTGTTAGTTCATTAAAAGGCGAAAGAGATGGTGATGATGTGGGAAGTAGTGATTCTCAGCCCGTGGTCCCCACAACAGCCTCATATGGAGTTGGAGTTGACACCACGTCTTTGTTCTCCATGTTTCTGGGAAATTCAGTAGCTGTTCACATTTTATTTATTTATTTTTTAAATTATGATGAGTCATTCATTGTACAGCTCCTCTAACAAAAAAGAAAGAAAAAACATTTAAACAGAACAAGACGCTTACAGGAAACATGGACTGAAGAAGGTTAAAAAAAAAAAAACCCACCTCCAACAAATAACAGAACAAGAAAGCCCAAGCAAAAAGAAACTGTTATTGTTCTCAAAGAGATAAAAAGACATATTAAGTATTTCATCCTTGAAATGAGAACAACCCACATCTCAGAAGAATACAAGGTTAGGGTAGAGTGAGATATAAAATATCTACCCAGAGAACAATTTCTGAAACACTAGATCGTCACAAAATCTTTTTTATTTCTTTCATTGAAAATAGATATTTTTTCATATAATATATTCTGATTAGTTTCCTCTCCTCCAAATTTTCTGAGATATTTTCCCCTTCTCCTTCTATTCAAATCCATGCCCTTTCTTGTCTCACTAGAAAACAAACAGGCATCCAAAGAATATTATTATTATTATTATTATTATTATTATTATTATTATTATTAAAAAAATAAAACAAAACAAAGTATAAACAAATGAGAACAGGACAAAACAAACATCAGTTGATAATTGTTGCATGAATGTATTTGAGAAAACATAGTTGGATTAAACTCAATTCAAGAAAACCAGAGAAAAACAATAAACACGTGCTTAATAAATATATGTGTTATTTCAAAACAAGAGTAAAATAACTTAACTCTTTAACATAAAAGTACAAAGAAACTGGCTTGACAGAAAAACACACAACCAAACTTATGAGAATTCAAGCATCTTGGGTCAGCTTCCTTCTTATTTATAGGCAGGGTAGTGATATAACTAGTGTTAAATTTAAAAAAAATCTTATAATATCTATTTAGGAGTGTGTGTGTGTGTGTGTGTGTGTGTGTGTGTGTGTGTGTGTGCTTGTGCATGACTATACCATGGCTCACTTATGATAATCAGAAAACCATGTGCTATTTCTTTTTAACCTTTCTCTTTCTACCATGTGGGATCTTGGGATCAAACACAGGTCATCCACATCTAGGCAAGCACCATTACACATTGAGCTATCTCACTGGCCTTTAGCCTTAGGTATTGACAAATATGTGTATTAAGAAATGGAAAAGACAAAATGATTGATAGATGGCATTTATTTAGTGGATGGGACAATAAAACTAAGAAAAATATAAATGCAATATAAATAAGAAATTGAGGCAAAATGTACGTAGAAATATCATAAATAAATCTGTATATTTGCATGTATAAATAAATATATAAAAATATTTATATATGTATAAATAATTGTATATGTAATTTAAATTATCATAGGACACAAAAACTACTGAAAACTTTAATGTAAAACAAATGCCAGCTAAAATTAAAATCCACCTATATTGGCATTACTTCCTCTAAATTTGTGTTCAAAATTTACCAAAAATGTAAAGTTACATTATAGAATAAATAACATGAAATAGGCAAGGTTATGTCTGTAAGAATGAGGATAAAATGTGTACAGATTGAATGCTACAACAGGAACGATGTTTCAGAAGCTGTGTACCAGAGACATTTCCTCATAGTTTCAGAAGACTTGAAGCAATGCCACTCTCTTCACAACTGGATTCTGGTAGTAGGGAAAAATAAGAAGCCCTGTTAATTAGTATAGAGTAAAGTAAATTAGTAAAGGGAGCTCAGATGAGTACATTGTTTGGGAGTTGGGAGTGACCAAAACTTGGGGAGTGTTTTAAAGTTTAAGGTGTACTTACAATATGTGTTTATGAATGTGTAAAGCACAGTAAACACACAAAATAATGAGCACTGTACTTCTTAACAGTGGGAAACCCATTATCCCTGGGGAAGGATGAAGGGAAAGATAGAGTTGGGGAGGAAGTCCTTTTGCTGAGTTGGTGAATACATTTCTCATCTTAGAACAGAAAACAAGCTGGAGTCGTCTGGAAGATGTCGCTTCTCAGGATTGAATAACTAAATGGCTGTGATATATTATCCTCAGTTTTCCTGTATTTAAAAGGTGATTTCTTATTTACAATATTTTTTAAAATACATGAATGGAAAAGTAGCCATGTGGGTAAAGCTGGTATCCTTTGAGTCATAATAAGTCTTCTTAGTGCATTGTTTCGAAATAGCATAATTAAGTGAAAACTCTCAAATTATATTTCCTTTGCTCTGTGTCAATACATAATGGACATAAATAAGGAAATTAGAAAATTCTAGTACAAAGACTATTAGCAAAATAGAAAATTACTCCTGGAATATAAAATTTGGAGATGCCCGGGATTTCCTGAGTGCGATTTGGAATTCTTTCCTAATGTATTAAAAGAGACTTTGGGTATGCATCTCTGCAAATATCACTTGTGCATTTACTGGTGGCTCAATTCCCAGATAGTTTGCTTTAAAATATTCCCAATGAGTCTACTATTCAAGTAATAAAAAATTCTTCCTAAGAATTCTGGGTAAAAGAATAAGAGGAAGGGAAGCTCCTGTGTTCACATTAACATCCACACAACCTATATTTGTTTATTGTTCTGGGATGTAAAGGCATTGTCTCTAGACAACATATAAGGCCAGCATGATGCCTCCTGGCATAATCAGCAGGCCCTCACTTGAGCAGCTCTAGAAAAGGACAATTGCAGCCATAACCACAATGGTGTCACAGAACGTTGTCTTGTAATGATTGTATATGCTGCTTGGAAAAATGATTTCTGTCCATACTTATTATGGAATTCAAACTGTTAGACTAGCAATAAATAAATCATTGACCTTTACTCACCACTGGTTTATGATTCAATTGTAACTAATTGTCCTCAAATATCAGCTTCCAACTGAAAGTCTGTGCTTGTTTATGTGTGCATGTGTGTGCAATATGTGTGAATGAGGGTGAACACATGTGCATATACAGTTAAGAGTGTATGTGTGGACATGTATGTAAGCACGTGTACTCTTCTTTATACCTCATTAAACATATCTGTAACTTTTACATCTACACACTTCCTATCTTTTCAGGCTTCTATAAAATCCAATCGAGATTAAGTAAATTCACAAATTAATATAGTAAGAATTGGTGAGTGTCCAATTCTTATATATACATTTTCCTGCATGGGTGCTGCCTAAGGCAGCATGGCATGAGGTCTGAGGTTTAAGAGAGCATTTACCTAATAGCCTTGCTTCTACGTGTGACCATTTCTTCAAATACTCCAGACTGGTAACATCCATCTCTTCAGGTTTACAGTTTTGTGGTAATCCTGTGTCTCTCTCCTGCAGCTGAGATTTCTGAAAATTAAAACAAAATAAAAACAGAACCTTCAACATGAGCTGGTGGGATTCAGCAGGAATAACTGCCCCCCCAGCTTACTTCAGTACTTCCTCTCTCCCATCGTTTTCATTGGACACCTTTGTCCCGTAGATCATCATTCTCAGACCCTTGCAGAAGAGGCAGCTCATGTTGCCCTAATTCTTCCTCCTTCTTGGAGGCTTTAAAACAAGAGCATCACATAAGTTCTTATCAAGACTATTAAAAAGATTCCATTTGTTGTTTGCTTGTTGGATGCATGCAGCATGGCTGACCTAAAGGCCTGCGGGGTCCAAATCAACTCTACTTCAGAGTTATCCTAGAAGAGTGTTGCTCCCCTCTTTTCTTGCTTTTTCCTTTTCTTTTGCTTGTTTTGTGGGCACTAAAGTGTTGCATGAAGTGGGCAATCAATCCAACCTCATTTCTCTCTGCAGAGCTAAGATCTTTGTCTAGGCAGGTTGTGTACCACGCTGCCCCAGGAGAGCCATCCACACATGGTCCCTGGAGTCCTGGGGTGCAGTATCCATGCTTGGAGGCTGTGGAAGGAGTTCTTTCCACAACATTTTAATCACCTACACAGATGTAGAAAATTCAGACCATTTCTATTTTCACATTTTTCGTATTCATAGATTTCTCAGCGAATCCCCTGGAAAGCCATGTTCTACTACAATTCTTTACTGTTTCAAAGCACTTAAAATGATTTGTTCTTGTTCCACATTAGGATGCAGTAATAATGGGGTACAAGAACTAAAACAGCCATGAAGATCAACCTGCATTTTCTCCTTATTTTATAAACAAAGGCACTGTTCACAGCAATGACGATCATTCTCAGACTTCTAAAATTGAAGTGTGTAGGACCCATGTATGTATTTCTCATCACTACATTAAATGTAGGTTTATAGACCATTTTAGAAGCTTCAAACAAAAGCCATAATACAGGTATAAAACCATTTGTCTCCAAAGCAAGAAAAATCACCATATTGGAGTCTCCATTAACCAAAGTACAGCCAGATCTGGAAGGTGTGTTCTTATGTTACCTTTCAATGGATTAGCATTGAACTTAGATTTTCTACAATTTCTTTTCAAGTGTTAAGAACTGACCCTAATTTTGACTAGGTACTTCATTAATATTCATTTGTGTATAATTGCCTTAATTTCAGTGATAATGACTTCAGCTACCAACTGTTTGATTGATGGGTCTTGCATCTTCTCTGGGAAGGAGCTAAGATATAAAAATCACACCATTCATGCATGCCTGGTATTTTTAGCTGCCTTTAATTACTAACCAGCTAAATAAGCATGCAAACCATGCTGTGATTGATAGGATCTCTTGGTTGAAGTGATTTTTTTCCCTGAGAATTTGGAAGATGCTTGAATCAATTGAGTACTAAAAATAACCACTGAGAGCTGAATCTCCCAGTATCCGAGTGTTCATGGATAAAAGCGCCTACCAAGAAGGAAGGATTAACCTGCAGTCTTTAAGACACTCTGAGGAGGAAGAAACAGAAAGTTCTTGTTGAGTGAGAGCAAGCAGCATGACAGAAGTTCAGTGACAATCCAAATCTTTATTTAGTAAGGACATGCTAAGCAGCGTCCTGCCGAGAATAATCAGAGACAGTCATCTCAAGTCAATGGGGGCAAGAGAAAGAATAGAGCAGAAAGTACAAAATGTGCAATTGAGCCCTGTGATTTATGACTGGGGAAACACATTTTAGCTCAGAACCATGTCTGCCCTGGAGGATAGCGTTTCTCCTATCATAGCCTACTCCTGCTGAGTGAAATCTTGAGGAAGGCACCTAACCTAGAGATCTTTGGAAGTATCTCTAATGTAAATGCTTTCAAGCTAAACATACTGCAAGAACACTAGTGATAAACCAAAGATGACAATGACCATAAAGTCATCTAAGTCTGGGAGATGAGCTTGCTAAGCTAGGAAGTACTTTCAGATACATTCTCAAGTTCATAACAATAGCATTTCCAGAAGAGCTATGCTAACAGTCCATTGACGCAGCTATATAGGTATTTTTTGTTTGTTTGTTTTTATGCCACTACTGAATATCTTGGATCTGATGAGCTAAAATGTTATTTTTTTTTACTGTCTCCTGTTTTCCTTTATGGTCTCTTTCCATTGCCTGTTCACCTTCTTTCTCTTCTACCTCCTCCTCTCCCTATATCCAGTTAAAGTCCTAGTGTCCAGAATCATAGGAAGATGAAAATCTCCCAAATAACCAACACATCATAATGTTCTTTCTCCAGCCATCTGAGACTTATGTCTAAATTTTAAAAAATTAAATAGTCTTAAGTACTTTGAAGGCTTAAATTTACAATGTAGTTGATCATCATTTCCAGACAACATCTGGAGTTTTAAAGATATTATTTCTTAATATTGTATGCATTTAGATATATAACAATAAGCTAGAAGATTGTGTTGGATTAAAAAAATACTTTATCATGTTCTTCAAATAGGTAATATATAGGTATATAACAGGGAGGAAAAACAATGGGGGGAGGTTTCTAGTTGACTTATTACCAACCATTTATTAGCTCTCAGTTGCTTGTTTGTAAAAAGAATTCATTTGCTTCAGGGAAGGTCCCTGATAAAGAGTAGGAGATAAACCATAATTTCAAGGAGAGAAGGTGTGAGGTACTTCCCCTTAAGTGAACTTTAACCCTATAGCATGAACTGATTGTTCTCTCTGTATAAAATTAGGTACACAAGGCTATCTTTTTCCTTCTTGCCTCAGAGAGGTAATAAATGCAGACTTATTTATTTGGTGTGTGTGTGTGTGGGGGGTGAGGATAGCAAACTAAAAGCAAAGCCAAAATAAAAAGTAAAATTGTCCTTATGATATTCTGCATGTAGGATTTTTTTCAAGGCTTGGATCCAAGGAAACAACCCTGGCGAACAAGTCTGGTTCATTTTCTACACAGGGCAAAGGCTTCTTCAGGAGACCTTTTAGCAATGGCTTTTGTTTATCAGACACTTTCCCTGACTCATTGCTCCTTCAACTGAGTTCCTTTCTTCTGCAACTGAAAAATAGCCCGGTGCTCGCCTTTCTCTGCAGCATATATTGGAAAACAAACAAAAATAAAAACAGAGCACTGAGATCTTGCATTTTTAGCTTCTGAGGCCATGTGGGAGAGAAGGGAAGCTGCAATTATGTTAACATATGGAGCGGAGAGAGTCGCTAATGTACTTGGTTTCTTTTATTTATACTCCTCCTTCTGTTCCAAAAAGCCTGACTGGGCTGTGAGCACCGTTGACACTCTTGCACGGTGCCAAGGTGTGCTCTTCCTGGAACTGAAGTTGGATTATGTTGGTGTTTTCAAGTGACAGATAAAAATGGGAAATTAAACTCCACAGTCAGAGTCTGTTGTCTACATTAGCTCTGAACTGGGTAAGTCAGAAATCTTCTACCCTTGCTGTGCTGAAAGGGACAGAGGGTACCCATTCATCCCGTATGCGAGTCCTTTCTTATTTCTCTTGTTTACATACGACAGCCACAAGCATCTGACTTTCCTGTAAGTCACCAATATGCCCTCTCCTGCTCCCACAGAACCTCAGAACTTGGGAGGACCATAGTAGTAGCAGGAAACCTAATAGTTATCTATTCTCAAGGTAAATGCCACCTTGAAAATAAGTCAGTAAATACTGGGAGAATAAAACAACCCATATAGAAGACAGTGAGAGCTGTTTATGGAATAAGTTGCAAAAGCGTATAAACCAAAAACTACCTATAAGATGTAGAAGGGGGGTTGTCAAGTGTAGAGACATATCTGAGGCTAGAGCAGATGTAATGATGCCATTCTACCAGGCAGATTTTTCTAAATATCTACATCCATCATTTCCATTAATATTGAAAGGAAACCAATTGAGGTTACATTTACCATTCTCTTTTTAAATGGGGAAAATGTGTCTTAAGAAATTAAGTGAGCTTTATTTAGTCATGATGCAAGGTAACATCATGTAATGGAGTACAGATGTGAGTGCAATTTTATCTGATGACAGTCCTTGCTCCTATTATTGCTATGAATGTTATCTCTGCCATGTCTCCTCTTCTTCCAGTTCCACCCTTACAAATCCCTTTCTCCATTGCCCCCTTCCCTTCTGCTTGTAGTCGGGGAATCCCTTGGGTACCACCCCACCTTATGATATCTGGTTCCAGCATGACTAGGCAATCCTCTCCCACTGAGGCCCAACCAGGCAGTACAAAACCTTCAACTCAAAATTTGTCTTACCTACAAAATTTACAGGGATAAAGATAGAGCAGAGCCTGAGGAAACAGCCAATCAATGGCTGCCCCAACTTGAAACCCATCCCATGTAAGAGAGCCAATCCCTGACACTATTATGATACTCTGTTATGCTTACAGACAGGAACTGAGCATAACTGTCTCCTGACAAGCTTAATCCAGCAGCAGATGGTGTCAGATGAAGAGATCCACCACCAAACATCAGGTGGAGCTCAGGTAGTCTCGTGGAAGAGTGGGAGATAGAAATGAACAAGCCAATGCCTCAAGAACACCACAAGAAGACCTACAGAGTCAACTAACCTGGGACCATTGGGGCTCAAAGAGCTTGGGCCACCAACCAGGAAGCACTCAGGAGTTGGACCTAGACCCTGTGTACATATGTAGCAAATATGCAGCATAGTCTTCATGTGAGTCCCCCTTCCCCAACAAGTGGGGTAGGCTGTCTCACTGTTTTCTCCCTGCTATTGGATCCCCTTGCATTTATTCTTCGGCATTGAGTGCTTCTACACCGTTACTGCTGCTGCAGTCCTTCACCGATGGGAGATTTCAGTGCAAACTAAAGACCAGGACCTCTCCAGAAATCCTCGAAGCTTACAGGTTCAGATAGGGACCACTGAGGTATCCTGGTTTGATGAGAGATAAACTATCAGGTTCTCAGCCTGTTCAGTGTATAAATAGCCATTTGTGACTACATGGCCCTAATCATGTAAACAAATCAAGTACATTCATTACGAATGCATATGCGTCCTATTGATTTTGTTCCTCTAGAGAATTCTGAGTAACACAATAGAAAGTAAACTGAAATAATGTCTTTGAAATTTGGATTTCCCCAACCATAAGATTGTGTCGATTATTTTATAATTCTATCATACTCCAAATTAAATCATCCATTCAGCTACAGCCTTACATTCTTCATCATGCTGTGACTCCTAGGAAAAACTATGTTCTAGGTCTATTTGTCTCTCCTTGCCTAGAATTTCTCGGAATCTTTTAAATGAAATCAAATTGGAAGTCTTTGGTAATTTTCATATTTCTTACATTAGTTCCTTACTAGATTTATGGATTTGACTGTTTATATTACATTATTCTGCTTTAGGTACAGATTCTAGAACAATTTCACAATTGTCTAATGTGTGAGAGTCTATGACTGTTCTGAGCACATATGAAAATAATCACTTAGAGAAACTTTCCTTATCAAGCTCATGATTCGCCTGTGTCTCTAAGAGACAAGAAGTAGGGCAAGCAGCCTGAGGGTATTTTTCAAACATTGTTTTGAATGAACAAACAGTTGTTACAAGAGCTTCATGAAAACGCGTGATGTATAGCTGTATTAAATGTAATTTATCCCCTCCTACTTAACATCTACTACACTTGCGTCCATATAGTAGTGCTTAGTCACAGCCCTGTGAGTAAAATGAAGACAAATGGCTTAGTATTCAGGGGGAGTAGAAGGTCATCTTGATTGAAATATTTAAGCTTTTCCTCATCTTCCAATCTCAGTTATGGAGTGTAATAAATTACTCCCTTGTCCCCTGGAGAGTTAACAGAGACATAGCATTATCCTCTCTAGCTTGCTAGCTCACTAAAAACTAAACAAGTATTTCTTTCTCCCACACTTCCCAGACTCACTTGCTGCGTACTCCCTTTGAAGGGCAAAACTTCTCTGGGAATGGAGACGCATGGACTCCTGGAAGAATAGAATTTTGACTAAGTGGCAGGCTGTGGTCAAGAGCAGACAAAGATGATCAGCTAAGGATCATTAGTCATGATGAAGGACGTGACATCCTTTGAGATGGCACAGTAAAATGTGCCTCTAGTTAATCAAGCTATATGAATCTAAACTATAACATTTTGGAAATGTGTAATTACTTTTAGGGTCCTCTTTTTGTAGACATCATTACAGTTGATTATCTCAACCTAGCACATGTGCTATCACCCCGACACTGTCATTTCTGAAACGTTGAGACTGTCCCTATGTCCAATTAAGTACAGTATATATATATATATATATATATATATATATATATATTCTGTTTTCCTTTCTTCACAGAGAATCATTACCTTGTACTTCTCTTAACCAGGATTTTGCTGCTATAGAATTGACATATTTTGTTGTTTGTTTTTTGATTTGGTTTGGTATTTTAAGTTCACACTTGTTCTTCATTATTCACTCATGCAAGCTTGTCACTCTCTCTTCTGAGGTATTTTAGAGACAGTCAAGTTCAAGATCTGTTCTGAGTCAATCTTTCATCTTTCTCAGTTCCTATCTTACAGGAAGGGGCAAAAGCAGAAAGTAAGAGAAGATGAGAACAGAAAAGCAAAGGATGGCAAAACCAGAAAAAAGAAGACTAAGTAGCCCCTTTGAATGCATGATCTACGGAAGCTGGAGGTAGGCAGAGGTATCCTAAGTCAGGTGTCTCCAAAGAAAGCGGATGTGTGTATGTAAAGCTATTGAAGAAAAACTCTATATGTATATATAAACCAATTTTATAACTAATTGCTTTCACTTATACATACACAGTAGGTCAAATAAATGATCTAGTCAAACATTAATTTGTCACGTGGGAGAAATACTTAGAACAAGAAATGCAGGATGGGGTTCTAAGCCACAAATTGTCTTATGTAGTAAAAGTGAAATGTGCTGATTCTGTACTGATTTCCTTATCACATCATCATGTTTAATAAATATCATAAACATATTTATTAAAGAAATATACACACACAAACACACAAACATACACACACAAACATACAACACACACACACACACACACACACAGAGTTTTTCCCTTTAAGTAGCTGCATCACGAAGAGAAAAATAGCAGACTATCAACTTTAATTAGCTTTCCCAGTAAGATTAACAAATGTGTGTTGTGAGTCTTGGATCTCTCCAAGCCTATGTTGAATAATTTCCCAGTGCCACTTCCACTCTTGGGTAACTTGGTTACTGAAAGAATTGCAAGCATCATGTCTGCTCCTAACATCATCATAGGATAGAGAACATATAAAATTTTCTTCCAGGAAGACCTCCATAGATTTAAAATTGCATTAACTCTTATGCTGTCTTGAGGCCCATCACCCATAAGGGGATGGACATGACTGGCATTGACTATACAACATAGACTATCTAGTATACATATATACTATATAGATATATAGCCATGACTAAGCAGGCTGTATATCTCAGGCAGTTGCTATGGAATCCAGAGATATGAGTTAGAAGAGTTTTCTGTTGAATTAGATACAAATGTAAAGGAATTCCGGTACTGGTGATATGATGCTGTGGCAAAGGGCGCATGCCACCAAGACTAATGATACCAATTCAATCTTCAAGACCCACAGGGTAGAAGGAGCAACCTGATTCTCACAATCTGTCATCTGACTACCACACAAATATGTTGTGGTTTTCGCCCCTCACTTCTGCAAAAGAAATGAATTAAATAATGTAATTGCTACAAATTTAGAGACTATTAGGAAGGCAACCCATAGCTATCTTTCTGATGACCAAAATGGTTTTCTGCACCTTTGATGATGCAACTGGGAAATCAGTATAGAGTATAGAATTAGTAAAGAGACACGTCACTTTACCACATAGAACAACTTAGCACATAAAACACCATCAAGCACTGGGTCTTCTAAATATTTTTCCCCACTTTTTAAATGAGTGTTGGGCTAGATAGTTTATCTGATCTACAGGGTATGCATAAATGAGAGCAATTATTTATAAAATTAACTTGGGAGTAGTTCAGTATCTTCAAAATTCATTCAAGGCAACTTGGATCTGTGGATGACTTTCAAGATTTTTTTTCCTTTTTGAAACTGAAAAGACGTTCTCAGGCAAAGACTGGCAGTTACCTTGCTTTATATTCTCACTATCTATTTTTTATCATTGTGTGCCTATTTTCATGTGTGTGTGTGTGTGTGTGTGTGTGTGTGTGTGTGTGTGTGTGTATGTGTTATCTTTATGCAATTTTGGTTTCGACACCATCATTATTTGAAGTCATCCCTCATTGGGGAACAAGTATGTTCCTAAAATGTATACTAATAATGACTTCCAATAGTACTGTGTTTGGAGATGGAGCCTTTCGGAGAATGGTTAGAGTTGAGCGAAGCCTTAAGAACGAGACCTTATACTGACAAGGAGATCATTATCCTTATAAAGTAAACCAGAGCACTCACTCCTTCCACACCCACAGACACTAGTAAAGACCACAAAAGGAAAGTTTAAGAGGAAGTGGCCATTTTTAATCCAGAAAGTTATAGTTCGTCAAAAGCAAATCTACTTTCATTTTCATGAAGAATTGTTGATTTCGGAATCCTGAGACAACAAGCACTTGTTATTTAACTCCGCTCTTTTCCTTTGGCAGACTGGATAGATTAAGACACCCTGAAGTGGAATTTCTCCATAAGACAGTGTCTATGTCTTGCACAGATGCTCAAAGATAACTGACCATGAGCTAAATTAAGAACATATGGTCAGGGCTCAGGTAAATTCCATACACTTGCTCAGGTGTAGCTATAAGAAGCAGGGGAGATGTATGACCAGAGCTAAGGAATTAACCACTGAGTCGTAGAAGTATTGAGGTGTCAAGAACCTATTCTTCTCTCCTTTAACTTCCTCTTATTCCTAACTAGGTGCTTATCTAGTATTTTTAATTTGTTGAACCCAAGAGCCACTTCATATTCCTTATCACTTAATGAATCCCATTTCCCTTGTGTGCCTAGATTGCACGAACATTTTCTCACAAGCTCACATCCATAAATTAGAGAGTGGGAACATTTAGAACCAAAATGTAGTGCTTGTTTGGCTTCTCCTTTCCCTCTCTGAGCATCTGCAAACTTGTGTTTTGCTTTGGTCCACACATCCTCTACCTCCCAGACTTGCTCCAAACTTCCAAGCTCACAGTTTGAGAACTTTCCCATCCAAAACAGGTTCATGTGTGTGAGCCTAAGATTATCAGAGAAGCAAATGGCTCTAGAATTTCCTTCAGAGATATTCTTTTTCTGAAAAAAAGAAAAAAAAGCCAAAGTAAAAACCTGAGTCATGATATGCTTGTGAAAAAAACAGTTGCTTCCTGAAATCTTTTCTGGGCAAGACGGACCAACAGATATACTCAATGAGAACAAGAACTCTTTCTTTGTAGAGGGTACAGTGTTCTACTGAACTCTCTCTGTCTCTGTCTCTGTCTCTGTCTCTGTCTCTGTCTATTACTCTGTCTCTTACTCTGCCATTGCCTCTGTCTTTGTCTGTGTTTCTCTCTCTCTCTCTCTCTCTCTCTCTCTCTCTCTCTCTCTCTCTCATCTCTCTCTCTCATTCTCTGTATGTGTATATGTGTGTGCATATCTGAATGTATATGTGTACATGCATGCATGTGTGTCCGTTTATATCTGTATGTGTGTTTATGTATGTACATCTGTATGTTTATATGTGTGAATGTGTATGTATATGCATATGTGTGAGTGTGTAAGCAAAACAGCTTTCTTCTAAAGTCTTACTATTACATTTTGAAACAGAAGCACTTGAGTATTTTAAGATTGATATCCCCAACCAAAAGTATACTTTTGTTATGAATGGTGGACATCAATTGACACACAATTCTTAACCCAATCTGTACTTTACTGCTCAGTTTTGTTATTTTTGTATCATTTTTATGAACATCTTTGGCCACAGTAGTTAAATATTTTATTTTCCCAAAGCAAAGCCTTTGTGCAGTTGAGAAAAAGAGTAAGAATGAAATCCTTATTAGGTTAAAAACCTAGTCAATAAAAATGCATCTCATGTTATTGATATGTAATTTCCTGTTGTATGTGATTTTTCATTTACTGGCTGAAACGGGGATAGCAGGGATCTTTGACTTATCACATCAGCCGAAGTTCACAATATCAATACTACACTTCTACAATTATGGCTGAACTCCAGCTATCAGCTTCTCAGCTTAAAAGAGGAGATGATTCTGGGAAGGACAAGGTAGTAAATCATTCTATATGATCAGAATAAGGGTGAGCAGGTGGATTCTAGCAGGGAGTGACAGTGAAAAAGCTGGATGGAAGGGAACATAGACATACGGAGGGGTATTGGGCAAGGTCTGCATGGTAGACAGGTGGTTGGGGGTCAGAATCAACTCACCAAGAGGAAAACCTCTGACTTGGTCTTATGAGGTATGTCTGTATCTTGAGGTATACACCAGTGTGGCTGAATTAATTAGCAATGACTTGCATCACATGTCATGGTAAGAGCGCCATTCAGATTACCAGCATGGTCTGATACATTGAGCTTTCCAAGAACCAACCGACCGGCATTTGCACGGGAGTGTGTTCTCCCTCTCTAGGTTTGCTGTAAGTTGAGACTATTCTGTGTCTCTGGAAGGTGCCAGCATTCAGGAAACAAAGTCACATCTGTGTCTTTGAGCCTGCACTATGACTCCAGGATGTGTATAGTGCTGGAGGGATTTCCTTAGTGAAAAACAAGTCTGAATTGTCTATTTTTCAAGCCATTTTAGACCCATCCAAGCAGCCACTCTGCCTAAAAAGCCAGGTCAGAAATTGTGTGTCTGGAACCTCCAGATTGCAAATGCAAGCTGCATTTGGAAGTACAGGACTTCCAGGTTATGAGGGACACTGTGCTTCCAGGACCAGCTATTACTTTTTTTTTCGGTTCTGGAGACTCATCTTCACCGAAGCACAGCAGGATAATGAAGCTAATACCACAGTCTCTTCAGAGCCCAAGGCGTAAGAGGAAGCATTCAGTATCTCTTCATTTTTCCCCCTGCTTGACTAAGCCTGAAGATGTGAACAGCTTCAGGACACAGCACACGTTTATTGTATCTTTTCTCTTTCCCCCTTCTCCTCAATACCTCTGATGTTGAGCTCCTTCCTACAATCCACAGTCATAAAGATCCATGCTGCCTTTGAATCAATATTTCTTCACAGCTTTCCTGGAAGGGATCTTATTCCATCTGCCATGTCCTCAGGTGATCTCAGAGGGAGGAACTAAAGCCCGAAGCAAGAATCATTTGCCCGGGTTTAAAGGGAAGAATTACTGTTCATTTATCATCTCTGACTACCCCACCCATAAAGGGCCTTAACTCCCAGGAGGTTCCATACAGAGGATAGATGAAACCACCTCTAGGATGTGGGTGAACCTGGGCAGCACAGAGCCCAAGTTGACAGCAGAGTAACAGCCAACATAAGCAAGTGTTTATAAATGTATCCAGCATCCCAGCATCCTTTGTACAAAACATTTTAAAATGGGGACTGGACCCCCAAGCAATGTAGCCAGTGTATTTGATGTCCACTTGCCACTGGCAGTTACACAAATTCCAACACTTCACAGTCCTATCTCATCTCTACTTCTCCATGTAGGAGGACCTTAGATCTGATCATGTCCTCTTTGCTTTATGGTAGCTGTAGACATATCGCCCCATACCTAGTTCCTAGGTTGCAAACCAAGATGACTTGAGCTGCTGTAAAAACTGTTTGCTCTCCCCAGTTGCACTCACTCTTTGCTAAACTCAGGCTTTTCCTCTACAATGGTCTAGAGTCATCCCATTCCCTCTTCTGGAAAGTTCACTGTGATCAGGAATGGGATTTCACCATTCTTCTTCTTCATTGTCTCCCTCTGAAAAGATGATCTCTACTGCATGGTTCTCTGTTCTGAACACTAAGCAGTTCAAGTTTTCTGCTGTCTTGGAAGGGAGTATGATCCATCTTGTCTGGACATTTCTCACCGAGCCTGAGGTGTGGCAGGCATTAGGAGATTTAATGAGTGGTTGCACTCCATTGCTGTGAACTTGCTATGGGGAAAATATATCAGGTTTAAGTTTTGACTTGCAGTTTCCCCTGTGTTAGTCTTTCAGTTCTAGCTTGAGACAGATAATAATGAATTAAAAGCCTAATGTTTCTTATCAGGTCTAAGCTAAGAACAATTCCCATCTAGATCAATACACCTGTTCCTTGCCTCTTGATCTTCCTGACACATGAATAGCTCCTCTCTCTTCTTGTCTGCTGAGAGATTTTCCTCAGTGGCCTAAAGCTCATCTATATTTAGTTGGTTCCGTCATTAGCTCTGCCTGGGGAATCCCAAAATCTGAAACCAACTACATGTGGAGACCTGTGGGTGTTTATTTGGCTGTGATTTATCAGTATAGCATTCTATCTTAATGATGCTTTGTGAATTCCTGTCCAGTTCATCTTTCTTTTATATAGCAAAACTGATTAATAGGTTCAGAGCTTTCCCAAAATGCAGTGAGACACTGCTGTATGTATAGTAAAGAGAAAAAGGCTCCAGACAGGGAAAACCTACAAGATTTTCAGTATTGCCTTTATCCTTCATAAACTAGATGGACAATGAAGTAGTCACTTAACTCTGAACATTAGCACACTCATGTTACAGCCAAATAATTTCACTAGATTTTTAGGGCTTTATTTTTCATTGATTTTTAATATGTGTATTGTGTGTCTCCATATGTGATGAGCACACAGATTCAGGTGTTTGCGGAGGCCAGAGGTTGGCCCTTTGGGGCTACAGAGAGTTGTGAACCATGTGAGTACTGGGAATCAAAATCAAACATGGTGCTCTGGAAGAGCAGTGAATTCCATTAACCACTAGGTCAGCACCCCAGTAATCCCCTCCACACACATACTAGATTTTTCTTAATATATTCATCTGTAGTCCAAAGTCTGCAAATTTTATAGTCTTTGATTCTAGTCCTTCTACAGTTTAAGTACTATCATCCTTTGAATGGGAAGGGTCTACCACAAGCTCATGTGTTTAAAGACTTGATTATTGTGGCCTTTTTTGGAAGACTGTAGAATCTTTAGGACAATGAAGTTTTGCTGAAGAAGTGAAAGATCATGCGTGGGCCTTGATGTTTGATAGCCCAAACCTACTTGCTGCCTACTCCTTGGTCCTGACTATGGTCACAATCAGACTATCTGCCTCAAGCTCTTGCTGCCTTGGCTCTCTGACCATGATGGGCTAGATCCAGTTTTAAACTTTAAGATAAAGGTAAACCCTTCTCTTAAGTTGTGCTGTATAGGTGTTTAGGAACAGCAATGAGAACAGTAACTGATACAGTTATATTTTTCCTATTAATGTGACAAATGCACAACATACACAAATTAAGAGAGGAAAGGTTTACTGTGCTTCAGACATTTCAGTGGTTTGTTCATGGTAAAAGGAAGAATATATCAGACCAGGTAGATATTTTTTTTTGTCTCTTGTATCCAGGATGCAAATCTAGAATATTCAACACTGGTTTTCCTCATTTCCTCTGCCATTACATCTGGGTTCCCAGTCTATGGCATATACTATCTCCAGCACAGATTCCTTTAGATGGTCCAATAAGATTCACTTCAGCAATGCACGATTTCCTCTACACCATGATGGTGCCCAGAAAAAAGAGCAGTGCTTTACATGGCCACATTTAAAATTTCTGTTTTCATGGAATGCCTACCTCAACCAGAATCTTTAACTTATAGAGTTAAATCCAGCTGAGTTCAAATTCCATTGCAACAAGTCACCAGAGGGACTATATATCTCTCTCTTTCAGCGGAGAAGCCAAGCACAGCGGTTCAATTACACTAGCACCGAGTCCTGCTCTCCACAGATGGAAAGACCAGAGGGAAAGACATCAAGGGGAGACTTATATGATCCTGTTCACTCCCCTTGGCTAGAAAAAGCATTGCGTTCGTGACGAGAAAATTGAAATGGAATGTGATCCAAGATGGCAGCCACTGCTCTCCGTTCTATTAACCTCTGGGGTGGACAGCTCTGCACAGAGAAGGGTGACCAAGATGAATTACTTCTTCAATCTTTGTGCACTCACTGCCTTTCTGTTGTAAGAAGGGTAATCTCAGAAGTTTTTGGTTTACATCCTAAATGTCTGTGATTTAAAAACATGTCATTAGGATAGAGGTTTATAAAGCAACCAAGCAAACCAGGTATGTGAAAAATAAATGAATAAATATACCCCAGGATTTCAGAATAAATGAGAGATGAAACGGTAGAAGTTCTATAATAATTATTGGCTCTCAAATTAATGGTAATAATTACCACAGCAAATTGCCATGTAACTGTTCAGTGAACAAGTTTATAATCTAATCCTACATTTGTAACTGGTTTCTCTCTATTTTCATGTCTTGAGGATAAAGCTTCTTGCTTTAGAATAATTCTTGCTTTAATCCCTACTTACCTAAGCCCTTATTCTGCATAATGAGAGTAAAATGATTGAAGAAAAGGTTTTAATGAATGCCAATCCAACATTCTGCACAAAAGGATCCTGAGCATAGCATCCACTGACCTGTCCCCATAACGAGATGGGGGCGACTGTATTTTAATAACTGAAAAATTAGTTGTGATCTCTGGGTCCCATTCAGACATCTGTCAGCTCAGAGTAGGTGACCGGGGTGAAGCATAGCGAGTATACTTCCCTTGCTGTGAAAAGGACTAAGTGGCTTTTCATTTTCTCTGCCCAAGCTTTGTGGCCAGTTGAAAGACCTTTTCCTAATGTAAAAGCATAGTTGGCTTTCTTCTTCTCAGGTCTCCTGCTGATTCACTCTATTCTTATTAGGATCATTCCCTTGGTTTTGATACGTGTTATCCCGTGTTATCCCGTTGTAGATGCTTTAAAACTTTTGCTTTACATATTGTTACTTTTATTTGGAGTTTACTTATTCTTCTCATTTGCAAAACACCAGAGACAAAGCAAGTTAAGGAGTGCATTTTGGTTCACAGTTGGAGGAGATAGAATACATTGCAGCAGGGCTGTTTAGCAGCCGGACACATTTTCCAGGAAAAAGAGAGGGAGGGAGGGAAGGAGAGAGGAGGGAGGAGGGGTAAAGAGGGAGGGAGAGAGGGAAGGGGAGAGAGAGAGAGAGAGACAGAGACAAAGACAGAGACAGAGAGAGACAGAGACAGAGAGAGACCGAGACCCAGACCGAGACGAAGACCGAGACCAAAACAGAGACTGTAATTCTGTTGAGGTTTTTTTTTTTTTTTTTTTAGTTTTCAGCTCAGAACTTCAAACCATGGGATGACACTGTACACATTCAAAGTGAGTCTTTCATGCCCAAGTAAACCGTTCAGGAAAGATCCCCACACATCCTCCCAGAAAATGAATTTCCATGCTGATTCTAAATCCAGACAAAGTGACTCTAAAGATTAACTCTGCAGTGGTCTACTCATTGTTGAGGATATAGTCATTGAGTTGCTTAGTCATCTGGTACCTCAATGGGGATTTACTGTACCAAACTCTACTCAAATTGTACAGCTCTGTGTTGAGGTAAAATACTCAAATGTATTCAATATAGATTTACAACCTAGAAAGAGCTTAAGATACGTGACTCAACCTGGTGATTTCTTTTTTTCCTAGGTGGAGAGGTTTAATGAGGGAAGAAGAGTAGAAGAGGGGAGGAGTAAAGGCCGGCCATGGGCACGTGGGGGGAGAGAAGGGACAGGGACAAAGAGAGCATGAGAGCAGAGAAGAGTAAGGGCAAGAGAAACTTGGTGACTTCTAAGTAGCAAAATTTTCAGTATGGGAGGACATTCTGAAGATTTGAGTAGTAGGTAATATTTGGGAGGCTTTGAGATCATCTTAGAATACTTTGCAAGGTCATATTTGTTTAATAAATGAAAGGGTAGATGAAGAAACTCCACTCTAATACTAAAAGATGAGAGCCAGTTACTCTTAAGAGGGAGCATGCTCCAGTTTATTGATAACCTATTATTAGATAAAAGTTCCTGTAATGTAAATGAGGTTGAAGAAGAGTTTACTATTATAAAACTATGCTTAATCATCTATGAAGTCATATTGCATAGTCCTTGCACACATTCCACAAACAGCTGTTGAAGAGACGCTAACATGCTAGGTCATACTAAAAACTGGTTAAATACACTAATGTGGCAATCGAAAAGAAATTTTCATTTGAAGTCCTTTCTTTGCAAATGACAGGGATTTGCATAAGTCACCAGTGTTGAAAATTTCGGATTAGTAGAATTGGTATATTTATGGTAGGTATTGTTAGCAGGCAACAGTTTTGCATGGTGGAAATGAGTTCATTTGCCTCAAATGATTGATAAGGTGATTTGACATAAGAGACATCCCTAAAACATAAGTCATTACTATTAATAGCTCCATTCCAATAGTTATAGAGACTGATGGAGTTTTGAGTGTGTATTGAACTATGTGTATGTGGGGTTAGAGGAGGGATACCAGTAGGATAATACGTGCGTTGGGGAGACAGTTGGTGTACATAAAGAGTAGATGAGAGCTATCAATTGAGGATATGAGAACAGATACCTCTCAAACCAAAAGGCTGAGTCTTTTTAATAATTTTATACTGGGGAGGGTCCTCTTGTGTAATACAGCAACACAATGCTAAAGTCTTGGGTTTATCAGTATAGCAATATTGTCATTATTTCGTTAAAAAAAAAATCCTAGACTCATCTCCACAGTCATTGCCTCAGAAGCTGCTGTGAGGAGATAGGAGGCTGAGTTAGAGAATTGTTTGTTTTAAGGTCTGTTCAGTTTCTCAAATGTGTGGTAAAAAGGAATAGTCTCTGAGAAATGCCGTATCCGCATTTGCTAGGTAACCTTATGCTTGCAGGTCCTTTAAAGAGCTGTACTCTCCTTGTACTGTAATTCTAAACAAATTTCTTATCTTTTTAACACAAGAGAACCCTCAACTGAAAATTAATTTAGGGAAATTGAAAGTCCTTTTTCCATGTTCACCTGTTTGTAAATGATAAGGACCATAAACAATGGTTTTAATAATTCGGTCCTTTGCCCTGGAGTAGCAGTTTATGATCCAGGCACCATCTCATTCCCACATGAGCTGATCCTCCATTTCAAGCCAACACTCACTTTCTGTGATGAAATGCAAGGGCTCATCCCAATTTAATACATGGCTTCCTTCATTCGGAACACGGGAAACAGAGTATCTGCTAGAGAGCTGGGCTAAGAGAGCTTCTCTTTCCACCAGACTGCAAGGGAGAAAATTAAATGAGGGAAAAAAGTTATGCTTATTCGTGTTTTCTAAAACAATTTAAGTGTTGCTTTAAAAAAAAATCCCATTATAGGCTAGCTATCGCGGTAGCAATGTGAGATCAAGTGGACAGTGGGCGGAGAAACTAATAGCCGTAACCCCTTGAAGGGCGCTTCAAAGCCAAAGATAC
Organism: Rattus rattus; assembly: GCF_011064425.1. Classification (NCBI taxonomy): domain Eukaryota; kingdom Metazoa; phylum Chordata; class Mammalia; order Rodentia; family Muridae; genus Rattus; species Rattus rattus. The sequence goes on along the minus strand of NC_046160.1, from coordinate 27,594,332 downwards.
ATGAAAATGTAACAGTGGAAGCAATGTATAACTCATATGCGGAAATTATTCAGGCAGTGACAGATACTATTTTAAGAGGCAGAGAGTACATTTCTTTAAAAAAAAAAAAGAAGAAGAAGAAAAAAAAACCTCTAGACTCAGTCAATACTTTCCTAGTATACCCACCCACGCACACTCCTCACATTTTCAGGATATGTTGAAGGGCTTTGATGGTCATGTCTGGGTATGAATTCATTGTGTCAATCATTTCCCACACCGCTTTATCTGCCATGGGACACTGACAATTCTGATGCTGTGAATGTTCCCCAGCAAGCTCTCTTGGTAGACTTTCCTAGCCTTCAGGTACGACACAGCTGCTTAGTCCCTATAATACTCACTGGTCAGTGCTTCCGTTCAGCGCTGGACATAATTGTATTCACTTGATGACTTAGTTAATGAAAGGATAACTATTGATTTGTTTTAAGAAGTAGTGATATGGAGAATTTCACCTGGATTTCTCTGGAAAAACCCATAATCATTTTTCAAGGCCTTATTTCTTCCCTCGAGGAACTCATCTATCAATTCAATTTACCCTGGAGTCAAAGAGCCATCCCCTAATTTCTCTGACGTTCTCTACATGAGAATGTCTATCCTCAGGAAAAAAAAAACCACTTTACTGCTGTTATGCTTCTGTCAGTTTTATTAAAAAGTAATCTGATAGTCATCAAAATGTGAGAGAAAAATCAGATAATCATTGCAATATGTGACAAAAATATTTTCAGAAAATATTTTCATTCATGGTGAAAGTATGTTAAGAATATTATAAATAGGGTATTCCTTTGTCCTGATGTAAAGGATACTACCATAATATGAAAGGAGACTTTCACAATATAAAGGAATAAGTCCTTTTATTTCTAACATCAAATTCAAGACACGTATATCATTTGTAATTAATCATAATCAATATTGTCTTTCAAGGAAGTAGTATCCCAGTATTGCCAGTAGTATAAAGAAAGAAAAATATGAGTAAAATATATACATATAATAAAAGAAATAATGGTTTTCTCAAAGAAGGAATAACTCATTCTGAAAAGTTCCAGAGCCTAGAGATGGTCATGATTGTACAAGTTTTCTCCTGAGAATGAGGGCATAAATGAAACAGAAATTCAAGTTCAAAGTCAGCCTGGTTTACATAGCTAGTTGCTGGCCGGCCAAGGATACATAGGGACACCCTGTGCAGACAAAATTATTCCCAGAGTCTTTAGTGAACTTAAACTAACACTACATCAGTACAAGTGACATTAACAATTTAAATTTTGATGTACTAACATTGATAGCTTGGAATGCAAAAACAATGTTTAAAGCCAAGTTACAATAGCACAAAAATGCAATAGTTATAAAATCTAATTATAATATTAAAGCATTTTTATATAAAAATATAAAATTACAGAGAATGAAATCAAAGAATGCTAGCATTTGGTAGTTTTATGGCTTTCAGTAAACTCATGGTAATTCCTCTCTTTCCAAACTTAAACAATGAAGTAAATAAACTCTCTACAGTTCTGCAAATTCTTAGCTGTTTCTGTGACCAATCCATACCATTGAGTAATGACACAGAATACATAGGTATATGACAATTGTTGAGTGAATTGTCAGAAATTTCTACTTTAGTCCAATGACTAAAGTACTAGAAAGATTGTATTTTTTATAGGATATTTTCTTTATTTACATTTCAAATGTCCTTTTTCCCAGTTTTCCCTCCAGAAACCCCCTATCCCATTCCCCCTCCCCCTGCTTCTATGAGGGTGCTCCCACACCCACCCAATTCCTCCTACCTCCCTGCCCTAGCATTCCCCCACACTGGGGCATATAGCCTTCACAGGATCAAGGGCCCCTCCTCCCATTGACGCCTGCCAAGGCCATTCTCTGCTACATGAGAGCCATGAGTCACTTCATGTGTACTCTTTGGTTGTTTGTTTTGTCCCTGGTAGCTCTGGGGTGTCTGGTTGGCTGATATTGTTGTTCTTCCTATGGGGTTCCTTCCCCATATGTTCTCCTTCAGCTCCTTCAGTCCTTTCTCTAACTCCTCCATTGGGGACCCTGTTCTCAGTTCAGTGGTTGCCTGCGAGCACCCACCTCTGTATTTGTCAGGCTCTGGCAGAGCCTCTCAGGAGAAAGCTATATCAGGCGTCTGTCAGCATGCACTTCTTAGCATCTAAAATAGTGTCTGGGTTTGATGATTATGTGTGGGATGGATCTTTCTTCAGTCTCTGCTCCACACTTTGTCTCTGGATTTCCTCCTGTGAGTAATTTGTTTTCCCTTCTAAGGACTTTTTTCTTCTTGAGCTTCATGTGGTCTGTAAATTGTACCTTGAGTATTCCAAGCGTTTGGGCTAATATCCACTTATCAGTGAGTACAGACCACGTGTATTCTTATGTGATTGGGTTACTTCACTCAGGATATTTTCTAGTTCTATCCATTTGCCTAAGAATTTCATGAAGTCATTGTTTTTAATAGCTGAATAGTACTCCATTGAGTAAATGTACCACATTTTCTGTATCCATTCCTCTGTTGAAGGACATCTTGGTTCTTTCCAGCTTCTGGCTATTACAAATAAGGTTGCTATGAATATAGTGGAGCATGTGTCCTTGTTGTATGTTGGAGCATCTTTTGGGTATATGCCTAGGAGTGGTATAGCTGGGTCTTCAGGGAATACTAAGTCCAATTTTCTGAGGAACTGTCAGACTGACCCAGTGAAGATGCCTATAGTTCTTACATTCAGAAAGCAGAGAGAACAGGACTATGAAATCGAAGCCAGTCTAAGCTGTATATTGAGACTATGTCTCAAAAAAAATAAATTAAAAAAAAATCAAGGACAAAATCAAAGAGATAAATCTAGGACTCAGTAAGAGAGAGGAGGGGAGGGAGGGGGAGAAGGGAAGGAGGGGGAGGGGAGAAGGAGAGAGAAAGAATCTGAGGCTAAGTGGGATTATTATCCAGAACACCGCAAATGTCATGCTCTTACACTACAGAGCCCGCTGGAGCAACAGGCTAGCAGATTGACAGGCAGTTGGAAGAGCTCTTCCTACCGTCAGAGATCCAAGATTAGCTGGCATGCCTGTACGCGTTGGTACACTGACTCAGGCATCATCACCAGCCATGGTTTGCCTCCTTAAGGTGACACTTTTTGCCATCTGGTGGACATATGGTTTGCATGTGTCTCCCACGTGAGGCGCCCCCATGTCCTTCTTGATGTGTCTGGTTTCCACATTCCCTCCATCTGTCTTCCTCAGATAACTTTAAGACAACGAGACCCCATCATCTCTCTTCTCGAGAACTGATTCCACATCTGCAATCTGAAGACCGGGCCTGCAGTTCAGTTCGAATGGGCATGGTCTGAAAAGTTAGCTTTGCTTTCCCTTCAGGCACCTGCTGGGAAACCTTCTGAGGCCCTGGTTTCACATGAGCCACTGTGCAGCATCCTCAGCCCAGTGGGTGCTCCTGCCCCCAGCTTTATCATCCTCCGCTCGCTCAGTATTTGCAGCGTGCTTCCCAGCTTTGAAATGCAAAATGTGTTCTATCTGGAAAGTGACAAGTGAAGATTTTTATCCATTGTCTGTGTCTGATGTGATAGCACAAACCCTGTGTTTTATACTTAAAACACAAGCCGGTTTTGTATAAAATGCATACGAGTGAAAAGCCGGGCCTAAGGAAGTGTGTTGATGAATGCATCCTGATAGGCAATTAAGAAAGGAACAAGATAATGCAGGGAAATTATATTTCTCTCGTTTTGCCCAAGATTCAGTGTGTTTCCCTTCTAATAGATCAGCAGCTTCTATCCTCATGCCACACTCGAATTTCCCTGTTTGGAATTGATGGGTAGACATTGGCTATGTATCATTCATTCTCTTATTTAATTTCATGGCAAACAACAAGTGCATCCACACCACCCTCTAAGCTGCACCTTGCTACAAACCACAAATCGAAGAAACATATGCCTTCTCTTAGAGAACTAGGCAAGGAATAAAGATTGTTGGAAGGGGAGGGAGGGTTCTACCGATCCTTCTCTTTGGAGAATACCCAGGCAACTCACAGACCCCCCAGGGCCTCCTGAGCTAAGAGGGGGTCCACTGCTGCTCTTGTCATTGGAGGCTAGCTCAAAAAAAATGAGTTCTCTAGTTATGCTAATACACATCAAATTCTCAAGAGACTACATATGGCCTGGAAACTCAGCTACCTTTCAACTGCAGCATATGTTTGCCTCTTGACGAGTACTTTCCAAATTCCCTATTTTGCAGCATCCCAATGGAGCCAAATTTTATCTTGATGCTTTCATAGTGTTTGTGGACAAACTTAGTCACCTCCTCATATTAACTAGAGGTGGCCTACTGCAGAACTGGCACCTCCATCCTCAATCTTTCTTCTTTCCTATTCTCACACTATGCTTGACATCTCCTCATGGCTTAAATGTTTATGCTTCTCCAATAAAGGTATGTGCTAAGCTATTCTTTATTACAATGAGAAATGGAGGGAGGGAGGGAGGGAAAAAGGGAAGGAGAGAGGGAGAAACAGGGAAGACAGAGACAGAGACAGAGACAGAGACAGAGAGAGAGAGAGAGAGAGAGAGAGAGAGAGAGAGAGAGAGAGAGAGAGAGAGAGAGAGAACATGCATACATGCATGTGCATGCAAAGGCATGTGTATGCAGGCCAGAAGGCAGAATTGATTTTCCACTTTTACCACATTTACCACATGAGACCTGGGATCATTCTAAGGTTGTTAGTCTTGGTGGTAAATGTCTTTATCTGCCAATTTACTCACTTGTACTGTGTGTTCCTATCTTAGTCACCCAAGGTCCCAAGGTGGTGATATTAGGAAATTTGGGGCTATGAAAATAGACCTTTTCTGAGTATTATTCTTGCCTTTTTATAAGAAGCTTAAAAAAGCTGGCTTTTCCCTTCCTACAGTATGGGAACACAGCAGAAGGTGTCATATGAATTATCAAGAGGGGACTTTCTCTTGTGGAAGCAGCCAGGACTTTGATTTTCAACCTTCCCACTTACAGAAAAAAATGTGTCTGCTGCTTAGGAACCTCTCAGCTTTTAGTGTTTGGTGAGAGCAGCCCAAGAGGATTGAGACACCATGATCCTACAATTCTGAGCCTGAGTTTGAGGCTCCACCCTGGGATTTAGTACCCTTACTCTAAGAGTTCAGTTGATAATAAGTAGTAATGCTGTCTAAATATTAAGGCTCTCTTCTTCAGTGAAGCACATCTAAATATTTAAGGCATGCAGTCACATTTAGCCCACACATCGACTTTAGGTAGACATACATAATGATCCCATTGTACAGCTAAAGACATCGAGATCTGTAGAGATGAGATTATTTGATCAAGGTCATTAACTCATTAAGTAGCTGAGATAGGGTTTGAGATCAGGTCTTTCTGACTAACCTTTATGCTTAGTCAAATGAGTATACTACCCCCCAGTGATTAGCAGTTCCAGGGTGCTAATTATTATCTGTCTCAAATGAGACTTCTGGCATCTGACAGGATCAGAAGAGACGAGATAATGAATAGCAAGCTCCGATGAATAAAGGAAAAAGGAAATTACATGTCACAGAATTTTGCCTTTACATGATTTGGACATTTTGTGTCACAGCTATAGAGCATCATACAGAGGATTCTAATCAGGTGAGAGAGGACGAGAGTAGTGTGTGCTGGGAAAGGGCACAGGCTGAGGTGGCAGTGATCGTGAGTTGTCTTTTTCAAAAGATTTCCTGACGGTGAGACCAGAGCTGAGAAGAGATGCTGCATTTGTATGTGCAGCAAAGCAGGTCCCAGGACAGGGGCGAAATTGTCCCCCAGGTATCAGAATATTGTGTCCCCTTAAGTATGGCTGACAGCTTGATCGTTTTTATCTTTAGCATTTAAGGAGTAGCCAAGTCATGGGGTCATTGTCGTCGTGAATGGGATTCATACCCTCAAAAAAAGACTGAATGAACCAGGTAGGCCTGTGATGCCCTTCCACTCTGCTCCTGCTCCCTTAGAGAAACACGGTGCTTGTCTCTTTCTCCATGTGAAGTCATAGCAGGGAGGCATTCTGAAAGAGGAAAGCTAGCCTTTACCAGGCTCCCAAATGAGCTTATCTGTCTGTCATTTTTCCAGCTTCCAGAACTATAAGAAATACATTTCTAGCATTCTTAAATTATCCATCCCAGTGTGATTTGTTACAGCAGCAGCAGAAATGCCCCAAACAATATGGAATGCCATTGTTAATATACTTGCACATTTATAATATTTAAGTGTGCATAGCAGTTTCCTTAGGACAGACATTTTCCCCGTCACATGGGATATCATAACTTCCTTTTGGGAGATCTATAGAATCCTGGAATAGAGGCTGGCAGTCCCAGAGGTAGGGTGCTTGGCCTGTAGTTCTTGATACACCAAACGGGCTGATTTTATCTACGTGTGTAAAATTATCCACTAGCATGGGTTCCTCCATTGTATAGAAGAGCCAACTTTATTGAATGTGATGTACCAGAAAGAACAGAAAAGTCAGTTGTGACTTCATGAGCTTTGTCTAAAGTAAGCAGGTTGTGTTGCTGTTGCTGTTATTATTATTATTATTGTTATTATTATTATTATTATTATTATTATTATTATTATTATTAGTAGTAGTAGTAGTAGTAGTAGTAGTAGTATTGTTATAAAAATTTTCTCACCCACCTATATGATCCCAGTGTATTGATGGGACCCAGAGCTATATCTTAGTATCAATTCCTTGGTCAGTCCCAGTGAAGGAAGCCTCAATCAATCAGGCTCAGAACTCCAAACCATTTTCTAAATCTAGCCTTTAGCCCTGACTCTGAGATCCAACTGGTCTAAGCATCCTTCTCCTCATACTTATAAAGCAGATGAGCCTTCTTGACTGAACTTTCTGCAGAGTTTGACTTTCCTCCTTTAAATCTGTTCTTGACTCAGCCTACTCTGTTGGGAGCCTGCTCCTCTGAAAAAGGGACCAATACATCCATCCTCAAAGCACAAAGTCAAACTAATGAACACATGACATTGATGAAATTCATATACCAGTTAAGCTACTTGGTTCAAGGTGTTGCTCACCCCTTTGTAGCTAGCTTTCCTCAGGCAAACTTATATACATATATTATAATAAGGCACCCTACTTCCTAATGTGACTGTCATTTGAGAAGTAGTGTTCTCCTTTATCATATATTCATGGTAGTCACACCAGCGAAATTTGTTCCATAAAAATCAACCACTTCAATTCAATGGAAGTGAAAAAATAAAACCCAAAGCTACAAGCAGTTACCTTATTTTCCTGAATGTTCATTTATCAGTGGAAAAAAACACCCAAACAAACAAAAAAAAAATATATGTGAGAAGTCCCTCACCTATCATCCATTCTCACCTCTCTTACCATATCACACGTTCCTCCCACTGGTTCTAAGCTTGTCCCTGTCTTAGCACAATTTTATTCATTTAACTCTTCTGCCAGGTTGTGGGGTCTTCTGAGAACAGGGACTTTATCTTTTTCTAATATCTCTTCTTTAAACACTCCACATGATGCCTGGCATGCACATCAAAGGAATGAATGAAAAAATAAAAGGGATAAATTCATTATTAAAAATAACTTGTATTGGACATTCCTCTTGCAAACAGAGAAAATACTTCCTTTATGCTAGGACCTGGTAAGCAAGAGTGAAATTGGGACACAGATGCAAGATTGTTGGCTAAAATCCGGGTCTCACAACTGTCTGATAGCCTTGGTCCAGCTTCTGGTTTTATACTTATTTGTATAGAGTCTATCTTGTGTATTGTATGGATGTATCACTTGACAATTAAAAAACGATAGCCTATAGGAAAGGACAGAATAGAAGGCAGGGTATACCAGAGGCAGAAAGAATTCTGGGATAGAGCCAGGTGTAGAAGTTTAGCCCTGGAAGATGTGAAGAGATAGACACAGGGTATCTGAGTGGAGATAAACAGCTATGTGGCAGAATGGAGGTGAAAAATATATGGGTTATCTTAAATTATGATTCTAGTGAGAGAAGAGCCTAGTTGTATGGACAAGGTATTTGTAAATATATATTTCAGTCTGGGTTTTATTTCTGGGAGCTTGGATATGGGAGTAAGAAGCTCAACCGATTTCTATACTCATTCAGTTATTTCACTAGTCGGTAAATTGCCTAAAATTGTAGTTTTTGCAACAACAATCCTTTACCCAGCTGCAATATTATCTGAACCAGTTACAGGTCCTTGATGTCATAAAGTGGTAATTATTGCAACATAAGGGAAAGCAAAGGCAAGCCCTGTGGTTTTTTGGAGGCTCACTCCTTCCTATTAATTCAGGTGCTGAAGGTTGTGACTCTTGTCATCCGAAAGATAATTTTCCTCAGATTTAATAATCGCAGTTAAGTCTCAGATTTGATTTTAATTTCAGACCTTGATGTCATGAAGTATTAATTATCTCTATTACCTACTGATAATATTCCTGCAAACATGCACATGTTTGATTGGCAGGAATTTTTATTAATTTACAAGGATGAACTCAATTAGAAAAGCTTACTTACCGGCCCAATTCTACGTACACACCTGTAATTTGGAAAGGAGCAAATTCTAGCCAACTCACCGTTGCAAGGATGGAGGGTCAAGTCCTGTGAACGGAGTGGCTGCAGCTGGCTGACTCTAGTGGAGATTGATTGACACACATTTCATTGTCTGATCTTCCTGATTTTGGTTTAAAATGAGTGAGGAAAAACCTTTGGGACTAATTAAGATTCTTAGAGTAAAGTAATGAGAGAGCATTTCCATGTCCTCATGGCTTGCTTTTCCCCTCTACCTCCATGCCCAGGGTTTTACTTGGGGCTGTCACAGTCACACCTCATTTAAGGAACTACATTTGTTTCCACGGTGCTTTAATTACACGCTGGGAAAAAAAAGAACCCAAAACCTGAAACCTAATGAATGTTAATATTTTATGTTAAGTGAATTGGCTCCTCACAGCTACCTACCATACATTTAAGAAAAAAAAAACACATCAATGGAGTATAACAACAAGTTTTGAATGAGACAGGGACATTGGGATTTGAGACAGCCAACCCTACTTATCTCCTGTCCTATGTGTCACTTTACAGCACTGTCAGAATTTGACTTGAACAAATTTTATTTGGATACAATGAATATACCAAATAAATGAAGAATGAGGATGAATGGATGAATGAATGAATGAATGAATGAGTGCAAAGTGGTTTAGCATGAACTGAGTTCTCCAGCACAAAGATAGGATAAGATTGTTTTTTGTTCACCCCTCCCCCCAAGTGAAATGCATGTTTGCTAAATGACATTGTAAATATCCTGCATTCTGATTCTTTATCTGGGAAGAAAAACACTATGCCTTTGCTTGGGGAATAATAGTGGCAGAATCATAAAATGAAGAAATGCCAACATTGCCTTTTAGTACATGCTTCCCGGTGGAGTGCAGCAGTCTGTTCAAAATGCCTGTGCACAGCCAAGGAGTGGAGCCCCTAACTGGGTCTTGGGGAAAAATAATAATATCATTAATTCAGACTTGCTTGGGCATCGTCAGGGTAAACTTGATGGGGTGTTGGGAGGTGAAGTTCAGCTAGAGTGAAATTCTTGTCATGGAGAAGCTTAAATCAGTTTAGAAGACAGGATGATTTTTGTTTGTGATTTGGGACTAAGGCAAACACCGTGTTTTTACAGTAAATATTTGCGTGCAGAATCACTTTATCCTGTGAGGTGGCAAAGGAAACAGAATCTCTTGTACCAAGATAACAAACAGTCCATGCCACGGGAGTCATTTAAGCAAGCACCTTAAAGGGTACTGCAATGGAGGGATGTGGTGGGAAATACCTTGAATATAGAGATGCTCTCTTCTACACCCCCTGCTTTTATCTGTTTATTCCTCTGTCTATAGATGTAGAGCTATTGAATACTGGTTGCTATATTTTTGCCAGTGTCATTTTCAAATTTTTTTGTTGAAATTTGATCCCAGAGCAAGTGTTTGGAGAGGGCAAGAGTTGTGAAGGTGCTCGGGTCATGAAGATGCTGTTCTCACAGGATAAGGATTCATCCATTATAAAGAGGCCAGGGACCACAAGCTATGTGCTTCGTAAATCTCTGCGCATGGTCTCTGTCATGTGAAGAAACATTACTCATTACTTCTGCCATGTGGATGGCAGCTCTTTCTTAGGTATAAAATGCTGTTGACTTAATCCTGTAAACCTCCAGAAGGATGACTGCCATGCTGATGTCCTGTGTAAATTTCTCAGTCTGTGATCCTTTTAACATAGGAGGGAGGGACTTGGACATTTCTCAAGAGCTGTCTTAGACCTGCACTTAGTGACAGCACCACCATAATAATCTGTCTTTAGGAGAACACTACTAAGGAATCCCAGGAAATAGGTCAGACAATGAGAAGCCTAGACTGCATGGATTAACCATTCTAAGACCTTACCCTAAAACACACAGTTTTGCTAATTCCATACAGGCATAGACAGAACTGAGACGATTGAATTCCTTCTTGACTCCAGAGACTAAGGTAGAAGAAGGAATATTGAGAACCAGTGAGGTGTCTCATCAATGAAATAGCTTTTGTCTTTCTGTTTTCCTGGCCCATGGGGTGAGTGATGGGCAAGGAACCTCTTGCCTCCAGATGAGTTTCTCCACAAGTGGTTTCTATGGAAACGTAATGTGCAAGAAGTTAATGTATACTATAAAAATAGTTCCGTGCTTATGTAAAGCACTCAATAGGATAACGTGGAGTGATTTCTAATGGCTAGATTGTGCTGTCTCTTCAATATATTAAATTTTTGGTGCAAATTTTAAGTTACATGTGACACCTCCTAAGCTGCTACAACTGCAGGCTGTTTAATGTTGGTTGGACCCATTGTGAGCAACGTCGCAGTGGACCGTTTCCACAATAGCTGGGTGTGGTTTTCTTCCTAAAATTAAGGGAATACGTAATGTTTAGCTTGTCCCCAGTCACTCATTTGTTATATTTACTGAGATAATACAAAGTAATGCAATGTCAAGTGTCCAGAATGATAGAAAAGGCGGACTTAGTTCCAGGTCTTAGAGAACAGGCCGCCATCCCTACCCCAGATCCACCCCCCACCCAACTCACAAACACAAGAAACACACAGCACATAAAAAAGTAAAAAGCAACAAATAATTAGAACTGTTTCATAGACAGGTAGCACTTACAAAACTCAGTGAACCATGGTAGCAAACCATATGAGGGCTTTCTTAAAGAGACAGGATTCTGAGAATTTTAGTTGGTCTGGCTTAAGTTTATCAAAATTTCTATCTGGTTGGCCCAACTTCTTTCTCCACAGGAGGTCATTTGAGCTACTTCACAGCTCTTATTTTTCACCACAATTCTGTGTGCTTCCCTAGGATCTGAGAAAACTTGGGTGATCTGGAGGTAGAAGGATGATGGTTCAGCTGTTGAGAGCATCTATTGCTTTTACAGAGAGTCACACTTTGGTTTACAGCCCCAAGAGCTAGCGTCTCATAGCCGCCCACTCTTCTAGCCCCAGGGAATTTAATACCTCCTCTCTGGCCTCTATTGGTACCAGAAGACAGAAACATAGAATCACACTTAGATATGCATGCATACACGTAACTAAAAACAAAAAAACTCTGAAAGGTATCTTGGGGCAATAAAATTTGGAATCACACGTTAAATGTATTGATATAGAATGTTGGCCCAAGTCTGTGCATAATCTTCATATCAATATCTGTCTGATAGAGATATAATGTGGAACATATTTCCAATTTTAAACCTTCAAATACATAGGTTAAACAGGAAAAAATGGGCAAGATATTTTCTGGTGATTATGATCCTTAGTTCAAAATATTTGAAAATATTATTTTAAAATGTAATTGTATAAAACAATCAATCTAGTATTCTGTATTTATTTCTTACAAAATGTCTTATTATCTCAAATTATATGTTACTGTCATATCACCTTATAATTTGTACCACCCTACATTCTGGTACTCAGTTGTTATATGGGACTACCTTGTCACACACTACAACTTCAGAATGGTATTTGTTACAGGTCGCCCTTGCAATCTCTGCTATGGAGCTGCGTAGGCAATTCTTTTAAATATAAATTATTGAGTACTATCATTGGCCCATTAATATGAAATTCTGGGATCGAGAATCAGCAGTTCTCACATACACAAGACATTTCGATTGCTTTTGAAAATTTGAAAACAAACGCCCAGGACATTCCGAGAAACCTATTCTACGTAGGGGAGGATTTGTAAGAAAGAATTATTCCCGAAGCCTTTCCATAAGGTTTTGCCAAGAAATTTTATTAAACAATAATAGATTCCTTTTACAATTTACAGAAAAGCAGTTTTCATGTTTTAATGTTCTTATCATCTCAAAAATATTTGTGCTCATAATGTTGGTCGGCCTGAACACAAAGAGCATGCTGTGCGTGGATAAGGACTGGGTATAATCAAGCTGGGCAGGGCCAGTGTGTGGAGGGGTGAGCATGTATCTGTGTCTCCTGCATCTTTTCCTGCAGAAGAAACGCTACGGTTTCTGCCCCAGTCCACGGTTTCCTGCCTGCTGCTTGACACCCGTTTCCTCAGAGGGGCAAATACTCTCTCGGGAAATGCAAATAGTCTTGTTTTCTTTGGGATAATTGCTTACTTTGAATAATATATGCTGTGCATTAATAATGAGTGCAGAAACTGTGCAAACATGCCTTTCTCCAGTTGTGCTCTATGTGGGTACCCGAACAATCCATGCTGAGTTGGGCAAGCCCGCCACTCCAACTAAACTCCTGTTGGTCTTAGCACTCCGGCATTATTGCAAGTCTCTCTGCTGGTCTCGAGAACAGCGAGCTTCATCCCGCTGTCTTGTTTGCTAAATTATCAGCAGATAATTTCACGGTGATATAGACAGTACGACAATCCAACTCAGGACTCATAAATCCTGCTTTAAATCAGGCCAGCTTACACACAGGCAGCCCTCCCAGCCCAATCCAGTCGGAAGCTGCGAAGTCATCCCAAGAATGGAAGATAAGGTTTCATTGGCTAGTTTCATTAGCTCGAGTCAGAAGAATGCAAAGACTACAAAGATTTGTCCCAGACAAGTAACAAGAGTCCCTTTAGTTCTCCATGCCCCTCACCAGTAGTAGCTCCGGGCAGAATGAAGAAGCTCTGCCTTGAGTGAAGATCTCTGACATCTTACTGGACAAACACGTTTTCTGTCAAAAATAGGTTAGCTAGCTTCCTTCTGTCTTCCAATTTTATTTATTTTGGGATCTCTTTATTTATTTATTTTTCTTTTCTTTTTTTTGGAGCTGGGGACCGAACCCAGGGCCTTGTGCTTGCTAGGCAAGCGCTCTACCACTGAGCTAAATCCCCAACCCCTCTTTATTATTCTTTGGTATAAGCTAGTAAGTACACTAGTTGAGGGAACTACCCAGGGCTTCGGACGGGAGCACGCACTTGGGGAAGGGAGGAGGGGGAAGGCCAAGTAAAGCTAGTTACTTAGTATGAAACTATTCAAGGTAAAAGGGAAATCTGCTGCTGAGTTCTGGAAGTAAAATCAGCTGACCTGAACCCCTTTTAGATCTTTGAATTCTCACAGTTTCAACTATTATGGGATGCCTAAATGGTGGAAATTCGGTGGAAGCTTTCTAGTTTTCATAAAACTGAAAGACAAGTTCAAACACATGTATTAATATTTTATATAATATTAATATAAAAAATCAATATTAATACAGCTGGTAAGTTTCTCTAGATATTTTCTTGAGTGTGATGGAACCGTCAATTCACTGAAGATAGGCCAGTGTGTCTGGAGAATTCTTTGAAATTCTGGGCATAGGGCTTACAGAGCAACAGGAAATAGCATCTATGGTCCTTATCTTGTCTGTATGTGTGTTCATCTTGGGAACACAAAGCTATCACATTGATGACCATTCAGCTCTGAGACTTTAGAGTGTGTGTGTGTGTGTGTGTGTGTGTGTGTGTGTGTGTGTGTGTGTGTGTGTTTTGTGTGTGTGTAATATATATATTCAAACAACAACAAAACAAAAAATCAAACCACCTTTATTTAAAAAGGCAACAAAGAGTTGCTGTTTTAGACAAATATTAAAAGTGCGTAAGAAATCCAAGACAAAATAGTAACCGTCACATCTTGCCCTTGTAAATCTCCTAAGATTTGTAACATTCCAAAGTGGACAGAACATTTAGTAGGGAAATATTTGACGCCTTTTTTTTGACTATTTTCTATCTACCCAAGACAGTTTATAGAAACAGTTTCAGAGAAATGTTTCTAAGAAACTCTTTCCAGGAATTCATATTAATCAGTTCTGACCCTCATGAGCACATGTCTGTGTGAGTATACTAAACAACAGAACTTATTTCCCTTTTTCTAGAATCAGCAAGTCTGAGATCAAGTGTAAGTATAATCAGTTTCTGGTAAGTGCATTCTGGCTTGCTAAAGGCTACTTTATGTATCTCCATGCAATCTTTTCTTGCTGCATATACATGGAAAGACTTTGGGCCTTCTTCTATATATTCTTATAAAGATATCGATTTTACCAGATGACTCCATTTCTACTCAATTACCTCTTCTCTTTAAATATAACCACGTCAGATGTTAAAGCTTTAGCATATGGGTTTCTTGTAACAGAATATGTTTATGTGCTGAGAAGAATAGAGAGCCCGCTCTAACACCATAAGCCTGGTGTTAGTAGATTTTATAGTAAGGTTATCTCATTAAGGGAAGATCACACATTCATTGACTGGCCCAGTTTCTCAAATATAAGCAAAGAGGAAGAAAACATGAAATCTGCCTATTATAGGAAGTGATTTTTAATAGAGCTTAGTTGTACCAAACTAGGGGAAAGTGTGAGCCAGTCTGGGTTTTAGATTCTCTCTCCACCCTGCCTTGGGCTCCGATTATTGAACAAATAAGTATTGTTAGAAGAAGCAGCATTAAACAGAGCTAGCCATCATCAAATGGACTAAAGACAGTGGGTGAAGATTAAAGGAGCATCATCATGCTGGGGAAATGGTTCATTGGGTAACAGTGGGCAAAACGCTTGCATGCAAGACCAAGTTCAAATCCTCAGAACCCATGTAACAAGTCAGACTTAGCCACATGAGTGTCTAAAATCCCATTGGTTCTACCGGAAGATGAGGTGTAGTCCGGAAGCTCATGAGCTAGTCCGACAGAAAGACAACAGAAGCTGCTTTAAATAAGGTAGATGGTGAGAACCAGTACCAGAGGTGTCTTCTTACCTCTCTAAATTCTATAACATTTCCATACCCACATTCACACCATGAATGTTCACATGCACAGGCATGCCTACACACATACACACATGCACAAGCACATCTGAGAGCTTATACTTTGCACACAGGCATGCATATACACATATTCTCTCCCCCCACTCATATGTATGTGCCTGTGCACATGCACAACACATGCACTCGTGCGCGGGCACACACACACACACACACACACAGGCACACACAACTAAAGGAAAATAAGAGAGCATTATTATTTTTAGAGATTCTTATATAAATTACAACATTCTCTTCAAAAAGAGTCAAAGGCGAATTGGCATGTACTTAATTGTTTTGTCATTTGCTATGGAAATGATTTCACTCTGCCTCCAAGGAACAGGGTGAGTCATGTGGCTTTACATCTGGTTGCTTCGTTCACAGTTCAAGATTTTTGTTTGTATGCAGTTGCCAGGAATAGAAAGGTGACATGTCTCATTTACACCAAGGGGGAAGCAGTGAGGGTCTCTCTCGAAGGCTGATGTTACTGCTCAGATCTGAGCGCAGCAGACGAGAAAGAGATGTGACTATTGATGGAAAATGATGAATTCTAGAAGGGAAATGAATTTCTTCAGAAGATGTGCCCGCTCTGCAGAAAGGTTAGTTTCCACGTCTGAGCTAACGTACTGTAAACTCTTAAACTATTTCTTAAACAAAGCAAGTGCATAAATGGCACATTGATTGTTTTTGGTTGCCGCATTGTATGCTCTAGGTTACAGCTTGTTTGTGTCTGAAAACAAACAGTAGTGATGCGATGGATTTGCCTATGTATGAAATGCTTCTTCAACAAGGGAATCACGAAACGTTTACACTTCCAGTCCTGAGAACTCCCAGAGCTGCGCAGTTTGCCCTTCCGATTTCATTCAAACGTGATGGGAGGAAGAAAAGATTCTCTAACACCAGTGTGCACTTAATTGTCAGAGGGAAATAAAATTATAACCTTTAGTAATACTATAAAAATCTGTGCTGTTGTGCAAGAACCTAAAATTACATGCTCTCTGAAGGAAAATCATGATACGACAGGGACTCACAAAAGTGTTCTAAACAGGGCTTCATGAGCTCACAGAGAAGAGCAGTTTCTTCTGACTGAAAGAACCTAAAAAACAAAGCAAAGGGGTTGGGGATTTGGCTCCGGGGGTAGAGGGCTTGCCAAGCAAGCGCAAGGCCCTGGGTTCGGTCCCCAGCTCCGAAAAAAAAAAAAAAAAAAGAAAGAAAAAACAAAGCAAAGAAAAAAAAATACTGTCAAGTTGTAAGACTCATGGCGACTGGGTCACTCTTCCATTTTGGGCATGTGGAGTTTGAAAACTGGAGACAAAGGGTTTGGGTCTTTTAAAAGATAGGATACATTTAAACTGTGCCCCGTTATTTGATTTCAAC
Source organism: Rattus rattus (assembly GCF_011064425.1). Lineage (NCBI taxonomy): Eukaryota > Metazoa > Chordata > Mammalia > Rodentia > Muridae > Rattus > Rattus rattus. Next base: position 27,577,619 of record NC_046160.1, on the reverse strand, counting down.
TCCAATTACGACTTTCTTTTACATCCTAGCAGTTTAATGTGCTTGAAAAGGCTATTGGATTCTCTCAAAGGTGACCATAATTTAGGAAGCAAAACAGAAAAAGAAAAGAGAAACATCATGAATAATTAGCATATATATATATATATATATATATATATATATATATATATATATATATCTGAGTGATTTCTCTTAAGATCAGGAGCCTTGTGTCTTCTCATTGGAGGAGGGTAGGTAGAGAGCACTCTAGGTTTAGTTAAAGCCTCTCTGACTTCGAATTTGGGCTTTGTTTATTGGTGGGTACAGTAGAGAGGTTTCAGATGGCTTATTCTAGGTCTCTAGCAAGCGAACTAATGGGCCTCCAAACCACCATGGTATGTTCTTCTTCCTGCATTCCTTTGCGTTCCTTTGTCTAAGGTGGCTTTTCAGGTTTGGGTTCCCTGGTCACCTCACTGAGCTCCCACAGAGCTTGCTGAAGCCCACACTGTGCCATTACTCAGGGTATAAAGAGAACCCATGGTCATTATGTAGTGCTGAAGGAGATCATGTTCCTCCTGGGTGATGGCTTCATGTTGTAACAAAATTATCACTTCCTTCATTTCAGTGAGGCAGGATGGAAAGGGAATGGCTTTGGGACCAGATTTCACTGGATCCAAGGGTTGGCTCTACTTATAAGCTACATAGTGCCAGGTATGACTTTGAATTACATTATTCTTGAGTGGCTCACGTTTGACATGATGGCTAGTCTTTGTCACAGTGATGTACCTTGGAAACTGGAACCTCAGTTGGACAATTTTCTCCATCATATTGGCCCATAGGCATATTTATGAACATGTTGGTGTACACGCTTGTATGCGTGTATATGTGAGTGTGCGGTTGATGTAGGAGGGCTCAAGCTACTGTGGGAGGTGCCATCCCCAGGCAACTAAACCTGGATTGTAAAAGAAAAGTAGCTGAATGCGAGTCTGGAAGCAAGTTGGTAGTTCTTCTGCAGTTCCTCATTCGGGCTTCTGTCTGGAGTTCCCTTGGCTTCCCTGGAAGATGAATTGTGGCCTAGAAGGTTGAGCTTAATCAACACCATCTTCCCTTAGCTACTTTTAGTCATAAGTGTTTTATAACAGCAACAGAAAGCAAACTAGGGTACTTGGGTAAAAGAAACTGAGGCAGGAGAATTTTCTAGAGTCAGAGGCCAGGTTAGGATACATAGTGAGCTCTAGACCAGACTGGGCTATAGCGAGAGATCTTGTTTCTGTTAAACAATCAAAACAAGTCAAGTGAAATTTGAATTACTCTCTTTATAGATTTGTGATAACACCTGGTTCTTAGTTTTCCTAGATACCTTCTTTGTCTTGGCAGCAGATTGCTGTCTTTATAGGCAGTGAAAAATAACGTAAGAAGTAGATTTAGTTCAAAAAATTTGGTAAAAATTAAAAATCTCCTTAAATATAAACATTTATGATGTTTAAGAAAAGGCTAACTTAGAGTTACCAGTAGGGTTTGCAGATATCGTATGCCACAAATGACGTATGGGTCATATTTGCATGCACTGCCCTTTATCTGAAATTCAGAAAACAATTATACCCCCTGTTCTTTATGGTGCAAAAAAAAAATCTGTAAATGAATATGGAATAAAGAGCCTGGGCAATTCCACCAGAGCAGGTGAGGCTGAACACACTGGGAGGCAGCTTGCTGATTATGGCTGTGTGTCAAAAGCAGTAGGTGGGAGAACCAGGTGAGGTTCTTTGAAAACCCAGGCTTGGCTAAGTGTGATACGTTAGCCCTTAAATAATTGATAATTGCTAACATAATTCTAATTGCTCAAGTGTTTAATCAGAAGTTGACTTGTGGTAAGAGTTTACTTGTATTGAATGGATATGTCCTGCTGCATGATGGGTGTGGGTTATCCGGAGACAGCTATTTGGAGCTCAGGAAGGGAGAATGCATCCCGTCCAGCTTTGCCCTCCCCTTAGGAAATTAAATATATGTGAATAAAATCCCTCAATCCTTGGGCATCACTGGGCTATGCGACCCCAACTGTGGGAACTTTCCAGAGCTGAGCTTTTTGAACACTAACAGGAAGTAGGCCTAGTTTCCTGTCTTGGTTTGGTCATTATGTCTTTCCTTTCTGCATTAGAATGAATCCCCCTTCCATGTCATCTCAGATCATTTGGTTTTCAGGATAGTCACTGCCACATTGCTGCTGCTGTCGGTCTTTTGGCTCTGGAATGAAGCCTCTCTAGAGTTTGGTGCTGGTGACCAAAAAGATTGGACTGCCTCAGGGCATTGCACTTCCAGGCACATGGACAGGATAATTATTTCTTTTATTTTAATTTGCGTACTTTTGGCTTGATAGCAAGTTTGAAATATTCTTTTAAAACATTTATTTCATTTACTCCTATTCTTTGTGATGTTCTTTGTACTAATTTCTACTGGTGTTCTAAACATCTTTATTTTAGATATTGCCTTAAGGGCCAGTAACACGATGCCTTTCTTCATGGGGTGGAATTTCTCTGTCTTTAACATGGCAACGATGTTCTTCAATGAAAGAACCTTCTCAAGCTATTCATAGCCATATCCTCTCACACATGCACATTGTGGCTAATTTCGATATATGGTTATTCTGTTCTCCCACACTTGAGGATCACAATTCATTTTCAATATGCATTCCACTGTGTTAGATTTATTTTAACACACATTTCAGGTGACTTTTTACCACAACTGCACTTCTACATTGTGTGTTTGTGTGTGCATGCATGTGTGCGTGCATGTGTTTAATTAGCTTGCTATTCATTAATTTTATATTGTAGCTCATTATTTAATTATTTCTGTACGATATCAGACTCTTTGTATTGGGTATAGTCTTATATGAGGTATTGATATTATGACTAGTTTACTTTTGGGTCTTGGTGCACGTACGTGCACACTGTGTGTGTGTGTGTGTGTGTGTGTGTGTGTGCACGCGTACACGCTCGCACATCATTGAATATGTTTTTGAGCACATGTGCATACCAATTTTTTGATGTAGAGAATTTCAGAAGAAAATGAAGTTCATCACTTGGCCAGATGGATAGCAAGTAAACTCCAGGCATCCAGCTGTTTCCAACCCTGAATGTTAAGGTTACAGACACAGCCACTGCACCAAGCCCTTTACCTGGGCCCTGAACACCAGCACTCCAGTGTTGATCCCAGAGTGTCAAGTGCTTTACTCACTGATCTGTTTCTCCAGCTCCTACTTTTGTGATTTTTCATTTGACAAAAGAATAATAGTTGTTTATAACCTTTATTTCTGTATAAATATATAACATGAGTTTAATGATTCTAAAAGATTCAACTCAGGACTTTCATAGGAATTCAATGTATTTGTAGCTTGGCGTTCTTACTTTTTCTTGTTATATTTCTAAAAATTATACAAAATGTGAGCTAACCTTCTCATAGATGCTTGGAAGTTTACTTGTAGAAGTCTGAAGCTTTGAGGAAGGATGGACTTTACTTTTACTTTTGTGTTTTGGCAAGGTGGTCCACGATGGCCTACAACTCTTCCTCCTCTACCTTCTAAGACTCTGTGCTTCACGGGCAGTGTTAAGCGTTCTAAAGGCAACAGGACACACAGATCCAAAGACCAATCTGAACTCCATAGATAAATGGTTGGTTTCAACTCAAGGCAGACACAATAAGAAGGGATGTCTACTGAAGAGAAAGGATTCCTGAGTTTGTATAGGGACCTCTGAAGAGTGGGGCAGGTAATCTGTGGCCCCAGAATGTGCAATTCTGCAATGTCTTCTCCATTGGCTTGTTTGTTCAAACAGACCTTTTTATCTTAGAAACTGTACTGTTCTGGCTATCAGGATATAGGAGATAGTGGGAGGCAGAGTTAGGCAAAGGTAGCCAGGGTAAAGAGGCTGGAGTTTCAATATAGAGCCTTGGTCAAGGACTGGAGCATTTGGTGAGGGTTTATTCCAACAGCATGCTTCGCTTATAATTTTGTTTTTCTAATATCTTTTAGTTTCTGTTTCCCCTCCATTTTACCATTTATTCTTGACATTTATACCAACTGGATTTTAAATTTTTAACCGCCCCATTAATCTATTGCAATTATTTTCAAGCTATTTTGTCTTTAGTGGCTTTGTATTTTTGAACACATTTTTAAAATTTAAATTCTCCACTTTTTTCTTGAATTAGCATATCACAATTACCCATTAATAATGCCTTACAAAATCAGATAGGGGTATAATGTGCTCTTGTTTTAGCTATGGTGTTTTTCTGAGGGCACAGTACTATGTAAATCTATCCTGTCCTTAAGTCTTTCCTTTTGTCTTTCTTATTTTGCTCTTGTTTCTGTTACCTAATTCTTAATCTTCTCTTATTTTAAAAACACCTTCTTGACAACAGCAATTAAATTTGCTTCCTACAAATTTTGATTATGCATTATCTATTCATATGTTGATTTTTGTAAATAGAGGTCATCTTACGAGCATGTTATTTCATTTCTAAATCCACAAGAACTTTTAAAACTCTTTGTAATTACTCTTTTCTCATTTATTAGTATTATTTGCATTTGGATCACATATATTTTTAATCTTTCATCTTCTTTCCCTAGGTGGCTATGTGTTCTTTGCTTCCATCCCTTCACTTAATTATTTTTTAATAATTTATTGTAGCCTCCTTTAGTCAATTTTATAAATATTTCATGTGTGATCAATAAGAATATGTGTTCTGCGGTTTCTTGGCTGTAAATGTCTCAATTTACCCCACAGATTAATTAGATCCATCTACATTATTGCCTGTGATTTCCAATTTCTATTTATTACACATTCGGGGTCTATATATTCTTGAAGGGAGCATGACACTGCTCTAGCAACAACTGATAATTAGTGAGTGTATTAGCTTAATTTGGCATTTATATATTTTGTGAGTATATTATGTAAGATTTATGATCACTGACGATGGTTCTATTTTCTTGTTCTATTGCACTTTTTATTAGTATAATGATCTTTTGATCACTTTGTGAATTTTTAAAGTTTATATTTATATGCATCAGCCTGCTTGTCTGTGTGTGCATCATGGACATACTGGTGTCGCAAGGCCTGAATTGGGTGAAGGAACCCATGGAACTGGAGTTAAAGGCAGCTGTGAGACGCCTAGTGTAGGTGTAGAAGCTGAGCCCAGTTACTCTGTATGAGCAGCACATAGTCTCAACATCACAGGCTCTCTTCAGGTCTTATGGATTTTTAAACCGAAAATTATATCTCCTAGATATTAAAATATGTCACACATGTTTCTCAGTTAATTTTTACATAGTAGCAGTTTCCATCTTTCCTTTTTAGTTCTGATTTTATTTTAAGATACTGTACAAATATAACTTTGTGGTTTTGGCTGATACTTTATTTCATTTATGAATTTAATATTATTACATGATCAAAGGTATAGTAGCATTTCTTTCAGTTTAGTACTTTCCCTTTCTTAGTAATTTTGTTTATTTTTTCTCTTCCTTTTGTATGTTTAGTTTTCAGTGAGATGTTTTTATATTCATTTACTTTGAGGTATGTGTATGTTTGTGTGTGCGTTTGTATGTGTGTGTGTATATGTGTTTCTGTAGGCACATGTGTACATGGACCAATTTAGTTAGGTAGACCAACTGTAAGCTCTCTCTCTCTCTCTCTCTCTCTCTCTCTCTCTCTATATATATATATATATATATATATATATACATATATATATTTAATAAGACAGCTCTCAGCAGGAAAAGAAACTTGCCATGAAGCTTAACAGCCAGAGTTTGAACCTCAAGGCTTACATGATAGAAGTGAATAGATCAAGAAGAGACAAATGGGACTTCATAAAATTGCAAAGCTTCTGTAAGGCAAAGGATGTCATTAAGACAAAATGGCAAACAACAGATTGGGAAAAGATCTTTATCAATCTTAAATCCTATAGAGGGCTAATATCTAATATATACAAAGAATTCAAGAAGTTAGATTCCAGAGAATCAAATGACCCTAGTAAAAAATGGGGAACAGAGCTAAACAAAGAATTCTCAGCTGAGGAATATTAGATGATCATGAAGCACCTAAAGAAATGGTCAACATACTCAGTCATCAGGGAAATGCAAATCAAAACAACCCTGAGATTCCACATCACACCAGTCACAATGGCTAAGATCAGAAACTCAGGTGAAGACAGATGCTGGCAAGGATGTGGAGAAAGAGCAATACTCTTCGATTGTTGGTGGGATTGAAAGCTGATACAACCACTCTGGAAATCAGTCTGGAGATTCCTCAGAAAATTGGACATTTCACTACCTGAGAACCCAACTACACTCCTCCTGGGCATATACCCAAAAGATGTTCCAACATATAACAAGGATACATGCTCCACTATGTTCATAGCAGCCTTATTATAATAACCGGAAGCTGGAAAGAACCCAGATGTCACTCAAGAGAAGAATGGATACAGAAAATTTGGTATATTTACACAATGGAGTACTACTCAGCTATTAAAAACAATGATTTCATGAAATTCATAGGCAAATAGATGGAACTAGAAAATATCATCCTGAGTGACGTAACCCAGTCACAAAAACAACCACATGGTATGCACTCACTGATAAGTGGATATTAGCCCCAAATGCTCAGATTATCCAAGATACAATCCAAAAACCACATGAAGCTGAAGAGGAAGGACAAGCAAAGTGTGGATGTCCTTCTTTAAAGGGCGAACAAAAATATTCACAGGAGGAGATACAGAATCAACATTTGGAGCAGATACTGAAGGAAAGACCATTCAGAGACTGCTTTACCTGGGGATCCAGCCTGTATACATACAACCACTAAATGCAAACAATATTGCTGATGCCAAGAAGTGCATACTGATAGGAGCCTGATGTAGCTGTCTCCTGAGAGGCTCTGCCAGGGCATGACAAATACAGAGGCGAATGCTTGAAGCCAACCATTGAACTGAGAATGGGGTCCCCATTGGAGGAGTTAGTTAAAAGATTGAAGGAGCTAAAGGGGTTTGCAATCCCATAAAAACAACATACCAACCAACCAGGACTCCCAGGGACTGAACCAACATCCAAAGAGTACACATGGGCAGGCTCCAGCTGCATATCTAGCAGAGGATAGCTTTGTTGGGCACCAATGGGAGGAGAAGCCCTTGGTCTTGCCAAGGCTGGACCCCCCCCCCAAGTCAGGGCAGGGAGGCAGGAAGGGGTGTGTGGATGGGTGGGGGAATACCCTCACAAAACAAGGGGCAGAGGGGATGGGATAGTGGGTTTATGGATGGGAAACCAGGAAAGGGGATAACATTTGAAATGTAAATAAATTTAAAAATCCATTTAATAAAAAAAGAAGTGGACAGCTGACTCCTAAAAGTGGCTTATAGGCTGTAGTCCAGCTAATCCAATAATGACTATCTCTCATTGGAAAGTCTAAGAACCAAGCAGTTATTCCATCCAGGAGGCTAGATACTTCAACTGACGTTCAGTCTATCTTGGAATTCTTATGAAGCAGGTTCTAATACTTGTGAAATAATGTCTCAGCAACAGGGCTGATGAGCTTGTCAATGGGAGTGAGGGCAAGGAGCTGAGAAGGAAAAGCTTTCTCCTTCCCTATACTTTTGTGTTGATTGACGTGGGAAGGTATAGCCCAGATTTAGTGTGAGTCTTCCCACCTCAAATGATCCAGTAAAGAAAATCCTTCACAGGTGTGCCCAGCTTCTTGGGCTTTAGTTGCTTCTGTTGTAGTCAGGTTGATGACTTGGATTAGCCATCACATATGGCAAGCCCTTCACAAGGAATTCCTTGGCCCCTCCTTTTCATTTCTAATGATTTCCGGTGTAAGCATACTGTGCATACAGACTCCATGTTTCCTTCTTTGCTTGTCTCAAGAGGTAGTATAACCTACTGCATCATATCAAACCACCCTTAATTCAAATACGGCTGTATCTTTTTCTTATGCACATTCCCCTCCCAAGTGCATTCTTTGCAGTGGATTTTCACATGGCTACTCTTCCATAAACATGCCTGAAAGGTCTGTTGTTCTTTATTTTATGATTGTATTCTGTCAATTGAACCCATGGACTTGTGTCTGCTAGGCAACTCCCTCAGTACCTTGCATTCAATTTTCAGTAGCAATTAGTTGCACAAATTCTTGAATCTGAAGGCAACCCCGCCATACACTGCTTCCTTTTCTGTGGAAATATGTTGGCAAGTTATGTGCCTCAGATATTTTTAGATAATCTTTTCTGGCCTAGCCTACTGGATACTTTCTGGGCCCTTCAACACTAAAGTCTCACCCTGTTTTTTAAGTATGGAGACTTCCCCTCTATACTTTTGCAAACAGACTTTTTCCCATATACTATTTTTCATCTTAAATTTATAGAAGGTGACACTTCTACTATCCTCTGTAGGTCCCTGGTGTCTGCTACATTCTGCTTCTATCCACTCCTATGTATCTTAGAATATTTTTCAAGGCAATCATTTGCTTACTCATTCACTGTTCTATTCGACTTCTATTTAGATAACTTAAAATTTCCATCTATTGTACTCTGCATACTTAATATTTCAACTTTTAAAAATGACTTCCTATTGCTGTATATTATTAACATACTCCCTCCCATACCTAATAATATTTATTATGCTTCTTCATATCCCTTGACCATCTGTTTCAATAATTCTGCTACACGTAGCATATGTTGTTTGCTTTGTAGTTTTTCTTCAGTAGTTATAGTACTCTGCAGATACATAAAATTTAACCTGCCGGTTTATAATTTCCAGGATGATAGCAACATTTTAAGGTAATGCCCATGACCAATTTTGAACTCACCTTGGAAGTTCAATGGATAAGGTCCTAATCTTAAAGGAGGTCTAGACATCTTAGAGACTTATGGATGACAAAAGTAAGCAACCCACACTGAGTCATTTTATCATGTAGAACTCTTTTTTAGTACAAGCAGGGCCCATGACTTGGTTCTAACTAATAGGCCTTGAAGAAAGCAATGAAATTCCATCTGTTCCACCATGATTATGTTTTCTTTTATGGGATTTTTCCCCTGGTGGTCTTTGAGGGGATTTTCCATCCCTGGTCTTGGAGATGCATATGGACACATTGTAAATTGACAACAGACAGAGTCAAAAGACAAGGAATGTTGAGTATCCTAAGAAATGAAGGTTATCTCTGGATGAAAAGAAGAAAGGAAAAGTTTCAGTCTGGTAGTTTCAAGGAGGTAAATGGTTCAAATTGTTGACAGAGTTTGGACGTGCATTATTTGAGGCCAGGTCTCTGATGAGACTACCTTCAGCCAGCAGGATTATATTTGATTAGACACTAAACAGAGGGCTCAGTTAATCTCCACCTGCATTCATATCATATAGAAATGAAACACATTTCCTCAAGCCCATATATTTGCAGAAATTGATTGTATAACAGTCAAAAAGATGCTTTACCATCTAACAGAGTCACTTGCTTACCTGTGTTCATAGCAGCTTTATTTGCAATAGCCAGAAACAGGAAACAACCTAGACGTCTTTCAACTGGAGAATGGATATAGAAAATGTGGTACATTTACACAGTGGAATACTACTCAGTCATTAAAAGCAAGGACATGGTGCATTTTGCAGGCAAATGGATGGAACGAGATAATATCCTGAAATACAGGTATGATAGGTACTCTCTTATAAGTGGGTATTAGTCATAAAGTACAAGGTAACCATGACATAATCAGCACTCCCAAATAACAAGGATATCAGAAGGGAGGGTTGTTGGATCTTTTTCAGAAAGGGAAATAAAAGAGATGTTGGAGGTGAACTGAAGGAAGGAACTGGGTGGAAGAGGGCATGGAGAGGGGAGCAGGACTGTCATGTAGGGAGAGCAGGAGAAAGAGAAGTGAAATTGGCTAGGGGATTGGGGCAAACTCTAGGACATGCCAGAGACCTGGATGGGCAGAAGCCCCAGATGGTCTAAGGGGGCACCGCCAGCTGAGATTCCTAGAAGTGAGGGATATGGATCCTGAAGTGGCCACTTACTATATTCAAGAAGAACTTTCAGTGGAAGAATGAGGACAGCAACCCAACCTAAAATGTGTCCTGACTACAAAAATGTCCAGGGACGAAGATAGAGCAGAGACTGAGGGAATGGCCAAGCAATGACTGTCCCAGATTGAGACCCATCTAAGAATTAACCCCAGACCCTGTTAATGATATTCCATTATGCCTGCAGACAGGAACCTAGCATAACTGTCCTCTGAGAGGCTCCACCCAAAATGCAATGGAAAGAGATACAGAGACACACATCCAAATAGGAGATGAAGCTCAGGGAGTCTTACAGAAGAATTTGGAGAAAGAGTGAAGGACCCAAAAAGGACAGGGACTCCATAGGAAGACTAATAGAGTCAACTCATCTGGACTCTTGGGAGCTCCCAGAGACTGAATCAGTGAGCATAGTGTGGACCTAGGTCCCATGCACATATGCAGCAGATAAACAGTTTGGTCTTCATGCAGGTACCCCAAATAACTGAAGCAGGGGTTGTCCCTGAGCCCATTGCCTACTTGCCTGCCTGTGGATCCTACACTCTAAATTGTCAGCCTTTCCTGGCCTCAGTGGGGAAGCACCTTATCCTGCAACAACTTGAAGTACGGAGTAGGGGTGTGAAGAATATGGATGGGGGCATGAGGGGGATGGAGTAATGGGGGTTGACACCCACAAAAGGGATTCTCCTTCTAAAGGGAATAAGGGAATGACTTACAGAAGGGGATACTGGGAGGAGAGGAAGGGCTGATATTGGTCGGAAAGCGAATAAATAAATAATTTTCATTAAAAACTTGTTATCCCTAATTTGACTAGTTGTAGTTTTTTATGATGGTCTCTAGCTGCTACAAAGAAAAATCTTTTATTGATAGAATTTTCTTTTGAGAACATATCCCTTCCCACTTTGGAAGGAAATCTCACATTCATTATCATATTTAATGCTCCATGGTTCTTTATAAAAAAGAAACAAGGCTTACATACATATTATATTTAATATATACATAATGTATAATATATATGATTCAATATATATATATATATAAAATCACATATCACTTATCTTTATCAAATGAAAACATAGAGAAGATTTTAAAAACATATGCCTGCATAGGTTATATTTGCTTAACAATCACAAAATAATCACATAAGAATAATAATTTCATTCAGAAGTTTTGACATCTGGAAGCAAAAATGTCCTTCAATAAATTTATGAACAAATACATTATTATACATTAATATTGTGGAATGCTACAAAGTGATAAAATGTAATGACCCATCAGAAGTAGATTTTAAAACAATCCTTCTGTCTTCTCTTCTGTAGTGTGCCCTGAGCCTTAGGTAAAGTAAACACACACACACACACACACACACACACACACACACACACCCACACACACACACACACACATTTGCAAGCAGGCTTTTTTTAACTGGGTATTTTATTTATTTACATTTCAAATGTTGTCCCCCTCCCAGTTTTTTCCACAAATCCCCATCCCATCTGCTCTCCCCTTTGTTACTATGAGGGTGCTCCCCTACCCACCCATCCTTTTCTGCCTCACCACTCTAGCATTCCCTTATGCTGGGGTATCAAGTCTCCACTGGACCAAGGGCCTCCTCTCCCACTGATGCCAGATAAGGCCATCCTCTGTTACATATGTTGCTGGATCTTGGGTCTTTCCATGTATATATACTCTTTGGTTGCTGGTTTAGTCCCTGGGAGCTCTGGGGTGGCGGGGGTGGGGAGTAGTTGATATTGTTTTTCTTTCTATGGGGTTGTAATTCCCTTAAGCTCCTCCAGTCCTTTCCCTGACTCTTCCATTAGGTCCCTGGACTCAGTTTGATGGTTGGCTGTGGGTTTCTGCTTTGGTCAGGTGCTGGCAGAGCCTCTCATAGGATAGCTATACCAGGATCCTGTCAATAAGCACTTCTTGGCATCAGTCATAGTGTTGGGGTGGTGTGGTGTCTGTAGATGGGATGGATTCCTAGGTGAGGCCGTCTCTGAATGGTCTCCTTCAGTTTCTACTCTAGTTTTTTGTCCCTGCATTTCCTTTAGATAGGAACAATTCTGCATTAAAATTTTTGAGAAGGGTGGGTAGCCCCATCTCTCAATTAGGGCTGTGCCTATCTATTAGAGGTGGTCTCCACAGTTTCTACCTCCCATTTATTGGGTATTTCGGATAATGCCATCCCAGTTGGGTCCTAGGAACCTCTTGCTTTTCTGGCATCTGGGACTTTCTAGTGGCTACCCCCATTCCTCATCCCACAATGCTGCATATTTCTGTTAAATTTCCTGATCCTCTGTACTTTACTGTTTCTTCCCATACCCAATTCTAACCCTCCTTTCCCCCCTCCCTTCCTCTCACCCTCCCAGGTCCCTCCCTGACTTTATCTCCCATGATTATTTTCTTACTGCTTCTAAGTAGGACTGACATATCCACACTTTGGTCTTTTCTCTTCTTGAGCTTTATATGTCTGTGAATTATATCATAGGCATTCCAAGCTCTTTGCCTAATATTCACTTATTTATGAGTACATACCATGTGTGTTCTTTTGTGACTGAATTACCTCACTCAGGATGATATTTTCTAGAACCATCCATTTGCCTATGAATTTCATCAGGTCATTTTTTTTATTAGCTGGGTAGTACTCCATTGTGTAAATGTATCACATTTTCCATATCCATTCCTCTGTTGAAGGACATCTGGATTGTTCCCAGCTTCTAGCTATTATAAACACAGCTGCTATGAACGTAGTGGAGCATATGTTCTTGTTATACATTGGAGCATCTTTTGGGTATATGCCTAGTAGTGGTATATCTGGGTCTTTAAGTAGAACTATTTACAATTTTCTGAGGAACCACCAGACTGTTTTCCACAGTGGTTGTACCAGCTTGCAATCCCACCAACAATGGAGGAATGTTCCTCTTTCTCCACATCCTCGCCAGCATCTGCTGTCACCTGAGTTTTTGATTTTAGCTATTCCGACTGGTGTGAGGTGGAATCTCAGGGTCATTTTGATTGGCATTTCCCTCATGACCTAGGATGTTGAACATTTCTTTAGGTGCTTCTCAGCCATTTGAGATTCCTCAAGATTCCTTAGTTGAGAATTCTTTGTTTAGCTCTCTACTCCATTGTTTAATAGGGTTATATGGTTCTCTGGATTCGAACTTCTTGACTTCTTTGTATATATTGGATAATAGCACTCTATCAAATATAGGGCTGGTAAAGAACATTTCCCAATCTGTACATTGACATTTTGTCCTATTGACAATGTCCTTTGCCTTGCAGAAGCTTTTCAATTTTATGAGATCCCATTTGTCAATAGTTAATCCCTTGTGCTGATGTGTTCCAGGCTCTTTCCCACTTTCTATTAGCTTCAGGGTATCTGGTTTTATGTGGAGGTCCCTGACCCACTTATGCATTAGGACTGGGCTCTGCCACTCTGGTATTTGACTGTGATTTTCTTTAATGATCTCTATTTATTACAAAATAGAAGTTTGCTTAATGAAAGTTGAGCACTCCCTTTATTTGTGAATATTAGAACAAATATTTAGAATTTGGTTAGGTATTATGATGATTCAGTACGTTAGTGGTTGTACGTTTATCTCCAAGATCCATGACTTCACTATTCCTAGGTAACTGGCTAGATTTCAAGAACTAATAATTATATTTACCCCTTGTTGAAAACTTATTTATAGTTTGTTAGGACTGACTACTCGTTACTTACCTCATTTGGAAGTTTTGGTACAGCCTTCTAATTCCTGCTTAGAAACGTAATACCTGTTTTACCATGAGCCTGTTTAGAAACCTCCTCTAGTTTCTCAAACTGGAGGATGAAATAACCCAAATTAAGAGACCTTGAGAGTAGCAGACATGTATTTAAAACCCAGAGTTTCTGGATACCTTGTTGCTATTCTGTCTTCAAACAAACCCAGAAATGATAGAACCTAGAAATGTGGAAGTGATAGACAGAAATTTGAGCCTTACCCAACATATTTGACTGGGCTAATGTTAGGGGGGCATTTAGAACTTCATAGTTTGATCCCAATCTTGGTTTCAATCTGTTTCCTGACTTCCCTGTAAAGTTGAATGGCAGTGCTAAGATTATAACTGTAGCTGGATAGTGATACATTATACAGTGGTAATGAAGTGGCCATGTCTTAGGCAACAAGTCATTAGCTTTGTCTTTCTTGTCCATCTGCATCTCAAGATGCACATTCTCCTTTGAGCCAATTTCCACATGTGTCTAATATTTCTAGTGGCCTCAGAGATCTGATGATTTAAGCATTAATTCAGGTAAGGGATATTTAGTAGTATCTATTAGTATCCTATGCAATAACCAGGTTTTATATTCATTGCCAACATGGGAGTATATATACCAGTGTGTCGATATACACATGTATATATATACATGTGTATGTATTCACTATACCTATGCCTAGTCCTCTTTTTAGAGATGACAAGTAATAAGTAAGGCACACAAAGCCATTAGTTTATATGAGCATGCAAAATATTTCCAAATGTGTACATGCATTCAGAATGAAAGTTTCAGATACCAGAGCTCTTCTTCTTTCCTTAGAAAGCAATTTATTGTTTGTGGTTATAAGTGAATGTTTGCAAATTAAAGAAGGGGAGATAAAGCTGGGAAGATCCCTATACCTGGGTCAAGTTTTCTGGAAGCACATAAGATCAGAGGTAAAAATTTGTATAAAGAGGATGGCAGACATCCTAGATAGAGATAAATCAGGAAAAGAGGAAGGCAAAAATATGAGCAGGATATCATGCATTATCAAAGATAGACATTGTATAAAGCACCATTAAATTTATAATATTCACACAATAACTTCCTGAATTTTGTAAACCTCTTTGATTTTTGAATAAATGTTTAATCTATTTCATGGAGACAAATATAGTTATTTCTTTTTTATCTTAGAAACCTCAAACTAATTCCTTTTATTGAAATGCATATACACCATTTGGAAAACATTTTATTTATTTTGATGTCCTACGCATATTCTCTTACATAAGACAAATGAATGACTTATTTTGAGAAACATTGAGTGATACTTGGCAATTAGCATTTTTCTAGTACATTGCCTAATCTATTCATGACCACTCTACTTTTTTCACAGCAAAACAAATGCTGTCTACCTAATAGCATGATACATCTGGGAACACAGAATTTTTCAACCTGTGGACTGAGACCACTTTGGGAGTTGAATGACTCTTTCACAGGGGTTTCCTAAAACCATCTCGTATATCAAATATTTATGATTCACAGCAGTAGCAAATATAGTTATGAAGTAGCAACAAAAATAATTCTATGGTTGATAGTTACTACAGCATGAGGAGCTGTATTAAAGGGTCTCAGCATTAGGAAGATTGAGAACCACTGTTATCTCTCTAAGAGTTTGGAAGAGGGCAAGGTTTGCTGCTGTGTAGAGAACCGGTAATTCACAGAATAAAGATAACTGGGATGGGTTGGCTTGACAATCTGGATCAACATGGTTGTGGCTAAACTCCCATAAGTACATCTTGGAAAACAAACCAGAATGTATCCATGACTTGGGTTAACCAAAAAGAATGCTCCCCTCAAACAAGGGCTTGTTTCAATTTCATTATTATACACCATCAGATAGTCCAAGAGATTAACACAGAATGTCAGCACTTCATGATAAATCTATGCTCCAAACACAGATTAGATGCAGCAAGTTCAAGAGGAGAATATGGTCTAGTGATTTAGTGGCCCTCGGGTTAGCAGCATGTGATGTTTTATCTCCTTGTAAGTTCAGAAAGAATAAGAGCTATGTACAGACATTCTTGAGGACTAGGAGCCAGACTGTCATGAATATGTGTAGTTTACTTAATTTAGTCACTACTAGACAAACACTGAGAAAACCAAAATTGATTTCATTTGAATTTTGAAAGATTAAACTCAATACTTAATTTTAAGCATTTCAAAGGATGTCTTATCCTGAGGTGATTACCAGGATATACATGGCCTGTGGTCAAATTAGATGATGTTACCCTGATGTGTGCATTTGGAAGTGGACAAAGTTATAAAGATGCTAAGAGATTGTTTTGGGGTATGTTGTTCAATATGTAGGAATAACCTTAAGGTGGAGGATGTGGTACTGAATTCACTGATTTTTGGCACAGTCCCTAGTGTACAGCTTTAATAAACTGATTTTCTAGAGCAGTGGTTTTCACCCTCCAGAGATGACCAGAATATCTCAGGGAGGTGGGTGTAGAAATAGCTTTATAAGCTTGGTGCACATCTTTCTGAGTTGGGATAGTAGTAAGCAAAGATAGAGAGGCAGAGGAATACTGTCTTTAGGCTTCATGGCACCATTTTCCCAATTGCAATTTACAATGGGAAGGTACCCAGACTACTTTCTCCTGAATAAGGTTGGTACAGAGCCTAGAAGCTTAGCTTTTATCCTTGTCCTGGAAACATAGGGAGAGAAGGTATTTTGCAACTCAGCTTAGTTGTTTTTTTAATGTTTGGAAAGAAATATGCCTTCGTGTGGATTTATTTTAAAGCCGAACAGAAACACACTCCCAATGTACAGAAAGGCCTATTCCATATTCATGCTAGATTTGCATTTGAAAATACAATGATTTCATTCCTTGATAGTTTGACAAGCTTAAAAATTAGTGTGAGACACACTCCCTATGGGATCCCTCTGCAAATGGGATTTGCAATAAGTGGGAGGAAACACAATAAAGCCTTCCCTGTAGAAAAGAAGAGATATATGCTCCTGGTTTACCTTTATTGGATATCCCAGGGAATAATCATCTTTGACATTTGTAAAACATCCTTCATGTAACAGTCCCACAGGTCAAGCTCACTCAAGAGTGGTATTCAGGATGTCACTTCTGTATGGAGTGACATGTTATTATCTCAAGGTAGGAGGCCTTGCCTTCAAATGGAGGAGAAAAGTATGACACGGTTAAAGTAAGAACTGAATAAAAAAAGTCTCAGGGGAGGACGCAGGTTTAGGGATCCTTGTGCATATCAAGGATCGTGCCAGCCTATGTGGCTATTTAGGTGAATGTGCAGGGTGGCCTCACTCCAGGGCAATTATTAAGCATGCCTTGAGTAATTGTAGGATTTTATGAAGAGTCCCTTTAAACTCAGTTTATGTAAACTTAAGGGCTGATGACAATGGTCTGACAGACTGTCGTTTACAATTGAGTGAGGCTTTCTCAAAGCGTAAACCTTCCTCAGACATGAACACACACATGGAAAATGCTATGACTAGGTCTATATTGGGAATGGCTTCCAAATGGATGAATACAAATGACAGTGGCTATTATCCTACCTTACTCACAGTATAGTACTGTGCTGAGAAACTTAGTGATGGAAACTAAAAAAATGTTGCTTAATATTGTTATTAATAAAATACCTTCTAGAGCAGCAATGGTGGTAGCTCCCCAGGCTAATGTACCAGAATATATAAGTATTGAGAGTATTAAGGTTCTATGAGACCCAGTCTCACTTTTAAGGGGTTTGCAGAGAAAGATGCCCAATTATGATTTATTTTGCTCCCATACCATTTCAAATATAACAACTGTGTGTCAGCCAGCTCAGCATAATTCTTACAAATATTTACAAATGGAAATATTTCATTTTTTCTACAAGTTGTTCTGTCTGAGTGAGCTGAATTGGATTATCCACTTCTAGGTTCTCATTTGCCACCAAACAGCTTTGAAGATGGCAAAGCTCTTCTGGGTTGCCTGTGGTTTAGTGTAAAAGCAGAGAAGAAGTCTCCAGTCTTTGGGCAAATAGTCAATTTTCTTATAAAGGGAAAAAAGACACAGGTTTTAAAAAATTCTTCTCTATGGAAATATTTTCCTCTACTTTTCAAATGCAAGATGTGCCATTTCCCTCGTTTTAAAATGTCCAGTTCTGATTCACTCAACTCAATCGAGGTTGAGTTTCTGCCTAAAAAATAAACCCAAACATGGTAAACATTTGCTATAATGCATTGGACAAAAACAATACTAATTTAAATTTTAGAATTATATTTATAGAATTAAAATCAATTCAGGATAATCAGATTTCTGGGTAAATTCAGAAAGTAGCAATACTTTTTAAATTTTAATTGAAACCCAGAATTTTCGGTTTCCTGAAAGGGATTTCAAAATTAATATTTTTATTTTTCAAACATGGCCAAGTAGAGATAAGTCAAACACCTCAACTATTTATGGTTTCAGTCACAAAGGAAATTTGGAAAAGACTTTGACCAATATTACCAAAGTGATTAAATATTCAAGTTGAACTGTTTATACTTTAAATAACCATTTACTTAATCAATAAAATATTTAATATTTTTATAAAGCATTTGATAAGTACTAAATATTAGCTGCATATAGCATACTTATATATGCACATGTAAGTATATGTGTATACATGCGTGTGCATATATAAAAACATAACGAATCATAAACAACTAATAAAATAACTAATAAAGTAATATATGCATAAATATGCATGTATATATTTGTATATTCATATGTGTATGTATGTATATGCACATATATTTATATTTATATACATACATAAAATTTATTTATATACATATATAATTATTTATATATAAATAGATTTATTACATAGAACATGGTAGATAGCAAATATTTTTCTTTATTAAATAATTTATTAAAGACTAATTTTAAGAAAAATAATGCATAATAAACTGTATTTTAAAATAAATAAATAAATAATAAAAGAAGCATCTATTCTACAAGACAAGGAATGGTATGCAGGCGAGGAGCGTGCTCAATTGACTTCTCATGTCCCATGAAACATAGCCTTTAAAAGGCAACACATGTATATTGTAATATGCTTGGCAAGTAGATAAAATATCTCTTCTTATGTGATATCCAATAAATTAAAAGATTCTTCTCTGGACTGAAGTTAAAGTGGTTTCTGAAAGCCTAGAAAATAAGAACAATTTCAAGCTTATATGATACCAGAATGAGGAGCTGGGCTTGAGTAAAGCCTCATCTGTAGTTAATACTCATGACTGTGAAGGGGAAGTTGTAATGACGTCATTACTTCATGGGCTGGGAAGTACAGTGAATCCCTTTAGCCTCAAGTTGTGAAGTCCTGAGAATGGCAAAAGCATAAGAAGGTTAAGAGGGCTTTTGTATCTAATGCATTGGGGGCAGAGATTATGGAGAGTAGCAGTATACATGCACACGTAATTGAATTTCAATCAAATGCCTTTCGTATCTGGCTAGATCAAATGACAGTAACTGGATTCACCTCCAACATGCCAAAAAAGACAGATAAAATGTGTGAAACTATTTGTTTCAACATGTTCTATTTCAGATTTAGTTCAGTGATAACGAAGAGAAATAAAAATGATACATTCACAGTACTGCGGAAGAATATTGTAGTAATGGATATGCAATGGGGGAAATGGCGGATTACCTATAAATAGAATAAAACAGCTGGATTTAAAAGTGCTATAATAGAAGAATAGTAGAAATAAAATAGAAAAAATTAGTAAATTAAAGAAAAACTCTGTCACTCCTCTACAAGCAATAGGATTCATCAAAGAAGAGAGTGGAAAATACAACAGAATCTTAGAAGAAACAGTAGTAAAATTTTCCTAATTTGTCTAAAACTGCAAAGTCAAACATCAAAGTCAGGAGAAATCCTATATGAGAAACATAAAGAAAAATCAATTTGCTTCATGAAATTCAGGGGCAAATAGATTGAACTAGAAAATATCATCCTGAGTGAGGTAACCCAATGACAGAAAAACACACATGGTGTGTACTCACTGATGAGTGGATATTAGCTCAAAAGCTCAAATTACCCAAGATACAATCCACAGACCACATGAAGCTCAAGAAGAAGGATGACCAAAATGCAGATGCTTCACTCCTTCTTAAAAGGTGGAACAAAAATATTCATAGGAGGCAATATGGAGACAAAGTTTGGGCAGAGACTAAAGGAACAGCCATTCAGAGCCTGCCCTACATGTGGCACATACACACACACACACACACACACACACACACACACACACACACACAGAGAGAGAGAGAGAGAGAGAGAGAGAGAGAGAGAGAGAGAGAGAGAGAGCCACCAAAATTGATAAGATTGGTGAGGTTAAGAAGTGCATGTTGATAGGAACTGGATATAGATGTCTCCTGAGAGACACAGCCAGAGCATGTCAAATACAGAGAGAGGTGAATGTTAGCAGCAAACCACTGAACTGAGAATGGAATCCGTGTTGGAGGAATTAGAGAAAGGATTGAAGGAGCTGAAGGGGCCTGCAACCCCATAAGATCAACAGTGCCAACCAACCAGAGCTCCCAGGGACTAAACCACTATCCAAAGACTATACATGGACTGACCCATGGCTCCAACTGCATATGTAGCAGAAGATGGCCTTGTTGGTCACCAATGGAAAGAGAAGTTCTTGTACCTGCCACGGTTGGATCCCCAGTGTAGGAGAGTGCCAGGGGGTGGCAAGGGGGGAGGTGGATAGGGAGGGCAACACTTCTATAGAAGAAGGGGTGGGGGATGGTATAGGGGGTTATGTCAGGTAAACCAGGAAAGGCAATAGCATTTGATAACATTTGAAATGTAAAAAAAAATCCAATAAAATGAAATAAAACAAAACAAACAAACAAACAACAACAACAACAACAACAGCAACAACAAACAGTGAAAAATGGGGAAGTCATTCAAAGCAACCAAAGGGGAAAATAAATCAGGTATAGAAGGACTACTACAGATAGGAATGTTTCTCGGCCATGAGGACAAATGAGATCCTGCCTTCTTTACTCATGTGGTGTAGAAAGGAACCAGGCTAAACTAAGTTATCCAGGCACAGGAACATAAGCATGCCATGCTTCCTGTCACGTGTGGAAGCTGAGGAAAGTCGATATGAAAGCCGAATGGGGAATTGTGGAAGGGAGAGTGGAAACTCCAAAAGTCAGAAAGTGTGAGAGATCAACATTAGCAGGAACGGCAAAAATCATGAAAGAATCAGAGGAATACATCCATGAAAATATGTAACACATGGCTGGTAGTAAAGAATTATTTTACGATTAAAATATTTTTTAAAATTGCTGTGTAATAATTTAAAAATTGGTGGGAGATATAACATAGAGATAAAATACATTGTAAAAATGGCAAGAAAATTGAGGAGGAAAATAGTCATGTAAGTTTATTATCATTTGTTTCCTGGGGAGTAGAACACAGTCTTTTGAAGGTTGTCTATGTTAAGTTAAACATATAAGTTCCAGTAAACAATATAGCAGCAAGGATCACACTTAGAATCACTAAATTAATACATGAAATAAAACATGATCTTTATTCAATAAAAATATAACATGAAGTAAATGCACATCTCAAAGCCTGCAGATAAATTAAATTCTATCCAATTAGATTATTTTTCAGTTGTCTAAATTTAAATGTTATAGATGTTGATCTTGATAAAAGTCACAACTGCACTAACTACTGTCTGTTAAGAAATGTACTCCTGATATAAGGGAGTAAAGCGAAAATGGAAAGAAATGGAATGAATGTATGACATATTAACAATGATCAAGAGAAAAGTGGAATAGTTATTTTACTATCCCATGACATTATTATAAAACAGAAATACGTTCCAAGGAAAGGAAGGTGATTTTGTAGTGCTAAAGGTTACTGGTGCAATTTTTAGTAAACAAATGTTTTTCCACATAGTTAACTTCTATATTCAGATGTCTTCACCGGTGGATTCTACTGAATGCTTAAGGATGTATTAAGTTCTTTCTTCTTTCATTATTAGGTTGATGTCAGTATGCAGGTAAGGGCTGGCACAAGTTAGGTCAAGGCCATGATTGGATGGTAAAGGAATAAGGCAGGAAAAAAGCTTTTGTAAGGCAGGAGAGAAGGGGAAGAAGGAGGAGAATCAAGGTGGATGGGGACTGAGAAGGATAACCCGGGTGGGTCTTGAATTGTCAAGGTAGTTATGTATTTTTCTTAAGGGATGGATTTCTGTAGGCAAATTTATCTTATCTCGGTGGCTGGTTTATATCTTTATCAGTTGGTTGTGAGTTGATTGTGTGGATGTATTGTGGATTGAGAATTTAACATATAAATCTGATTGTTCGGGTTGCAATTTGTTGAGTTTTGATTTTACCGGGTAGTTGGTACCAGAGAATTCATGGCTAGCAGAGAGCCGCCTGGAGAGATATTGATCAGAGATAAATTATGGTTAGTTCCATATGGCCTGATGAGTGCCAGAACTGACTCTAGGAACCAGTGTGCCAAGCTGCCACATTGGAACGGCTGGGTCTTAATACTTGGGGGCAGCATGAAGCCGCTGAGATAAAGATACCCTGCAGTGCCATGTGGCCCTATGGGTGCCAGCGCTAGTGCCAGGTAAAAGGTTCTGCCCCCTTTTTTTGTTTGTTTTTTTAAATATTTACTGAAACAATTTATATTCCAGATGTTGCCCCTCCCATAATTGTTCATCCCGTTCCCCCATCCCATTTTTCTCTGAGAGGGTGCCCTTCCCTAGGGCATCAAGTCTCTACAGGATTAGACTCATCTTCTCCCACTGAGGCCAGTCAAGGCAGTCTCCAGCTGCATATGTCCCAGGGGCCTCAGACCAGCCCATGTATGCTCTTTGGTTGGTGGTGAGCCTCTGGGAGCTCCTAGGGATCCAGGTTAGTTGACATTGCTTCCTAAGGGGTTGCCATCTCCTTCAGCTCCTTTAATCCTTCCCTGACTTCCATAGGTTTCCCTAACCTCAGTCCAATGGTTGGCTGTGTCTGCATTTATCTCAGTTAGTGCTGGTAAAGCCTCTCAGAGGACAGCCATGCTAGAAACCTGAGAGAGAGAGAGAGAGAGAGAGAGAGAGAGAGAGAGAGAGAGAGAGAGAGAGAGAGAGAGAGAGAACCAACATTAATCAAATTATAAAGTCAAAATTTACAAAAATAACCTAAATGAATATACCACAGCCTATACAGAAAAAAGAATTCCAAAAGTCACATCGGAATTATTTGTTGAGAATAATTCTTTATCACAGAGAATTCATTAAGGTATAAGAAACTGGAAAATGCTACGGTTGTTGAATGGGAAAGGCCATTAAGAGTCCTCCTACTCAACTGTGAATGCTGAAAGCCTCAATAATGACCAGCTGGGTTGATGAGGAATGTTTATTAGGGTTGAGCATCATTGCACACACCTTTAACTCCAACATTTGGGAGACGAAGGTACATCTCTGTGAGTTCAAGTTGCCCAGTGACAAAAGCCGGTGTTTAGCAAATTTTTATGTAATACATAGCACCAATGTTTGCCTCTATTCCATCTCCATCATCTACATGTCTAGACTTCTTAGAGTGCAGCCATTCATCTTTTTTCCCCCAATAAATTACTGTTAAGATTATGGTTTAACCCCCCCACACACACACTTCTAATAGAAAGAACCGTCTCCATCAGCACCTCATGGACAACCCTGTCCTGGCAAGATTTCTCTGTGTGACAGGTAGGCACAGAGTGAGGATGGGGATCATCTGAGACAATAACATAGATTCTCACTGTTCTCACCAAGGCTCTGGAAAGTTGGCATTAGTAAGGTGTCACACACTTTCCCATATGCCTTCTGTTTGCAACAGTGTCTGGTCTGTGAAGGGGTGGCTTTGTTTACTCTATCTTTGAGTGGAGAGAGCAAGCTGAATTTCTGACTCTACTGAATTGGAAATCTTTATTGCTGGTGTTTTGAGCAAAACTATGATCTGGAAAAAAGGAGAAAATTGCTATATTCAATGATGGTGGAATGTTTAAGAAGATTTTTGCATGCTATTACTACCCTGTTTGGGATTTATAACATTGACTTTAGTAAAATGGGCAATAACACATTGATTTTTTTTAAAGTTCTTACAGGACAAATATTTTTTGGTATTAAGAATTACAATGTGTGTGATATGAGGCTAGAGTAGAATATATTTTATTTCATTATCCAGTTTGAGTTTAAAACATTAGAGAAGAATCTTCAAAATGTCCTCCACTTCTGAGAAACTCATCACGAAGGGCTTTCTCTCCATGTCTGTGTCAATTTCCTCTCCTGAGTTTACTTCATTCTTCCTCAAGAGCTGTGTGAGTTTTGTTGGAAATAGTCTTAAAAACCATGTCCAGAGAGCATGAGTTCCATCATTCTTCTGAGGTCATCCTCCCAGGCTCACACAGAACACACAGGTGTTCTTCACTTGGGAAATACAAGTTGTTGTTGTTGCTGCTGTCATCGTTGTTATCGTCATCATCATCATCACCACCACCACCATCATCACCATCATCACCCCCAAAACCACCACCACCACTATCATCATCATTAGACAGCATTTCCAAAAATATCGGGCATTCTAGCCAAACACATGTGGGTTTTATTGAAATTGCTGAACTTTGAGTCTACAGTGTTCTTCAAGGTGCTACAGAACACAGCACTATGCTCTCCCTGTTTTACAGTATGTATGCTAACAGGCACACGTAGGGACAGTGTTTTCAGATGTCTTGTGCTTTGAAAACTACTGGCTTTGTTCTTGTCTAAGCCAGAGTTCCTAGTTGCCAGTTTGTCTAGATCCTTTGCTTAGACTTTATTTGCTAAGATCTCATTCCTTCAGTGCCACACTCTGTATTCACCATTACTGTCCTGACATTTTATTCATGGTTCTTCTGGTTTACCCTTTATTCTCATCTGAATAATTACCACCAAATGACATTAGAGTCAGCACAGAGGTGCTGTCCCTGTGCCCCACAGGCACTCAGGGAAGTCACAGTCCTTCTTTAACTCTAATTAGTGAGGGCATCAGAGGATGTGGATTTGGGTAGGTGGCGAGCTGAGCAGAAATCAGAGAGGAAAAACCATAATAGAAATATATCGTATATCAAAAATCTATTTTCAACTAAATATAAAAATAGAGTAAACCATTGAAATAGCCTAAAGAAAACAGAGAAAAAAGAGAAAATTAAAAAGAAAAAGCATAATATTGGATTTTTGTATTTGGGGATCTAATTTATTGTAGTCCAAAACCCTAGTGCCAAAAGAGTTAAATAAAAAAGCAGAGAAAAACCAAGACTTTCTAAACACATGCCTGCACACAGCCTATGTTCATTCACTGCATGTTTAATGTGATGCATAGCTAAGTAGGGAAAGAGAGACATTGTAGTAACTCCTCTAACTGCAGGAGGAAATACCAAGTCGGACATCACACAGTCATTATTAAATTCATCCTCCTTGAATACTCATTTCTTCATATAAAAAGAGAGATGCTTTCACATTTTTAAAATTAAGTTATATTTTTCTTTGGAATGTTTGCTATGTCTAACAGTACTACTAGAAAGAGAAGTTGGAAGATTTTTTAAAAAATTCACTATTAAATAATTATATAGATACAGATAGAGTGACTCATTAGTTGAATCTATTAATCTCATCGAAGAGAAGGATCCAAATGGAATCAAAAGGAAAAGGTTCACTACTTTCTCAGATAACAGGGCTCCCTTCACCCACTTCTTAAGAAAGAAAGGTTTATATATAGCTTGACTAGTGAGGTAGAGGTCACACTTTATATTGTTTGGGAAATGGCTGGAGAAACCAATGGCATACATAACAGTTTTGTTTTCTTAATTTTCAGGGACAGAAAAGCAGTATAAAATCTGAAAAATCTGTAAAAAATTAATATATACATTGTGAGAAGCAGCAATTACTGTATGTGATGCTAATGTTTTTCAAAGAGTTGTACAAAATCTGCAAAGATGATAACATCATGAATCCAAAATTTGTACAAGTATACTATTACATACACATGCACACATAGACAGGCACACAAACACACACACACACACACACACACACACGCACACGGACACATACATGCACATATAGACACATACAGATATGCATATATTCACATGCACAGACAGCACACACAGAGATACACACATGCACACATAGACACATGGATACACACATGTAAGCATTCAGAACACACTTGCACAAATATACACACAAAGAGGAATCATACACATGGACACACACATACACACAGACACACACACACACATATACACACACTACGGACATCTCCAGAGATACACATGACAGACAACTCCTCCTTTTTTCCTATTAAGTGCTCATTGATTTCTTTAGCAAATGTCGCGTAGCCAAGTTCTGTAAGCTTCCTTTGAAAACTGATTTTGCCTATTTAACTGAAAAGAAAGATTTCTGGCAGGATTAGTGTAAACATGAGGTTTGATTCAATTGGATTGAAAGTTTTAGTGGTTTTGTCTAGAATTGCCTGAACAATTCACTTAATCTCACCGTAATTCAGATTTCTTATCTGCAAATGGGCAATAAAAACAGCTGATTCGATGTTGTGAGGGGGATATTAGTTAATGTCTGTCAGCCAGTCGCTGACCCCCCCCCCACACACACCCCATTGAGGTAGATACTCAAAGGTGCACAGATCTTTGCTCCTTTGTTTCTTTTCTGGTACGGATAGAAAAAAAAAGAATGAAACTGAAGATCTGAGGCTTTAAATGAAGAATATTGAATCGCTGAGAAGCAAGATCTTTCAAGATGTAATAAACCAGCTTTCATCCCATGAGAGTTGTAGAACTCACTGAAGGGTAAAGAGTTATTACAGAGAAGCAATAACCACTGTACTGGGGAACTTAAATGGCTCACAACAAGGGGATGCATAAACCACTCCAGACCTCAGGAAAGGAAGGAAGGGCCATGGATTTTCTGTAGAACAGATGGTTGGGTACTGGCTTTCTCCATTGTGTACTACACCCTGCATTCTGGGAAAGCCAGGGGAACACAGGCTTGCACTTCCTTTCCATTTTCTATGTGCTTTCCATTGCCCCTTGAAAGAATTTCTGACATTGTGTTTCAGAAAAGGTGAGGGTGGGCAGGGAATGGGTACTGCTCAGACCATTCTTTTAGCCTGGTGCAGGCTGATTCATTTGAACTGCACGTCTAGTAGCATGTGAGGTCAGGCAAGGGTAGTGGCTGCTAATATCGTGCAAGCAGTACTTCCAAACACCTTAAAATGACTACAACTCAGGAGAAGCACCCAAAGACATGTTCAACCTCCTTAGTCACCAGGGAAATGCAAATCAAAACAACCCTGAGATTCCACCTCACGCCAGTCAGAATGGCTAAGATCAAAACCTCAGGTGACAACAGATGCTGATGAGAAAGGGGAGAAACAGGAAGACTCCTCCATTGTTGGTGGGGTTGCAGATTGGTACAAACCACTCGGGAAATCAGTCTGGAGGTTCCTCAGAAAATTGGACAGTGCACTACCTGAAGATCCAGGTATACCTCTCCTGGGCGTATACCCAAAAGATGCTCCAACATATAACAAAGACACATGCTCCACTGTGTTCATAGCAGCCTTATTTATAATAGCCAGAAGCTGGAAAGAACCCAGATGTCCCTCAACAGAAGAATGGATACAGAAAATGTGGTACATCTACACAATGGGATATTACTCAGCTATTAAAAACAATAACTTGATGAAATTCATAGGCAAATGGATAGAACTAGAAAATACCATCCTGACTGAGGTAACCCAGTCACAAAAGAACGCACATGGTATGCACTCACTAATAAGTGGACATTAGCCCAAAATCTTGAATCACCCATGATACAATTTACAGATCACATGAAGCTCAAGAAGAAGGACGACCAAAGTGCAGATGCTTCAGCCCTTCTTAGGAGGGGGATCAAAAATATTAATAGGAGAAAATACGGAGACAAAGTTTGGAGCAGAGACTGAAGGAAAGGCTCTCCAGAGACTGCCCCATCTGGGGATCCAGCCCATACACATACAGCCATCAAACCCAGACAAGAAAGGCTCTACCGGAGCCCGAGAAATACAAAGACACACAGAAACAAAAATTATTCTTCTTTTTTAAAATTTTGTATTATGGAACAAACCCTGTCCTTTGGAAATCTAGGCCCTAAGTTTTTTCCCAACTTGAAGGGCTATTTATCTTTCAGGATACAGCGTACATGTGAAGTGATTAGCTGTTATCAGCTCAATCAATGATTGATTAATTTAATTGAATGATTCATAAGCACTGGCAGTGAATGAGGAAAGTTGTCTTGTTGGGATTAATTGTGCCTTAATAACATGCATTGGCTGTGAGTAGAAGAGGTACTGAGGGAGGACATTAAACAACCAGAGAAAGGAGAGGAAGGGAAGATGGACAAGAAGTGACGATTAGGAACACATTATAGTAAGAACTTCTAACGTTTTCTGCAGAGGTGAGCACCAGAATTTATTTTTTAATTTTTATTATCTTATTTATTTACACCCCCATCTTTGCCCACCCTCTATGTACCCCCTCCAACAGTTCCTCGTCTGATTCCTCTTCCCCCTTGCCTCCAATAGGGTGTTCCCCTACCATAAGACCTCCCCTTTCCTTGGGGCCTCAAGTCTTTCAAAGATTAGGTGCGTCTTCTCCCACTAAACCCTGACCAAGCAGATCTCTACTATATCTGTGCCAGAGGCCCGAGACTGGCCACTGTATGCTCCCGGTTGGTGGCTCAGCTTCTGGGAGCTCCCTGAGGTCTAGGTAAGTTGAGACTGCTGGTCTTCCTATGGGGTTGTTCTCCCTTCAGGTTCTTTAATCCCTCCCCTAATTTAACCAGAGGGGTCCCCAAGTTCAATGGTGGGATCTAAGTATCTGCTTCTGTCTCAGTCAGCTACTGGTAGGACCTCTCAGGGGACAGCCATGTCAGGCTTTCATTTGTAAGCACATCATAGCATCAGGAATAATATCAGGCTTTGGTGCCTTCCCATGAGATGGATTCCGATTTGGGCCAGTCATTGAAACACCTTTCCTTCAGTCTTTTCTCCATTTTAGCCCCTAAAGTTCTTTGAGACAGGAACAGCCCTGGGTCATAAATTTTGACTGTAGGTTACTAACTGTGTTCCTCAGCTTGAGGTCCTGACTGTCTATTGGAGGTGGGATATTTAAGTTCCCTTTTCCCAATGTTGGGAATTTTGGCTAAGGTCATCCTCATTGAGTCCTTAGAGTCTCTCACCTCCTGGGCCTCTGGTACTTTCTAGAGGGTCCCCCCACTCCCACCCCCCAATGCTGCTTAACTTCTTTCATTCTGTCGGCCCTCTGGGCTTCCCTACTGCCCAGCTAATACCAGTTCCTGTTCTCCCTTTCCCCCCCCTCTCCTGTCTCCCACTCAGGTCTCTTCCTCCCTCTTCCCCCCATGATTATTTCCTTCCCCTTCTGAGTGGAACTGAAACATCCTCTCCTGGGCCTGCTGCTTATTAAACTTTTTCATGGTTTGTGGGTTGTATCTGAGGTATTCTGCACTTTTTCTTTAATATCCACTAATATCACTGAGTACATACTATACATACATACATATATATATATATATATATATATATATATATATATCCTTTTGTGTCTGGGTTACCTCACTTGGGATGATATTTTCTAATTCCATTTGTCTCCAAAATTCATGATGTCCTCATTTTTAATAGCTGAATACTATACCATTGAGCAAACCTACTACATTTTTTGTAACAATTCTTCAGTTGTGGGACATCTGTGTTGTTTCCAGCTTCTTGCTACTACACATAAGGCTGCTATGAACGTGGTGGAGCATGTATCCTTTTGGTATTGTGGAGCATCTTTTGGGTATATGCCCAAGAGTGGTATAGCTGGGTCTTCAGGTAGAACTATTTCCAATTTTCTGAGAAACCGCCAGATTGACCTCCTGAGTGCTTGTACCAGCTTGCAATTCCACCATCAGAATTCTGTTACTTCAGATTTTAAGCTCTTCATTTTGTTCTTCTTCTTAGACATTACTCAGTAGCTACTACACATCAGAAGAGGTTGTGATGTGTGCATATAAGTTTCTGTTTGGGTAATAAATGTCACTTTCCTTGAATATTTTCTAGGAACAAAGCATTAGAGATATCAAGTAAGAGAGAAAATACTTCCACAGAAATCCAGCCCATTGACAGTACTAAGGCCTTCAGAACTTCATATGAAGTGTGGTGAATTTTGAGTTGTACTCAAAGAGAATAGGTAGTACATATGCATGTTTAGGGAAGAATACCAGAGGCCCAGTTAATACATCCATTGTGCTTTTTGTCCCCCATTCTCATGTAGCTCAGCCTGGTCAGAAATGATCAGTATAGCTGATAATGACTTTGAATCTGTGTTCTTCCTGCCTCTACATCTACATGGGGATTGTAGGCATATTCTATAAAACCCAGTTTATGTAGTAACTGAGATCAAACTGAGGGTGTTTCTGCATGTTTGGGTAAGCATTTTACCAAGGAGCTATTTTCTCACAAACCCTGTATTTTTCTGAGAACTTTAAGAGTATGCATAAGCACAGGTGTTAACCATACAAGCTAGATGATACTAGGAGAGGGGAAATAGACACAGGTAAAATTAAGAAGAAAAATAGCCACCGGAAAGAAGTCCTTTTTCTTTAACTTTTAAATAATGTAGATGAATGTTTATACATATGTACACACATGCATACACATGCCTGAGTGCACATGTGCATATGCACACACACACACACACACACACACACGCACACACACACATCTGCATCATTGTCTAGCAGACTTTGTATATTTTATTACACTGCACTCAGATTTTTATTCTTGATGCCCAGAAGTTATGGCATTAACTGTTCATTTCTAAGTATTTTTGAATTTGATATGGCTATTCCTACAGTTGTTTCTATGGTGCTGCCATTTAATGTACATTGTAGATATGATTTTTGTCAAGCTACTGATTTTCACTGAGGTCTAGAATATTCTCAGTCATTGCCTTCTCAAACACTTCTTTAGATGTTTTATGTGTACTCATTCTGCAATCAACATGAATGTGTAGGAGATGCGCTCATTTGCATGTGGGACTCTATCTTCTTTTCCACCTCTTTGTGCTTGTTTTATATAATTTCACAAATTACTCCTTCAATCATGTTTTAGATACCCATAATTCTTACATTACGTATTTTTCAACACTTCTAATACTACATTTTTTATTTGAGAAAGCATATTTTGTTCTTTATTAAACACAGAAAGCATTTTATATTTTCTTTAATTTAAATTTTTGACGCAGAATATATCAAGCATGCAGATTTTATCCTCAGTGTCTCATAAATTCTATAGTTAGAGCAACTGTCCCTGTGATTCTGTGCTCTGTGTGTGATTCTGTTCACGGTTTGTCCTCATTCATTGTTTCCTGTTTACCTGAGTAAACGTTCAAAGGTTGACTATGATGAAATAAAATAAATTAATTGTCTGAGGCCACTGTTGAAGAAGGGTCATGGGATAAATAGCTTGTGTTTGCTTTGCGAACACTTAGAAGATTATCAAAGTGGGGCTTTTATTAGGTAGTATGTGTCTCAGTATAAAATAAAAGTATTGAAACTAAAGTTCACAGCTAAGTGATTCAAAGTGAAGAGTGAAAGAAGTCATAGCATGCTCACATCTACGGCAAAATATCCTTTAAGCAATCAATAGCCTTCTACAAATTTTAAAAGAAATAAATGGCAGGTTTAGTACTAGAGTCCTAAGTAGACCTGGTCTGCCTAGGTCTGGGAGGTCAGTATCTACAAGAAGTTGAAGACAAGCCAAAGGCTCTAAGCAAAGTCTATTAAGTAGTTGTTTATTAACATATGTACATATATATAATATAATCACATATATAATATATATAATATTGTCTGAATATAATATATATAACCCATATAACATATATTTCTTGAACGCATATAATACATAGGGCATAAAACATAACATAAAAATTAAAATAGTAATATATACTACTTTATAGTATAAACATTGAATGTATAATGTATGTTACATTATGCTACATATATAATGCATTATATTATTCAATATAATATATATATATATATATTGTGTATATATAATCACTGAATATTTTACATATTCAGGAAAGAAATGATGAAGAATTAGAGAGGATGAGTAGTGATGTTTGTGACTTTAGAATTATACAGAAAGAATATACAGAAAAAACATTAACAGAGCTGAGCTAATGCTTAGATTCTTAGACTGTGTAATGGACTCTGCATGGTAGGTTTTCACATAAGGAGGAAAAAGATACATGTGATGTTCCTGCCTCTACAACTTATTCTTGGGTGTGTTCTAACCTTGGATGCAGGTTTGGGATGTGGAATACTAAACACCAGCAGACTGTTTTGTTTCCTAAAATGTTTTCTGTGACAATATGTATGAGACTCTCAGCTATACAAATACAATATGCAGGGGACTGATCAAGGATACCACTTGGAAGCTCTCTGTATAAGCTTTATAGAGAAAACGAAGACTCACGAGGTCAACTAATGAGCATTTCTCAAAGGAAAAATACTGATAACTTAAATGATGGAATTATGTGGGTGCTTAAGTTTTTGCGGTTTGTGGAGTATAAATCAGAGAAGAAGATTTAAGAGAAGTATTTGTTTGTCAGAAAATTAGAATGAAATCATGAAATTGAAGCAAGAATATATATTTAAAATGAAATTACAAATAAGAACAACATGAAATATATTTTGTACATAATTAGGTCATGGAAAGTATTTCTATTGATTTTATTTTTATTGGGATTCTATTGCAAAAGATCCAGTAGAATGATCTAGTCTAAATAATTATGGTATATTAATATATGTACCCCAAGTCAGATGAATACCACATTCAGGCACAATGTGATTGACATGGAAAAACAAACAAACAACAAATAAAATTAGCAACCCAATTTTTAAAAATAATTGGGAAAGGTTTATATTTTCTAAGAATTTTAGAGATGTGAATATATTTAACATCTATCAGAAGGGAGTGCAAGTAGTACCAAGAGAGATGCACATAAACATTTGAGAAAAATATGGGATAATGGTCAAGAGGAGAAAGGATAGACAGGAAAACACAAGTGAAATGGGTAAGGAATATCTCATCTGAGATGAAGGCACCAACTGGAAATGGCAGCATAATCTCTTTCTATATCACAGTCAGTATTAAGGAAAGAGCTCGTGCAAAGCGTAAACATGTGCAACATATCACTTATTGTTACCCCATTCAATTCTTCCATCAAGTCTAGTACAGGTCAACTCCTGTTTCTACCTCCACCTCTCCTCTTTTTCAAGAAATAAAGGAGGCACAGATTATTTAAAGAAATACCCCATTGCCATAGTTGTTGCAGGATAGTTGATCACACGGTGAGCCCTGAGATTATGTTGTTTATTGGAAAAACCTGTTTCTAGTGGTTGTGGGGCTCTGCCTAGTACACACCTTTAATACAAGAGCTTTCCATTTATCGTAAACACAATTAAATAAAGTCAAACATAGGTCAAGAGGCAGAGTAAGCAACCAGTTGGCAGGGAGTGAAAATAGAAACAAACAAACAAACAAATAACAACAACAAAAAGAAGACAGTAAGAAGTCAAGAAGATGGGTAGCCACATAGGGAGTAGAAAGGGAGCCACATTCAACTTGAAGGTATTTTCAGACATCAGCTGAGCAGGAAGGTCAGCTGGGAGCTCTCTTGGCAAAATTGAACAACATATGGTTAGTGGGGTAAGGCTCAGAGTGTGACCCCATGCAATATATTTCAGCCACAATATTTAGGCTACAACACTCGTCACAGTTGGACTGAGGTGACTTGTCTAATCATCTCTCGATGATATCTGGTACATTTTTTTGAGACCATTCCATATTTCCTGACTCAAAAATATCTCAGAGCAGGACAAATTTCCTGTTGCTCCACAGCCTGCATACTTTCCGACTTTTAGGAAAGATACGGCAAATCACTACGACCCAAGGGAACACCAGGCCATCACAGCCCTGGGCTTTCTCCACTGCTCAGCAATAGACTCTTTGGGGTTCAAAGAAATTCAATTTCTGATGATTCCGGAGAGAAGATGTTGGTATGAAGTAAGAGAAAAATAAAATTCTGAGGTGGATTCAGTTAAGGGGAATGCAATGGAGTGGAAAAGACTCATACAGCTGAAATAGAAAACTCTAAGTAATAAATGCCAACAAATTGGGAACTGACTTTTTTTTAGAATGAAACATAAATTATATTTTCCTCCCACATACAGATGCTATAACTGTTTTAATTGCTGAGAAGCTGATGTAGCAATTTTTTTTACAAAGATGTTTGAATAAAGAAATCATCTGCTGTTTCAACATTGCCGTGAAGGAGTTGCCATTCTTCAGAACATTTGATATGTGCAGAAGATGCAATATAAACATTTCACATTGTATTTGCAACAAAATAGTGACATAAACATTTTATGTAGCAACTTAATATATCTTGGAATATTAATCCCTATCAAGTAAATATCAGTAATTGGGCATTTTGAATAATTGTTTTTCAGGTTTTTTTTTTCCCTATTGTAGTTAACACCACTGTGAACATGCTGGTTTCCAAGTATTTTACTTCTGTTGAATGATTTCTTTAGCGTGAGTGCTCATGAAAAGGTTAGAAGCAGTTAATTGTTTTATATTTCTTTTTGCTGTAAACCATGGTGTTCCTGAGACTAAAATAAAGGTAAAGAAGAAACCTGAAGAGATACAAATTTCTTAGTGTAACCCCTACGCTTCTTCCAGTGTGTACAGTCCCTGCGTTATTGTTTATTGTTCAGTTCATATGCCCTTCTGGAAACTAGATATTCTTGGTCATGGGGAAATGAAATTAAATCTTCAGCATCAGGTTCTAGGAGAATATAAGGAGCATATAATTACAGTAATGAATGAATGGAATACCTGTTCTTTTATGAATTTTTTTGGTGCAGCAATGATTCCCCCTTGATTTTATAAAACATGTTCTACCATTATTCTGATGTGCCCTATTAAATCTTACTTTTTAAAGGTGAACATAAACCAATCACTTCATGATGTGGAAATTAGCTCAATTAATCTTCTTTGGGCTTCTATACATTAGTCTCCTAGTTTGTAGGGGTTGGGGGGTGAATCTAAATAGTCCAGTGGAGAACCAAGGAATGGCCCTCAGATAAGGTGGACATTCAAAATGGAAAGAGTAGACCCTCCCCATGAGAAGCCAGCTGGACTGAGACATGAATAGGAAGTACTCTGCCTCTGTTAGATCAAATTACACAGAAAAAAAGTTTGGTGGTTTTATTACTGGCATGACAGCCTCGTTAGAGTCACTTTACTGGGCAGGTATAAGCACATAGTGCTGCATAGAAGAACCCTCAATGCGCAACCCTTTGGGAGGAGTTTATGGTTAATCTTCAAGAAGCACAGAATAAGGTTGTTCATGTGGTTCTTTAAGTTGTGATGATTGAAGCATGGGGCTGTAAGCCCAATGATGTTGTCATTTGTCATAAACTACCTGAGCACTGGGGTTACAAATGTTTTGCTAAGGAGTTGACAGGTTGTCTTCAGAAACAAGTCTTCCTCCAGAGATTTGCTTTTGCTTTCCCATTTGTTTACGGCCAATCTTGGCATTCTCATTTAAGTCACACAGCCAAAGGGGATTAATAAGCTGCTTGAACACGAAAATGGTCTCAGATTTATTACACCACGCACGTTCGGAATCTAACATCTGTGATGTCACACAGAGACAAACAACTGTGAAACCCCATGTTGGGTCTTTGATGAGACCTGGGGAAGCTAACTCACATGGAGAGATCTGCCTGAGGTGATTAGACTGGTATTAATTTTATTTTAAATGTGTGAACACTTTAATAAGGCTCTAGGTATTATGAAGTTTGTGTGAATTTTCCTATTGAAAAATGTTTATTTTGTTTGATAAATAACATGAAAAGCCCTTATTGGATTAGCTCGAAGTATGAATAGTGGGACTGTCCAAATACTTGTTATTAATACGACAGATTTGATTTTAAAGGTGACAATTTGAACTCTAGTCTCAGATCAGTTAATCCATGTATTTTATGTAAATTGAACTTCCTAACTTGTAATTTGGTTCCCTGAGTGCATTGATTTCCTACTGTCCTGTGGGGCTATACACCAATTTAAATCCTAAAGTTACTGGCCCACATTCTCTGATATAAAAGACATAGATTTCTGTAGCCTGAATGTTGAACACGGGTCTGTGTGTTTCCTTCTGGCAAGAGTCAGTCACGTCTCTTGTGGGGTCCTGAAACCTGATGCCACTGCATCTGCTTCTGAACTTTATGCCTTCATTTGGGTCCACTCTGCTGTAATAATGGTTGCTCAGTAGTCACTGGAGACTATCTTACAGAAGAAAGAAGCAGGAAAGAATGGAAGGAAGGAAGTGGATAAGGTGAGCTCCTTTATTTTCACTTTTTCCAATCTCTGGGTTAGACCTCAAATTTCCTCTCTCTGAGCACATTACAATTTCCATTGTTTCCTACCATTACACGTCCCTTGCTTACATCAACGGCTCTTAGCCTGCTTCTTCATTAGTCTACACAATGCAACTTCTGCCTTCATCTTGGATCCATGTTCCAGAACACCTCTGATGGTTAAGTAGTTATGGTTTTGCTATGAAACATTAACCCAAACATTCATGTATGCCAAAGAACACCAGAAAGCAGATCTAGCCATTCAGAAATAGTTGAATCTTAAGAACTATGATCTTATCCATGGATTAATCCCTTGTTATGCTGGTTTTATTAGTGGACAAGTACAGGATGGAGGAAGAAGGTCATTGCCCATATATTACCACTAATTACACTGTAAGTTACTTTTCGAATTTTGCCTTTTAGGAAAACAGCGTTTCTCAGAGAGACTCCTGCCTTTGCTTAGAAGATACAAGAATTATGCATTCAGCAGTGAATTCAGCAAGAATACATAAAGCCCTGGTGGCCTGAAGACATCAGATAGAGAGAGGTGATAGAAATTCAGATATTTTTAAATCCATAAACCCTTTTCTTTCCAATGTTTATGTGTGTTGGCCACTCACTGGAGTCTCATTCATGTAGTCAGTATTTTTATCTCCAGAAAATTGTCAAGATCCTCATGTTTGGTCCCCAGACAGCTCTCAGTTATGGGGCTACCTCTCTTCTGTGTATGTTGATCTGCTCCCTACTTTTCAAATGCTTCCAAGATGCCCTCATCTAAGGCCTTCTTAAAAAAATCTTTCATCAGTTTTCATCAGGATTGAATATTCTTACATTTTTATTTCCTGTTATGTTTTTTTTCAAACCAGTGATGTACACAGTAAGTGCCAACCATATTTTGGATGTCTGTAATAATATGAAAACCCAGGCCCATGGAATATGAAACCCCAGGCCCCTCAACATATAGCCATGGTACATCCTGTGGTAAATTGGGTATGAGCTATTTTGTTCCTAATCATTTCAAGCACATCATGGTAGTCAGAGATGGACATGATGAACCAAAAGCAAGACATGAGTTAAGTCTAGATTCTAGTCCCTTTTCTGACACTAAGGATATTCATGACCTTGGGAAGC
This sequence comes from Rattus rattus, assembly GCF_011064425.1. Taxonomy (NCBI): domain Eukaryota; kingdom Metazoa; phylum Chordata; class Mammalia; order Rodentia; family Muridae; genus Rattus; species Rattus rattus. Next base: position 27,540,134 of record NC_046160.1, on the reverse strand, counting down.
CTAACTCATCTAATGCAGTTCAGTGTTAACTTTCTGCAAAAAGGAAAGACATGCATATAAGTTGTCTATTTCAGGCCACTGCCATCAGAAAGCCAATTTTGTTATAATTTTATAAAAGCACTGTTTTACTGTTTTGATTGTTTATTTGAATACATAATATTTTTTGAGAATTCCATAAAATACACTACATACTGTGGTCATATTCATGCTCCCCCTTCTCTGACTCTTGGAGCTTTATCCTTCCAAGCATGTGACCATATCCCTTTTAACTTTGCCCTTTCTTTCTTTTTTTCTTAAGAATCACATATATTTACAAGGTGGACTAGGATATACTTAACACAGCAAGAGATATTCATATCTCTCTGGATTCCAACTCCATCTGAAGACACCTCCCTACAGTCTGGAGCCAACGCTCCAGACAAGGGGCAACCTGTTTTTGCAGCATGGGTTTGGGAAGTCTGTTCTGAAGTGAGGTCACCTATGGCTATCATCACTGCCCCAGCCCCAGTCTTTCGTGGGTTGTCCAGTTTAGCTGTCCATGAGGCTCTCAGAGCTGTGGGGAGGACTCCTCAGCTTGGGAGTAGACAGGTGCTCCAGCTCACAGTGGCCATTCTCAGAAGCCCTGCGTGTGAGTTTCTCCTTTGTGTTCTCCTGACTCCTCTTGTGGTCAACAATCTGTTGGAGCTGGTGCCCAGCATATTCTGGCTTGGTGGTCAGAGGACCAGCTGGAACAGCTAAACCTAGAATATCTGACACCATGTAGGGGCGCAGCCAGCCCACCAAAGGAGTACTCCCCGGGCTATAGTGGGTCTGTTTGTGGTAGAAGAGCAGTCCATCTACCTGAGTCCAGGTCCTCTGAGACCTGAAGTCTCAGTAGCAACAAAGCTGAGTTCCTCAAAAGGAAAATCCATAGACAGCACCTTGCACAGGCTCTCAGGGGTACACGGGAAATTCTTAAGCCCCACAAACTTAAAGGTTTTAATATTGGTTTTCTCTCCAAGTCCTTCTTCTTCTGGTAACTTTGAAGGCATCTAGTAGAATCTGAAATCAGTCTGACAGTCATAAAAGGATTGTCCCCGCCAGCACATCACATCCAAAACTGTACGTCTGGTTCACTTCCCTGTAAATGCAATCCGGAATGGTGTAGTCTTTGGCTGTTGTTGAGTTTCTCCTATTGCCTCCTGGAAGAAGGGAAGAAAACGTATTGATGCAGTAGGCACTCTTAGTGTAGGCACTGGTTGAGCCCCTGGAGGCCACGATAAGGGCTCTTTTCCCAACAGGGCACACAACCACAATCCATTCCTGCCCCAAATCTGAAGGGACGTCAGTTAACCACTCAGAAAGCATCAATTGATTAGCATAGCGTTTTGGTAACTTCTTGACAGGGTCCAAATCCATTTCCTCCTCATCTTTCTTCTTCTCCTCTTCCCCACTCTCCATCCCTGTCCAGTCATCTTCAGCCAGTCATCCGGCCTGGTTCACATAATTCAACCGCTTGGATATCTGCAGCTCTAGCAACCGGCGCCGCCGCTCACTCTGCTCCAAGGAGCTATAATACTTGGACTTGTAGTGGGACAGGCGAGGGTGTGGGGCAGCTGTGCTGTTCAGTTCTTGAGACACAGAAAAGCTACTAGCTAGGGCTTGGCTCAATTCTTCCATCTTCCCACACCAAGGTGCCACTCGCGCACGCCGCTGGAACTTTGCCCTTTCTTAAAACACATCTTATCCCCATAAGGCCACCCATATGTGCATGAGTGTAGAGCCATTCGCTAGAGCACGGAAACCCTACTAGGCGGCAGGCACTGAAGAAAGCTGACTCCTCCCTCATCATCATATGCCAATAGCTCTTTAGATAATGGTGATTTTGATCTTGCATGCCATTTCACATTCATACTGAAAGTTTTTTAAAATCACAATGTATCTTCTCCACTTAATAAGTATACTATATTTCTTGAGGACATATTTTGGATATTAGCCCTCTGTTGGATATAGGGTTGGTGAAGATCATGAAAACCCATTTTGTAGGGTGCCTTTTGTCCTATTGATGGTATCTTTGCCACACAGAAGCGTCTCAGTTTCATGAGGTCTCATTTATTAATTATTGATCTTAGTGCCTAAGCTGTTGGTGTTCTGTTCAGGAAATGTCTCCTGTACCAACAGTTGTACAACAGCTATTGTCTACTTTCTCTTCTATTCAATTTAGTGTATTGTTTTATGTTGAGGTCTTTGATCACTTTGGACTTGAGTTTTGTGCAGGGTGATAAATTTGGATATATATGCACTCTTCTGACATGTAGACAGTCAGTTAGACCATCACCATTTGTTGAATTTTTTTTTATTTTGTGGTTTTGGATTCTTTGTCAAAATCAAGTGTCTGTAGATGTGTGGGTTTATTTCTGGATTTTCAGATGTAAAGTGAATAAACAAATTAAAGGAAACAATAAATATATTAAAATTATCAGGCAACGTTCACAGAGAAGAAAAGAACGGGAAATCATAAGCAAATATGTTAAATTATACTTGAGAACCAGTCTCAATATTTTCAAACCAGGCCATGTATTTATCCTTTAAATCCATGGAAGTTTTCTTCTTATTTTGACAGCAGTCATCTTTTTTTCCCTCCTTAATTTTATTTCAACAAATAGTTTCCTGCTATGCATGTATATCAAATGAATGAACAACTAAAAATAAAATTTAAAGAAAAAAGTGTATTGGTGCAAGATTTGTATAGATTGACAGGTTTGAATTTTTCCATAGAAATGGTGGCATGCCTCTCAGAAACTCAGGGAGAATGACTTGGAGACCATGTGGGGAACTATTGAGAACTTCTGTTCCTTTGTATATTTCCTGGTCTGAAAGCTGGGGGACAGACTATTTAGCCTTTCTGGAGTTTGTATTTTTGTCCTTGAGGATGGACAAGCAGGTTCATGGGTACACAGTTACAGTGAATGAAGAAGTAGAAAGGTTTTTCTGGGATATTGTGCTAAAGTGATTCTTGGCAAAGAATCAGCAAAGGTTCTGGTAGGCATTTGGCAAAGCGGGTAGATCCTGCTTCCAGTCATTAAAGGAAGAGCAACTTATTCCTGCTGTTACCGCTCTGACCAGAGAAGCCGGATCACAACCTGCTGCTGACAATTACCACTAACAGGCTGAGGCGCTCGTCACATCACACTGTCAGCCTGCACCATATTGCTGACAAAGACTGCGACCTTTGGTATACTTGAGTCACTAAAATAATGAGGGGTCAGGAGGACTCTCATTTGCATAATGTAAGGAATATATATGTTACTGCCAGAGAAGAATGCCATGTATAATAAAAATGCTAGCATTCTGTCCTTCCTAACTAGATGTGTAACCTCAGGGTCAGACACAATGGAAGTACAAAACCTTAGAGCATTAATCGGATGCAGATCTTGTAGTTTTCTGTTTTGGACACCTCTGAAGCCTTTCTTGGTATAAAATCGAGAAACAGTAGCCAGGAGGAAAATACCATAAAAAGAGTTTAGAACTGGAAAGCAAATCCTTTTTCTATTCTTGCTTATTATAACCCATAATATAGGCCATTTATTCTTCCTGAGGCTCAGCTTCTCAAGCATGAAATGAGGACCATGATTCTGTGGGCCTAAATGAAGCAATGCCAGGAATACTTCTTAGGTTACCATCAGTGCTGAGTATGGAATAAAATCATTAATGTCCTGAGTCAGTTCACAGTGTTGCCTTAGTTTAGATCTTGCAAGAAGAGCTCACAAAGAAGACTTTTGTAAACATGGGCAGAAACACAGAGTCAACTGGGGCAGAAGAGCAGTCAGAACTGTTGTTAGTATGATTCTGAATGGAGAAGAACGGAGAAAAGGTTGGATGAATGCATGACACCTAAAGACTTTTCATTCATTCTAAGGATTGGAAACACTGTGTCTTCACATGAAGGTGGCTGTTACGGTAGGGCTGGCTGTCCTAAGACGGGTATATCTTAGTATCACCAACAATCTTACTCTATAGCTGAGAGGTAGTTCCTTGGTGCAAACAAAGGAATTGCAGTGGCTATGTCACTGTTGTCCTCTCTAGTTGGAAGTGTAAGATCATCTACATAAGTGCTGCTTATGTATAATGCACTAAGAGGTCTCAGAAATGGCAGCCTGAAATATAGGCACAGTACCCAGCTAATGCAAGAGAGGGCATAGTGGAAAGCAAAGAAACTGTGAAGTGAAGAGATGAGGGCAGTCAAGTCCTGACATCTTCAAGGAGGCCAATGTCACAGAGCCATAGCAAGTAAGGTAAGAACAGCATGGATCAGGTCATGGGGTCTGACAGGGGCTACCCAATACAGAACCTTATTGGAGATGTGAAGATTATGGTTTGGTGATTTTTCTTGGCTTACCAGGTAAAATCATTAACGTATTTTTTAAGGCAGATAATAAATGGCCTGATAAATGTTAACATTTCAAGATGCTAGTGTGTCTGGAGTGCATGAATTATGTGAGAGCAAGAGCGGAAGAAAAGAGACTGGTTATAACATCTATGTCAGGTGATGGCAGTTGGATCAGACCTGGGGCAGGATGCTAAGAGCACCCTTGAAAGGGATCTATCCAATGTTTGATGTGTTGAAAGTATACATAACCAAACTCTTCTGATGCGGGCAGGAGGAAGCCATCATTAAAAGGTTGTGCTTGAAACCTTGGCTTTCAGGACATGGTATTTGGCACTGAATTTCTTTAAGTAGAAAACTGAATAGTAAATAGTTTCTTGGAATTAGATATGATCAGACTGAGATGCTTAATTGATATTTAATAACATGTATAAGGATGAGCTTAGAAGATATAATTTAGGAGATCATTGACATATTGGTTATATGCAAACATTTAGTTAAAATTACATTACATAATAAACATGCCAGGAGGATAGATATCCTAGGATCACATTCTGGAGGCCTATCAGTTTGAAATTATCTATAAGCAGTGGGATAAAATACATTATTTGGAAACCTTTCTGGTTTCTAGAGGAATCAGTGATAACCCATCATACTTTGAACTTAAGAAAAAGGTTAATACTCTACACTCGATTTCAATATGTCCCTTTGCTAATAGAAATTTAAAAATTGGTCAATAGTATGGTGTTAACTAAACTCTTAGAAAGTTATTATACTTAGTGTATATGCATAACATACAATAACATAAAAAATAATGTATATTTTAAATAATAAAATATTTTCCTGCACAATATCATTGATCACTATACATTATAATAATTTTGGGGTCTTTTTTCCTTAGGAATATTGGAAACTTTAAAGGAAAAGTGACAATAGGTTGCGAAGTTGCCGAGTCTTGGTTGTCATAAAATACAACATTTACAGGACTTAAAGTTTGCTAGTGGATTAGACCAGAGTTCGACATAGTTACAAATAACGTTGGACATGCAACCCAAAAGAGCATAGGCCAGTGATTACCACAGTATTACACTAGTGCAATCTTTCATCTCACTCATAAAAAGTGATTCCCACACTTTCCTGCTGTCTGTGAGTTCAGAGGCCACTCGTAACATAAGATGAATTGACTATGGAAAGTCAGTACTGTTTGGGTTTTCTTGACAAGTTCTTTATTACCAAGATGTTTCTTTTATTCTTGGTGACAAGAATTATTCTTCTTCTTATTATTATTATTTTTATTATTATTATTTTTATTCTTGGACAACTTCATACATGCATTTTGAATACCCTCACAGTCCCATAACCTTCCTAACTCTTTCACTTTCTTGCTGAACAGCCTCCAAATGAGCTTTCTAGTTGGGGTGAAGTGACAGAAGTTGACACCTCCTTTGACATCAATTATTACCCTCAATATTACCTCAGAAAGGATGGGGCTTGTTGGCACTTCCTCTCTCTCATTGGATGTCGAAGATACTTCTCTTCTTCAGTCATCCATGACTGTTGTAGGTCCACCAACTGGGTTTTGAAGATTCAGAGTAACTTCAGTGAGGGACATAATATTGTCTTCAGACACACATCCTACTTTGTGACTCATGTCATGTGATCTACAATGCTCAAAAGTGGTGCTTTATAACTAGTACTTACCAATCATGGATGCTTAATCGTGGTGGTTTAAAGTAAACATAGACAAAGAGCTTAAAGTATGCTTGCTGTGAGAGTGCAGGAGAGTGGAGAACAACGGTCTGATTTTGAAGATGAGACATCTGAGTCTCCATATGTGGGCATGTCTTATTATATGCCAGGGAACCCCAGGTGTAAAGACTGACCAGGAATTTATTTATTTCACTACCACTTAGTATCTGAAACAGGTGTTAGTGGCTTTGAAAATGAAGGGAACATCATCTGTGTTGCCATACTCCATCGATTCCGAGACAGTAGGACCTGAGGGAGTTTGGCCTGGAGAAAACACTGATGACATGTGGACTGTCAATAAATATTTGATGTGCTGTCATGTGGAACAGGAAGCAGGCTTGCTCTGTTTGAATCCAGCAGGCAGAACGGGGACAAATATATGAGAATTATATGGAAACAGATGTGGACTCAACATCACAAACATCTTTCTAACAGTGGGAACAATTTGAAATTAAATAGGACAATTGCACAAAGAAACTAGATTATTGTTGCTTGGAGATGTAAAAAAGACTATTTTTTCCCTAAAATATTTCATGAGATGATGGTAGGCAGTTTCTAGTATATCATCCAGGTCAAAGTATTAATAACACAATATTTGAACATTTAGAGTTATATTTGAGGGAAGGGAAGCACTTCTTGGGTCTTTTCTTTCATTCAATACAGATATCACCAACATGCATCACAATGCCAAACACATTTAAAATATGCCCTCAAAATATAATAAACAAGGTCTACTTATATCCATCCAAATTCCTTCAGGAGCCCCGTGATCTGCATATGTCTCAATTTCTTTACTAATTCCCCCGTTTTATGTTTCTATTTATTTATTTCACTGGATCCTACTCCAGACCCCGTTTTCCTTTTACTCCTCTTCCTAGAAAATATTTTAAAAAAGGAACACACTCTTTGGCATCCACTTTTCCTGACAAAATGTATTACTCGTACTATTAATGATATTCTTGACATTTTCTTCTGTCTACAACTAACAACAACAACAACAAAAAGGTCCCTGTCTTGTATCTTTCCTGGTTTGCATTCTTATAGACTCGTAAAAGTTTATATCTCATGATTGTAAAACTTGAGGGGAGATTACCTCTTATTCTTTGATGCTATAGTTTTAATTGTGAATCAATATCTTTTTTTTAATGTTCAGTTTAAGGCTTGTTACCCACCACTTGCTAGCTAAAGAACTTTTATGGGAATATTACCCACCAATTCTCTTTTCCACTCTTGGAACTCAGCCTTTCTCGAGAATTGTCTTAATGTGTCTATCTCCTGTCATCATTTAGCACAAAAACCACTTCCTTTGTATAATCCTGGTACTGGGGTTTCTGAATAATATGGATATTATATTTTAATTGTTTGAGAATCTCAGTTTTGTTGTCCATAATGGTTATTATAATTGATGTTCTCACCACAGTGTGCATAAGTATCTTTTTTTCACATTCTCTCCAATGGTGACCATTGTCTTTTTGATACTAGTTGGCTTTGCCCATTCACTAATCAAAGAAACTGTAGGCTCTTTTATTTGTTATTTTCTTTTAACTTTGTTTTTCTATTGAGTCATTGAATTAAGGATAGTAACTTCTCCTGAGGTTTACTGTTGGCAAATGCATCCTTTCATTCATTTCAAAGATTTTCTCAGCAGTTAACATTGGAGACAGGAGATCTCATCCCCTCATTTCTTTGTGACCTAGGCTTTTGAGGTCACATTAGAAAGGAAACATTGTTAAAGTCAATGACAAGGAATTGTCTCTCACTTCTTTCTGACAGCTGTGCAGTTTCAGATCAGATGGTTACATTTTGGTTCTGTTGTATATTCATTTTTGTATGTCATTAATTAAAGATCTGATGTCAATCTTCTCCATGTTCCTATTCATTTTTTCAACACTACTCAAAGGGCCTGTTCTTTATCTGTTGTGTATCTCTGACGTTTTTATAGGATCTAGAGGTTAAAAGGTACATATTATATTCCTGGTTCTTTATTCAGTTCAATCACAGAATGCATCAATTAAGGTAGCTTGTATTGTATAGTGGCATATTTGGATGAAGATAGTGATATACTTCCAGATTAGTAATTTTTTTTGTATTAACTCTTTTGTGTTTTAAGTGTGTGTATGCTGATTCCACATGAATTTTAGGATCATCCATTTTCATTTTGTAGAACATGTCATTGGACATTTAATAGGCTTATGTTTAATTTGTATTCATTTTGAGCATGAGAACCTTTAAAATGTGTTTGCTCCTTAATTCTACGAACATGGAATATCTTTTCATTCCTTTGTGTCTAGTACAAATCGTTTCCCAATTGTTTTACAGTTTTCCCATTATAGGTCCTTGACTTTCTTGGTTCAGTTTATATTGGGGTTTTATTTTATATTTTTGAAGTCATTTTAATGGAATCATTTCCTTGGTTTATTTTGAGGATGTTTGGTGTTAGTTAAAAGAAACTGCTAAGCTGTAGATGGTGAACATTTATTAAATGTATTGCTTTAAAAAGTCTTCAGTGTTTACATTATGCTGGGGAATGTCATGTACAAAACAATATGACTGCTTCTTTCCCAATTTGGATGCTTTTACTTTTATTTCCTCCCTAATTGCCTTGGCTAGGACTTCTATAATGAGTAAAATTGTTAATATAAGAAATCTTTGTCTTGCACTGATCTTCAAATAGAACTGCTGGCTTTTAAACAGTGAGTGGGATGTCAGTTGTGAGCATAGATAGTCTGGCCCCAGAGAGGATTTATTCTTAGATGAATTCTTAGAAGATTTCTTTTTTTCTTGAAACAAGGTTAAATTTTGCTAGATATATTTTATATGCCCACAGAGATGATCATGTGGTTTTGTCTTTTATTGTGTAATGTTGTATTTCACATTTACTGGATTATATATATTAAACCATCATTGTATTTCAGGGAAAAATCATGCTTGAGCATAGTGAATGATATTTTTAATGTACTGTGAATTGGATTTGTGCATATTTTGTTGGAAAGTATTGCCTCTATATTTATCGGGAATGTTGGGTTGTAATTTTCATTGCATTTAAGTGTTCTTTGGCTTTGATATTATATTAAGTCTTGCTTTGCTAAATGAGCCCGGAAATGTTCCATTTTTCTCATTTTTTGAAAGAGTTTGAGAAATCTTGGCACTAATTCTTTGACTACTTGGTAGAATTTACCAAGGGAAGTCATCTGGACCTAGGCTTTTTTATTGGGTGGATTTGATTCTAGTGTTCTGGTCCAGGATTTTTGTCTTTATCTTTTCCTGATTTAATATAGGTAGGTGGTATCTTTGTAGAAGTGACTGTTTCCTTTTGTTTAGATTCTATTGATGTGTATGATGACATAACATTCTCATACAAATCCTTTGCATGCATGAAAGCATGAGACATACACACTCACCTGACCCAAGCTCTGTGCTATTCCACTTAAAGACTTAAATAGGGAGTTTGCCTGCAGATCATTGTAAATTATCTACTCACGGTCTCTGGATGAGATGACTGAGAGAAGGATTTATTTGTTGTAACAGGTCTCTAAGGTATTATTTGATGCATGAAAATGCCAACACAGAGCCATGAGAATTGCGACGAATCATAAAAACATGTTGTCATCAAAGAAACAAAGCAAAGCAGTTATGAGTGACCCCAAGAAAATAGAAAGCTACAACCCATTTGAGAAAGAATGTGGTATGATTTACAACTTAGTGAGCTGCAAGAGGGCACACATAGACTTCTAATGAAATTAGGAAAACAATACCCAAGCCAAATTAGAATAAATGCAGAATTCACAACATCAATAACAGCAACCAATCAAAACAGAAGTTATGGAGCAGAAGAAATGTCTTAAGTTAAACAAACAAGAGAACTTTAGAGCAGTCTTACTGAAACAAGCAAGGGACAGAGAGAGAGAGAGAGAGAGAGGAGAGAGAGAGAGAGAATTGCTTAAAGTAATTACTTGAAGTAATTATGACAGAAAACTCCTCAAATCTACAAAGAGAAATGAATATCCACATCCATGAATGCTAAAAGACCCCAATGGATTAAGTACAAATAGATCTTACTAAGACCTTATAATTAAACTAAAAAGTCAAAGACGAAGAGAGAATTGCAAAAGCAGTGAAGGAAACACAGCTCCTCAGGAACGTGAGATGCCCCGTAAGGCTACCAGCATATTTCTTGACAACAACAGATCAGATCAGGAGACTGGGTGTTCTGCACTGTCTATACTGTCAAAATAAAACCCAGACTATCAGTCAAGAATTTTATGTCTGGCTAGGCTGCCCATCATAAATAGAGAAAGAATTGCACAGAGAAATAATTCCAAGTTTAGGAACATATCTCTATAGACTTGGAGAGTTTTCGATTTGAAATCAGGTTAATTAACAACACAAAAATAAGAAATTATAAAATCATTATATGAAGAAGGAATATCTCAAACTCAGAATTTTATAACCCTGTAACAACATGATATGGATCATATTTAACTGTAGAACAAAGTTAAAATACAGAGGTATAAAATAACAACTGTAGCAAATAATAAATACATTTGCTAATATATTTGCATATTTATTAGCAAACTTGCTAATAAATATGCTGATGTTTGTAATATGCGGTTAGACAAATTATAGCAACTTTGTGTTTGAATGCAAGTTTAATTAGCTTAAAATAGACCACCACATCTACAGAGTTCTCTATGTAATATTTGTGGTGACCACAAGAGAAATGCAGATAGCAGATATTTAAATGGTAAAGAGAAAGTTTAACACATGCTACCAAATAACAAATATTGCATAAAAACACGAGGGAGGAAAAACAGAAAAGGAACTGAAGGGTAGTAAGTAAACAATGAACAAAGAAAACAAAGATGGATGTGGGGAACCTTTCCTGAACTTATAGATTCTTCACAACCTTATTAATACTTACTTTTCAATACTCATATATTACCTCTAATATGAAATTCAAAGGTTAGAAAATTTGTTCTGTAAAGAGCCAGAGAGCAGATATTTAATTCTTCTTGCTGTATGACCTTTATCCTCATTACTGTACCTGCCACTGTGGCACACATGCACAGAAAGCCACAGGCAATACATAAATAAATAAAAGTAATTTTATTTCAGGAAAATTGTATTTATAAAACAAGGTAATATTTGGCCTCGGGGCTATGAATTTCAGTCCTGAACCTGTTCTTCCTCCTTAGGAGGAAGATTACAGAAATCTCTGTAATTTTGATTGTTCAAGCTATCCAGACGCCTTCAATGTCCTATATTTTTTGAGCCATGCCAGACATTAGTTATATAGAAAGGAGTGCAAATGACTAGGGAAATTGCTAGCTTCATTTGAAAGTGTTTTCTTTGCCATTGTTAGGTAATGAGGGTCTGATTGTCCCTTTGACCAAAATGTACACCCTATTTGGTTTAATTGGAGTTTACTGGGCCTTTGTTTATATCTGACTCATTTGTATTTCGTGTAAAATTATTCTTCCTACATTATTTGATATTAATCTGCAAAGAAGGAGTGAGAGAGGAAGAAAGAGAGATTGATTCATTCCTTCGTTCCTTGCCTTTATGGGCTGCCAACTTACAAAGGTCACGGCTCGTTGCAAACGAAATTAAGAATTCAAAACCTCACAAAAAGCAAGTGTTGGAAATAGGCCCCTCTACCACCCTTTTCCTTATTCTACGTACAATAAAATGTGGGTAGCATAGCTGCACAGTTTCTTTAAAACTGTCAATCCTCTTTCTCTTACCTCCTGGCAGCAGCAGATTTCTGTAAACATTGTTTGGTAGAATCAAGGCTGGCGTTCGCAGTCTCTTGAGTTTTCAACGCAGGGTTCTCTCTCTGTACCATCACTCAAAACTTTGCGAGTTACTTTTTCTCCTAGTAGAGAGCATCGTCTTGACACTATATTGAGCCCCAAACTGCCCTCCGATTATTTCAAGACACTTCTCTCCACCTTAGAACTGTTCTTAACCTGAGCAGTGCTTACACACATACTGGTGTTATTAAAAGCAATTCTCCATGTTTATCTGAATTCATAGAGAGAATGCATATCCCTTAAATGTCAGCATTGCTAGTCTCCGAATTATTTCCTAGGTACTGTTTTACACATAAATAAATACTGGAAACTTCATCCACAAACTTTATGTTCATATGTCACAGCAATATAATTTTCAGTTGTGTTACCGTAATAAGCAAAAATGGGAGACAGTAGACTAATGGTAGATTTATTTAACTGTTGATTTATCAAATAACCACTTCAGTCAGTCTTGTACTAACTAAAGCCTTATTTAGCTTACAAGGCATGTAGATTAGAGGTTGAAAACAACTGAAGTCTTCATGAAACTTAAGTCCTGAAGGAATGAGAAATTGTTTATATTCCTATCTTATTTATCTTTAAATTGATTCTTCTATATTTCACCTCAGTTACTACTTGATAGTCATCCTATCCTAGTGAAGTTGATGTTTGAGGGGTCTTTGTGAATTATTATTTCTCCACTTTTTATAGGGATTATGCTTTGGTAGTTCTTTCTAATTCAAAATTTAAAACACAACACAGGTCTATTTACCCTTATCACTAACTGCTAGATTATTTATGAGAATGAAGAGGCATGATTTAGAAAGGAATATTATTTCTATCATTACTGAAGTGGCTAATTACTTATCCCAACACATTGTCTAAAGTGAATTTTTATTTGCCAATTTTAAATATTTTTATTAGTGATATATGTTAAGTGTAAATATGCACTAAGGTATTAGGACACTATTCTATTTTTTTCCATTTTTTTGGTATCTTTTAAACTGTACTTTAATTAGCATAGGTTTAAATTTTAGTATCTGGAGAACTTAATTTTGTTTTTGAGTCACACTATTAAAATAGGGGTTTAGTAGGATTGCATTTTGATTTGGAATGCTATATTCGGAAGAGAATAATGAGATTTCGGAAAGGCAATACTCCATGTATAATTGTCTGAATATTTTCCAGCTGCCAATTAAAATAACAGCATTATTGAAGTAATAGGTGTGAAAATGCCTTGTCTGACTGTGTGATGGGGATAAGACTGGACATCAATGTTTAAGTTACAGGGCAAGTGTGATGTGAATCTTGGCTATTCATTAGAAATGGATGCCCACCCTTTCTTTTCTTAACATGGAAAGTTTAGTCTACGTTCATGAGACGCCCCCTGATACACACATGTTCCATGTAACATCTTCATTGGTATAAATGACAATATGTTTCTTCCATTTTCTGAGTCAACTCTCTTATAGTCCTTTAAGTAATCATTCATCCTGAGGGAATGGAGATATGGAAGAACTTGGGAAATATTTCAGGAACTAGGTTAATAAAAGGCATAACTTGAATTTTGAAAATTATATTTACTCTGAGTATTTGTATGTATGGGTTCATGCACATACAGTAAACAAGTAGAGGTCAAGGGATGAATTACAGAAGTCAGTTCTCTCTATGTGCATTTTAAGATCAAACTCGGGCCAGGAGACTGTTGACAAGTGCTTTTAGCCCGCTGAGCCATCTCACGGGTCCTCAGTTTATGTTTTTTGGAAGAAACAATGAGATGGGATTAATATAGACACAATACAAACCCTTCTCTAAAGAGTCATGCATTTACAATTAGTTTGTCAAATTGTGAGACAAGTTTCTAAATTCCTACTCTCAGTTCCACCCCACCATGCCCTATTTCTCATTATCTAGAACATAACCACATTTTCTCCACCTAAGTGGCACGGAGCTGCGACATGCTTAGTTTTAGTCTCAGGAAACGGCAATGGATTTCTACACATATAGCTCATCTCTGCCACGGAGCTACAGTGAATTTCAATTGAATCTATTGTGTGTAATTCTTAATGTTGTCCATTGACAAATTCTTCACTAAATGTGACAAAGTGCATATTTGATCACGAGAAACTGATTATTTGATATGGTTCCAAAACACATTGTCATTTTTTTAATTGAAGCATTTAAAACACTATTGCATAAATCCAATATTTTCAGAAATTTCCCAAAGGCCAGGAATCCCAACAACTAGGGGATGCGCTGCACTGTTTGTCATAAAGTTTTGATAGTTGTGTGCACAAGTAATTAACATTGTGTTGATGCTAGTCATATTAAGCTTTATCCACATTGTGCTTGATGGCTTACAGAAAGAGCTCTTTCATCATCAACTTGAAGAATTTGACAAGGAATGGACTGGGCAAATAGTTTTGATGACCCTCAGAGGTGCTAAGGGTCTTGACTAGAAGGGAACAGGGATGAAAAGGGTCAACTCAGATTCAAGCCAAGTTTTACGACCTGAGTAAATAGAGGTTTCTTTTCTAATTAATGATGTAGAAAGTCGGTTTCTGATTTCTACTTTACAGAACTGGATTAACTTGATACACTTAGAGAAATGTAGGGTATTAAATCTGAGTGGGAAAGAAAAATACAGCGCTCAGAGTAAGTTGGGCTAAGCATGGGGCACCTGCAGAATAATGTGGTGGTGGTCTGTGATCTTCACGGTGAGAAGTCTTTATGGTTCTTTGTACACCAAAGCAGAGGATCATTACAGCAATAAGTTGTGTTAGGTTTCCTTATACTTTCTTCTGAAAAGAGGTCTTGTTATTTTAAAATTGCTGGTTATAAAAAAGAAATTCATTCTAGAATTGAGCTGTATACCACCGGTCCCTCAAAGATGGAAATCCATCAAGCAATGGTTTGGAATCACCATTACAGGGTACTCAGAAGGCTTCCTGTTTCTTTTGCTTTCTGAACCTCAGCCATTCGATATTAACTGATGGATCTTTCTGGCCTCAATCCTTTTGCTTTCATTCATTTCCAAACATTGCTTTCTTTTTGATTTCCTAAGCACTACTCCCTTCTCAGCTCCCTTAATCCGCGCTCATTTCCATTCTGAATTAAGTGATACCACTCTTTTTTCTTAAGTTGTATAGCTCTCCTCTGACACCTTCATCATTTCATGCATGTAATTTTATTTTGAATTCTCTTCATGTACTAACTTTTAGCTCTAAAAGAGTGAAAAGTTTGTTTTTGCTCTCTACATCATATTGAAGAACAAAGCCATTGTTCAGTTAACCAGGCTTACTCAGAATTGCATGGAAGAATGTTTTAAACATGTTGATTGAATCCTGAGACAGCTCAAATTACTCAGAAGGCTATCCTGCCGATGTCCAGAAGAAAGACTTGATAGGGCCAATCTACAGGTATCAGGAGATGTGTGTTTTAGAAGTGTATTTTAAATACCTGATGGGGTGAGTCTTCTCATGTTATGTATAAATCCCTAAATATATTGGTTGAACCTTAGTATGTAAGGTACATATTGATTTTAGATATGATACCAAGATGATGCAAAAAGCTGAACTTTGAGGAACTTCTAAATTTTTATAGAAATAATTTAGTCTAATCTTCTAGAAAAACAATATGTGCTTCAACACCTTTTAAAACTAGTTTTGCTATTGGTATTTAGAAACACAAATGTACACTGGTTGCTATTACCCTTTGGTCTATAAACTATTAGTTATCCTGGGATTCTCTGGTTGCTTGCTTCTGCACACCCTCACTACTGTCTTAAAAGTTCAACTCTCACCCATCTGTAAGTCAGGTATCCCTGGTCCTCTCCTTTGCTGTTCTGAAAATGGTATTGATGCTGTTTTGTCAGTCTTTGTGAGTTTATACTTTTTAAAAAATATATTGATTTACTGCCACTCTGTTGGCATTTCAGGACGAAGGTAAGGTAAATGTATTTGTTCAACCTACCATGTTTCACTTCCAGTTTGACCTCAACATTTAAAGGGCAGCAACTTTCAGGATATTTGTCTCAAGGCATCAGGAGACTGTGACTTCTCTCAGAGTTCCCCACCGCATTGGAAAAGTGTGAATCATTACTGTTATGCTTGCCTACTGCTTGCTTCTCATCAAAATACCTATCCTTCTAGAAGCAATCTACAAGGGCTCAGAAAATATTTTCTTAACGGAAAACATTGTTGTAATAAAGAGCCATTCCTTACCACCAAGAGTAGAACTGGTAGTAAGATATTAGAGATCACAAGATTTCCCCATTGTTGTGCATTAATATATTGTGTAGCTTTACACTTAAGAATGAAAATATGCAGCCAAGACAATTATAACATGGATTAAAGATTGTGAAAGATGGGTAGAGAGGGACAAAATTAAAAAGGCTAAAAAAAATGGGGCTTGCTAAAATGTAGCCCCATTCAGGGGTTCACCTATAGGGTAGCAATCCTTTGCAATAATAAAGCCCTTGTTATCTGTAAGTGACAGCACAATGAATATCACAGCTGCTTTAGATTTTACTTTGTAGTTGAAGAGCATTTGGGTATTGCTGTCCTATTTTGTGAAGCCCTACCTTTCCCCAACTCTGAGTTCTAACTAATATTTCCTCACACTTCTTTTCTAAAACCCAGTGAAATTCATAGATCTTTACAACTTTAAGATATAAGAAAATTCAATGAAAAAGCATGGCTTATGTAGCTTTGAATTCAGACCTTGACAACCAGACAGGATTTATCTCATGCATATGTATTAATTTTAAGTGCTTTTCTGTAACAGTCATTTGACATTTAATATACCATAATTGTATTATTAAATTTAAATGCATATTTGCAATTCTAAAAGCACCACTGAACTTTATGGGTGAAAAATATATTCTCCTTCACCTCGGTATCCTACCACCTGCCAGTTGTTTAAGCTTTATTCTGCCAGTTTGATTTTGCTGCCCTCCTTCCCCCTTCTATGTACAACCTTCCACTCTCAGCCTTCCCCTTTCTTAACATTTACTTATCTCGTCTCTCTGTAATCCACGCTCACTTACCCTCAGTTGCATCTCTCATCTTCCAATGTGTAAATGTTCCGTGCTTCTTGTCTTCGTAATGAGTCCCTTATACAGCCAAATCCCTCACTCACCTGTGGTGGTGGTTCAGGATGTTGAAATGCCACTTGCTATTCATCTATGAAGTGTCAGCATATTCTGAGAGTACATTCTCCCAACCCTTTAAGTAGCCTGCCACTGAAAAAGACTTCCACATGCAGAAATGGGTTTCCTGTCATAATTCTTTCAGGACCAGAAATGAAGGGACGCTAAATGTAGGAAATGAAGAAAAAAATATGATCTAAATAGCCCTTGAATATTTTCGTTATTCAGGATGCAAACTTAAACTTCCTTTATCTCTGATCTAAAAGTCCATTAAAATGTCTTACTGGATTTCCTGCTTTCACCCATTAACTATCTATACCTCTTATATGGTTAAATGTTAATCAGTCCTAAGTTTCTTTAATCTCTGCCACCATTCTTAGAAATAAACAAACAAAATTAAGGAGACTAGTAGAATTTATGTCTATCATTGTTGACAAGGTCTCAAGTAGCCTAGGTTGGCTGCAAATTTGCTAAGTAATCAGGCTGACCTTAACCTCTCCATCTTCCTGTCTTAGCATCCTTGGTTTGTAATTGCAGGCATGTGTCACTGTCTCTAAGAGGAGAGGTCATTGTGTCCCAGTTTAACTGCCAACTCTCCCACTTGACACAAGCATCCTATTCATCCAGTGATGTCATCTGACGGCCTATTGCAAGTGCTTCTGTCACACGGAATGTCTTGTTCTGAGTTTCTTGGACACAGTCTTCTGTGCCATGACCTTGTTGCTCTTACACGTTCTTATCCACTCTTTGGTTGGCTGCTGGTTAACATCTCTGTATTATTTGACTTTCCATGTCTAGAACCTGGCACAGAGCCTGCCATAAAGTGTTGTGGAAGTATATGTGTTGAGTTGAGAAACTGATGCTGTTAATCTCACTCACTACCACTTATTGTAAAACCCTCTTTCGCCCTGATAAGCTTTGCCAGTAAGATGTTTTTGCCATTGAGCTTGCTTTCCCAGCACTCTTTTGACTTCTCTTTGTTCCATCCACTGCACTCCCCTTGCTTGGCAACCCTTTCCTCCCTCAACTCAACTCTCTAATCAGCTTTGTTCTTCTATTTCTCAGTAGTCTCTGCTCCTTCAACAAAAAAACCTGTAATTCATAATTACTTACTCTCCATTGCTATTTACCTCTTTTGAAAGAAAACTTATTTCCCATTTCATAAAATAATAGGGCTTCTGTTTATTACAAATGATGCTGTCAGACATTCTTTCACAGAGTCCTCTCTCTCACTCTCACAGAGAGCATCAGGTTTGAGATAGTATGAACCCACTCTTTGCACTTCTGAGGGTAAGGCAGATTTGATTTTAAGCAGTACTCTCATGCTCTCTGATTTTACTCATGCCCCTTTCCCTATGTGGAAATATTCTACAAGTGGAACCAGTTTGAGCAATCCATTACTACATTCTTGCTTGCTTAAATTTTTTTGGTTTGTAGACTAGATGGCCAGATCTTGCTATTGTTTCTCCTTTCTTAAAATCATCAGTGTTTACAGTGTTACATTTCCTTCCAAAATACTTTCCTTGAGTAAAATCTTCACATCTTATTCCATTAACATGCTTTAGGAAATTGCCTTGGACTCAGCAAACATGTGAGTTGTGTTTGAGAGACGATAGTGTCCAAGATACAGATAGATACATATGGCACCTTCCCTCCTCATATTGCCTCTGCTTACAGAAGGATTGTATGCCCCAACACTCTTGGTTTGGTTAAAAGAATATAGACAGCGTCATATTTATCATGTTATAGACTAGCATGATTATTTTCTTTCTGCTACATGACTAGCAAGATTTGAGATAGAGCTTGGTTCATTAATATGATTTCAGGAGCAGGTATGAGAAAGAACATAGTTCCAGCTGACAAGTTAAAATCATGCAGTGCCAGCGAAAAATAAACAGACAAACAAAAAACAAAACAAAACAGAAACCTGTTGCCAGTATAAAATCCTGAAGCTGGCTAAGTGACCAAGCACCTCCCAGCAAACAGAGGCAGGATACAGAATGAAACTAACTGCAATACAAGTTGCAAAAAGCTGTGTAATTCCAATTTACTAGATGTGCATTCTAATTCATTCAGAGAGTGTGATCGGTTTGTTGCATAACCAGCCTGCTGAACAGTTTAGACATCATCTGGAGAAGGTCTAGTGATGTGGTTGGAATCCTATCTGGAATACCGTCATCCTGCCTGGAATACCTCGATGAAGTTTCACCAAAGGCAAGCTGCTATGGGACAAAAGCTGCTTGAAAGAAAGAATAAAGAGCTTCAATATAAAACCAACCCAATGATAATTGAGGCTAAGTAACAAGATGATAATCTCCTAAACTCCAATGACTAAAGTTTGGTTTACCAAATCTTGGTTTCAAATTGTGCATGTTGAAACATACAGAATACACTTTCCTAGGACAAAGAAATGAACCTTGCAACTATATGTTTGTCTAATAAGTCACGAAGATAGACATCTGTAAAATACACAGAGCATTAATGAATGTTAGAAAAGCTCCTGGGTGGTGGACCCATCCATAATTATTAGAAAAATACATGCAAAATTAACATGGAATTCAGGGGTCATGACTAGAAAGCTCAGTGGTGGTCACTGTCTGAGATGCCATACCTTCCAGAGCATGGACTGTGGCAAGGGTGGCATTTATGTGCTCCTTAAAATAGCGAGAGCATTTGTCATCTAACTAGTAGCCGATCTTCTCTTTGCTTTGCACTTGCCACAGAAAAGCTACCTTTATGTGATTGTCACCAGACTCCTTCATAAGTCATAGCATCTTTGCCAAATAGATACGTGCATTGTTAAGATTCTTCTCTTTGGCCTGAGCCTCATGAATGAACACCATTGAGGAATTCCCTGCATAGGTACTCTTTTACTTTTAAAATTGAGAGAAGTAAAAAAACAAAACTGTGATATCAAATAGTAAAAAAAAAATAAAAAAAAAACTTTAATTTTTTTTCTCTGTGTTTGTCTGAGAGAATGAAAAAAAATGGCTGAAACAGAGATGTGTCCCTCGTTCAGAACCTCTGGGGGAGGAGCCAAAGGGCACCCTAATCCTTGCAGGTGTTCAATGGAAGCACATTCTTTGTAACTTCATGAGGGGGTGATCTGTGACGAATGAAGCCATCTCCGATACCTGCTTACATGTTACTAGAGTTACCAATCATCCCTTAGACATACGCAAAACAAGGGTGCACAGTGTTATTTAGGTTTAGTAGAATGGTTTCAGAATGAACTATTAGTCCTTTGATAAACATCAGTCAATGATCATGGTTAATCCAATTTCATCTTTAATGCTTATTGTCAGAACCTTTGCTCATGCGGTACACACCAGGCTTAGGTTTTCAAAGCCTTGTTGGAAGCCTTCCTGTAAGGTGGGACATTACCAGACCTCCCAATTAAGCCATGAGAAGGAGGAGGATTTTAGTAGATAGCTTAGAGAAAAAGCACCCCGCCCTGTCCCGATTCTTCACAATGAGAACATCTTGAGTCAAAGTTGAATTGTACCATTTAGAAAAAAAAACAAAAACAAAAAAAAAAACAAAAAAAAAAAACAAAACAATGTATTTTACACCGATTTGGCCATGAGGCGAGAGCATGAAAAGAAAAATGTGCATCCTATTTGAGTCTGAAGAATTGCAGACAATGGGATACATTTGAAAGTATCCAGAAAATGCCCACATCAGATCTGTTCTTGAGATCCTATGGCTACTTTGCAGGAAGAAGAATACTCTTTTCAGTATTTGAGTTCTCCCTTTACTTCAGCAGAGCCATGGTTAGGAAGAGACACAGGTTGAGGGTTTACTTCGGGTGAGTTCCTCAGAATCAGTCCCTAAGCACTGTGCTTTGGTCACTGTTGTGTGAGAGGTGGGAAGGCACAATTTGAATGTGGTCCATTTGAATTCCATGGTGGACTGGGGCTCAGCTGGAGGACACCCTGCTTGACACAAGTTTGCATTCCTTCACAGAGCTAGGAGACACACATGCAAAGAGAAGGGGTGGTTCTCAGAGCCACCCCCACAAATAATCCCCAAGGCTTTGGTCACCACTTCCCTTGTTTCTATAGCTAAATAAAGTTTCTTGAATGTACTTCATTATAATCTTAGAACTCCAAAGTTAATTTGCTCTTCTAAACTAACCATCCTGCTTCACTTTAACCATGAATAATCAAGCACCCCATAATATTCTTTCACTGGCTATCGGGAAGCTGATGTGATGATTTGCACTATAATGACAAAGTTTTGGTCTATTTATAACCATCTCTGCTATTGTATCTCTGCCTATTTCTGAATAAGTGTCTTTTGTCGTGTACCTCAAGATATTCATTATAAGACGGACGTTGTATGTAAATAATTTATGAAAAGGAAACATAGATTAGTTTTCTTTCAAAATGACTAAGCCAGGCTATATGATGATTTCATATTCAGTTCACAGAATTCTTCCTCCTCTTTCCCCATGGCCTCAGAGGGAAGTGTCCCTGTGAAGTGTTCCCACTCATCTTGTAAGAACTCACGACAAACATTAATCCAGGCGGACTTTGTCTAGTATTAAAATGGATTTTTTTTAAAGGAGGTCCATTTGAAAGGGCTTAGATGTTATGTGTTATGTCACAGTTTTTCAGATAGCAGGTCTGAAGATAATCATTTCTGAGAAAAGATGAAAGGGACCCAGCACAGGAGCCTGTGAAATAATGGCGAGTCTAGAGAGCAGGGCAGATAAAAGGAGGGTAAAGGGCATTGTCAGTGTGTCACACAAGGCTTTGGTTCAATCAGAACACACAAAAAATGATGAAAAAAAAATCCTACAAAGCACACCCTCTGCCTTTGTTCTCCCCTGTGCCTTGGTAAACAGTGGGCAGGGAGACAAGGGTCTTATCCCCGGAGAGTGTTCCAGGCAGGATAAGTACCTTCCCCCTGTGCTAACTCCCCTTTCTCCAAGCTCCTCGACGTCTCTCTCGCACATTCTCCAGGGCATTTTCATGCTTCCTTTACTGCATAGCTCTGAGATTTCTATTTTATCTTGGCCCTACTCTATCAATTTTTTTCAGCTAAAAGTTGCTTATGCTTGTTTGATGACTTTGTTTAGTAAAGATTCATCTGCGACTAACATGCTTCAAAAGTCGTACTATATGTTACAGCGAGCTTCTGTTTCTCTGGCTACATTGAGGACAAGCCCTCTATGATCTCTATCAGCCACCCAGTGTGCTCAGACCCGCACCCAATCCCTACCTTGCCCCGGAATTGGGCTGCCTGCATGTGGCAACCATGAGAGAAACATTCAGTGATTCACCTGGAAAAACACATCCCATTTTTCTTCTCCATTTGCATGCTACTCTGGAGGGAACCCTGGCAACCCTTTCCTCGGTTTGTGGGACAATTCAGGCAGCTCTCCATCACTAGAAAACACCAGATGGGTTGGATGGAGGCAATTTTGCAGAAAGTGCTTTGAGAGTGGCTTCTTCAGTGGTCTTTCCAGCTGGAAACAGAGCAGCCAAAAAGCACTGCCTGTTCAGCCCAGTTTCATCGCCTCAAGAGCTGCAGATGGCTTCCCCAAGCACCTGAAGTCTGCTCGCCTCCCTGATGCATAAGCAGCAAGCTGTAGAAACTCTCGTCTTTGCATAGTATAACTCAGACTCCACTTTGTGCATTAAAAGTAAAAGTAAGGTGGTAGCATAGAGTGGGAAGGAGCCAGAAGGTGGGGAAATGAATGTTTAATGCTTGATCCTCCTACGGTCTTGCCAAGTGTTCCAGAATGGCACATCAGGGAATATTTATAATACCACTTCCTATGGGCACACATAAAGCAACATTTTGAAAATAGCCCAGGCCTCTTCCCCCAGAGAAAAGTAGGTTTGTGAGTTGAATCTGAATCGATTGTATAACTCTAGCTTATTACTAAGTGCCAGTCGTTTTTCTTGTGCCGTTCCTTTTACTTATTTTTTTATTCTTTTATTTTGTCTCTAATGCATTGCCAGTGGTCAAATTGGCTGTCATCAAGGTATTGGCACAAAACGCTGCCGCCATTAAGTATTTTCAGCTATGTTTAATGATTCTTCTGTTTGTTTTCCAATTTAGCCAAACGTTGGGAGCCAGGGCTGGGAGTGATTGGCAGATCTGTCCTGGAAAAGGGTTTTCAAATAGTAACCCGGGGACAAATGTCAAGAAAACAGGCAAAAAGTGATCTTTGGTTTTCCAGAACCATCTACAGTGGCCACTTTGTATGTGTTGGGTCCAGCAAAAGTCTACTGTCACTCAAGACCTCTCAGCTGCTGACTGCTATTATGACGATTTTGTAAGGGAATTGATTTTTTTCCCCATTTCTGATTCACGTTCAATTCCTATCTATTTCTCCATCCAAAACGTCGTCCCAGGGTTGTTTCCTTTCCACGCTTTGCCACTTCCCAGTCCTATGAAGTACAGGCAAATACCACAACAAACCAGGCAGGAAACAGAGCAAACTCTGGGCTCGCTTCTTTTGTCTGCGTCTTTGTCCTGGTCCGAGGAGTAAGATGAAGGTCTTAGTATTAATAAATTTAAACTCGATCCAGGCCCAGGCTGGTGACTGTACTGGAGCAAACAGCTAGAAAAAGGGTGTGCCTCTTCTACAAAGTAGTCTCCTGGAATTCTGCTATGGATCTACATGTGATTCCAGTCGAGACACGATTAACAATAAGAATTGATGTCGTGAGCCATGAATCCCTCCAGTGGGATCGCTAGAAGGGCCTAAGGATACCCATCGAGCAAGAAAATACCTGCGTATTAGACAATGGCGTTTTTCAGTGCTCTTGAGTCTGTGGATTCATTTCCTTCTCATACAGAAACTTGTTTGTGACAAAGGAAACCTGTAAAAGGATGCAATGGAGTGTGACTAAGGCCGAGAAGTTAAGGTGTAGCCTCCGCATGCTATTGCTGAACCCCAGGACTAAAGCTGCCGTCTCCTTAGGCTGTGTATATTCCCCGTGAGTGGAGTATCTCCAGAATGTTACAAGCAAAGCCACCACCTGGTAGATTTTGAGACCAGGAAATAGAAGACAGACAACTGTAAAAGCAAAACCAAATAAATTAGCAAAGAATGAATATGTACAACTCAATACCTTCTGTTTATCCAGTCGTGGATCTGGTGCTTAAAATATTATTTTATTTAATGTTCATAGTGACTCTATCAGAGTACTAAAATGAAGTAACTGAAGACTGATGATTTACCAAAGGCTCGAAGTTGCTGAATGATGGTGCCATAATTTAAATTCATGTCTAATTGACTATGAATTATATATTGTCATTTTAACATTTAGCTACTGCCAAATAGCATGCAGCATTTCAACAGTGCCTTATCAAATGTAAAACCTGTCCGCGCACCCAAATGCATTCAATCCTCATCCAGTTTGAGCCAGTTTGAGGCAGGTGAAGGAATTAGTGCTCAAATAACTGCCTGATTTCCCCTGATCACAAGGCTAGTTAATAGTAGAATTAAAATTCAACAGAATGTTCCTGTTTTGAATTCCTTAATTACTGTATTATCCACTAGATAAATACTATTAACGGTAGTCATTCCTATCAGTCATTATTCATATAGTGTGTGCCTTGCCTTCTTCCATATAAACTTCACATAAGAACCAAGTGAGGTGAGACCCAGGACCATTCTAACTTTGCAAACAGAAAAATAAAGCAAGTTTTCCCAGGCTGAACAGCTAGTGTGTGTTAGGACCTTATCCCAGACACCCTGAGCTTGAATTCAGGATCCAAACACCATCATCGTGCTACACCCTCTTACCTCCCTGTTTCTGCCTATATTCTCCTTTTGTCCTGTAACATGCTGAAGGCGCATGCTCTTGGAGGACATAAGAGGACTGTATTGATTCCTGCTGGAAACCTGAGTCATTTTATGAAAGAGAGCATTTGAGCTACCCCTCAAGAGACTGAGCATCTGTGAGAAAGTTAGGTCTAGTACATGTTTAAAATTCTTTAACTTCTTCAAACACAGGTCATCCTACACACAGGTTCACATTCTTTTCAAGATTTCACAGAGCAGTATTGCTATTCTTTTTTTCCTAGTGTACCACATTCCAATTTCTCTGAGCTATATTCAAAGACATATAGAGAATTTAGAAACATAACTATGGATTATATGTATTTAGATTATATATAAATATGCATATACTTATATGTCACTTCATGAAGTCAAATACAAATTGTATAAATGGACAGTGCGTAATCATGGCCAAGCTAACTCTGTTCCTCTTGTAATAAATACATTTTATATTATGCTATGTGGCTCTATGAAACAAACCATAGCGTATAGTCTATTCGTGCTTAAGTGGAATGCCCTAGTGAGGGTCTCATTCATACCATGTTATAAGGCAGAAGTAAGTCTTGATGGTAGCATCAGATTGTAAAAGCTTTATTTCCATATAATTTTCAAGCACATAGAAAACTTTTTTCCCTGTAAAATAAACCCAGGTCCTCAGTCGTTTTAATTAGCAATCTTGGAGACATGCCGCACCTGTTCCAATTCATCTCTAAAGATGAAAACTCCTCACCCTTTTCATTTGCTGACAAGTTAATAGACATTTCTAACTCATGAGAGCACCGAGTTTTGCAGCTTTCTTGTGACAGGCGGATAATAAAACTACACCAGAACGTAGCAACCTCAGTGAGTGTGAATTCCTGACCAGGAAGAAATGCCTTCCCTTTGTTCTGCCTTCCTAGGCTGAGGTAGCTAGTATGGTGCCCTCTTTATATTAGCTGATATGTTGAGGTAGAATTGAAATAGCATAAAAGGCACAATTTAAGGTGCACAATTAAATGAGTTTTAATGTGCTTAAGTGCAACAATCAATACAGTCTGCTGCTAGAACATGTCCATCACCTCAAAGGATACGCGGTTACCTGAATTTTCATTATCTTTTATCTCTTGACTAATATCATGATGCCTCCTTTCTCTAGATTTTCATGGAGAAGATATCGGCTCTTCCATATGCTTTCTACTTTGTTTATTGGGACAATAAATCAGCTAGTGATAAGTTTATGTACTGAATAGCATGATATGTAAAATACAGTCTCTCTCTCTCTCTCTCTATGTGTGTGTGTGTATGTGTGTGTGTGTGTGCATGTGTGTATGTGCGAGCAGATGTGTGCTGTTTATGTACAGTTGTGTTTATAAGTATCTCTGTTCATGTATCTAGAACAAAAATAAAATGAAATATAAGCAATCGTCATTGAGCAGAGGAATTTGGAAGACAGGTTCTACTTTCATAACAAAGTTGCCACTAGTAATATTCAAAAAGGTGTAGCAAAATGCATTTTACCTACAAAGGAACAAAATGCAATTTAGGGGATGATTATAATTTAGGAATTCTACATTCGTGATTTCTCTTCTTGCTAAGATTTATTGGTGATTTCAAAATCAATACTCATATATTTCAGTCATTCAGACATGCGCAGAGAAGGGTTCAGGTCTTATTCACCCATTGTATTCCTGAGATCAAACAGAATCGCTCCCTGCTGTCTTCTATTATCTCTCAAACAAAGATGGCCAGACAATAACAGAAGGTAGGAGAAGGAGAGGGATGTCCACAGTGCCTTGAGGTCAGTTAGGGGAGTTAAATCCATTTCTGGTTTCTGTCTGTAGAGTAGCTTATAGCAGTGGAGTCAATGTTTCTGGCCCTATTTACTACTAATGCCCCTACTGGGATTAGTTCTAATTAGGACAAAATAATATAATATATAGAACACATTGATCACCTTGTGGATTATTGTTTTCTAGTCACTTAGTTAATGTTAGGAGAATCTAGAGAACACAGTTACTATGAAAACTGAGAAAGAGGTTTGTAAAGTTTAGCTAGTATTGATTGCAAACTTAAGGGCAATTTCCTTCTAAAGCCAGTTATGGTATCCATAGGAATTTCATATTATATGTAATGGCTATAGCTCTCCTCAAATTTTCATGTATCTTAGCACTTTACTGTTGCATGTCAAACCATTGCTAAATTTCAAAAGTAAGCTAGGGATGGCATTTGACGCTCTATGTATTGGAAGTTCTTTTTGTGGAAGTGCCTGGATATAGAGGATGCTATGAAGCTGGGTCTGGAACAAACGATACTATGATGAACATATGATGAGGTGATGATGTAATTCTTCCACATTGTCATTATCATCTGTAGTAGATGTCCCTTACTCTAATGTGTGGTTTCTTTTAACCTCATAGGCAAAACAGTTTGGTGCAACAGTGTCACTCCTCAAGGAAAGGGAAACCAGCATGAAACCAGACAGCTTAGGATCTAACTCCTAACAACTAAGCATGAAAACATATTTTATATATATATATATATATATATATATATATATATATATGTGTGTGTGTGTGTGTGTGTGTGTGTGTGTGTGTGTGTGTGTGTGTGTGTGAGAGAGAGAGAGAGAGAGAGAGAGAGAAAGAGAATGTTACACATACATTTCTATCTATCTATCTATCTATCTATCTATCTATCTATCTACCTATCTATTTATCTATCTATATGAACACAGCTAATTCAGATTAATTTATAAAACCTAGGCCCGCCTGTACATATTCCTGTCTCAAACAAAGCCAGATTTAACTGAAGAATCTTATAGATATGTGAATTTCTAAGAATTGACTTAGACTTACATGATCACTGCTTGTTTGCTCTTCATGTAAACCAGGCTGGTCTTGAATTCATTGTGTAATCAAACTTATTCAGAAATCATGGTAATCCCCTGTCATAGTCTCTATGGTAATGGGATTATACTACAAGCTATCACTTTTTTACTTTGGAAGTGGCTTATGAACAGGGGCAAAATTTTTCCCCAGTGACTTTCTAACATTGGTATCCTATTATGTAGGCAAAGGTAGCTAGTGTCTTGGCTTTACCCTCATGCCACAGAACAAGAGACTGACTTTCCAAGAGTGGGATCCAATTGATGCTTCATTCCACTAAAGCTCGGGGAGTTTCCGTAGGGCTCTTCTCTGAAAGAGTCTCTTCCCTGGCAATAGATGTCTCTTGCAAGAAGACAGAGTTGAAGAATATTTATATAAGGTGAATATCTTGTTAAAAAATAATAAAAAAGAAGAGAGATTTTCAAATAAAAGTGTCACTCAGTGAGATGATGAGAAGTTGAAAATCTTCATTCATTTGCTCATGTGTATTTATAACTGGAGAGATAAGCTTGGTATCCGTGCTGTACTACAGAGAAGTATGGCATTAATCTTATGCCAGATTTAAGTGTAATATGCCTCCACTGTTCTAGCCTTCCATTTTGAAAACCACTTAATATTTAATTAAAATATAACTTTCATTTCATAAAAACAGTTTCATTATTTCAATACATAAATTTAATATATTTATTTACTTCATGGATCACTAATATTTTACTGGTGTTCAAAAAGATTAATTTCCAAATAAATTGAATATTAGACTCATAATTAAAAATTTAATACCCATGCTATCAGTGACTAATACAATCTCATTCATGTTCCCATAAAATTCCGGTATAAAATGATCCATGAAAACCTTAAAAAAATCCTTAGAATATATAAAAGGAACTCAGTTTGCTAGGCATGACTCACATGTTTTCCTAGCTAATGAGAAGATGGAGGCAAGAGGACTCAAAACATAAATCTACCCTATGCTGTACAGAAGATTAGTGTGCACCCTGGGAAGCTTAGTAAGAAACATATCCCAGAATAGAGAAGATCTAGGGATGGAATCCAATGGTAGAGTGCTTGCCCAGTGTGCATATGGCTCCGGGTTCAATCATTGCTAAAACCCAAACCAAACCAAACCAAATAGCAAAACCTTAGACGCAAACACAAGGAAGCAATTTGGCTTGAAAACCACACCCACCCTTCCTTCCTTCCTTCCTTCCTTCCTTCCTTTCTTTCTTTCTTTCTTTCTTTCTTTCTTTCTTTCTTTCTTTCTTTCTTTCTTTCCTTCCTTCTTTCTTTCTTTCATAAGCTGCTGCCCAAAGGAAAACATGCATACATCTAGGAAAGAAGTTAACAAAGCTTTTGCCTCAGTGCATGGTCTAGACCCTCTTGAGTGAAGTCAGAAAGGCTTTTAAGGTAGAAGATGATCATACTCCCCTCCCTCAGAACCACCATGACTATTTCCTGGCCCAAAAGACACTTTTGTACAGAATAAGGTGGTTGATAATTGATTAGTAACCAGGAAAGTGGAATCAAAGGAGTCAACATTGAAACCTATACTTGACACTGCAATCATATTCTTGGTATAGTTACATAGTCAAGAGATATGTAAGAATCCACTAGTCTCATCTACCATATATCAGGTACTACCTGTTACGAGAGAAGGGGGCAAGGAACACAAAAGAGGGAGCATGCTGGGTAAAAGGAGGGATAAAAAGTGATTCAGTGGGTGAAGATGCAGATGCTGATGGTAAAATGTGCAGTTGGGTTAGCATTGTTGAATAAGTATTATATTCTTTCTCTTTAACTGCTACACAAGAATGCTTCCTTTAAGTACCTGATGATCTTGTAATTTTCTTTTGCATATTACTTATGAATTAAGGATTGCCTATTGAGCATCTGAACTTAATATTTAGAAGGTATACATATAACATCCTAAGAAAATCTAGCACTTTGACTAGACAAGACAGACAGACATAAAATAAACACAGTTACACCATAGATGAAAAACAGTGAGGGCCTAGATGACAGATATAGAAATGTCAGGTCACTTCTCGATGGTGACGCATGCCTTTAATCCCAACTCTTGGGAGGCAAAGAGTTTGAGGCCAGCCTGGTCTACAAAGAGAATTCCAAGACAGATAAAGCTTCACAGAGAAACCCTGTTTCTAAAAGCAAACAAACAAACAAATAAAAGGATATAAGGTCCCAAAACACTATTAAATAATCAAGAGTTGGGTATAATTTAAGAGTATAAAACTCACAAAGATTGTGAGAGACTCTCACAAGTCTGGCCTCCATTAATAAAAAGGGTTAAATCATAAATATGTATATTTAAAGTTGGGGTGGTTTTATATACCCTACCTTGTAATATTTGGTAGTATATGAGGGCATTTTTACTATTCATAGTGAAGTGGCTTCTACTGGCCTCTGAAAGGAACAGGCTGGCATGCAGCTAAAATATCATAAATGTACATTACAGAGCTAATCATGAACCTCAGTGTAAATGTAGCTGAGAAGGTTGACAGGAACTTAAGGTATTGATCGTCAGAAGCAATACTCAGGAAATTGAGCCCGAGAATGAGAGGAAAGCTTTCCATACATTTGAAAGAATAGAAAAATATGAAAAAGGCTAGAAAGAGGAAGTGCTTATGGGAAGAATAAGCAGAAATCCAATCCCCCAAAATATTTGTGCAGTGAATACAGTACACAGAAAGTCACATGAACTGAGCGATCAATTGACTCTACAGATAAAGGAGACGCCCTGGGGCTGAAGGATGCCTCAGAATTAAAGAGTTCTTCCTACTTTTGAGGAAGGCCCAGATTCAGTTTCTAGCACACATACGGCTGTTCCAAACTAGCCATAACTCCAGTCTCAGGGAATTTGAAATATTCTTCTGGCCTCCATGGGTACTGGGCATTCCCATAGCAATGTATTAATACATGCAGACAGAAACACTCATACACATAAAATGAAAATAGATAAATATTAATAGGAACAGATAACCTGTTTAGAACCAAAAGAAGTCTGCTTTGTGGCTTATGCCTGTAATCCTAGCACTTGGGACGCTGAGGCAGTGTAAGCTGCTTAGTGAGTTCAAGGCCAGACTGGGATATGGAGTAAGACCTCGTCTCAAAACAGAAGAAAAAAGGGAGGAAGGGAGCAACAGTTGGGTGGAGGAAGGGAGGAAGGAAGAAAAGACCAATAATTTTTAATGAACAAAAATCAAGCCATTCTCAGATTTGTTCTGTTCAAGGTAAAATGTCAAAACAAATAACCATAAATAAACCAACAAACCGCACAGAGCAGTGTCTATAGAAAGTTAAAAGGTTTTCCACAGAATAAATTTATCAGTGAATAGGTATGTAATAGATAGGTTAAAAAGGTATTATGTTATATAATATTCAACTAAAAACAATAATAGAGCCATAAAAACAGAAGATGAGAATATCACAAAACCCAAGACATGAAAACCTTGATCTTGATCATTTAATTTTTTTAAAGAGATCTTTAGAATTATTTAAATGTTGCTATCAACTTAGAATTTAAGAACCACGTTGATTGGTTTTATGTAATTCATTTTAGATTCATTTATTTTATCTTATGCCTGTTCTGCCTGTGTGGATATAGATGTACTGTGTTCGTATTGCTTATGGAGGCCAGGAGAGTGTCAGATCTCCTGGAACTGAACTTGCTGGCATTTGTAAATCATTACGTGGGTCTTGGGAATTACATTGGTCAAGGCTCCTCTGCAAAGGCAGCCAGGACTCTTTCCTGTTGAGGCACCTTTCAAAACTCTATAAACATTCTAAACATTCGTCGTTCTCTTAAAATCACTAGTCTTTTTTTTTCTAAACGTAGCAACTTGATAGCTGTCACACGAGAGAGAAGTCACAACCTCAGTGAAAATATTTTTAGTAAAGAATCATAACAACCTTATGGTAGTTATTATCTGAAATTCATCCATTTTTAAACGGCCAGATGACACTGGATAAAGTAGCTTTGCACTGGAAAACAACGACTGTAGAGCAAAAGTCTCTATCATGAGATTCTTCCTCCCTCAAATAATGTAAAACGAGATAAACAATGAAAATACAACTAAATTGGTGAGAGCGTTCAACTTTTTAACTGGTAAACGATTTTTAAAAATCACGTTCCTAAGAACTAGTAAGGAATAAAACATTCTAAATACAAATTAATAAACAAACCAAAGTGTTTCTAAAGTGAAGGTAATCACACCAATGAGGAAGATGTACCCCAACGAGCATTCTTTGTCTGCATCTGCTGGGAACACATGCTTTGGAAATTAATTTTTTAGACCACAAATCAACCACAAAAACATGACAAAAATATGAAAATGTTCACGGGTCCCTCTAGTCTCACTCCCAATAAGGCAGACTACTGAAAGGCATTAATAAAGGTCTAAAGGCAAATTAATTAAGAAAAATATAGCTTTCACTACTAGCAACTCCAATAAATGAGAAGGAGAAACTGAAGTTACTCCACAGCTATCATAAGAAGTCTTTTAATCAAACTTTGTCAAATATTTCCAAAGCTCTGCTCAGAGGCAAATGTGCAACCTCAAATATGTTCATTATTCATTAGCAAAAATGAACAACATTAATCCAAGCATTTCACTTCTGTAAAATAACATGCCTAAAGACACTAGAGGAAGAAAAACATTGAAATGTATTTGCTTGACGCATTCAAAAGAGGGATTCTGACAAATAAATTGAAATGATAGTGGAGGAGAGCAATGGTAAATGCAGTAAATACATTAATTTAGGCACATATATTAAGACTAAAGAGAAGAGTATCCTAAATATATCCTATCATAATGGAAAGGTTCCATTTATAGATCAAGGATGGTCAGTATACTCCTGCCACCTGTCTACTTGAAAACACTTGAGAAAGTCAATGCAGGAGACACTTTCCTGGAATGTTCTATGTAATGAAAACTGACTCAGGCAATCACAGGAAAGAGAAGTCTCTAATACTTACTGGAAAGAATGTAACTCAGGACTTCCAAGGATAGTATTTGATGGTTTTAGTCCATGGGTCATTTAAACTATGACTTCTCAAAGTAGGTGCAATTGTCATTTTGTAACTGAGACCACACAAGGTTTTATGAGTTTATTTTATGAAACTAATATTGACTTGAGAAGGAGAAGAACATTAAGCTAATGCAATAGTTGTCAAAACTCTAAATAATTTACTTAAAAAATACTGTACTATAGAAGGATTTAGCATGGCAGCAGCAGTATTTAATTACTGAAATTATAAAATTATTTTAAGATTTATTTTATTTATGTATATGCATTTTTGCCACAGGTGAGTGGCTGCCTTTGGTGGCTAGAAAGTATGATAAATTCACTGGAGACAGAGCTGGAGTTAGAGGCAGCTGTGAGTCACCTGACTTAAGTGTTGAGAACAAGACCTCTCAAGAGCAGTCACTGCTCTTAACTGCTGAGCCATCAATCTAGCCCCAGAAAATTATTTTAAAATAGGCATAGATAAATGTACTTTTCCAGCATGACATCCTTTCTAAACTAGGTTACAAATTCTCAGATAGTAAAGGCACGATTATAGTTAATAAAGTGCATTGGGAACATTGTTCCCTTAGTTCAGGTTTATGACATTTCCTAACACTCCTATTAGTATCTTACAATATTTTACATCTTTGACCAAGAGAAAAAGTTATAAAGTTCAAGTAAACTTTAGCTCTTGATAATAGGAGACAAACAGCTGAAGCTATGAGTTGTTTGTATGGACACAAAAGATAATCGACTGACACATGAATCACACGTTATAAAGTCTATCAAAACGTTGAGAATGTACCAGCAATAGCAAGTCAAGGGACAACATGGCAATAAACTAAGATGCAACAAATCACAGATTCTATGAATATAAGAAACAGCTGGACGTTAGGGAAATTAAACCAATATAAAAATGTGGATAAAACAAGAAAGTATATAGTACACAATGGACTATTCTATACATGAAGATACCAAATACGGCGAGAAGTTGTGTCCCTTGTATCAGCATAGACTTTCAAGATAATCAAGTTTCAAGTTATCTTCTTGAAAGCTGGGAGTAGGGATAAAAAGATAACTTGAAGTTTTTGTTGGTAGAAAAATTTAAAACTAGTAGAAACAATAATGAAAACTAGTAATATTAAAGTACTTAGGAATTATAGACAGAATTATAAAATTACAATGAGCAAGCATAATGGAGCTGGGTCAAGAATCACCATACTTTACAACCAACCACATTCCCTTTTCAGTCATAATTCACAGTATAGGATTTATTGTATTCAAACTGCAATAAAGAATACAGCACATACCAATAGGGGATCAATTAATTATTCAGGATATGCTGCTGAGAAAATGGTTAAGTGTATAAGAGATTAATAAGGTTAGACTTTCCCTGGGACTTTCATTAATATTTAGTCCATATACTTAAAGATCTCTTGTAAAATTAATCATGTCTTCCAAAAATCTAAGAAAATAGCCCACTTTAAATGTATGTGTGTGTGTGTATACACACACACACACACACACACACATATATATGTATATATATATATATATATATCAGATTTTCTAACTATAAATCAGTCAAAAGATATATCAAAGACATAGATCATTGAAACATATTTTGCAAAATACATGTGTGGAACAGGTTATGTTAAATTTTAAAAGAAAGAACTATTCAATTCTAATTGTATATGTAGATATTTAAAAATCTGGGATAGTTTTTAAATGCTATAAAAAAACCCAACAGGTTAAAATGAGATTCCTTTAGAGTCAAGATGTATTTCTGTTTTTCAGGACCTAGCTCTAAAAACAATTTGTGACTAGATGACTAAAATTAATCTTTTATCAAAATCACTTTGTATTAGATACACATCAAGGAATTTTACAAATTCATTCAAATGGAGATATTATATTATGTATTTTCACCTTGCAAGGTCTTCATAGGAAACAATTTTCAGGTGCCCCAGTAGAGAAATGGCAA
The DNA here is from genome assembly GCF_011064425.1 of Rattus rattus. Lineage (NCBI taxonomy): Eukaryota > Metazoa > Chordata > Mammalia > Rodentia > Muridae > Rattus > Rattus rattus. The sequence goes on along the minus strand of NC_046160.1, from coordinate 27,505,404 downwards.
CTCCATCTAAACAATTTAGAAAGGCCAAAAAATTCCCTGAAAAGAGCAGCCCCACAAGAAGCGAGTGATGCAGACTGGAGTGGTATAGATTTCTATCAATCCTACCATAGAAATAGATATCTTAAAATAGAATATTTCAGTGCTAGAGAAAACGAGCCTAATAAGCAGTTTTACTTTTTCCCAATGGGGCTGTGTACTTGTTGACCACATTGTAGAAAAAAATGTGAAATTTAGCAAGAATTTTTATTGAACTTTATATGTTAGCATAAAAAGGTGGCCGTTACACAAAAAATAAAAATTGTAAAGGATAAAACAGATGGTGAAACATGGGTGTGGCATAGGGTCTGTTGAATCAGAAGTCATCCATCGATTCTCAATATTTGAGGTGAGGTGGTTGGTCATAGGGCACAAAATGATGATCAAGCTTGTAACATTAAAGACTTATAAAACAAGAAGCAATTTTATTAAAGACTAATATGTGTTAAAACCCATGTTGTATGGTATCCACCATTATCATCAGAAGGTAGACAAATTAGGATACAAAACAAATGTTTCATTTTATTTAATATATATACATTTAAACCCCAGGAAGTGTCTGAAGATAAAGGGTGAAATGATAAAAGCCCATGTGCCTGAGTTTGATTGTGTGTAGAGACGGGGTAAGTATTTTGTAGGTTTTATTTTTACATTTGTATGTGTGATGTGATGTAATGTGATCTGTGCGTGTGTGCGTGTGCGTGCATGTGTGTGTGTGTGTGTGTGTGTGTGTGTGTGTGTGTACTTATAGACATCTACTTGAATTTTTAACTTTCCACGTTCTTCCTGAAGCATCTCGTTTGAAAAAAATTGTTACTGTTTTTAAAATTAGCATCCAATTTCTCTAGTCACAAAAAGAGAAATGAGCATAAAAAGAAGCAAAATGTACAGATGACCTTCCCACAGCAAGTATCCGCCTTGTGGGTGACAAGCATTAAATTCACCGAGCATTCAAATAAACATCTTTTCTGACAGAGTGGGGGCGTTTAACAAGCATTTTATGAACATTTAATGGACAAATATTTATAATGTCTCTCCACGCCTCTGCAGAATAGATAAGGCAGCCTATCATCCTTCCCAAAAGCAAGCCCCACCTGCACTCCTTCTTCTCCTGTCAAAATTGCCAGCCTTCCATGCTGCAGATGGCAGACACAGTAACAACAGAATACTTAATGGTCAGAGAGAAAATTTCCCGAAGGGAAAATGGAGAGTTACATTGGCAGTAAAGTTTCCATGGCCTTTTCTTCATTTCTACCACTTCCTGGGTAATGCAGCCAATGGCACGTGTTTTCTATTTTTCCATAAACATTATCCTTAGAGGCTTCAATCCTTCCAACTCCCAACATCAACCCAGTCATAGGGTAAGATGCCAGCAACGAAGACCTATGTCTTGCACAATTTATTGAAATATACCGGGGGCAATTCTGCAATGCTTTGCCCTAATTTCCCTCAAGGGCCCTGCCTGAAGCTATTTTATACCTCTATCCATCCAGTCAGCCTCTCAGCCTGAAGTGTCTATACCTGCCAATATGGTAGTCACTAGCTATTAAATGGGAGTTTATTTCTCATTCCACAGGTAGCATTTCAATAGCTGTTTGTGATGAGTGGCCATTGTCCTGGACAGTGCAGACACACCATGAAAAGCCTACTTTTATTAGGTTTCTTATCATCTGTTTTACTATTTGAAGAATCTTCACCATGTTTCCAGATCGTCTTAGCTAGTCCTTTTCAGTTATGCACACTCTCCCCATATGACTGAATGTCTATAGTTCTGAGACTCATTAGCATCCCCATTTCCAATGTTCTTTCAAACTGATGGTCCAAAAGGAGCTAACTGCGGAACTGTCCTGAGTTACTTACATACAGTTTTATTTTGTTGTTAAAGAGTGTTCTAGAATATTTGTGACATCAGAACTCCAGTACAATTCATGGGAAGGCTATTTCCTTCCCATCCACCATCATTCATGGCCTCAAGCCTGCCCTGTTCTTAAATCATAAGATTTCCTCATTTCTGGATTTGACACACATTCATAACATGTTCACACTACAGCTCTATTTCCTGTGACTCTATAAAGTGAATATTTCTTATGTGAGTAGGGTTGTTGTGGTTTTCTTCAAAGGCTATTGTTCCTAAAGAGCCTAATATGCCTGTCTATTTTTTTTCTATTTTTGCAAGAATTATGCATCCTAAGAAAATACTGATATTGAATACACTTCCTTGACAGCTAAAATTTTCCCTCCTTGTGACATATCCATGGTTACTTTGAATTGAGTGTGCATGTCCCTCTAGTGCATCTCAGCGTGGTTTCTGTCCAGGGAATGCCTTCATATCCCTGTCTGGTCCTAGAATGGCTGCCATGCATTTTTATATCAAAGCCTTTATACTTCAACCAATATTATCTAAAGCTCTTATTTCTAGAGCAGAATTTCCATTTGAAGCATAGAACTGCACACAAGGATTTACAGAATAGAATGAAGTATTCAGGGAGATCGTTTCTAACTATGACAAGAAATTCCTTGACAAGGATGAAAACCTGCCTTTGTGAAATAAAAGATCACGTTCAAATGCAAGTGGACCTTAGCACAAGAGACTCATTGATCACAAAGTTACTTCCATCAGAAAGGAAGAAGGACAACCATAAAATCACCAACTAAATACCATAAATAGCACTAATTACACAAAGAACAAAGTCAGGTATTTCATGAAATCATTCTAGTTTTTTCTATGTTATGATCCCTTTGTTTTAAGCATTTTATTGGAAAGAATGAGAGAAGAAAATAGAATTTGCAAGACTTCTTATTTCCTTAATAGTTTGGGCTGAGTGAATTCATTGCAAAGTCTCAGATCAATTACCAAACCAGGCATTGATGAGCCCATTTCAGCACTGTGTTGGTGGAAGTCATTAGTAAATCATACATTCTTGGTATGGAGAATTCTAAGTTCTATTCACTTAGTGAGTCGATAAATTACCACTTTTCAAAAATGTGTTTACCCCTCCTAAATATTGGGACTACAGACACCAATAAAGGCAAAACCCCTATTATTGTCTTTATTTTTTTTTCCTTTGAGAGCATCTCATTTAGCTAAGGCTAGTTTTGAAGTTGTTCCTTAGCTAAGAATGATTGTGACTTCTGATTCTTTCAGTATTTGCATTAAAGGTGTGTGTCACTATTTTCAATAGCAGTAGAGATTGAAACCAGGTCTTTGTGCATGCTGGAAAAACATTCTACTAACTTAACCACACCCCTAGCCCAAATTCTAGGTATTACCCAAGTAAAGAAATAAATAACAAAGTACTTATAACTGAAAGTGTTACAGAATCAAAACAGACAAAACATAGTTAGAATTGCATTAAGTCTCAGGGCTCCCAGGAGAAACCTTCCAGGTAAGGCAGTATCTGAGTTAGAATTGTGTGACATAGAGAACCATATAAATGACTTGGGAAAGAGGTTGCACACAGAAGAAACCACCCATGAAAAATCCCAAAGCAGATAAGTGGTATGTAGTGTTTTCACTGTGAAAGAATTTCCCTAGCCTCTGTGCAGAATAATAGACTTGTACATAGAAAAGCAAGTCAGAAGCAACAGTGCCTTTAAAAGACTATACATCCTTCCACTCTGTGATTCACTGTTATTGTGAGCCTCAAATGTCCATTATTCATGAGTCATCTTGGTCCCTAAGTACAGTGTATCCTTATCTGTGCCCTATAATCTGTTCCCGGGAATATACATGTTATGTGTATCTGTGTTTTCGATGTTAAACCTGAAAGCTCGATCATAATACTTTGTGGTGAGAACAAGAAGAATAGATCAATTTGATAGCGTGTGCCCCTCAATTATTGAATCATGGCAGTGCTCACTAGAAACTGCGCTGCTCGCTCTGGCCTCATTGTCTGTGCTTTTCCATGAAAAGGCTAAGTCCAGTGTGGCCTTCCTTCCAGTGCCAAGAATAAAGGCCCAGCTTTTCCAAAGCTTATCAATGCTGCTCTGCCACTCATCCTGCATCGTGGCATTTGGGAGAGCTGATTTTTTTTTTAATTCATAGACTGCCTGAAGACATTTACCCTTTACAAGTAGAAAGCCCTGGGTAAGGCTGTAAAAATTACATCCATGCCAACTTTTTTAATAAGAGCAAGTACACACAATTTCATTTAATGGCAGGATGGTAAACACAGAGAAAACACATTAGTTTCCATTAGCAAATGTACCGATTTTAGTAAATTAAGGTCATATATATATATATATATATATATATATATATATATATGGTGTGTGTAGTATAGTGTTTTAATAATGATTTTTCTAGTATGAAGTCTCAAGGCAGCTTGGTGGTAAGATCTAAAATTAGACAATTGTTTGCATAAAATCAGTTGTAATGAATTGGCTTTAGGCTGAAAAATCTTAAACTGAAGGTTTTTTTTTTAATAAATTATGAATCTCAGTGTAGTTTGACTCTGCTTTAAAAGAATGCTGTTTTCTGTAAGTTATAAATGTATTGCTTATAATCCTGACTAAATTAGATTTCTTTAGTTTTACTTTGAGGAACTATTTTGACTTCAGCCATTATGTATTTTGATACACAGATTATGAAAAAACATTTAGTTCCGTGCATCAGTGTTAATAGATTTAAGTTTCATGGTGATGAATTGTTCATTACATTTTATGATACACTCACATGTAACCGCATACAATGATTTTAACACTTTGTACATACGCTTATTCAAATTAAATACATTCACAAGTGGGCCTAATATGTAATTAAGTAACAAAGCATATTGGTGCAAAAATGGTTTACTTCAAAATTCAAGTATATGACTGCCATTATTATATACTATTCATATAACAATCAATATGCACAATTTTATGTTCATATTTATGTGGTTACGTATGGATGCATGTGGTCATTAATGTGCCATGGCTCATTTTAAAACAGCAACCTGTGAGATTTGGTTCTCTCCTTCAATTTTGTGGTTTCTGGAGATCAAATTCTTATGGCCAAGCTTGTTGCTAATCAAGCTCGTTGCTGAAGGCCTTTACCTGTTGTGACATCTTGTGGCCCCTCTTTTTCTGCACAGCAAAATAAACAATTTATCAAAATGTGTTTTAATACCTACAGAGAACACTCTGAGACTTCTTGCTTTTTTTTTTTTTTTTTTTTTTTTGGTTCTTTTTTTTGAGCTGGGGACCGAACCAGGGCCTTTGTGCTTCCTAGGCAAAGCGGCTCTACCACTGAGTTAAATCCCCAACCCCGAGACTTCTTGCTAAAGACGTTTCAACTTGCAATGTTATTTTCAGGAGTATATAAAAAAGGAGAAATAATGGTACTTGACATAAAAATGAATAGTTTGTGAGCTTATGTAGTTGATGTATGTCTCCTCAGAATATGCAACTCATCCAGACACAGAGATGCATGCTACCTCAGGATTGTGATGTTGGCACACTGCTTGCCTCAGATAATTTCTTCTGGTAATTATTCTCATTAGCTTGGCATAGGCAGCAAATGAGTCACAGTTGAATTTTACGTCCACCACATACAGTTGAGGTCGGATCACATAAATTCTTCAGTGTATCTTCAGAGTATCTTTGTAACATTTAATAATAGGACTGTCAACAGTATTTTGCACCAAGGAGTTAGCTATGGAAAATATTCTTCACAACTCTGACATTTTAAATTCACAAAGTATAATCAATTCAAGATGACTATCCTACATCACAAATCACAAGTGTATTTATGTTGAACTGATTTATCTAGAATTAAGAAAGCATCTTTGCCATTAAGGAAATATGGGAAAATAGAAGCTTTTATCAAAAGAAAAGAATTGCACATCAACTGAATATATGCTACTGTGAATGGAGGTGGTTAATTACGCCCAAGCGTAAACATATATTTGTCATAGCAAAATGCATTTGTTATTTGTATTTCTCTTGTAGAGTTATAGATATTTCTTATTCAGCTAATTAGATAATGCAGTATCTAAAAGCAGAACTGTTCAAGGAGAGATTTGTGGGAGGAGGAATAATCGAATCAAGGCACAAATCATAGCCAAAGACCAAGGCAATGGGTCCTGTATGTTCTCTTGGAAACATTTTTTTGCTAGCAAACCAACTTTGGGGAAATAAATACCCTGGTATTTTTACCCCTGCACCTGATATTAGACTAATTTTGTGTCTTTTATTTCCTGTGAGGTAAAATATGTAAGTATTTTATGTTTATTTCTCCCACCTTGAACCTATAGGAAACCTGACACTTTGACTGCTTTGATCCCTTACTTCCTTCCATCTTGACCAAGTGGTACTCAAAGGCACCCTGTGATCTAAGCACAACAGAAAACAGCAAGTGTTGGGTCTCCTGGAAGTGAATTCTATTTACGTTCTCTTTATATTAGCTAGTGAAAATCAAGTTCTCTTCTTTCCTCATAGTAATATTAGTTTTAGATGAACAGGAGGAAACAATAACCAGAGAGAATCGAGGCATTGAGTGAGTCCCCGTTCTGGTAATCACATGTAAAGCGTTGGAGTCTGAGTTGAAAACATAGGCATGGTTTTATATTGTACATTTTGTGGTAGTCTTCTCTGTCAGATAAAAAGATTTATCTATTTTAAAACTACAAATATGACAGAAAGATGTCTCATTTTGCTCTTTATTTTCCAGACATACCTACCTAGTATACTTCCAGGATATTCAATGCCTCAGTGAGAATATCAAAATAAAGTCAATAACTTCACCACATACATAAACAAGACATTATTCATCCTTAGGTTTACATTCTTATATAAATCACTATGAATTAGAAGGGTAATGTCATATACTCACACACATACACACACACACACAACACAAACATACACATACATACATCATGAGAAAGGTAAAAATAAAGAATATAGAATGAAATAGCAGATAGCTGATATGAAGATCCAGTATTTTCCTTGCCTTGAAATCATGAATTTCCATGAGCCTCTGGGGGATTCTCCTTCACACTTTGTGTTTTATCATCTTGTAGTCTGAAGGGTCTTACATTGTTGTTTGTAATCTTGCAATGCATATTGTTACTGAAGGAGGCAAGGCTCTGCTCTAAAGACCTTTCAACTAGTTCGTGGGAGTTATCTTTCACACAAATAGCAAGCGCTACAGAGTTTACCGTCACGGAAGGAGAAAGAGACAAGTGCACAGGTAAGACATTTGAGAGCTGTCTAGATAGTGAGTTTTATACTTTTAAGGTATACATAAGGTTCAATTAAATTCAATTTGAGAATTTTTTATGTCATACGATTCAGGTAACTATTTATCCTCAAGTATTAAGAAGATAGAGTTCTCAGGCAGAGTACTGTGTCCATAAGTAACAAAGTTAGAGAGGAGGTTATAAATAGAGCCAATATCTACTGTAAACAGAGGTATCTGAGAGTGCCCAGTAATGGCCAATGGCAAAGGAACAAGAAGTTTGTTATAAGAGCCTGTCCTCTAGAAATGTCAGAAAAGCTGTCCCCATGAACTCTCACTAACATGGCTGCCTATTCATGACTTGCAAAAGTACAGATAACATAGGAAGGGAGAAGGTCCTGGGGCTACAACCCTAGACAAGAACTACAGGCAACTCTACAGAATTCTGAGAGCAGGAGAAAAACCACTCCAATTGGTTATCCAATATGAAACAGTAAGCTTTGAAACTATATATGTGTGTGTGTATGTGTGTGTGTGTGTGTATGTATGTATATGTGTATATATGTATATGTGTGTATGTACATATACAACTAATGTTATAAAGATTTATAATATTTAGGAATATCTCTACGTTATATGTGCATGCACATATTTATACTATACACTTGCATACACACATATATATACTCTTTCTCTACATATATATTATATATAGATATAGAAATAGATATAGGGATAGAAGAAAATGATGGAACTGTAATCTCAAAATTTTTGAAGTTATTTTTATAAAGCCAATAAATATTAGTATTTTGTCACAGAAAGTGACAGATGCTCAGGGAATAACTGGGTATATTAAAACAACACAAAGCCACTTTATGGGACAGTGCATTGATAATCAACTATGGAACGAATTGGGCATCAAAATAAATAGTATTAATGAGTATATCTAATGGATACATTAATATTTATGAGTCCTTAAAGTAATAGAAATAAACAAATTGATGGATAAATGAATGAAGACGAAAAGATTGTCCCAGAGGAATACTACTAGCCTCACAATGACAGGGGACATGATGGAGTTTAAGAATCAGTAATGGATGCTAATGTCAGCAAATGAGTTTGATGAGAAGTAGGGCATTTGCATAATCACAATCACAAATTAATTGATTTTCCTTCATAAATTACTTCAATTAAGAAGGGAAAATAGTAATCTTATGGTGAAGGACACCAATTTAAGCAAATGATCAAAACTAATGTCACCAATATGCCATTATTGAGACAAATGAACACTGCCTAGCTCTGGTTATGACAGTGAGATAAGTCTAACAGCCTCCATATTTTTCAACATTACCAAAGTCAGGAAACAAACACACACACACACATACACACACACCCACACACACACACACACACACACACACACACACGAAAGTCACTTCTAGATTAGGAATAAAGGAGTCTAAGCAACTAAGTGTCTCAGTGTGAAAAGGTCTCTGTCTGAGAGACCAAAACAGTTCCTGAAGGCCAAAGGGAACACCATTGAAATATAAATGTGTACCTGCGGTTGGATGCTAGCCGTTTGCTCACTGTATTACGTTTATTAAAGCACACATCCTTGTTCTGGAAAACATATTAAAGTAGTTAGGAGTCAGCAGAAATGCTGTCTCAAATTTTCTAGCAAATATTAGAAAAGGTTTGTGTGTGTGTGTGTGTGTGTGTGTGTGTGTGTGTGTGTTTATGTGCATGCACAAATAATATATGGAACAGACAGAGACAAGTGATCTCTCACGAGCCAGAATGCAAATACTTTGGGAAACTAAAAAAAGAAAGCTTTGTGTCTCTTTCACTATTCTTGCAACTTTGATTTCAGCCTAAATTCATGTTAAAAACAAAACCATGATAGAAATAGACATTATTTTTCTGTGTTGCAAGAAAATGAAATATTTGCTGTACTTTGTTTATAAATGTCACCTAAGTGTCCAAGTGCTAAAGACTTAGTTTGTGTGTTGGGTAGTGTTTTTTTAGCTGGACAGTAGATTCATATGGAAAGAGGGACCCTCAACTGAGAAAATGTCTCTATTAGATTGTCTGTCCACAGGGCTGTGGGACCTTTTCTTTCCTTTTCCTTTTCCTTTTTTTTTTTAAATTTTATTGGATATTTTAAATTTACATTTCAAATGTTATCTCCTTTCTCAGTTTCCTGTCCATAAACCCCCTATCCCATTCCTCCACCCCCATCTTCTATGAGGGTTTTCCCCCACCCATTCCTGCCTCCCTGCCCTGACATTCCTCTATACTGAGGGGTCCAATCTTGGCAGGACCAAGTGCTTCTCATCCTACTGGTACCAACAGGGCACACAAGCTACATAGGCAACTGGAGCCATGGGTCTCTGTCCATGTGTACTCTTTGAGTAGTGGTTTAGTCCCTGGGTTGATTGGTATTGTTGTCCAGATGGGTTGCAAGCCCCTTCAGCTCCTTCAATCCTGTCTCTAACTCCTCCACTGGGGACCCTGTTCTCAGTTCAATGGTTGGCAACAAGCATTTGCCTCTGTATTTGTCATGCTCTGGCAGAGCCTCTCAGGAGACACCTATATCAGGCTTCTGTCAGCATGCACTTCTTGGCTTCATCAATATTGTCTGGGTTTGGTGGCTGTATGTATATGGGCTGGATCCCCAGATGGGGCAGGCTCTGAATGGCCAGTCCTTCTGTCTCTGCTCCAGACTTTGTTTCCATATCCCCTCCTATGAATATTTTTGTTTTCCCTTTTAAGAAGGACTGGAGCATCTGCACTTCAGCCGTCCTTCTTCTTGAGCTTCATATGCTCTGTGGATGGTATTTTAGGTAATCCGAGCTTTTGGGCTAATATCCACTTATCAGTGAGTGCATACCATGTATGTTTGGAACTTGTTCTTTATTAATGATTAATGTGGGAAGGCCCAGCCCACTGAAGATGTTGCCATCCCTGGCCCAGCATTCCTGCGGTGTATTAAAAATAAAACAAAACAAAACAAAAAACAAGCTTTTTGAACCATGGAGAACAAGCCAGTAAGCAACCTTCTTCCATGATCTGTACTTTCTGTTCCTGCTTCCAGGTTACTTCTTGATTTCCTGCCTTTATTTTCCTCAATGATGGAATCTTAAAAGTTAGCCAATGAAATTTTTCCTCCCTATCTTGTTTCTCTTCATTATGTTATCGTAGCAATGGAAAGCAAACTAAGGCAGCCCCCAGTGGTGCCAGAGAAAGGTTACAGATTCTTCTTGGCCTCTGAAGACAATTTTGTTGAATGGAAATGTGTGACACCACCCACCTGGCCTCCTCCTCTTTTCTTTCACTTCCTGGTCATGATTTGTGTAATTCTATTCATTACATCATACCACCTGGAAGACTCCAAAACAAGGATGCCAAATGAAAATGAACTGAAGATCCAAACTGAGTGACAATAGGCCTTTTTTTGTATATTAAGTTGATTTCCTCTGTAATTTGATTTAGTAGCAGAAAGCTAACCAAATTTAATGGTGGGTGGAGGGGAGTACTAATCTAAACAGACTAAGCACTTGCAGAGTAGAAGTATATAAATGGAAAAACTAAAATGGAACTTAGGGGCAAATAAACTTTATGGTTAGTTGGGTCAGGGAGGCTGAAATGTTTTTCGGAAGTTGAAAAAATATAACATAAGCAGTTACCATATTTGTGCTCCAATCATATTTTCTTCATATTCAAATTAAGATAATGATAAGTAGCTGTAAGGATTTCTGTAGACAGCACCAAGTTATATGTTTCCAACTATGTAGAATGTTCCTAGAACAGAGATCATGTTTGGTTCTGCTGCATAGTACCTATGGCCAGAATTTTCCAAGTATTTCCATATATCAAGTATACATTTTTTTTCTGCATCCACCCTATGGACTTGAAGCCTTAAGCCTACGAGAGCTTCTTCCTGACACTGAGACTCCTGTTCCATGACTCAGAAGATCAGCTCTTGTCATAACCTTGAAGGGAAAAACATAACACTTGTGAATTAGGGTAATAATGAGCACTTCCTCCCCATTTCAGAATTATTCAAATGCATAGGCAATGGGTCCCAGTGGAAGCATATTTTTCTCTAATTTCTGCCTGAAGTCTTTGTACCACGTTTTTCTCTTAGAACAAACATGGGAAAGTGTTCTGGGAAAAGGAGTCTTTTAGTGAATCAATAAGTGGAATGTTTTCTTTAAAAGGGCTACAAATTCTTTCCATGTATTTTTTTTTCCTCAGAAACATGGGTGCACATGTTCAGAATCTAATCAGCCCAATTAATAGACTCCAGTGGCAAAGAAGTGAACAGGGAAGTAGGATTTGGGCTTCTGTGTGTTACTTCTATAATGGGTGCTGTGAATGCTTGGTGATGTTTTAATTTCATCCTCCAAGTATGGTGAGCAGCTTGCTGAGCTAAGCACGAAGGGGTGCCACGGGATATAGGAACATGTTCCATACCAAGTCTTGTGTGTAAGACATGTTCCATATTAATTATGAAAAGAGTGGTGTAAAAGCGAAACATTCAACTCACCAAGCATACTCTACATGACCACATCTGAGAGGACCAAATGCCACAGACAACAATTGAGATATCTGAGTGAAGTGGGAAGTGATACTTCAAAGTTTGAGAATTATACTATGTTCACATCCTCTCCTGCCTCCCTGGTTTTATATCCATTTCACTTACAGCTCTTCTAACTATAGATTTGTGTCTGAAACAATCAAGTTATTTGTTAAGATAATTAACAACTTCAACAACTAGCCAACTGAGTAGCAAATAGATGAAACAAGACTGCCATGCATTTAATAAAACACATGTTTGGGGACTCCAATTGCCACTTCTAGGAATGCAAAGAAATGCACTTCCAAATGCACAGAAATGGAAGCATTGATAGATAGACAATCTCTGTGTAAAACCTAGCCCTTCCCCTTTAAAATGTGTCCCCTTATCTATTCAGCAAAATGGACACAGAAAAATTCCCAGGCCACTGCACTGAGCTGTGATAAATGTGAGATTAATGCATGTATATTCTGTATATTTTCTTCCTAAATTTCAAACCACTCTGTATGTTCCTAAATACTTAATTTCTTTTAAAATCACATTAATCGTGTTTTCATGACTAAATATTTGCTTCATTTTCCATCTATATTTGAACTGCCTGATATTTGTGATCAAGACAAATGTGGAAATGAGTCATATAAAAAAATCAATGAAACTTGTTTTCAGGAAGGTCCTGGAAGTTGCCTCAAATTCCCTCAGTGTTTCATTGAAGACATGGCAAGACAGGTCACAGGAGACACAAATCCAAGGAACATGCCCAGACATTATGTTCACAGAACTCATAAAGCCATAATCTCTACCACTAAATCATATCCAAGAGGTCTTGTCTCTGTGTGGTTACCATGTTCACCAATGCTTGAGAAAACTGACCTAGTGATGCTATTCTGCTTACTATTACGTGAATAAAAAAGAAATGGGTTCACACTTGCTGCTGAAAAAGGCTGAAGGGGAGGTGGGCACAAAGTCTTATTGCTAAGCTAAGGAGCTACTGGCAATTGAAATGGTGGTAGCAGGAGAGTCAGATTTGTTTAAGGATGTGGCCTCTGGTTTGTTGACCAAACTTCAATGGAAGGCCACACAACTAACAGTATTTGGCAATAATTGTTCTCAAACTTCTAGTGCTTCAGCCCTTTAATACAGTTCCTCATGTAGTGGTTGACCCTCAAACATAAAATTATTTTTGTTGCTACTTCATAACTCTTATTTTTACTACTGTTAGGAATTCTAACATAAATATCTGATTTATATGATATATGATCCCTGTGATAGGATCATTTGACCCCCAAAGGGATCACAGCCCACAAGTTTAGAATTGCTAGGAATAGACAATGCAAATACATTTTATGAATTTAAGGAAAAAAAGAGGAGAAAATGTTGTATATAGGATACTGATGTTGACTGAGAAAGGAATTGGGGGAGTGGATGTTCATGATTCAAATACATTGGTAGAAATTCTCAAAGGATTATTTTTTTTAAATCTAACTGTAAATTTCTATTAAAAGAAAGAATTCTATGTAGTAGGATAAAATAATAGTTTTTCTTATCCAAAACCCATGAAGTCACATTATTGCATAGCATATAAAACACATAGTGGGCTAGTAAATAATTAATAAAGAGCATAGAAAGTCCTGCTCAGTGAAGTGGTTAACACTGGCAAATGAAAAACTGATTCAAAGGAATCCTGTTTTGGGGCTAGAGGGATGTCTCAATTGGTCTCTTCCAATAGACCCATGTTTGGTTCCCAGAACCTAGATTATGGGTCTCACAACTGTTTACCATTTTAGTTTCAGAAAATCAGGATGCCTCATCTGGTCTACAAGACTCACCTGTATTCACATGCACACATCTACTCTCAGAAAATCAAACAAACAAACACCACTTTAAATGAAGTTTTTTGGATTTTTGTTTGTTTGTTTGTTTGTTTGTTTGACAGTGTGACTGGTAAGAAGCTCATAGAAAGCACTCACTAGTCCACCATTCTGAGTACTTTGAATTAGTAATATTTTTGGACAGAAGAACTGAAGTTCATGAGGACCCATTTAATGTATTTAGATAAGAACACCCCTACTTATGCAATTTAGAACTATTTATTCTTGAAATGATTTCAAAGGCTCAACTGTTAAAAAAATAAATGGAAAGCTTGTTCTGGGTATTCAGTCTGCAATGTATCACTTTAACCCTAAATCATGCATCTTTTCAATATATAGCCACCATTTCTTCAAAAAGCCTTTTGTGTAACGTCATGTACAAACAGCTTGTGAGGGGTGTCAGTAGTTTTCATCTGAGTTTTCCTTCCATATAAAGGAGAAATAATACCAGCCCAAACAAAGGAATTAAAGCAAATGGGCTCTCTTACAAAAGCTATTGGTATTTTACAGATTGGAATTGATGTATAATTCTCTAATATTGAAAATGAAAGAAACAACTGTTGTCCCAGGAAGTGATCTTCCAACTTCAGTAACGTTAAAACGAGAATTACAAACTCAGGATTGTAAACAGAAAAGAAATCCAAACATAATGTTCCTCCTCACAGGGCATTAGTACTGCAGTGATCACGATATCCACGATCCAATGATTCATGGATCTCACCTGTAATCTGAGAGTGTTTGTATACTTTCAAGCCAAGTACTTGGCAAACTGCACATAATGGACTTGCAATAGAGTGCTTAGTAATTTCCAATTCAAATCTTACCATCTTCATGTTATCATTTAAATCCAACTTGAGAGACCTGTGACCAGACCTGTGACCAGCTTTCTCTAAGAGAAATTTGTATTGACCGTATACATAGCAACTTGAAAACAGGTCACATGAAGAAGTGGCATCGAGAACAGTCCTCTTGACATTTGATGTAACTGTCTTCACATGTTCTTTCTTCCTGTTCTTGAAGCGCCTCTGAGTTCCCTCCCACCTCCAACTATTTCCTGAGAATTTGTTCAGCTATTCTAGAACATATGACTTTTATAAATGTTATTGCTTATGTTAACTTTTGGCTATTTGATAAGAATGTTCATTAACTTAAAAAAAACTCCTCAAAGCAGGGAAGTGATTGGGCTGTGTTTAGCAAGAGGAAGATATTCCCATTTAATAGCCGAAAAGTGAACATAAAAGCAGACAAGGATAGGAAGGGAGAGAATGGGCAAAATGCCTATGTCAGAATGGGTAAATGTGTACATGAGGATATGTACATGTGGTTAAGGATATGTGTTCCCTCTTCATACTCTGAAGTATTGGAGAGAGACAGAGGAAGAGATGAAACTTTCAGAGAGGTTCCCTTCAAAAAATTCACATTAATGACCTGATAAAAGCTGCTGAGTCCATTTAGCATGTGGGATTAAAGGAGACATTAGTCAACTAATGAGAATAGGTCAATATCCTTGTTGTATGTTAGATCATCATTTGGGTATATGCTCAGGAGAGGTACAGTTGGGTCCTCAGATAGTGCAATGTCCAGTTTTCTGACTAAACTCCCGATTGATTTCCAGATTGGTTGTACCAATTTGCAATCCCACCAACAATGGAGGAGTGTTCCTCTTTCTCCACATCCTTGCCAGCATCTGTTGTCACCTGAGTTTTTGATCTTAGCCATTCTGACTGGTGTGAGGTAGAATCTCAAGGTTGTTTTGATTTGCATTTCCTTGATGACTAAAGATGCTGAACATTTCTTTAGGCACTTCTCAGCCATTTGATATTCCTCAGCTAAGAATTCTTTGTTTAGCTCTGTTTTGTGATAGGTTATTTAGCTCTCTGTATTCTAACTTCTTGAGTTCTTTGTGTATTTTGGATATTGGTCCTCTATCAGATGTAGGATTGATAAAAATCTACTCCTAATCTGTTGCTTGCCATTTTGTTCTAATGACAGTGTTCTTTGCCTTAAAGAAGCTTTGTAGTTTTATGAGGTCCCATTTGTCGATTCTTGATCTTAGAGCATAAGCCATTGGTGTTTTGTTCAGGAAAATTTCCCCAGTGCCCATGTGTTTGAGGCTCTTCCCCACTTTTTCTTCTATTAGTTTGAGTGTATCTGGTTTGATGTGGAGGTCCTTGATCCACTTGAACTTGAGCTTTGTACAGGGTGATAAGAATGTATCAATTTTCATTCTTCTATATGCTGACCTCTAGTTAAACCAGCACCATTTGTTGAAAATGCTATCTTTTTTCCGTTGGATGGTTTTAGCTCCTTTGTCAAAGATCAAGTGACTGTAGGTGTGTGGGTTCATTTCTGGGTTTTCAATTCTATTCCACTGATCTGCCTGCCTGTCTCTGTACCAATACCATACAGTTTTTATCACTCTTGCTCTGTAATACTGCTTGGAGTCAGGGTTGGTGATTCTCCAAGAAGTTCTTTTATTGTTGAGGATAGTTTTAGCTATCCTGGGTTTTCTGTTATTGCAAATGAATTTGCAAATTGCTCTTCCTATCTCTATGAAGAATTGATTTGGAATTTTGATAGCCATTGAATTGAATCTGTAGATTGCTTTTGGCAAAATGGCCATTTTTACTATTTTAATCCTGCCAATCCATGAGCATGGGAGGTCTTTCCATCTTCTGAGATCTTCTTCAATTTCATTCCTCAGAGACTTGAAGTTCTTGTCATTCAGATCTTTCATTTGCTTGGTTAGAGTCACACTGAGGTATTTTATGTTATCTGGGACTATTGTGAATGGTGTCATTTCCTTAATTTCTTTCTCAGCCTGTTTATCCTTTGAGTAGAGGAAGGCTACTGATTTGTTTGAGTTAATTTTATACTCAGCCACTTTGCTGAAGTTGTTTATCAGACTTAGTAGTTCTCTGGTGTACTTTTTGGGGTCACTTAAGTATACTATCATTTAATCTGCAAATAGTGATATTTTGACTTCTTCCTTTCTAATTTGTATCCCTCTGGACTCCTTTTATTGTCTGATTGCTCTGCCGAGGACTTTGAGTACTATATTGAATAACCAGGGAGAGAGTGGAAACTAGAAAGAACCCAGATGCCCTTCAATAGAGGAATGGATACAGAACATGTGGTATATCTACACAATGGTGTACTACTCAGCTATCAAAAACAATGACTTCATGAAATTCTTAGGCAAATGGATGGAACCAGAAAATATCATCGTGAGTGAGGTAACCCAATCACAGAAAAACACACATGATATGTACTCACTGCTAAGTGGATATTAGCCCAAAAGCTTGAATTACCCAAGATAAAATCTACAGACCACATGAAGCTCAAGAAGGATGACCAAAATGTGGATGCTTCAGTCCTTCTTAAAAAGAAGAACAAAAATATCCATAGGAGGGGATATGGAGACAAGTTAGGAGCAGAGACTGAAGGAATGGCCATTTAGTGCCTGCCCAAGTATGTCCCATTTATATACAGCCACAAAAACTAGATAATATTGATGTAGCCAAGGATTGCATGCTGACAGGAGCCTGATATAGCTGTCTCCTGAGAGGCTCAGCCAGAGTTTGTCAAATACAGAGGCGACTGCTAGCAGCACACCATTGAACTGTGAACAGGGTCCCCATTGGAGGAATTAGAGAGAGGATTGAAGGAGTTGAAGGGGTTCGCAACCCCATAAGAACAACAATACCAACCAACCAGAGCTCCAAGAGACTAAACCACTACCCAAAGAGTACACATGGACAGACCCATGGCTCCAGCTGCATATGTAGCAGAGGATAGCCTTGTTGGGCACCAATGGGAAGAGAAGCCCTTGGTCCTGCCAAGGCTGGACCCCACCCAGTGCAGAGGAATGTCAGGGGTGTGAAGCAGGGGGTGGTTGGGTAGGGGGAACACCCTCATAATAGAAGGGGAGGGGGCTGGTATAGGGGGCTTATGCTGGGAAACTAGGAAAGGAAATTACATTTGAAATATAAATAAAAAATATCCAATAAAAGAAAGAGAATAGGTCAATATCTTGGCAAAATAAAATTGAATGGCTCCCTTTTCTCTCTTTCTAACACTAGTCCAGAGCTGAAATTCTTGAAATAGACACAACACTTGCTTGTGCACCTTTTAACAGCCTTTGGCTGGACTTGGGACAGTTTTGCTCATGGTTAGTTTGTACCCACGCAGTGGGTTGTTATTCTGAAATATATCCTAGGCAAAGAGATATGTGAAGTCCTAAATCTAAAAGAAGTTCAATGATGTTATTTCTATTTTCTTCTTCATGAAAATAATTCCACTCATCTACTGTTTTAGCACAAACGTCCCTAATTAGTAAAATCCTGTCCAAAATCCCAAACTGAGCTGACATACTTGTCTCCAGTCTCCAGGATTCTAGTTCTTGCATCAGATTGTCATTGATAAAGTAAGATATATATTTTAATTCATGATGTTGCTTGTGAATATATTTTAAAAAATAATGTGTCATTTGTGTAAAGTAATGTTAACGATCTTAAACTGAGCAGTTCACTGGCAATCTACAACCTAACAATGTATCTATTTAGAAAAAGTAATGTTTTGATTCTTCAAAGGGAAATGCCTCATATACTTATTGTTTACTTTATTATGCTTTGTCCTAAATGTGTCAGATTCCCACATATGAATTCTCTAGCTTTCTGAATTCGCTGAAGTTTTCTGATAGTGGTCTATATGTGTTTTCATTGAAAAATGAACAGTTTTCATTTCTCAATGTTGTAACCCTAGAAATTAGATTTCTTTTCTCCATGTTTTTCCATGTTGATAATATTTGGCAGATATAGTAATCCATTTATTTAGTGCCTTTTTCTAGACTATTTTCTCAAATGCCATATACATTATTGTATATAGCTGTTAATATGCTATGATGAATGAGTTTTTTGAATAGAGGCTGATTCCTTCCCTATGCCAAGTTCTCTTTAAACACCAATGTAGCCTACTTACAACTCTGCTATAATCATAGCCTCCTACACACATGGGACAGAAGGAGTCACAAATATGGAGACTTTTGTTTCTAGATATATAGCTCTGGGCATGTGTCCTTTTGGTATGGATGGTATGGACCATGGTCCTTCAGCACCATTATGGCAATGGGAGCTGCCATGAGGAAGTTTGTCATCTCATAGTCATCACGATATATTTAGAGAGTGGGGCAAGGGGGTACATTAGGGAGTAAATGATCAAAGACAGGGAATAGAGACCTCTAATAGATGACCCGACTTTCTCCTGTTTATATTTTATTCATCTATTTTCTCAGCCAAACAACTGATGTTACCAATACTGAGTCATTTATTCTTCATTTAGTTGATGTTCTCTGGCAACACCTTCACAGGCACCCCTAATCTTCTAACTGCCTGTAAACCCAATCAAGCTGACAATATTGACTGTTAGTATCACTCATACTATATCTGTCTAGACCAGAATGTGAACTGAGGTGTAGGAGATCAAAGCAAAGGTCAGCGTGTGTGTCATCCCCTCAGAATGAACTGACACACCAAAACATATGTCCATAGTAATTTAGACATGGTGTTCATATTAGACCAAGCCCAGGCAGCACTGACTGCTAGCCACCATTCCCACAGATGAAACTGATTCAAAACGAAGATGCATCACATCTGTACATATAGTTTTTCATGAAAAAAAAAAGGATATTACTGAGTTTGATTTTCTTGTTGGATTCTGACATTGAATTTCTTAAGAATTGTGAGTTAATAATTCTTTGAATAGTTTCTATTCTGTTGGTAATATTTACCTAAAATATACAACAAGGGTTGGAACCGGGAAATCTAAAATACATTTCTTCCCTCAGAACTAAAATTGTTATGCTGGATTATGCAGGAGATGAAGGCAAAGAAATGCCCATTCCAGCAGACTTATATCCACACTTCGACCTTTCTACAGTAGAGTCCTGGAATCAAGGTGTCATGTAGTATAACTTTAACCCAGATCTATATCATTGTTGTCATGGAAGATTATCCAGTCAGACTATTTAGGTCTGAAAAGTTAGAAGGGTTTACAAACATGTCAGGATTGTGTCTTATATTTTCCAGTTGTCTTTTTGTTTTGTTTAGTAGTTGCCATTTTATTTGTATTTTCTAATTACCCTATGTACAAATCTGTTCCATTCAAAAAAAGAAGGAGAGAAGAAGAAGGAAGCAGAAAAGGAAATGGGAGAGAGGGAGCAGAGGATAAGGGACAGAAGAGGAGAGAGAGAGAGAGAGAGAGAGAGAGAGAGAGAGAGAGAGAGAGAGAGAGAGAGAGACTTATTGAAAGATGATGTTTTTCTGAATCTGTTCCTATCAGAGCTTGTGGTACTTGCAAAGAATAACAACTAATTATGTGGTCTCTGTTATAAATTTCCTACCATTATTTCAGATGAATATCCCTTGTTATCTCCAAAAGGTTATATAGCATTTGAAATTCAAAAGGAAGGTGTTGCCTGCGCTCTTGCATACATCTCTAACAATTGCAGATAGAATATATTATCGTCAGATCCGATTGCTTATATCCCATCTTGACTCGTGTCAGCATTTGCGAAGGTAAATGCATGGTAACCTGCTCCTTATTTTCTGGGGGTTCAAAATTGTGCATATAAATGAGAGGATCTATGTTACACAATTTTTCGCAGATTGTCTTTTTCCATTAGTGCTCTCATACCAACCTCATTACATCAGATGACGAGAAGGACTGAAAAACTGTATTAAGTTTAACTGAAATATAACAGCACATGTTTCTAAAATGCAAGCTGGGGGAGCAATACACACTTTATTCAGAATACTCAACATTCAACAGAACTATTGAAAATATACACAATGTTATTCTGAAATGCCTTTGATCTTTAAGGGTCTTTTTTGTTTATTTGCTTGTTTGTTTTGAGACAGTGTCTTACTATATATACCCTTGCATGGACAGGAGGTCATTCTGTAGGACAGGTTGGGCTTAAACTAGTGGAGATCATCTGTATTCTGCAGTGTGAACAGTAGGGTTAAATGCAATATCAAGTCCAACCATGCTGGGGTATTTTCATTGAAACTTTTCCAAAGTTCAAGTTTGTTGGGGTTATAATTTGCATGGCATTAACAATATGAATTACTATATTGGCATTGCTTAAATCAATATAATAAACAGTTATCAAGTACTTCTTTTTTTTTTTTTTTTTACACTCTCACATGGAAGAGGTTTATTGAGGACGATGAAGACAAGATGGGGGAGATGAGAGAAAAAAAGGGGCTCAAGTACTTCTTTTATAGCTATCCTTTTACTAAGAGCTGTGGGATAGAAAATTGAGTATGGCCCTGTCTCTCCCAGGTTAATATTTTCATTAGAGAGAATATATAACTTAGCATAGTTAGTTTTTAGCAAGACCAAAGAAGACCTAATACAATTTAGCCTAGACCTAATCACAGTCCAAAACGTAACTTTGAAGATTTCTGGGTCTGCTATAGACTCATCACTCAAAAATATTCAGAGTAATAAGTAAAAAAATGCCCTTCCTGAATTATAAGGAAATGACTTACTTGGGAAAGTGCTTACTGCAGAACTGAGTTGCAATTTCTGGTCCCTTTATAAAATCTAAGCATGACCAAGCACATCAGTAATTCTATTGCTGGCAAAAGGTCTCACTGATCAGCCAGGCTTGCCAATCTCTGAGTTCTAGGTTCAGTGAGAGATACTGTGCCAAATGGTAAGGTGAAGAGTAATACAGGAGGACACGTTGCATCATCAACCTCTGGCTTTCACATGTAAGTGTACACACACACACACACACACACACACACACACACACACACACACACACACACACACACACACACGTTAAAACTAGATGGTAATGATAACCAGAATAGCTAGATACCCTTTCATTTCATTTGACCTACTGGGACATAGCATTTCTATTAATCTGGGAAGATACAATGAAAGAGCAATGCAGGCATTAAAAGTGCATTCATATTGAACTTTGTCTTAATTGAAACACGAACCATTCTTCTCAGTCCATTATCAGACAGAGAAAAAAATCTGTCCGGCAATATGCCTGATACCCACAAGAGGGCTCCCCTCAAGAAAATAAAAATAACCAAAGTGTAAAGTTTGGTTTGTTTCAGACCTCATCAGCAGCATGTTTATTGCTTGAAAGGTGGGCATGCTGTGGATGCTAGAATGTACCTAGACCCTATCAAAGAGGTCATGCAAAGAATGAAGATTGGGATTTTCACTTTTACAAATAAAGCAGAGGGGGACCATTGTTAGAAACTTCAGTAACTTGTAGCATACACAGAAGCATAAAGATAGCATCTTCACAACTGAGTTCAAGTGTAGGTTTTAAAATCTCTTTCAGAGAAAAGGCTTTTGTACAGCTAATCTGTTTATATTTCTTTCTGAGATAATTGAAGTGCTTAAGCAATATACAGATGCAATCCATCACACAAAGTGTTAATCTCCCATTGTAGTCACTCAGTAACTTAGCTTAGGTAGCAATGCCGCAAAGGAAAATAGAACTAATATCCCCATGTATCCAACATGGCCATTGTCCATGATTTCTCAGAGCATTTGAAAATGGTTAACCTCTTATTAGTACAAAGACCCAGGCTATTCTGAGAGCTGAGTAGCCAGCCTGTCTTGGGGACCCTACAAGTACATTGAGGAATTAAATTTCAAACAGCTTCTTTCTATGCAGCCCATTTGGGCCTTTCTTTTCTTTTCTTTTAGTTTTCTTCTTTTATTGGATGTTTTTATTTACATTTTAAATGTTATCCTGTTTCCAGGTTTCCCCTCCAGAGGCCTGCTATACCACCCCCATTCCCACTGTTTCTATGAGGGTGTGCTCACCCACCCACTCCCTCTTACCTCCCCTCTCTGACATTCCCCTACACTGAGGCATCATCAAGTCTTGACAGGACCAAGGGGCCCTCCTCCCAGTGATGCTCTACAATGCCATCCTCTGCTACATATACAACTAGAGCCATAGGTCCATCCCTGTGTACTATTGGGATGGTGTTTGAGTCCCTGGGAGCTCTAGGAGGTCTGCTTGGTTGATATTATTGTTCTTCTTATGGGGTTGCAAACCCCTTCAGCTATTCAGTCCTTTCTCTAACTCTTCCACTAGGAACCCTGTTCTCTGTCCAATGGTTGATGTGAGCATCCTCCTCTGTATTTGTTAGGCTCTGCGGAGCATCTCAGGAGACAATTATATCAGGCTCCTGTCAGCAAGCACTTCTTGGCATCAGCAATAATGTCTGGGTCTGGTATCTGTATATAGGATGGTTCCCCAAGGTGGGGCAGTCTCTGGATGGCCTTTCCTTCATACTATGCTCCAAATTTTGTCTCCATATTTCCTCCTGTGAGTATTTTTGTTACCCCTTCTAAAAAGGTGTGAAACATCCACACGTTTGTCTTTCTTCTTCTTGAGTTTTATGTGGTCCGTAAATTGTATTTTGGGTGTTCCAAGCTTTTGGGCTAATATCCACTTATCAGTGAGTGCCATGTGTGTTCTTTTGTGACTGGATTACCTCACTCAGGATGACATTTTCTCGTTCCATCCATTTGCCTAATAATTTCATTAAGTCATAGTTTCTAATAGCTGAGTAGTATTCCATTGTGTAGATGTACACATTTTCTGTGTCCATTCCTTTGGTGAAGGATGTGTTTGATGAAGGACATATGGGTTATTTCTAGCTTCTGGCTATTATAAATAAGGCTGCTATGAACATAGTAGAGCATGTGTCTTTGTTGTATGTTGGAACATCTTTTAGTTATATGCCCATGACTGGTATAGCCGGGTCCTTAGGTAGTATTATGTCCAGTTTTCTGAGGAACAACCAGACTGATTTCTAGAGAGGTTGTACCAGCTTGCAATCCCACCAATAATGGAGGAGTGTTCCTATTTCTCCCCATCCTTGCTAACATCTGCTGTCACCTCCTGAGTTTTTGATCTTAGCCATTCTGACTGGGGAGAGGTGGAATCTCAGGGCTGTTTTGATTTGCATTTCCCTGATGACTAAGGATGTTGAGCATTTCTTTAGGTGCTTCATGGCCATTCAATTTTCCTCAGTTGAGAACTCTTTGCTTAGCTCTCTAGCTCATTTTTTTTTTTTAAATCGTTATTTGATTTTCTGGAGTGTAATTTCTTGAGTTCTTTGTGTATATATGATTTTAGCCCTCTATCAGATGTAGGATTGGTAAAGATCTTTTCCTAAGCTGTTGGTTGCCGTTTTGTCCTAATTATAGTGTCTTTTGCCTTACAGGAACTTTACAATTTTCTTAGTTTCCATTTGTTCATTCTTGACCTAAGAGCATAAGTCATTGGTGTTTTGTTCAGGAAATTTTCCCCAGTGCCCATGTGTTTGAGGCTCTTACCCACTTTCTCTTCTATTAGTTTCAGTGTATCTGGCTTTATGTGGAGGTCTTTGATCAACTTGGGCTTGTGCTTTGTACAAGGTGATAAAATGGATGGATTTGCATTCTTTTACATAATGACTGCCAGTTGAACCAGCACCATTTGTTGAAAATGCTGTCTATTTAACACTGGATGGTTTTAGCTCCTTTGTCAAAGATCAAATGGCCATAGATGTGTGGGTTCATTTCTGGATCTTAAATTCTATTCCATTGATCTACTTGCCTGTCTCTGTACCATAGGCTTTTCAATATACAGAGAAGGAAAAACTAATGGCTCCTTCCTTCTATATTTAGTTTCAGTATAATCAAAAGACTTTTGACACTGAATGTAAGTTTATTTCCCCTTCATACATTAATTCACCAACAGATACCAGCTGGATGTTTAAAAATCTAGTTTAATTCTAATACTAACTGGAATCAGTGTAGATTCCAAAGGTTGGGCACTCCGTTCCCCAGGATAGCTTTCCATTTTTTATGTCAATTAGAAGTTTGGATTGTAACCTGTACCTTTGACAAACTGGCTAAAGTTAGTTTCCACAACCTTCTGCTTGGGCTTGATTTATTAGACTGGCTCCCACGACACATAAGAAGACATTTGTCTTTTGTTAGGAAGCATACTGTGAAGAAAGCAATGGCCAAGGGGAAGTGATTGTGTCTAGAACTCAATAAGCAGAAGAGGACATGGAATGTCTCAGTTCGTTCAGAAAAGGCCATCGTCCTGACACGTGCACGTACATAGAAACCTGGGAGCTTTTGGAATGCTGCTTTGTTTAGTGGAGTTTTTGTCTTCATTGAGTAGAAATCTCTGTGTTATTGGCAATTGGCAATTAACTCAAGCTCCAGTCTGTCTTCTGTGCTCTGAATTTAAAGATCACAAACTTCTAGTCCTATGGATGGTGTTCCTGACAACCAGCCTTTACTCTGAGTCTACCCAGGAACAATCTCAGATGCCATTTAGAAGGAAAAGGCTATCAGTTATGAGTTTTCATGTATTATAGGATCTGGATGCAAGAAAAACAGAGTCTAAATATATATTTCCAATTTTAAATTATAACCTAAACTTTCTAGTAACACTCTATTCATGAGACACCCCAGGATATATGCTATTATTCAGACAATGTTAAATTAAAGTGCTTGAGGTGTTATTAGAGGCTTCTTTAGATCTGTCCCAGTCCCAATAATGGAGGCCCATGTATTCATTCTAAGTCTGTGTGCATTAGATCTCAGTGTTCCTTTCTTAGATGATGTCTCTATACCTGAGTATATGACATCTCCAGCAGTAAACACTCTTTTTTCTCAGAAATTATTCCTTGTCTATGTTAGGTTTTCTTATCACTTTTCGATTGGTGCCTCTGAAGTGCCTTATGTTTTGCATGGTGGTGAATATCTTTATGATCTGGACATAAATAGATACTTTGAGACTGGACAGTGAATGTTGTTGGAGAAACTATTATCTGTTGACCAAACTGCCTATGTTTGATCATCTGGCTATCTGGATCCAAAATACCACTAAACATATTGTCTGTTGCCAATTCTAACATCATTTACAGGTGTGAGATGGTAATACTCTGACATCAGTGTGCTCATATTCAGCCGGAAGATTAAATTACCTTAAAAAGGAAAACAGAGTAACTGGACTGTATAAATTCATTCAAAATCTATGGATTCCTTGCTGCAATATCTATTGATTGACTATTGTGGGACTTAAAACCTTTGCTCACCTTACAGCATGCAAAGCTGTTGAACATACAATTTACTGCATATAAGAACACACTGCAAGGGGGCCCTTCTACTGATCATCCCAATCTCATAATCATACATTGAATATTTGTTTGGAACTAGATTCCATGGGTTTAGCAGGAGATTCACAGGCTAGGAGTACACTTGACCGGCCTTTGAGGAGCTGGAATAAATGAACAAGAGAAGTTCGCAAACTGGAGATCAATATGCCCATGAGACAATCAACATCACTAAATGAATTGACATGTAGGTTATTACCAGAGAAAACTGGACATCTTCAAGCTTCCATCATGAAACTTCCATCATAGAGATGGAATTGGACAGAAAGTCATGAGGGAAAGAGACAGTATTAGCTGACATAGAATTCATGCCTTAAGTTAGTTTACAAGGTTCTAAGCAGCAGACAGGTAGGCTGGACGACAACAACCACAATCTTATTTCACACTGCTTGTGAATTTGCTTTGCTTGGGTGTTCAGTCAGGTAGCCATCTTGGAGGAGAGCATATAATTCTTGTGGCAGTAGATTTCAAGTTTGGCAAAAGCTTAGTTACCAGAAGTTAGGAAGGTCTGTCTGAGAAGGCATTCCCGTGGCAGTAAGGTTCTGAGTGGGATCCAGATGGCTGACAACAAACAGATTATACCACCACAGAATGGATTCCTACCATTACCCAGAAAAATCCCAGAAGTAAATTTTTCCCGTAGTTTAAGGTTAGTACCCCGGTTAGCATCCCGCCTGTTTTATTCATATTGGAGTCAACCATTGAAAATTCAGATAAGTCTAGGGAGACATCTAACTTATGTAATGCATGGATATTTTCAAAGCTATTACCTTTGTGGCATATTATTACATAGCAACTGAAAAATCACAAACTATACATGGGTTTGCTTGCACTAGGATTAGTTTTCTTATGTGGCTCTCCTTGTACCCAGACATTCAAAATTGACAGCAATAAAA
Organism: Rattus rattus; assembly: GCF_011064425.1. Classification (NCBI taxonomy): domain Eukaryota; kingdom Metazoa; phylum Chordata; class Mammalia; order Rodentia; family Muridae; genus Rattus; species Rattus rattus. Next base: position 27,478,636 of record NC_046160.1, on the reverse strand, counting down.
AGGGGTGGGGCTATTCGGTGATTTTATCCTGTGGGTCCTGCTTCTCCACCACTAACAGTCATTGACAGCTTTGGGATATGTGGGTCTGCTGCACAAGCCTTGATCCCTACTCCTCCCATCTCCGTGGAAGAGTGTAAGCTTATTTAATGGAGGGAGGCATAAGGGTAAACTCAAATCACCAGACTCAATTGCATAGCCTAAAATTGTCCTTACAGAAATCATTCAGTGAAGTGCGCATTTAAAACTTGGTTTTGCTATTTCAGTATTTTCTGTATTTTACATCCGTGCCTCCTCCACCAGAGGATTGGGAAATCCACCACCACGTTTGTTTCCATTCAACCTATTTTTATTCTGTCGAGCACTGGAAGTAGTTTTGGGAGCCTGTGAGGACAATTCCATAAATTTAACACTTCCATGACAGACATTCCAGATGGCCTAAGCATTTAGGACAGGAAATGCAGATTCCCCCCACAAGGAGTTTTGGAAGCCCTGTCTTTATCTCAGGATATGGCTGGGATGTGGGCCAGACCCCTGCAGGCTCTAGCTTCTGCTAATATCTCTTTTTCCTGGCTGGGTTGCGAGAATGAGAGGAAACACTTTCCCCCACTATCAGAATGAAGATAGGCTGTCAGCCTGAAATTTTTCTTTCTTTTTTTTTAAGTCTTAGGAGTCTAGAGTATTGCAGCTGCCTTTTGACTGGAACTGGTGTATAGGTCTTCAAAATCCTCTTCTTTTAGTTCCTGCCGAGTGTAACTCCTTCTCCCTTGTGATCCCACTTCTGGCAGAAAAATGAGCAAGTGGCACTTTGAACTTTTGACCTGGTACTTTCTGTGCATTTGAATCCATCCGACGCAGGGAAAATGGCCTTTGCCATCTCTAACTCCCTCTTGCTCATCAGCTGACTAGTATGACAGAATGGTCCCCTACTGGGCAGGGTACCATGTACTTGACCCAGTCAGGACATGGCTGTTAGATATATAGACATTCTCATTAAGCCCCAGGCAGAGCATCCCAACTGCCCAGAACCCAGAAAGATTCTACTGGAAATTCTGCTCCATCTGGACTCCCTGTTCACAATGCTCAGGTATTTGGAAAGATACATTTATGGAGACTGTTATTTCTACATATGAGAGTGTGTGGATATTCAAGTCCTTGCTTTATGCTTTCACAGAGTACAGTGAGAGAATAGACTATCTGGCTTAGTGACCCTCACAATCAACATTAACTTGTGAATAGCAACTTGATCAAGGCAAAAAGCTTGAGGTTAGCATGAAGAGGAAAAGAGGCCTCCGAACTTTGAAGCTGTAAAACTGAAGGCTGTTGAGTCCAATAAAAGAGCAACCTGTAGCTGCCATATACTTCATCCCTCTGCTACAAAACAGACAGAAACCATTTGTTTTCCTAATTTATAGATTGTGAAACTCAAGTTAAGAGAAAGAGAGAAAGTTGTTTTATAGAGGTGTTCAGAGAGACAAGGAAAGCCTCTGAGGTTCAGTAGTTAGATATTCAAGCACTACATTAAACTATAAGTCATACACACACACACACACACACACAGAAAACCATATATACAAACATGTACACACATACCATGACATAGCCACATGCATATATACATACAACACACAAACAGCCACACAACATATACACACACATACACACACATTCATACATATAACATATACATATATATTTTGATAAGTAGTCAGCCAAGCCTGAATCTACCAAGAAGATTCTTGGGTCATAAAGTCATTGAAAAAAGCATCAACTCAGATGCTTACTTATCTGTTGGTCTTATTGGAGTTAACATAACATTACATTACATCTCCAGGCTTAAGAATCATTTATTTTTCTGATTGGGGGATATCAGTCTTTCCTAGTGATGGAAGGTAACAATATTTATTGCAAATTCTCAGCTTTGGGGCTTGGCTATTACTCAGTGGGTAAGAGTTCTTTCTAAACAAGTGTTTGGACCTGAGTATGAATGTCTACTTCCCATAAAAAGTTGCACATGGCCACATGTGCCTGTAGCTTCAGAACTAGGTAGCAATGGAGGGGCCTGTGATAAACAGACACCTGGGCCTTGCTGTCCACCAGCAATTGTCAGTGAGAGATCCTGTCTTAGAGGAATATTGTAGAGAGTAAAAGAAGAGGGCATCTGTTACCCTCATTTGACATTGTTCCATATGTTCACAGGCATGCATACCTGCACACTCATGCATATACCACAGACAAATCCATACAAAAATGTCTTCAAAATTACTTCATCGCATTAGTCAAAAATAGAGCTTCATCCATCAGATACCTAGAGTAATCCCTATTACGTTTAAATTCAAGTAAAGGAATTTTCTAGAATTAGATAACACAGGAGAGACAGAAGTTAGAAAGGAGAAGGGAGGGGGGTATGAGACTTGGGTTATTGATTGGAGCAAGGACTGAAATTCTATAAATGCATATAACATAACACTGTAAAAGACTGTTAAAACAATAGTTAATTAAACACATATAAGAAAGGAGAAAGAGAAGGAGAGAGGAGGGGAAGGGGAAGTAAAAAGGAAGAGAAGTAAGAGTGAAGGGTGTGGTAGCAGTGATAGACACAGTTTTGGGAATGATGTGGTAGTGGCTATATTGGAGGTGGAGCAGGTGGTTGTAGGAATGGCTGTGATGGTTGTGGCGGTGGCTGTGGCATCAGTGTTTGTGGTTATGGCCATGGCGGTAGCAGTGCTATATCCTTGGAGCAATTATTCAGAGACAGAATATAGTCAGATTATCATGTTCTAATATTAGTTATTAATCAGAATAAACTTACTAAGTTAGCTAAAACTACCATTATTTTGTAACATCAACAGAGTTCCTTTCAAGGCATGTGGGCAGGAATGTAGTACTAAGATAGACACATTATGTCCTTTTGTCTTTCAACCAATGTCAAGGTTCCTGATACCCTCTATGGGGTGTGCATTTGAAAATGGAGAACTAGGATTTGGGGACTTTCTGAAGTCATGATGGCTATCTAACATGTCAAAATTTTAAATTCCAATGTAACTAGCTGCATGTAAGTAGATTGAAACAATTAATCAATAAACTTCCTGTAAGGCAGCCATAAGGGAAACTAGTTTTCCTATTTTGCTTCTTTTCTGTTTTATTTTCTTCTTTTATTTATTGATTTTTATAAGACTGCTAGTATAATCCCAAGAATATTCATGAGTGCAATACCCACTGGAAGAAACCATTAGAATATCACAATAATGGGGACAATTCTTTAAGGCTATTGTCATTTCAATTACCTTTCTTTTTTCTTCCACATACAGGATAGCTTATAATGCATGAGTCTCCAATCATATCGATTAAACCCACTAATGAATATTCATACATGAGTTCTGGACAGGAAAAAAACCCTATATGTATAGAGTCATTTTGTGATTGTATTTTTAGTTAATGATAACAGAAAATAGCCAGTCAGTGGCGATACTTGTAGTATCACTACTTGGGAGGCTGAAATAGGGGTTTTACCATAAAGACCAGTATAAGTTATGAAGTAAGTACCAGGCTAATGCATGCTAGCTATTAAAACCTTGTCTTTGCAAAAAAGTAAAACTAAACTAATTAATTGAGCATGAAAATAAAACTAGAACACTAAATAAATAAATAAATAATTTTGTATTTTAATATATCCTAAGAAGAGCACTGAGTGACATATTTATTACCTTGTAGTCCTTATGATTTTCTGAACACACATAGGTAGAGTAACAGAGTTACATAGCAAGCTTAAGTAATATGATCAAAATAAATAATTGAAAACTGAGATTGTCTTAGGAAAGAAAACAATGTTGTTAAAAATACTTCCATGGGAGGTAAAAATACAAACATGGAGTATGACTGTCTTTCTGCTAGTGTGCCAACTAGAAGTGAGAGACAAGGGTCTGAGGTGAAAACTTGGGGAGAGTCATGTGCGATGCCAATTTAATTGAACATGTAAACCATCTCTGGGAGAAAGTCACAAGATTGGGCCTGGCTAGAAATTTTCCCCTTGCAATCAGTGTTGTGCTAAAACTAACCATTTGTGATATCTAGGCACGAAACTGTACACCACGCCCTGTTTTACCGTGTGAGTCCTTTAAAAGAAGGAACCATGGGGCATCCTTCTGAAATTCTACATTGTCAAGTTATATGTGTTTTTCATGATGTTCATGCTAACCACTTAATCCTCCCTTACCACCGCTTTCCAACACGCAGCTTTAGAAACATGTCTTACAAGTACATAGGAAATGTCTGATAAAGTTTCAGTGAAGACTTGAGTATCTACTATTGTTTTAGAATATAGGAGGTCCACTGCAAACAGTTTTCTGGAAAATTAAGAGTATGAGAAGTTGTATTAGTTCTTTTCCTACCACGGTGATCTGAGCAACATAATGGGGGAGGGGGTCTTTGGTTCACAGTTCTAGGATACAGTCTTTCAAATTGGGCAGACAAGGTACCAAGCACATCTCCTCTGGTCACATTGCACCTGCACTGGGAGAGTACAGGGGATGGCTGCTTCCTCTCAGCTGGCTTTCTCTTTCCTTACTCAGCCTAGTAGTAAGGGCAGTTCTTCCTATTTAACTTAACCTATTTTTTAGAAATTCCCTTCACAGGCATACCTGGAGGCTTGTTTCCTATGTGCTTCTTGGTTCTGTCAAGTCATATTCAATATTAACGATTAAAGAGATACAGCTAGGGATATAGCACCTGGCACCTGCTGTGGTTTGGATTCAGTTGGAGTGTGATCCTGAAGGCTCTTGTGTTAGATCTTGGCCCTCAGTGTTGAGAGGATTGAATCTCTCAGACGTGAGAATGGACCTGAATCTCAAGAATACGGCCTATGGAAGGAGTAATATTGGTCTTTTGAAGTGAATTCTTGTGAAAGTGGGTCTTTGTGGAATAAGGTCTCTCCTATAGTCAGCTGATTTTCTTTCTCCTTCTTTGGCTCTCCATGAACCAGCCATGAAAGGAAGAAACATCACCAAACCGGTCTTGGCAGGCTATCTGGACAATCCAGTTAGAAAAATGATATGCTAAATAAAACTCCCTACTTTATAAAGTAGCTAAGCCTTAGGTACTTTGTTATAGCAGCATAAAACAGATAAGCTCTCTACTACCTATCCTAGCTTATATGTATGATTACGGTAGTAAGTTTTGAGGCAATGAGTACAGTATATAAATATTTAAAGAAAACATGAAGAAAATAAGTTATAATGTGATTCAGGAAGTTAATTATCTAATTATATGATAATGGAACATTATGTCAAAAGTACTTCATTAAAAAAAGAACAATTACCTATAATTAAATTTTAAATTTGATTGAAGAATGTTGAATTCATTATCCACTAAAGAGTTCCCACATTCATTCCCTTCTCATATTAATTCTTTCTTTGAAGATGAGCTGTCATTTCATTCATAAACAGTTTTTAAAATTTTAATAAAAATTTCATTCTAAAACTAATATTCAGCCAATCACAAAGCAAGCTGCAGAAAGGAATACAATATTAGAAGTTGAAGGCCAGTGAAATGCCTCAATGGGTAAAGATACCTATGGTAGAACTGCTGTTGTGGAAGAAGGCTATTAACTGGTACAAGTTGTTCTCTGACCCTCACATGTATTCTGTGGCACATGCTATGCATGTTCTCACACACACACACACACACACACACACACACACACACACAAACACAGCAACTATAAATAAACAAACAAGATGTAAGGTGAACCACTTGGTCATTACTGGGAGTCAGTAGTGAGATGAGAGCTGGTGTTCTTAGTAGGCTCTAAGGAGTTCTTATCTAAGTATTAAGCATTTTCTTCATCACTGTGACACAGGACCTGCTAAAACAACGTCAACTCACATTTGGGATGATTCAGTGCAAATGGCAAGGAATGTATGGCAGCTAGAGGATAAGGTAGCTGGCGTATTTACCATTAGGATAAGGGACAAGAAGAAAGAGAGAGAGAAAAGAGGGGATTGCATAGTAGAAACCTCTCTCTCTCTCTCTCTCTCTCTCTCTCTCTCCTTCCTTCATTTTTTTCTTCTGTTCTTTCTTTCCATTCAGCTTGGGAGCCAGCCCTTTTGATACTTCATTCAACTAGGTCTTGCAGCTTCAGTTAAATCTCTCTAGAAATAAATAGAGTTGCCTGCATTTCAGAAGTTGTTCTCCTAAATTCTAAATCTCTTCAGGTCAATGATTACTCATCATCCTCTTCCTCTAACTTGAGGATACATGGAAATAAAAGATGATGGCTAACCGGGAAAGTCCAATAAACACGAAGGGAATGGATTGAAGGTCTTATCATAGCTTTTATTATTCAGTGAATATAACTATCCTTATAATTCTATAAACTCCCAAGAAGTGTACTCTATAGTTATAATTTATGTATCCTTCATGGTTCTCGTGTTTCTTAGGAAATCAATTAACTATAGCATATCAAGAATTAATGAATAATATGTTACTATTGGACAACTTATAAAGAAGTTTGTCCATAGAGAAGAATGGTTCTCCCTCAATTAGCAGGCATTAGCCACATGGAAACTAGGAGTGGGGCCATGTGGAATTTTCTACTTTTTATATAAAAATTTGTTTTGGATATTTAATGTATTTACATTTCAAATGTTATCCCCTTTTCTGGTTCCCCCTCCCATCCTCTCTACCCCTGCTTCTATGAGGATGCTTCCCCTCCCACCCATCCACTTCCAACTCAACACCCTGGCATTCCCCTACACTGGGGAAACAAACCTTCACAGGACCAATGGCTTCTCCTCCTATTGATGCCAGACAATGCCTTCCTCTGCTACATATGCAGCTGGAACTATGGGTCCCTCCATGTGTACTCTTCAGTTGATGGTTTAATCCCTGGGAGCTCTGGGAATGGGGGGGTCTGGTTGGTTGATATTGTTGTTCTTCCTATGCAAACCCCTTCAACTTCTCCAGTCCTTACTCTGACTCTGCAATTGGGGTCCATGTGCTCAGTCTGATGGTTAACTGCAAGCATCCTCATCTGTATCAGTAAGGCTCTGGCAGAACCACTCAGAAGACATCTATATCAGGCTCCTGTTAGCAAGCACTTCTTAACATCATCAATAGTGACTGGGTTTGGTGGCTGCTTATGGGATGCATCTCCAGGTGGGGCAGTTTCTGGATGGCCTTTTCCTTCAGTTTTAACATCAGAATTCCAACTGGTATTGTCGTCATGTTCATATTGCTCACACTATATTTTTGAGAATTTATGGGCACAGCTTCTCCATCATGTATACCAGACATTACCTCATAGTAAGAGCTTTTGATCCTTTGATTCTTGAAGTCATTCTGCTTTCTCTTCTGTGAATTTCCCTGAGTCCTAGGTGTAGGAGTTGTTTCAAGATGTATGAGGTTGGGGTTGGGGATTTAGCTCAGTGGTAGAGCGCTTGCCTAGGAAGCACAAGGCCCTGGGTTCGGTCCCCAGCTCCAAAAAAAAGAACCAAAAAAAAAAAAAAAAAAAAGATGTATGAGGTTGGTCACTCCATAGTTACTTATGTTTTGTATTTTGACTAGTTGTGAATCTCTGTAATGATCTCCATTTCACTTGTAGTTACAATAGTGGAGGTATTTATAACCATGAAGGAAGAAAGTCTACAAAGATATGTATTCAACAGAATATTCATAAGTATCTTGACCAATGCACAGCTTCTTCTAGGATATTTCACCAACAACAATGCATCTGGTTTAACCCTCTAACTGCTGAACAGGGTTTCTTTAGCTGTCCAGTTGGTAGGTATATAACTCCATAGCATATTATCTAAGAAAAAATACCTTGCTGTAAGTCATACATTTTGTTTTAAAACCTACCTATGTTTGCTTTGTCCTTGACATCAGGTATCTGAAGCATATCTTTTCAAATATTTAAGACATGAGGTATGTACAATGTTTCCATAATTCCAATTTTCTTCAAGTATTATTGATAACCAAGAGAGAATATTGATTTTCCTGGTGGTGTTGACACACATGCTTTCTGTAGCTATTAGTGGTCCTCATAGAATTGATAGCTTTTTGAACCATGTCAATGTGATTATTGATTCTTAGAAGGACCCTAATCTAGGAAAACTTTTTAAATGTTTGCTATTGACTTTCATTAACATATAATGTAGCAACAGGATTGAAAAAATACAAGAATTGTGTGATTGTCTGGAAATTTCAAAGTAAAAGATCAATATAGCTAATCTATTTAATAAGTCAGAAAACACACACACACACACACACACACACACACACACACACACACACACACACACACTGGATAAAAGCCAGTTTGGATCCATCGTCCTATATTTTATATGAGCATGCTTTGCTGTGCCAACTAGCTTTCCAGACAGTTACTTGTCATCTCTGCTCAATAACTGTATGCCACACCTGGCATCTGATACACCAGCCGTCCCTGGCTCCAGCTCACTTCTATCCTTGAATTGTCACAGACAAGTTCCCACTCCTTCCAAGTCTCTATTAGTTTTTCTTTGTAATAGCACTACAGACTGGAAAACACTACTAATGATCTGTAGACAAATTCTGTGCCTGACCATCAAGCATGGAAAAAGTAGCTACAGTACCCTCAGAAACATAGGCTTGTAGAAGGCTCCTGGTATCCAAGGTACTGGGTATAGAAAAGTTGCGTACAATAAATTTTAAAAACTAAGATAATTAGCATTTAAATGTCCAAAGCGATAGTGAGTTAGACACAAATTGCTACAGGGCACAGCTTACTTACCACAAAATTAACAGCCAAAAATGTGACCCACGATGTCTCACACCCTCCAGCATACACTTTAATTAATGGAAGCTTGTTCACCTCTTTCCTTCGGAAGAGAATGAACAATATATTCTTAAGCGTTTCTGTTTATTTTCATCAAAACTGATTCAGACAAGAAAATTTAATGGATAACATGGATGATAATTTATTCACAGTGAGGAAAATACCCCAAATAATCATTTTGGAATTCCTACTATGTTATCAAAAAACAGGAGAAAAATTCAATTTTGTTCTTCTTTACAAATCCATTTATCTGTAGCACTATGGAAAACAATGCAGTACTCTATTAAGGCGGATCAATCTGGGTGTCCCTTGGAGATAATAGAACCTCAGGGGGAAATAGAACTGGGCAAGAAAATGGGATCACTTTTATATCCAAAATTTAAAATGGCTGGCTAAAGGGTAACCAGTGGTTATAATGCAGAGATTCTTAGTAAAGCCTATTGAGGCAATCTTCAATGTCTTAGGGAGTTAATCTGAGCTGTGGGCATCTCATTAAAAGGAAGATAAGAAAATATCCACCAAGCAACATGTCTACTTGTCAGGCAAAGTGATTCCACTGGAAGCTTTACCTAATAGACACATGAACTCATAGCACATAGACGCAAAGATATTAAATGTTGGAAAAGAAGTGATTGAAGTATGTAATATGCAGAGTACAGAACGCTGGCCATCTCTACCTAGAGAATACTAAGGGAACTAAAACGTGGTAGGTTTAAGGTACAACTTGCATTTCTGTATTTAGGAATTGCATTAATAAGACAGCAAGAAGACATATGCGAAGTAGTCCTTTTATTTATCAAATCTAATGTGTGTGTGTGTAGTGTGTGTGTGTATTATATGATACATGCTATGCTATACATATACAAATAGTATATATATATATATATGTATGTATGTATATATATATGTGTGTGTGTATGTATATGTATAGGTATGAATACATAGGTACATATACTATATATAGTATATATTATACAACATATGAATAGACAGAGGAGACATGGTACTTACAAGCAGGTTAATTGTTAGGTTATATTTAGTGATACATATTAATTGTCTTCTACCTGTATCCCACCATCCTCTCTGACCTAGTAACCCACCTTCATCACAGAACACAGGATGCTGATGTGAGCTATGCATACCCATCCAGCTGTCGCCTTAATAAAGTGTCTGACAGCCAGAATGGTAAAAAGACTAAATGTGCAGTAAAATTACTCTCATTAGTATAAAGGTCCAAGTGCATGCACGTGCGCGCGCGCGTGTGTGTGTGTGTGTTTGTGTATGTGTGTGTGTGTGCATGCATGTGCATACACATACACAATTGCTTGTATTCACTCACACACATGGCTAATCTAGTGGACATCTGTAAAGGTGATTGTTTCTTGGGAGACAAATCTTCAGAACCATCTCCCACAGAAGAACCCCATCGCTGTTCCAGGTTCTTTTCTTCTTCCACCGAATAGATGAAGTCCAATCATTAAAATAATGCACCTTTTCATGGTGCATGTTGAAGTACAAAGACAGGTTTGGCTAACAGTGTTAGGCAAGAGAGTAGCTTTGGAAAAGAGTGACCAATGTCCCCACCACCACCAAAATTTGACAAGAAAAAAATAAAACAAACAAAACAAAACATAAAAGGTAACAATGTTCTACTCTAGCTTAGTCAGTTCAAACAAGCTTCAGTTATTCCCCCAACCCAACCCCAAGGGAGCATGTATGCAGTATCATTTCACCCCTTCAGCAGTAAACACTTCATACTTTTTTATTTTATTTTACTTTCATTAATCATTATTTTTCATTTACATTTCACATGATGTCCCCCTTCCCAGTATTCCCTTCACAATCCTTGATTCCATCCCCCATCCCTTTGCCTCTCTGAGGGTGCTCCTCCACACACTCACCCACCTCTGCCTTACCATTCTAGCATCCCCCTACACTGGGGCATAAAGCCTGCCCAGGAACAAGGGCCTCCCCTCCCACTGATGCCAGATAAGGCCATCCTCTGCTGCACTAATGCTCATACAAAACTTTGCATCTTATGCATCAGCTTGCCGTAGACTGATTTTGAAGTAAAAGAAGTTTCCAAGAAAAGCACATCCCTTTCCTGAAAGTGCCTAGTCTGGAGCAGTTACACAAAAGGGATAGTGGGGATAGGAGAGACTTAACCCCATGCATCCTGCGTGGAGGCCCTTTAAGGCTTCGTTTCGCTCTCACTTTGTATGTATGTTCTTCTCACCAAGTAAGTTCTTGATTTCTTATACTGATGGACCACCTGACTGCTTGCTCTGCTCCTGTGCATTGGCTGTATTCTTTTCTTCATAGAACACACAAACAAAGACTGTGGGTGAATTAGGACTAGAGAAAACTGGAGACCTCCTCATAATAATAACAGTTACTCAATGAGAATATCTTCCCTGCTCAGGAGGCAGCAGAGGACCACAGGGAGTAGAGACCCATAACAGGGAGCAGCTGGGTTCTTTATCAACATCCGAGTTGAATTAATTTTGTAATATATACTTTTATAAGTATATTGTGAAGTAATTTACAAAATATTCCATGCATCTTCTTTATCACATTTAAGCCTCAGAGCATAGTTATAAGTAGAGTTTTATTCATTTTGCAAAGAAGGGAAACAAAAAACTATAGACTATCACTTTAAATCCTTATCCAACTTATTAATGGTAAAGACAGAAAATGGGACTGTGCTATTTTGATTCTTAATCTAAGTTTATTTCTGGTAACCCTAAAAATATTGATCAAGAGGTGTACATGCTGGTTTTGAATTTGCTTCTAGCTCACCGCTTAGTTTTAAATCATCCATGAACCCATTCCCTGATTCTAACTTTAACAAGAAAAACAGGAAGCTGATAAGCTGTTGGTTTGCTTTAGTTTTTCAAGTATGCTTCTAGGAGCATATGTCATAAAAAGAATATAATTTAAAAAATTCAACCCGATTCTATAAATTTAATGTTTCAATTTTTAATTTTGTCAAAAGCAGTGGACATTCTCTAGTATACATCAATGGCTAAAATGAAGGACATTAAACTCCTTTGGGCAGTTGTTAGGCACTACTAGTTGGATAAAGACTGACCAGTCAATATCGTTTTTTATTTAAGTGTATATAATTTGGAAAACATCAAAATGGTTTACTCAAAGAAAGACACTTATCTATATAACCATTTTATGTATTTGTTGAGCAAATACTATTTGCAAGAGACTGGTCTACATGTTTTAATCAGATATTAATATAAGGCATGTGTTGTAACCTGCAATTAACAGTATAAATAATAGGCTTTCTATTTGTGTAGGTGAATTGTCATTTAGATGAGAGGATTTTACTGAAAATTTACAAAAGAGTTTATTGTTTTAATTAAAATTAAATTATCAAAAATAGTTTATAGCTAGAAGTTGACTAGAAATTAGAGAGCTCTTGGCTGAAGAAACAATCCAAAAAAAATGTAATGGACTGTAGCTTCAAACAGATTTAGAAATTCTGAAGGATAACATGAAGTAGACACATAAGAAATATTCTTGCCATGACAGTTAATATAGAGTTTCTTCTATGTACCATAAGAAACAATCATGATTTTAAAGAATACACCCATTGTTCTTCAAAAGAAACAAAACTTCCACGGGGTTTATTCTTCCATTAAGACCTGTGGAGCTTTTGAAGTCTAGGTCATGCCACCTTTGCCAAATAAAGAGACTTTTTATTTTTGACACAAAGACACTGCCTTGTATCCCTTTCTCTCTCCAGCTCAGATAAGCATAGAATGCAGGCATTCTAATGTAGAGACCGCGTTCCAGTTATTTTCCACAAGTTACTTTGTCAACAATAAACAGTACAATATGATCCACGAAAGGAAAAATGACACATATTCTTAAGAAGTAAATGTTTAGGAAATGAACTCTAAGGAAATATAGGACATGGGTCTATTTAACAAGCTTCAGGGATGAGTACTGACCAAAAAGAGTTTTTCAATTGGCATAAGGTCAGTTTGCCAGGTGACACTAAAACAAACCTCTAGTACAGAGTGGAAATTTTTGTCGATCTAGTACCTTAGCTATCAGAGTTTATTGTTCTTAAAATCTATTTCTATGAAGACCAATGAGCTAGGAAATGGCCAGTTATAAATGGATGACTATTGAGTGTTAGTTCTGTGGGAAAGGAGCTCTTCCCCCTTAGAGTCGGGAACCTCTCTAAACTCATCTCTTAAGACAGACTTATTTTTCAGTCCAGATGGCTCCTGGAATTTCTGTGACCGTGTAACCATGTGGCTTTTCTTGATGTATCTACCTACACAATTCCTGTGCCGCCCTTAAGAGATCAAGAAATGCTAATGTTTCACATTGAAGTCATGAGTTAGGTGTCAGCCACGTAGGGAAACGTAATTTAATTTACTTCTTTTATATATCCTGCCAATTGAGGCTTTACTCATCATTATTCTAATTTCTTCAAAGGTCATGGATACCAGAAGAAGCTTAAATGGTCAGGGATGATGAAGCCAACAAGAATCAGACATGGGAGACTCAAGGAGGTTGGTGGATTATGTTGATCTGAGCATCCTCATGCATGTGTATCATAGGTTCGGAACAAGCGTCCATGTTTGATGATGTTGAGAAGCCCTCCACAGAAAACAATGAAATAGTTGACCCCTTATCAAAGCAAAACCGTGTTGCTTGGTCTAGAAAATGCTACCAGCCAGAGCTCTAACTTAGAAAGTCATAGTGTCTCCACACATAGTTCCTAGTATGCTCTGGGGCCTCCCTAGATCATTAGGGAGGTTTCTTTGTAGTTTTCATTAGCACGGATAATTACTTGCTAATGTGTCTGTTATAGCATGTTTCAATTGGTTTCACATTCTCTTTTTTCCTTGGTCTCCAATGGCATTTACTGGAAATACCTTCAAGTCCAAGTAAAATAAAATTTCCCCATATTTATTTTTTTCAAGACATCATTTATCCAGGATTTTGTTGTATAACCTCTATATACTTTCACAACGATGTGGCCATACTAGTCCATCCTGTCTTCCTTCTCTCCCTCCTTCCTTCTTTCCTTCCTTCCTCCTCTGTCTTCCTCCATCCCACGAACTTTCCCCTTTCCCTTCTTTCCTTCATTCTCATCATCCCTCCCTCCCTCCCTCCCTCCTTCCTTCCTTTTCATGTGTATATGTGTTTATAGTGTATGTACTTGTTAGTGTGTGTATACATGTGCAGTGTATATGTGTGGGCTAGCTGTATCTATTCTTCTCTTGACTATTATCTAATTTTTAATCTTCGAGACAGTTACAGTTTCTCAGTAACTTTGAAGCTTATCAATTTGGCCACATTGACTTGTCAATATGCTTCAGGGATCATCCTGTTCTCTCTCTCTCTCTCTCTCTCTCTCTCTCTCTCTCACACACACACACACACACACACACACACACACACACACACACAGGCATGCATGCACATGCACATGCTCACTGCCCTTAGTGCAGGGATTGCAGGCCTGCACCACTAGGGCTGGGTTTTAATTGGATTCTGGGGTTAAAACTCAAGTTCTTTGTTTGCACAATAGGTAATTTACTGACTGAGCCATCATCCTTGACAAATTGTGGTTATTCATTTACTGGGGGACTCACCTGTGACAAGATACCATGTGGAGGTCAGAGGACAACTTATGATAGTTAATTCTGTTTTTCCACAGTGCACGGACTGAGGGTTGAACTCATTTGGTCAGGCTAAGGAACAAACACCTTTACCCATTGGGTCATCTCTCTGTGTCAGATTTTCCTTACTTTTTATTTTTTTCTGTCTTTAAAAACAAAACAAAAACAAAACAATTCAGGAAATGCCATTTTCCTTTTAAAAATTATCCATCTCACTTTTAGGCTGTTGAATAGACATTTTGAGAGAGGAACTAAGAAATAAATACTCTGGCCCAGGACACATATGACGGTCATGCGTTCAATCCTGCTCCATTGTCAAACTGCTCAACATGGACGATGATGTAAACTTCATTCAATCACATATGCAGTGGCATGGCCTGGTCTGGGTGCTCTATGTGTTTCCCCTATTAATTTTTCATAGTAATGTAGTCAGATAAATAGGATCGCCTGTCTTTTGTAAATAATATTATGGAGCTCAGAAATGGTAAAAGTTTTCTGTATAGTTAATAGAAAATGAACAGATTTAGGTCTATCTAGCTGAAAAGCTTTTACCCTTTCTTCCATGGGAGATCATTTCTATCTCCACACCTCTCTGGCTGATGTGTGGATTGAGGGGGCTCACTGTTCATCTGAAGGACAATATTGGGGGACAAATATAAAGTGTGGTAGGATGCTCACTAAGGATGAAGACTCTGGATATGCAATTCTGGACTGTTAAAAAATTTAGAAGAGGTCAAGGAGCAAGAGAAGTTAGAGGGCTAAGGTAGCCCAGAGAGAGGAGTCAGCAGAGGTTTTTGAGCAAATTTGCCTTATGATAAATATAAACTTCTTAAATGCATTCAAGAAAAAACATGATAGAGAAATACTTCTTCATGAAAATGGTTGACCAAACCTTTGACTTTTATAAATGTGGTTATAGAAATCCCCTTCAGACTTGGATGAATACATTGTCAGTGTGTGATAGTTTGAATGAGATGCCCCATCCCCTAATAATCTAGCACTTTATCCTCATTTGATCACTGTTTGAGAAGGCTTAGGAGGTGTGACTTTACTGGAGGGAATATGTCAGTAGGGGAGACCTCTGAGGTTTCTAAAGTCACTTGTCATCTTCAGATCAACCTTTGCTTCCTATTTGTAGATTGAGATATGAAGTCTCAGCTGCTGGTTTAGTTGTCTGCTGCTCCTCCATCATGAACTCTAAGAATAAACCTTGTGGACATTCTGGAACCATGAACCCAAACTAAATCTTTCTTCCTATAAGTTGACTTGGTTATGTAGCTAAGATACACTTTTATGAATAACAGTCCCGTGATTTTCTTTTCCTCTATTCTTTTTTTTTGTTGTTTGTTTGTTTGTTTGTTTGTTTTTTCGGACCGAACCCAGAGCCTTGCGCTTCCTAGGCAAGCGCTCTACCACTGAGCTAAATCCCCAACCCCTTTTTTTTAGTTTTTTTTTTTGTTTGTTTTGTTTTTTTTTCTTTTTCGGAGCTGGGGACCCGAACCCAGGGCCTTGCGCTTGCTAGGCAAGCACTCTACCACTGAGCTAAATCCCCAACCCCTTTTCCTCTATTCTTAAACATGACTTCATTCTGGAATTATCTGGGATGTTTGAAGTAATTTCTTCACCCAGGAAAGAAAATATAAAGATCAATGAGTTGGGCAAGGGAGTACACGGTTTTAATCTCCAGCATCAGATGTGAAGGACAGAGGACCAAAAATTGAAGGTAGGTAATCTGCTATATAGTATGCTTTAGGCCATCTTGGGCTCCATGAGACCCTATTTCTTTAGGACTTAATAAGGCTATGATGTTCATGGATTCACAACCACTCTGCTTACCTACATAGCATCAAGCCAGCCAAACTTTCTGCCTATTTGAGGAGGTATTACCCAGGCTTGACACCTTAAGAGTTATTCAGAGTTGCAAGCAGCTGGGAGAGGCTAGGGCTACTATTTCCTTTGAACTGGTCTCTAATAGAACAGAACACACCCTAAGATATAATAATTCCAAGGATATTCAGGACATCTATGAGAATATTTGAATATATCATTTTTTACATTTTTTCCACACAAAATACTATGTTTTGAAGCATACTAATTGATGATGACATATGTTGATTTTCTTAAAAATATAATAATTGACAAGAGTAGAAATCAAATCAAGTCTTATGATTATGATTTCAATACTTTTTATGTTATCATGTGCAGATACTTTTGATAAACTGCTTTGGCACTCTCAGGTCATCCTGTGGAGTGCTGATTACCCAATAGCTCTACAGACTAAACCCTTTGATTCTTTCAAAAAGGTAAATGTCGGTGCCATATTTTTCTATATAAAAAAATTGAAGGGATGGAGAGGTGATGCAGCTATTAAGAGCACTTGCAGATATTTAAAGAGGACTAGAATTTAGTTCATGGGAGTACATGGAACAGCTCACAATTTCCTGAAACGTCACCTCCCGGGGATCTGGTACCTACTCTGGGCCTTTGTGGCATTTGCACATATGCACACATACACAGACAAGCATACACATAGGCATAAATAGTGTAAATTCAAAAATTAAGATGCCTAGGTTCAGGTTATCAAGGTGCCCTTAGTAAAGCATCTCTCAACCTGGGGGTTATGTATTGGATATTTATATGACAATTCATAACAGTAGCAAAATTACACTTCGGAAGTAGCCACAGAAATAATTTTATTTTGGGGCCGAGTGTCTCACAACAGAAGGAACTGTATTAAATGGTCACAGCGTTAGGAAGGGTGAGCACTGGCTCAGTATGTTCCTCACAGAATTGTATATGTCTGCCTTGACTTCAGATTCGCTTTCATTTTCCTAAGGAGCTCACAACACCTACCCATTTTTCACTTTTACCGCACCCCTTTCCACGCCTTAGCTAGGATGTTGAGAAGGAGGAATTCCAGTGACAGTGGCTCCTTTCCTTTATTTATTGAGTGATTGAATGGCTGTGCAGGGTTCTGTGGGGATATGCATGAAAGCTTAATTATATTTCCTGCCTCGCCGAGTGAATGTTGCATAGAAAGATGACTCTGCCTGTGGTGTAAAACATCAGAGGGATCACATCACTTCCCCTGCGCTTGCACAGGGCTGATAATCAGCTCTCCACACAAACAGACAGTCAGATGAAGCCAGCTATCTGAAAAGGTGTCCCTGTCCTGTTAGCATCTGTATCTGTCTTGACTTCATGCTCTCCTAGCAAACTGAGAAGCAGGCTGAGCAGACCCAGCTTGCTTCCTGTGGGGAAGAATTAAGGAAGCTGCCGGCAAATACTCAGCGCAACCTTATCAATTTTCAAGAATTAGGAAAGATGCAGCTACTCCTAGGAGCAGATTTTTATGACAAGTAAAACGTATGCTTTTAAATGCCCAGCCTTTAAGCACATTCCCATTTTTATTTTCAGATTGAAAACCCTTAATGTGCATGAAATGCTTCCTTAGTACAATGTTCATCCACTCCATGCACTGTGACAATCACTGGAGACAGAAATGAGCACACAAAAGTTGCTCTTATGTGAACATGCTGGAGTATTGCTTTTAGATAAAGCTTAGATTTCAATGAGCAAATGTTCCTTGCTTGTGTTCTGAATATGAAGTAGCAATTTTTCTTTTTTCTTCTATTTTTTTTTATTCCTCTGGTTCTCACCTTTGGTACTGATCAGGAGAGGCTAATGGATTAGTGGCTTTGAAAATAAATGAATTGTTTTTAAAAATAAACTTCCTTCCATTCTAAAAACGTTTAACAAGCAGCAAACCTGTGTTGCATGTATTAATCATGGCGGATACCATGCTAAATAAAACAAAATACCTTTCTTTTAAGAGTAGAAACACAGCTAATGAGATCCTGTAGAAGCCATTCAGAGGGCAGCGGGACCATCAGAAGCAGATCCACATTCAAATACTCATATGTTTATGCAATTTCCAGGTATCCCATAGGGGGAGAGTGGTACATTGCACATGGAATCAAATTAAGAGGGGGCCAGAGAGCCCTCTGATCTGCTGCTACTTAAATTAGTGCAGCTTCTTCTATCACAGAAGGAACTGACATCATTTCTATTCAGTTGTATGCTCTCCAGCCTCCTTAATACAGCTTCAGGGATTAAATGTTTCCCAGTAGACAATGCAGGTGTCACTTCTGAGAAACGTGCACACTCTGTTAACACTAAAGGTGGCAGGCAATTCTGAAACTATAATTGGAGCTTTTCTTCTCCATTCCAGTTGCATGATTTCTCTTTCTCTTCAGTGACTTCCCTAACTTTATAAATGAATACAAAGGCTCAGCCTCATGCTGTAGCAAGGATATTTGCTTAATCCCTTTAGCCATCCGTAAAGCAGGAGTAATACACTCTATCAACTTATCAGTAGTGTGTGTGCATGCGTGTGTGTGTGTGTGCGTGTGTGTGTGTGTGTGTGTGTGTGTGCGTGCGTGCATGAGCATAATACAAATAATGCATCCAGGAAGCACACCCAAATGCACATTTATATTTAGTAAAGAAATAAAGAATCCAACAGAACCTCAGAGTTGGTTATTCCCACTGCCTGTACGCACATGAACATGGCCTCTCCTCTTCAATTGAGACTCTAGGTTTATGGTGATTTCTACTTAAGGAAGTATGCTATATGCAATTCTAGAATTTGTGTTAACCGAATTCAAATTCTATGTGGTGTTAACTCATTTGTTTCTCATTAAGTTCTTTATTAACAGCCAAATCCCTTGATTATTACACTCCTCTGAACTTTCTTGTTAATCTTACTTACAAGTCACATAATGCCTGAATACATTTCTGTGAAATGTTGTGGAGATAAAAGAGCTGACAGTGACAGTAATTAACTTCTAAATAAATAGTAAAAATGAGGGGCCATCCTGAATACTCTTAGTACAAGAGAAACACAAACTAAGTTCCTGGGATAGGGAGTAGCCAGTTGGACATCTTTTAAGCTCAGGGCAGCCCCTTCCCTGATTTTAGAAGCGGTAACTTTATTGGCTAGTTAGCTGGTGCAGTCTCTTCTTTGAATTCTCAGTTTTAGCTAAAACACATATTTTATACTTTGATTTTCACACATTTGGCCACTTAGCCATATGTTCTCCTGTCCCATTCCTCCGCAGTTTTCTTGCATATAGAAATTCTTTTTAAGATAGAGAACAAAGCTGAAAGCTCCCTCTTCCCACCATGGCTCTCTCTTCCCACCTCCTACCTCACTGTGGTAGATCCTTGCACACAGCTAGAAACCCACTTGGTGCTCCACATGTCTGTGTTGGGTGGAGGTTCATTTGCTCACAGGATATTCATTTCCAATCTGTCAAATAAAAACTGTGAAAGTGCCATGCGATTGGCTGAGACAGTGCCACGAGAAAGTAAAAAAAAAATCACACCAGCACAAGTGTGAAGTCTAGCATCCGACTGACAGGGTTGAAATATTAACTCTGACCCTGATTAAAAATGACTACAGGCACACTGCTTAGCATCTCTTAGTCTTCATTCCTAACACATGAAATATGCAAAACGAAGTGCTTCTGTGATGGGGACGTTTCATTTATTAAATGGCATATTGCGAATAAGCTCCCTTTATGTAGAGTTTGACAGCTGGTCAACCATTCACAGCTCCAATAATACTCATGAGTTTTTCAGATTAAAAACTCTGTACGTTGTGACACTTTGGAAAACTAAGAGCAAATTTCTAGAAGGTTGATTGACTGCATATCGCTGCATGGTAATGGTAGCAAGGGTAAGAGAGTTTTAAACCTGAAGGTGTTTTTCGAGGGGACCTACTTTTTAGCTCTGTTAGAGTCATGAGTTATTTTTCTCCAGCTCTCCCAGTGATCTCTGCTTCCCAGCCCAAGACATATACGGAAGATGGTTGGCCACCAACCTGCCTGTCCTTAGCTTTTTCTCTCAGGCAATAAGGGGTAAGATCAGGGAGTAAGCTCCAAAATTCCTTCCACAAAGAAGGTCGATTCAAAATAGGCTAGGCCAAAATCACAACAAGCCACCCAAGCTTTTATTACTAGGTCAAATGCAAGGAACATGCATTAAAATCATATGGAAAGCTTAAAGACAGTGGAAATATGGATGAAGAAATACAGGAGGAAAAGATCTCTCTCTCTTTCTCTCTCTGTCTCTCTGTCTCTGTCTCTGTCTCTGTCTCTCTCTCTCTCTCTCTCTCTCTCTCGTGTGTGTGTGTGTGTGTGTGTGTGTGTGTGTGTGTGTGTGTGTGTGTGTGTGTGTTATTTAACACTGTAGTACTGGATAGAAGGAAAACAGCATTGGCCAGGGGTCACAGGACTTCCTCTGTCGTATTGACTAATAGCTTAATTAATTTAAACAGGCAGACTAGGAAACAAGTAAGCTCAGATTGATGAGTGTTCTGAGCACATAGCATGTAGGGACAATGGGGCACAATTCTATGGAGAGGACATTGTGCTGGCTGTGAGGTCACCCCAGATTCAGTCCTATAAGTATCACTTGCCACTGGTAGAAGGAACAGGAGTTCTCAAAGGGTGCCCTGGAGGAGCAGTATCCGTGTCTCCTGAGCATATGGTAGAAACACAGATTTCCAAACTTTATTTAAGACCTGCAAATTAAGGCATGGTGGGGATGGGGTCCAGAAAATTGTTTCAAAGCTTTATAGATGATTCTGATGCATAATTCAGTTTTACATCCACTGTAGAATGAGGATACTAGGGAGCCTCCACAGAGTGCTCTGGTTTTGCATGGTCTTTGCAGATCCACGTGTGTTCTCCTTATGCTAGAGGTTTTCAGCCGCAGTGAGACAATCTTTACTATGTCCTTGCATTGATCTTTGGATCCACAATGGACATCGGGACAGGTAATCTGAGAGAAATAGGATTTTAGGACCCAGTCTGAGATTCTAGAGAACATGTTTATCCTGGTGACACCACCTTAACCGATGTTAAGGTTGCTCCTCTTATATTTGACTTATAAGTCTATAATCTATAGTTGCTTGACCTTAAATTTATACAAAATGTAGTCCCCTAAAGACTCAAATGGTATAACAAAGAGATTTACTTTAAAGTGAACAATGTTTGAACCCTTTCAACTTCTGGAAAGAGAAGAGCATTAAGTATAGAATTATTAGAGTTTGGAATAGTGCCTAGATGAAAGAGGCCAGAATTGTCTCTCTGCCCTGATATGCCACCTTCAGTGAAACTTGTTTGTGGGACTGTGTAGCAACCGGCATCTTTGAGAAGGAAGTCAGCCTGGAACATTCCACCTCACAGCTCCTTTCTGCTCTTGCCTGGGACTATTTCTTCATTCATTTTCCAATCTTGTTTCTCTAAATTCAAATCCTTCCCTGGTCCTAACCTGCAATTTTTATGTGCAACCGTTTATAATTTTTCATTTTCCTCCCAACATTTTTCTCTCCCTTGTGTCACAGTCCTTACCTTCCCTCATTTTCTTCACCACCATTTCATTTAATCCTGTTTATCATTTATTCTGTAAATGTGCCTTGTGATAACCTTATATAAGATATCATTTTTATAATGGGAGCAGGACAATCATTCAAAAAGTATTACTTCTTCATCCCTTTCACCACCTTCTACACATTATTTCATTCTAATGTTGATTAATCTGAAATCGGCGCTATTAAAAGCGGAATTCTGTCTATAGCATGGGGAAATTCTATTTGTAGATCATTTGGCAGTGACACACATTCTTAATAAAGAATTAAATGTGCTCAAAATTGAATTACAGAGGTGCCTTTCAATGAAGTGACATTTTTAGGTCCTTTGTAATTTTTCTTATTTTTCATGGTCTGCTCACTTCATCCTTCAATTTTGCCAAATAACTCTGTATAATATAGATGGTAAAAGAGTTCATTGTGCTCTACACAAATAATTAAAATTCATCCATTCTGCAAGCTCTTGTGTTATGCTTACTGCTAAGTGATGAGTGGCTGACAGTGAGGAAACAGAAAAACGGCAGAAAAATTTCCTGACTTCCTCTCATTTATTTCTTCTCTCTGTCTCTCTCTGTTTGTCTGACTCTCTGTCTGTCTGTCTGTCCCTTTCTTACCTCTTTTATTGAATTTATTTCAGAATACAGTGTAATGTTTTGACAAAAGTATACAAAGTGAAAATGATGATAGCAATCACAAAAATTAAAACATCTTTCTAAAAGTTGTGTATGTGTATCTCTCCCCACCGTGTGTGTGTGTGTGTGTGTGTGTGTGTGTGTGTGTGTGTGTGTGTGTGTACCATAAGCAACTGGAAATGACCGATAAAACTAAAACCACAAACTTTGGGCCTTTCAATTCTTAAGCTTATTTATCTTCCTGTACTCTCTGTCCTTTTGCCACCATTTCCCAAGTGACTCTATCCCAGTCACTACCATTCATCGTTTCCATGTATTTAAATTTTACAGATTTTTATACAAATAAGATCATGTTAGACTTCTATTTCAAAGCTTAGCATACTGTTGCCCTAGCACAACTATGTTAACTTGACTTTTTATCTGTGTCTGTCTATATCAGTAATAAATGTATCTATACCTATATGTTTGTGTTCTGTTGACAGGCACTAGGATATTGTGAATAAAATTGCAATGAAATAAGGGTATAAACATTTATTATAAGTACCTGCTTTTCTATACCCAGACTCGCACATAACTGGATCACATGATGGTTCCATTTTCCCTTTGCTTTCTGGGTGAACTTGAATGGCAACTGACCTTCTGAGATCTCAGTTTTGTTCCTTAAATGCTATCTGCCAATCTCTCTAGAATCAAATAACATAACACATAAGATATGGCACGGTGTGTGGACTGTTAGGGTTTTATGTCAATTCCCTACTAAAAATGGCTGCTGCGAAACAAGAAATCTCCCTCGGTGGGTATTTTGAGCTCCTCCTGCCCTCCCTAGTTCTTTTGCTATGTGCTTTCAGGGCATTGTACTACCTAAAACAACTCAGGTACAATCCAGGCCTCTTTAATTTCCATCAACAATCACATCCAGTCAATCGATAGTGCTTATGGATCCTGGTACTTACCTCTTTCTCTAATCTATTTCTTCTTTATCATTATAGCTGTAATTACTTTAGTTGCCTAATCCTTCTATATACGAGATTACCATTGTGGCTTCTTAATCTTGGCCTTGCCTTCCGTCCTGCATAAATTCAATCCATTTATTTTCACAAAATGAGCAGGGTGCAGCATGATGGCTTGGTGTGGCAAATACATTATTTTCATTTCTTCTTTCTGTCTTTCAGTAGTTCCCTTTTCCTGCTTTTAAGATCAAATCTAAAGACATTAAGAAGACTCTCAGGACCTTTCTTATTGACTGCTCCTCACATGGTATTTGTGAGCCTCTGAATCTATCTGCATTGTTCCTCTCATTCCCTACAGCATGAGCTATTTTAATTTTCTGGAAGTAGTTTTCTTCCGGCCATTTTCAACTACCTTCCCCACTCTCTTGCCCACTATCCATGGTTTACTGTGATAGATCCCACTCATTGCAGACAAAGCATCACCTTCCATGGGGAGGCTCTTGAGGTCACCTTCCTTCTGGGACTGTTATCCTTGTGGTGGCTGTAGTCTGTGGTGTTCCTACTAAAGCTGGTTCTAGGTAGTCATGGAAACACCCTTTTCTATAACTGTGAACTCATCATTATCTTTTAAGTGTCTTCTGTAATTCTTGATAAAATCTGTTTTATAAATGTGACTGTTATGAAGATTCAAAAGAAAGTGAGACACAGTTTTGTCTTTAAGGAGCTTACAATGGATAATATTGACAACGCATTGTGGAATGGGGAGCAGTAATAAAATTAATGATAGCTTAGCCCAGGGTTCTTTACATAGATCTGCCTCTGTACTGAGCATCTGCTAGGGTATCCACAATTATATCAAATATTTAAGATTTCAAGCTAAAATAGGTTTATTTTCCCCTCTATTTAACTCTTGGGGGGGGGTTTGGTTGTTGTTTGACTTTACTATCAACATCCATATGTAAGATTCAATATTTAGACACTAAAAAGTCTGGTTTTAGAGTTTAGGTCCAATACATAGATAAAATATAGTCTTCTGAGGAAAGAAATGAGAAAGTAAGGAACAGTGGGGAAAAAAGGAAGCATGGATGAATAGAGGAATGTGAAGGCAGGAACAAAAGGGAGAGAGGTAGAGTGCTGTGGAGGTAAGAATGAATCGGTGTCCCACAGAGAATGCAGCTGATAGGTTAAGTTTTACCATACAAGACTAGGAGACAGAACAATGCTGGGAAGGAACCAGGAGGTACAAAGAGGAACCCAATGACAATGACACATAAGAGAATCCATCCGTTACTTTTTACAATCTACTCCAGACTTTTCATATGAACTACACATACTTTAATAAAATGTTCAAATACCCCTTTTGAATGATTCATGAACATGGTCTCAGCATATCCACGCCCCTTATTTCACCACCCCTAAGTCTTTTTGCTTGCAGTCTACCTAGTCTATAGTGCATTTCATCCTTCTAGTTGATTGGGACTTAGAAATCACTCATTCCTCTCTTAAATTTATAACACATATCCCATCCATCATGGAAAAGAAAAGAAAAGAACAGACCTTGCTTTTCAAGTTCGATATATGGCTTTACCCCTCCCCACCTTCTGAATACCCACTGCTGTATCCATCAAAGAACAAACAAACAAAATGCAGTAGTCAATATTCCATTTATAGTGTAGATGTTGCATAATCCGAGCCCCAGGATTTCAGTGTTCCCAAGCACACCTAATTCTTTGTGGTGGTCTGAATGTGAATGTCCCTCATATGTTTGAATACTTGGGTCCAGTTGGAAGATCCCTTTGGGAAGGATTAGGACGTGTGGCTTTGTTGGAGGAGCTGTGTCACTGAGAACAGGGTTTGAGTCTTCAAAAGCCCTTTCCATTCCCAGTGTTAGTATCTCTGCTTGTGCTTGTAGATCAAAATGTAGACTGCTGTCTCCTACTCCAGCACTATGATTGTGTGCCTGCCTGCTGCCAAGCTCCCGTGATGATGGTCATAGACCATCTCTGAAAAGCAGTGAGCCTTTAATTAGATGTCTTCGTCATTGTATCTTCTCACAGCAACAAAATAGTAACTCAGGTAACCTAATTCTATGAGGTCACATTGCCCTCCTCACTCCTGTCAAAGCACACTAGATATGCCAGACCATTTTTTCTGTGCATTCCCTTAACCTGAGAAATTATATTTTGTTGTTTTTTAGTGTTTTTGAAAATATGGCTCCGGTCCTTAGAGTGTTTGCTCAGATTTTATATTGATGGAATCCTACTAGCCGCTCCAGATAATGTTGACTTCCCAAAGCTCCTAGACATTCTGAGGCCTCTATGCCTTTCCCTTTACTTATTACTTTGTATGTATAGCATGGCACCTCATTCTTCTCTTATTTTGTCCACTATTTATTCTCAGTCCTCTCTGGTGGGACACAAGACATTCCTCAGCAGAAAGCAGAGACAGTTTTCCATGGGCTGAGGCTTTGCACCCACTTCTGAGATCAGAAGAACCTGAATTTATGTTTTGGGATTCTCAGCATTTTAGTGATGGGAGAAGAAAGGGGCTTATTTATTTTATGTATTTTTGTCTCATTAGTTTTGTTGTTGTTGTTGTTGAATAGTTTGTGTGTGTTTGTGTGTGTGTGTGTGTGTGTGTGTGTTGCGTTTGTATCTGTCTATCTGTCTGTCAGAATATTACTAGCTAGATTTGTACCAGAATTGAACTGTACATCACTTTACCTCAGATTCCTTAAGTCATGGAAGAGGCAATCATTTTGATATAGATATACAAGGTTGGTTTTCAAACAAAACAAATCAGTTTTAAAAATTGTAATTCATAAGACAGATATGGAATCTGCCCAAAATGTAGTTAGGATACATATTTGGCAGTGGGGAGGAGCAAGTATATTTGGAGAAAATAAGACAAACTGCTGTCTACTACTAAAGCTGATGAACAGGGTTAAAATGCTGATTTCCTTTGTAGGTATGCTTCACCTGGGGAGATTGTCAAAGTCAGGTCATTGCCTGATAACTCTGAGTCAGGTGCCAAGGAAACAAAACAAAACAAAACAAAACAAAACAAAACAAAACAAACCAACGTCGTCACTAAGAGAATGAGAACACAGAAAAAGTGGGAAATGCACAGAATGATACTGGGAAAAACTAGAAAAGGAAGCTATGAAAGAAAAGAGGTAATTGCTGTAGTGGTGAGTTTTGGCTTCACCGCTTTGACTCCTGGCAGATCGCATGCGCACACCTGCCCCAGAGCTATCTTTAGAACCATGAATGAAAGAAACACACACATAAGCCTATTTTTAAAATGCCTGGGCTATCTCAAGGACTGGGTACTCCTAAACATTGCCCCTGCTACCCCAGATCCAATCGGGAAAGTGGCCACATGGTTGGTTGGCTTTATCTCCTGCTGCTCCGGTGTCCATCCAGAGACATGGCAACTCTATCCCATTCCTCTTGCAACTCTTAAGAGTTCCTGTCCCTTACCCAACCATTGGCCATTGGCATCTTTATTGATGGATCAAAAAACAATTGGGGACAAGGACCTTCAGTTCCTGGACATGCAGATTCCTGATTAAATAAAAGCCTTAGAACCAATCTCCAACAGAGTACCCAGATGTTTAGGAAAGGGGCCTATGTGCACCTTTGCTGAATATATTCTGATTTTTTGATATGAAGAACATTAGGTTTTAGCTTTTGGCTAGAGTGAGACACTAATATGGCATAAAGCTAGAGAAAGTAAGTAATGTCCCACTTTTATCCAACAGCTTGACTTAGATGTTTAAGAATTATGTATGTTAAAACCTACATACACTGATGGTATGATAAATTAGATAAAACTGTATTTAATAATTGGGTTCTACATTATGGGGCCAAGGTTGTCATTAGAGATAGCTGCCTTCTTCCATAGTAGGGGCTAGGGAGGAATTAGTACCTAGAGAAGAGGGTAAGTAAGAGTCCATGGGTCACTGTATAGACACTTTGACCCCAAACTGTACAACATAAAATTTATTGTGCTTATTAATATTAACTTTTGCTCATGTTGGGTTTTCTATCTAGAAACTTCTTGGGGATGGTGATGTCATCTTCCCTACCTGTCCCATCTGAAGAAGAATTGAGACAGATTAAGAATACCTGCTGGTTATGTTTCTGAGTGTTCCTATGTAGTGCCTACAGGGAACCTTGTTAGTGATTTCTTATTCCCTCTAGATTGGTCAAAGCTCTGAGCTTTGCCTTACTGAGAATTTTGTAGTGTTCCTCTATCACATCACAGATTCCCCCAAGACCAGTCCATTACTCCTGACTACCGAAGTCTCTTCTCCAGACTAATAAGATAAAAGAGAATCTAAAACTCAAGCTAAGTAAGTTTGATAAAGTAGGATAAGTTCACTCATGGCTATCATAGAAACACACTATGCAGCAACAGTAAATAAAAGTGAATGGTAACTATAAGCCATAACCTTATTAGGACCAAGAGAGAAAGCTTAGTTATATTTAAAGACATTAAGGGGCTCTGGATGAAAATAGGTTAACTCAACTTCTGGTCACAACTATCAGTGACCCTTGAGTGTCATGGAATCTCATCCTATGTCACTTCTATGTTCAGAATTCAAATTGTGTTTGCCAACTTTGTGAATCCTATAAATGAAAGGCTCACTCATAAGTGAACTTTCCTCATTATTTAAAGATCTCAAGAGTTTCTAAGCTACATAACAGTTATTTATATTTTATATTTAACATTATAAAATCCATTTCTTTGGTAAAGGTAAGATTTTTATTTAACTATTTACACAGTAGAAAATGCCATTTAAATGTCAATGAAAGAAAAATCACAATGAGAAAGATCAATATAAGTATCAGAATAAAAACAAGTACCAACATTGTTAAGCCTTTATAACAATTTGAAAGGAATTGTGATTTTTATAAAGAGCATTTTTAAATATATTAATGCAAAAGCCATGTAGAATACTTTCAGAAATAAACATCTCAGAATAAAATTAAATGCCTTTTCACACAGATTCAGTCAATCTCAACGAATCTCAAAGGGAGTTTTATGGAGATTTGACAAGATGTTTCCAAAATAATCTGATAGAGAAATGCATATGGATGATCAAACCTCAAGGGAAAACATGAAGTATTTCTAAACTCTACTAGATAAAAAAGTATCACTAATCACAAAGGCTAGTTCACATAAATGCTGGCATCGAGGTTAGTCAATGGAAACAAAGTAGAGAATCACAGCAACACACAAATATTCATATTTTACATGATTCTGAATTTACCCAAAGCAAAATCTTATTTTTGGTTGTGAGAGACATTTTTCATAGATGAAATGTTAACAAGTTTATAGATAGAATTTAACATTCTAAGGACTAGGCAGTTAGAACAAATATTAAATGAAACCCTAATCTGAGAACAGTAGTAGACTATTAAAATAATACATATTAATTTAGTTTGTACAAATAATTCAAAAAATGAAACAAATAGACTTATTCACACACACATACACACACACACTCACACACACACACACACACACACACACACACACATATATATATGAAATATAAATCATGGCCATAAGAACTTCTCTAAAAATTAATTTATGATTGCTTGAGCTTATTTTAACTTTAACATATTTTATATTAATATAATTTATTTTTAAGAATTCCATACAATGTTTTTGCATCACATTTGGTCATAAATCTTTTTACTATATTATGCATCTCAAACAACCTCAGAGTCAATGAATTTATGTACCATTCTCATTACTTGGGTGGATTGGGCTCAACTAGATATTTCTAACTCCAGTCTTCTTAGGGCTATGCTATTTGTGCTGGTGTCAGATGACATGTGGACTGAATACCCATGATCATTGACTCAGATTAGCATCTGGTATTGTTGTTGATGAGCAGAGCACCTGAGCTATCCAGTTGATGAAGTCATTTAGTACTACTCACATGGATGTGTGCCTAAGACTTACCATTTGGGATTGGATGAACAGTACAGAAACAGTTTCTGAAGAAAATTGATATTCTCCCTCCTGTCAGCCACTGTCTAGGGGTAGAAACTTGTGGATCTCCATCATTGACATTGGCTTTTCAACTGATGATGTCATTGTGCAGCTCTTGTTAAGACAAGCATGCTGTTCAAATTTGTGGGATATCAGATATGTACATACATATATAGGTATTCACTCTTAAGTTTGGGAGTAGCAAGGAAGGAGTGGTGTTGACACAAAGCAAAAGAAAAACACATCTCTCTTTTTATGCCCTTCCTAAGAGGATAACTAGTATTCTGACATGTATATAGAAACACAAATATTTCTGTTGACTCAGCTCAGGAATTTAAAAACATCTTCTCTTGTCTATTGTCATCTGTGATGGTTTGTATATGCTCAGCCCAAGGAATGGCACTATTAGGTGTGGCCCAGTTGGAGTAGGTGTGTCACTGTAGGTATGGGCTTTAAGACACTCATCCTAGCTGCCTAGAAGTCAGTATTCTGCTAGCAGCCTTCAGATGAAGATGTAGACCTCTCAGTTCTGCCTGCACCACGCCTGCCTGGTACTGCCTTGTTCCGATTTGATGCTAATGGACTGAACCTCTGAACCTGTCTGTAGGTCAGTCCCAATTAAATGTTGTCCTTATAAGAGTTACCTTCATCGTGGTGTTTGTTCACAGTAGTAAAACCCTAACTAAGACACCATCCAAGTTCAAAAAAAGAAACCCAGTCAAAATGGGTGGTTGGCAGAGACTGACATATAGTCCCTTGCTTATAGAATGAGAAAGAACAATAATGAGCATTTGAAGGACAAGCTGACACATTATCCATGTATAGTCTGTGAGCATTTATTAATACATACTCAATTGATAAAATGTCAATCTCTTCCCTTTCCTTTCTATGAAAGCCAACTGATCTCTTCATAAATTGTCTGGGATACTCATCTCCAGGCTCTTGATATACTGACTCTGTATCATTTATTCTGACAGTCAACTGATTATGTCAAGTCTCTCTCTAACTATCCTATGAAAGTAAAACTGGCCTTGTTACAGTATTCGGGTCAAAATAAAACCATCGGGATTGAAAAAGAACCAAACATTTTTTCTAATTATATATCCACAAGTTTACATATGGCTATTATTAAAATATGTTTATGAAGAACAACATGATTCTTGAATCTATCTTTTGTTATCACCTTCCTTTCTCCTTCTTGCCCCTTCCTTCGTTCCTCTCTCCCTCTCTCCTCACTCTCCCCTCCATCCCTCTATCCTTCCCTTCCTCAGCTCCTCTTTACTCTGTTCTGTATTTCTTTCCTCTCATCATTTACTTACATTTATTAGGCTATATTTTGATGTGTCTGCATTAAAGTTGATAAAGAAATATTTACAGCACCATCTGCCCTTTTATTAAATTCTCCTTTTGTCATTCCACAGAATTTGTGGAAACATGAACAATTTATCAGTTGAACATTTCCTTCGGGAATTCTAACCTGTGGTGAGGCCGTGGTGGGCATGCATGGGCCCTGCTGGGTATTCTTTGTTTGTGTTTGTGTGTATTTATGTATGTGTGTTTTATAATATATCAAAGAAACTTAAAATATTTAAACATGAGTTTTAAGCCTATTGTCCATATAAAACCTTTTCATTTTATTCTCCAACAATTGTACTCTTTATCTATATTTTGTATTACAACACCAAGACTGCATTAAAAGAGGAAATTTTAAAAATAAGTAGTACAATGTAAGTATTCTAAGAAAAGAGATGAATAACTACATAGACAATTTTAATGTTTACCAGTAAATAAGAACAAAAGATAGAGTTGCGTATTATTCAATTATGAGTATAATAGTTCATTATTTGTTATGGAGTAATACATAATGGTATTTAAAAATAGTGTCTAGTCTATTTCCACTCTTATTGTCTTCATTCGCGTCCCTAACTTCTTACTCTCAATTAGAGGTATTCTTACTACTCAGTCTTTGTTCCTATTCAATGTAAACCAACTCATTTTCATGACATCAACTACCCAGCCACTGAAGAAGTTTTCAAAATCCAGTCTGCTTTCTGACTGCTTTCCAGGCCTTCAAACTTTGTATCCATGTCCCTGAAACTCCTTTTAAAAATCCATCTCCCTGGACAACTTGTGCCAAACCAAAGCTATCATCTTTCCATCAAGACCGACATTTCTTTGTTCTTTTCCCATTTCTCTCTATAATAATCTATTTTCCCCATTTCTCAGGAAGGACAATCTATAATAGTTTCTGGCTCACCCACTCTTATCTCCAGGGTCTGCATCTAAGTCACAGTGTTGGCTTCAAACTTAGAGCCATTTCTGGGATTTTTTTAAAGTAGAATTTCTCTTTGTAGTATGATGTATTTTCAAAGTCTAAATCATGATGTTTTGATATTAATAACAGTAGTTTCATTTTCCTTGCCTAAGATGAGTTAGATCTGCTCATATTTGGAATTCCTTACATTATTCTGTGAGGGATATGAGACAACTAGTATTCTAGAATTGTTTTTCAATCTCTAGGGTGTATTTCTTTCTACATTTGTACTGGGATGGGAGGAGCCAAAAACGATGTGTGATGTTCCAAAAGTAGTCAAGTTACTCATTTTCTACATTTTTAATAATATTATTACCCCAAAAGTTTTCAATTTTAAGTAAAGGATAATTAATGCAAAGCTTAAAGTGATAAAGGACTTTAGCAATGAAAATGATTTTACATTCCCTTCATTATCAATATTTCATTTTATGTGCATAGGATTTTTGTCTGCATATATGTCCATGCATACCATACTTACACCTGGTATATGGAGGATAGAAGAAGACATTAGGTCCCTAGGGCTGGAGTTGCCAATAATTGTGAGACCCACAAGCATTGCACAGCAAGTTGTACCAGTAACCCAAGTTCTGTCTTTATCACTTTATCCAGTTCCATTTATACCCTCTAAATATCACATCACTTCCACGTGCCTTGCCTCAGCACATGTCTTACCTCGGCATATGCATCGAATCAGCCCAAGTCCATAGAGTTCCAACAAATGCAGCTCAACCATGCAATGTAAGATGGACCAATACACGTATGCTGTTAGCAAAGAATCCTGCATCACACGATTGCTTTAGCAGAACATCCTCTCTTGTGTGTCTGCTTTAGTGAAACTTTCCTTCATGCATCTGCCATTGCCTTTTACACCTGTGTACACTTTAACAAAACAGTCCTACACATTTTTGCCCCAGCAAAACAACATCCAATACAACTGACTCTCCAAAGAGTACTTAAGTCTCCACTTCAAGAATGGAGCTGAATCCTATATTCAAGAGCATATACATATTAAGGGAGTGGTGACCTCATAGCAAGATCCCATCCTGCTAAGCTTATTTTTTCTGTTCTTGCAGTGGGCAAGGGATTTGCTTATTTCTTTTCATTTGGACTTTTAATCTGAAATGAACTCCAATCCAGAAATGAAGAAGTACATATATGATCCAGATCTTGAAGAGAGAAGACACAGGTTTTTGACCCAGATCTTGAGAAATAGTGGCCATGTAAAGCTTAGGTCCACACATTGTCATACAGACTTTTAATATCATCCAGGAGATAGATGCAAGCAGAGCTCTGAGTTCAAGGCCAGCCTGGAACAGGACAAGTTGTAAGTAGAGAGAGAAAAGCTTAGGCCTAGGCTTGCTGGTACACACCTTTAATCCCAGCATTTGGGATACAGAGCCATACAGATGGTCTGTTTACATAGCAAGTTCCAGAGTAGCCAATCTTAGGCAGTGAAAGACACAATAGAACAAGGGAACCATGTTCCAGATCCAGTAAGCTGCAGAACTTAGCAGTTTTAGCCATGTGGCTCTGACTTCAGAATCAAGAGTAGAAGGACACTACTGGGATAATTGATGATGCTTGTTAGCTCGAGCTTAGAAAGTAGTGGGTAATTAAGAAGAGAGCAGCATTGCTGAGGTGAAATATTCTGGGAAGTGTTTTCTAAGAGCAGAAAGAAACTGTGTTCTAAAGATAGCCAAGATTATACCTTTTGCTACAGCTGGACTTGCTGATGTGTAATCACCCAGGTGATGCTGATTTTCAAGTCATGAAGTAATCATAGAGAGCAGTTGCGGCTTGGCACTATGAGAGGTCAGAGAAGACCATTGGTGAAAGTGCAGCTTCAGTTACAGTTGATGGCCCAGAACTAGAGGTGTTATGCAAAGAAGTTGATGCTTATCACCATGAGAGAGTCCACAAGATGCAATTGGCAAAGCCTAGTTGCAGTGGGAAATCCTAGGATGTTAGCGATACCAATACTACGGGATGACCACTAGGGAGAGCAGCAGCAGTTGAATGGAGTCAGCTAGACCCTTGAGTGCTACAGAGGGCAGAGCTGGAGAAGTGACCCAAGCCCTTTGGAGGAGTCCAGAAGATCATGTGTGGATCCCAGACATTGGAACAAGATGATGTAAAGTTTAAGTTGCTTTGTATACATCAAGGTGTTCGAGATGCCAGAGTCGTGGGATAGCTGCTAAGGAAAGGAGTGGAAACAACCCAAGTGAAAGAAATGTGTTGTACTCAGCAAAGCAGAAAGGAGTTAGAAATCTGATGAGGGCTTTGACATCAGACATGGAGATGCAGAGTGTGGCGTTTCCCCAGCTGGCTTTGGGGGTCTTATTTTTGTTGAGGAATTCCTCACTATTTCATTTTGGAATGGTAATGTATACCACTGTGATGTTGGAGGTATATGATCTGCTTTTGGATTTTGATGGTATAGAGAATTATAGTTAATCAATTGGATGAAGCTCAGAAAAAAAAATCCTTTTAACATTGGACTTTTAAACATTATTAAGAATATGATAGACTATGGAGACTTTTGAAGTTGAACTAAAGGTATTTTTGCCTTATGCTATGTTTAGGTAGGGCCCTTTATAGACTTAAGAGTTCAATAAGCCCTTGGGGACCAGGAAGTGATCAGTGGTGGTCTGGATATGTTTGGCCGAGAGAGTGGCACTATTAGGAGGTGCGACCTTGTTGGAGTAGGTATGGCCTTGTTGGAGGAAGTATGAAACTGTTAGGGTGGGCTTTGAGACCTTTCTCCTTGCTGCCTGGAAGACGGTAGTCTTCTCCTGTTTGCCTTCAGAAAAAGATGTAGAACTCTCAGCTCCTCCTGCTTCATGCCTGCCTGGATGCAGCCATGTTCCCATCTTGTTGGTAATGGACTGAACCTCTGAACCTGTAAGCCAGTCCTTATAAGAGTTGCCTTGGTAATGGTGTCTTCTCCGAGCAATGTAAGCCTAATTAAGACACAAGGTATATCCAGATACTAAAATAGCATTCGCCACTAAAAATAAACTACCGTGTAACCCACAGAAATAGGCAGAAGAACCCCCAGTTAATATTACTTTATAAAAACATCATCTGAAAGTTAAAGAGTTTCCACCAACCATAAAAAAACCTGAAAAAGGTAACATGACAGAGATACTAAGAACACCACTGATAGCCATAGTTGGGTAGGAGGAAGCTAGACAGGCAGAACAGTGATGATTTAAGACTAAGAAAATACTGTAGAAGATGAGTGGCAGTTTCTTCGTACTTTTTGCAAACATGGAGCCTACAAGAGCAGAAGTGAAATGGAATAAAATTGTAGACTTTTTCAGAGTATATGTCAATGTAGGTTCAAAAATTTTAACATATGTGTCACTCCAGACACATAATGTAGATGAAGAACACTGTGCATGCATTAGAGAAAAAAATAGTGGGAAATATGTGCCTTCCTCTCAGTCCTTCTATGGACCCTCAAACTGCAGTAAACCAATGAAGGAGATACCAGTAACAAATCAAGAAGTCTGATATCTTGAAAACACAAACATAATTACCAATGAAGTTAAAAGAAACTTTAAAATCTAACAGAAATTATTTCTTGTCTTCTTATAGTTTTACTTCTGCTGTAATTGGTGTCCTTTGTCTCATTAAAAACAAGTTTTCAAACAGTAATCAAAAGGAACCATGATATTAAAGATGAAGATACCTAGAAATGATCTGATACATTACAGTATAAACCTCTGATGTTGTTAAATTCCACATTATCCAATGTATTCATACAATACCTCATGTAAAGATTTTGAAGAACCAAAAATATGAATTAATGGAATGGGTTGTCAAATGTCAGTTTATAAAATGCTACAAGTGGGTAATCATTTGAGAAAAAACTTTCTCAAAGAATACAGTAAAATAAATAACAGATACCATGAAAGACAATACAAGTAAGAATGAAAGAACAATCTTGAAATATGTGGATTTTTGAAGCATGAAACCAAATGTTGATATTTAAGAAGCCTGCAATTTATTTATTCATTTATTTATTTATTTATTTATTTATTTATTTATTTATTTATTTATTTGAAATAGAGTCTCATGTAGCCAAGGTTGGCCTGAAATTTGTTAAATGTCAGATGTTCACCTTGGATTACTTATCCTTTGGTCTCTCATTCCGGAGTGCTAGGATAGTCATGGTATCTGATTTATAATAAAAATGTGAGATAAAACTGTAGTCAGATCCACTCAGATTTTCAAACTGTCAAAGATTTAAATGAAAGATAATAATTTCTGGTGAGAGCTTAGAGAAATTGATCGTCTCAGTCTCTGATGGGGCAATGTAAATTGGAAAAATCTTTCTAGGGAGTGATTTAGAACAGAATAAGTCAAAAATCCTTAAAATATGCATATCCTTTGATCCAGTAATTTCACTGCTAAGAACTGAGGTTTTTTGCTGGAGGTGTATTTGCAAAGATAAAAGTTACTATAGCACTGTTTATTATAGCATTAAAAAAAATCTGAAAACAAACTGATTACTATAAAGAGGAGTGTGTCATTACCTTTGGATATATACCTTTGAAACATTGTTAGGAAGCTATTAAAATCATCTGCTTATAAATACCTTTATTCCTAGCCAAATGTATACAGCAAGCAAATTCTAAGCAAACAAAGTAGGAGACTGTTTCCAAGGCTTGGTTCTTGACTTTGCCTCATACTTGTAAGTTCTTCACCTCTTTGATTCTGACTTTTGTCTCCTGACACAGGAGTGATGCTATGTATTTCATCAATTTTTTTTTCTAATAAATGAAGTGCTTCAAAAATTTCAATAATGGTACCTATGTATTAATTGATAAAATTCTCACAAATATGTATTTTTCTAGAAAATTAATTTTACTACAATAATATTCATATTAGGGACACTGAGTGATTCTGGAACATACCCATCTAAGCATTTTTCTCTTGCAATTATTCCTACCCACTGTAAAGAGTAATGAGAGATTCCTTGAATGTGGGCTCAGCTGGTCATCATCGGCTTCCTTAGGATACCTTTCCTGGGCACTATTGTTAGACATGGGCCCTCCACTGCTCTTTATTCTTGTCTGACTTATGCCCTCAAAGTGTTCTCCTTCTCCATACTATTACATGATTTGTTTAGACCATATGTAGCCTTCTCACTCATAAAACCATGCTTCTATAATAGTCTTTCTCCATCTAGGTCACATAAAAAGTAGAATAATGAGAGTTGTCTAATTTGCTAGCTAATTAGATACACGATAGCAGGTAGATACAAGAGAATTGATAGATGCAAGATAATTGATAGATACAGAGACCAATCGAAGTGGACCTACAAAGATGGTATTTGATTAACTATTTACCCCATAAACCATCCCAAAGAGTGGACTCAATGCCCTTTCTCTTATGAATGTTCTCAATACTCAATATAAATTGTACATATACAAATTTAACCATGCATTTACCAAATAAATGGAAAACACACAACTGTATCCATGTGCCTTCCTGCCTCTAGTATTGGTGATATGAGTGCAGGGTTCTGAGTGTCTCAAGAGGCTTTCGTTCCCATTCTGATAGGAATAAAAGGCAGAGACTCATAGAGTACCAGAAATGAGTTAGGAAATTTGTAAAATAAGACACTTCCCTAAGATTTCTATCACACTGTTCCTGTCTCAACACAATCTCTGTTCTTGAACTTTGCCTTCATTCTTATACCAAGAGCTAAGATGAGAAGCATTTCAGAAAGACATGGGCAATAGGCACTAGTTCCTACAATGTCTGAAGTTTTAGGAAGCCAGAGAACAGTCTAAGGATAATCAGCACAAGCTTTTTGTTTTGTGTTGTATTGTTTTCACTATTTCATATCACATATAATTAATTCTCTAGGTAATATGATGTACTGGGAAACACAGGGACTCTTAGTGTAGCAAAGTCTGTCAAAAATCTGATCAATTCTCCAAAAAGAGTTCTAATGTATCTCTCAGACTAACTGCAAATAACTTCCCATTTGTGTGAACCAGGTGAAAACTACTAGATATCATTATGTTCATGGAGGTCACAACTGCAAGGTAAATCTTCAGCTCTGAATTAAGAAGCTGGTCACAAGTCTAATATTTTCAAAACCTATATTGCTTTTGAGAAAGTAAAGAAACTTGCACTTTATCTGTCTTTCAGAAAGAATGCAATGGTGTCTTTTATTGTGTTTTCAAGGTAACTGGGCTGCTGGAGGGACAAATGAAGTATGGGGAGTTGAGAAACAGTGTGGCAGTTTTCAAACAGGAGAGATGAGGACTTCATTACTTTTTCTTATCAAGTGAGCAGTAAAGTAAGAGCAGATCTAATAAAAGAGTAATTGTAACTGAAGAAATGAGTAAGGTAAATTGTGCTTCCACTGAAAGGTAAGATTAGGGACCAATGATAAGTGCATATGTGCATTCGTTCATTTATCTATTTCATTCATCATAAAAATGCATTTTTCTGTGCCAACCATTGGACAAGGTTCTACCTCAAGTTTAATAAGGCAAAATGAAGAAAGCTGATATATGGCCCCTCAGTTCATAGTACTTGATACCCTGCAAAAAGCTTGTCATTTGGCCTCATTTGTTCATCAGGATTAAAAAGCAAGCACTACATTTCTCTAGTATGCTAATGTTCAGGAAAAAATGAAAAAAAAAAAGAAAAAAAAAACCCTGCTGTATTCCCCAAGAACACTTCCATTCTTCTATCTAGCAACTTAATTTTATCTCCCATGCAGAAATGCAAGCCCCTCCAAGACAGCTCTCATTTAGCATTGTCTGTGTCTTGTAAGGAAAAAACACCTATGCCCACACTACATGCTACATGTATTGCATATGCCATAGTAGATGTGCAGAATATGTTTTGATAGAAGATCATAATACCTTAAGTCGTTCTTGAATTCATCATATTGAGTTTGTATTTTTACAAATTTGTTTAAAGTTTTCTATTTGAATATATTAATTATAAACAATAATGGGTCTCATATGACATTTTCTACACCTGCATATTGCACTTTGGAATATACCTCCCTGTTCTCTTATTCTTCTCTCCCACTGATTCCTTTTGCACCCCACTTTCTTCTCAGCTAGTCCCCAGAGAGCAGTCTCCATTTCAATTAGTTTAATTAAGGTTGATTACTGATTATAGGGGCATGAATGAGTAGTAACATATACAGGGACTTGGAAAACTTACCAGTGGCTGCAACACTGGAAAAAGTAGAAAAGGTCCTTCAGTAACCATTATAACCACTCACTAGTTATAAATTCTTAGGGAGAGGATGACCTCACAAGTTCCTTCCTCTTTCATGACAGAAAGTTAATTGGCCCATTCTTACCAGGCTGTGTGAAGTTTATCACAAATGATGGAGATTCAAGTGCACAACAACCATGTCATGCTGAGAAGATAGAGTTCCTCAGTACTCAACCATGTCCTCTAGCCATCCAGTATTTCCATCCGCTCTTCTATTAGGCTTCCTATATGACTCTGCTTTGTAAATACTCACATTCCAGATATTGGTAAGCTCTGGCTTTCATACTAGCTGTTACACCTCTGTTTCCAGAATACCCTTTCATTTCTTCACTGTGTGGCCACAAATAATATCTTCTAGCTTCCCTGTTACTTTAGTCTCCCTGGAACTTAACTGTCCTATGCTCTCCTTATACTCTTTTGTCCATTTCCCTGTGATATATCCTATTCCAACCCCAGCATCCAGGAGGCTGAAATAAGCTATTGCTGAGAGTTATATGTCATACTGAGCTACACACAAGGTATAGTTAGAGAATTTGAAGCCAGCCTATGTTACAGAAACCCTTTCCAATAGGAATTTTACAGAAAAGATTGTACAGACAGAAAATGCATATTTTAAATCCATTCCAAACTTTGCGGTAAATGATACTATTATATTAAAAAAATCTTTTGTCAAATGAGATGAACATCTAAGCCCCCAAT
The DNA here is from genome assembly GCF_011064425.1 of Rattus rattus. NCBI lineage: Eukaryota > Metazoa > Chordata > Mammalia > Rodentia > Muridae > Rattus > Rattus rattus. Next base: position 27,438,871 of record NC_046160.1, on the reverse strand, counting down.
AAACAATAGTATGAGCTCTATTGAAATAAGTTCTAACTTTAGATTATATTGTTTCTTCTATATCAAAATAATTAAACTATCAATCAAATAATAAACCAGTGGTCAATCAGTGAAGTAGGCTAGGGTACTTGGCTCAAGTGTGTATTACAGTATTATAGCTCCTTATTTTTCTCTCAGTACACATGTCTGCTTATGCAAATCTGAATTTCTTCTCATTAGGAGTCCATCACAAAACTAAAGAATCAAATGCTTTATCTATGTTTTACTGCGCAATGTTTATTTATAACAGAGGGATTGTATCAAGACCAAAAGCTAAGCTCTCTTTTCTACTTCTCTTCCACCAATGGCTAACTGAAGTCATAGACTATTTTCAGAAACAATATGTTTATGGATATAGGTAAATGAGTAGAAATTTTAAGACTCATGGAGGGTAATGAAGAGGGAGCAAGGGGTTGGAGTGAATTTTCAAACAAAAACTCCAAGCATTGGAAAAATCTCAACGCCAATAACATGTGCACATAGCACAATTCCATAGTTATGTCTCTATGTATACACATACAACATACATGCTTCTTTTGATCAGCAACCATCACAGTAGCTTGAGTACCAACATACAAAAATGCCCTACCTATACTCTATTTCATTTTGATTCCATCCCCTGAGAAATTGGAGACTTTTGTGTTTTCTTTATCACTTGCATTTTCTTAGGTCCCTTATGCAAAAGAGGCAGATAAAAAAAATCAAACCAAACTAAACCAAACCAAACTGAAGCTGTAGAGCTCTAATACAACCTATAGCCTACAGTAAGAAATGATTTCTAACCCTTCTCATCTTAGTCTTCCTTTAGATCACCATGTCCTTCCACTCTTTGATATTGTTTCTGGACTAATTTGCCTTCTCTTTGACATTCTTGGGATGATTTTTATATTCTTCACAAGGTCTAAGGATGATACCTGTGGTAAATGGATGGAATATGTTAGTCAAAGGAGGAACAACGCTTGGGTAGAACTATTCAGTTCTGGGATGGAGACAGGTTTATACCTTCTTAGATTCCTGGGAGATAGAATTTCCCAAAGATCACTTTTTTGTCACTGCCTTAATTTTCTTTATTCTGTGTCTATGAAAAGTGGGTCCCTGTAACACCAAGTTTGAAGGGGGACACAAGTGATGTGCCCCCTCTATGGTATGTGTGCTAAAGGCATGGCTGGATTCTTTCAGATGACATGTTATGGTTCTCACATGCACTATCACTGGCCTGATCCACTCTGCCACATTATTTCTCATAATATTTCCATGTTATATTAGGTCAGGACATCTGGGATAACAATGAGACATACTTTGTCATCTCAGTAAACACAGATTGTCACAAACTCAGTACCCCTGGTTTTAAGACAGTCTCAATAAACACCAGTTGGTCTTGTAGCATTGAGCCCCAAAACCACAGAACATAATACAGTATATATTTTTTCTTTCTTTCTTTCTTCTTCTTCTTCTTCTTCTTCTTCTTCTTCTTCTTCTTCTTCTTCTTCTTCTTCTTCTTCTTCTTCTTCTTCTTCTTCTCCTTCTCCTTCTCCTTCTCCTTCTCCTTCTCCTTCTCCTTCTCCTTCTCCTTCTCCTTCTCCTTCTCCTTCTCCTTCTCCTTCTCCTCCTTCTCCTCCTCCTCCTCCTCCTCCTCCTTCTCTCTTTTCTGGATGTACTTGAAAGAAATTGTGAGGTAACATTCTAGAGAAACAACCCCATCAAAACCAAATTTCAAACTGCAGTGGTCTATTAAGGCAGCCTCTTTAGACATTTGGCTTCTTACTACTAGCAGGAGGGGTTGTCTTAGACAAATCATGCCTTGATGCTTTCACACCAGCCATGGTTGGAGGAGTATCTTCATAGCTTTGAAATAGTTCTTGCATTTAAAAAGACAAGTCAGCCTGGGGCTTGACACCCACATTCATATTTAGAACCAGAAGTTTCTCTTCTGGTTTTTGCCTGAGGAAGACTTCCTTATTCTCCCATCTATATCTAGAATTTCTAACTAAATATTTTTCTGATCTCATTTGAATGTCTAGACATGTGTGGCTTATTGAATCAAAATCTAAATGATGGGAAGCATCTAGCTAATATCTTCCTCAAACTTAATTCATCCTGTGGACTAAGGATGATGTCAAGAATTGTATAAGCAGAGCTTCTGCACCATGGAGCTAGAGAGGAATAGGGAAGTGCAAGAACTATAATTTCTAAGACAACTGTCCAACAGATGGAGCGGGTAAGGGACACAATGCACAGAACATCTGCTAACCAACATATGTATTTAGGGCCACAAAGACACAAAAAGGGTATGGCATGAGAGGAAGCTATCATAATATTGAAAAAACTCTAATTACACCTCCTCTCAGGGGACACTAACATGAAAACATTTTACATTCACCAGATACTTATCAATTTTCCTTCATTCAAAATACTGAGTACGTTGGGAATGTTTGATTCTATTAGAATTGGTAGTAAATGATATTTTAAAAGAAAATTATGTGATACTTTGGCCCATGGGAGGAGGCAGTATCTTCAAAAGTGAAACCAGATAAAAACCTTCCTTCGCCTCTTTGCTCCTTGCAAGAGCAAATTACGAGAAGGACTGTCTGGTGGGATAGATCTTTTCCAAGGTGAGGGTCCTAGTCTGCTAGAAGCCTTCACAAATTATTTCCTGTTTTTAACAAGTATCCTCCTTAGTCATGGGAAAAGAAGAGAGAGAGGGAGAAAAGCCAATTCGCTTCTAGCCCATATTTAACCAGTGTATTTGTGCATATTATTGCAGCTTTTCTGAAAGGGCTCAGAGTGAGCTGCCAGGCTGCCAGGGATTGAATCGAAAGCCCCCTAACAGTTAAAGTGTCCATTAGCTGCTCTTCACTTATCGTCCGTCAGAAAGAAGAAGGGATGGGAGCCCGGGGCAGATTTCTAACTAGCCTAATGAGGAGCGAGATTCTGGGAGCAGAAAAAGTTCATTTGCTGCATTTCCAGCAAGAAGTCACTTCAATATTGCTTCTAGGAAACACTGACAGTCTTTGTTGGTAAGAAATCATTATGCCGAGAAAGAAATGGGATATTGTTATATGAGGTTTTTAAAGAAAATTCATTTTGATAGATGTCTAACTGTGCATTCAATTAAATTTCCTTCTCTTTCTTAAAAAATTGATGTCAGGTAATTGTACTCAAGTTCTGTAAGCTGCAAAGTGTTATCCTTTCCTTCCAGTTATTAAAATTTCTTTATCAATATGTGTCTTTCTTGTCTTTATCTTTTGACTGTGGGGGGCTCTCAATAAAAATATGCAAAGTCCTCTCCTCCTTGCCTGTGAATTTGAGTCTGCCTCCCGGAAATATTAGTGAGGACTGCTGCTTTTCTGGAATTGGCTTCTGTGTTTAAATTACAGAGACTCTCCACGTTTCCAGTCATCCTTCCTGCCTGCCTACCTTCCTCCCTCTCATCCTACCTACCTTCTTTCCTTCCTTCCTTTTCTTCTTTCTTTTTTCTTTCTTTCTTTCTTTCTTTCTTTCTTTCTTTCTCTTTCTTTCTTTTGAATAGTTTACTTTTATGTATACATTTTAATGTCTGTTTTCCAGATGCTTTTGTGTGTAGTTTTCCATATACATATGTGTGCAAGTCTTCATATACACATATGCATACCAGTACATAGAGGCTAGTAGACAACCTTGGATATCATTTCGAAGGACTGTCCACTGAATCCACTTTGCTCTTTTTCTCCCACTCAGAGCTCACTTCATTTGTTTCTTTTAACTTTAGCACATACAGAAATGCACATTAGTGTTGCATCCACTCCTCACCTTGACTTTCAAGTTCGCCTATGTCCACAACTCCCTATCTTATGAAACAAGGACTCCTACTGGTATGGCGCTGGCTAACCAGTGAGCCTTAGGGATTGGTCTGTCCCTACCTGCCCAGCATTAGCATATCATACCACACCTGCCCATGTGTGCTGACTTTCTAGGCACTAAGACAATTGTCCTTCTTGTTTTTATATATCCTGGCATTTGATAGTATTTCATCAAATTTCTGACAACTCACCCTCTTTCAGTCAGCCTTATACACATAATTTTGACATATAAAATATTCCATTAAAACATAACACCATAATCTCTGAGACGTTTAGGCAGCTAAGTGGCTTTAAGAAGATTTAATATCTCTTTATCTCTCTCTCTCTCTCTCTCTCTCTCTCTCTCTCCCTCTCTCTCTCTCTCTCTCTCTCTCTCCTCTCTCTCTCTCTTTCTGTATAAGAGTAGCATCTGCAAAGGCCAGATGAGGTCATTGAATCTTCGGGGACTGAATTCAAGTCCTCTGGAAGAACAGCCCTCCCTACCTGTTAGTCACTGTGCCCTTATTCCTACCTCCACACCTATGTGTTTCTAAACAATCAGACATAGTTTTAGAGCTATAGTCATTCATTCTTCCACATCCCTTCACAGCAACCAGTGCACCACCTCAGAGTATTCCAAGTCATATAAACCAACCCTTGCAGAGTTCTTCTTGACGATTTTACAATGCTGATCTCCTGTTCCCCTTGTCATCTAACATAATAGACCTTTATATGGTTTCTCTAATACCTGTGTGTCCTGATCAGATAAATCCAGGCATGGAAGCCTTGTTCTTTTTGTTAAGATAAATCTCAACCACATTACTGCCATAGAACTTAAAGTTCTGACTACAACATTGATTACTGGCTTTAACAGATCTCTTTAGAAATAAAGCTATCCAAAATTTAGTCAATGCCTACATTTCAGGAGTGGCCACATAATTTTCCAACAGCATATAGTAACTTCCCACTATGTCTACCTACACAAGGCCATTGTTGTGGCCCCCACTGTTTTGTTTGCTTTTGTTTTTGTTTTGCCTGCCTCCACTCACATTCTCTACTGAAAATGGAACATTCTTATTCTCAACTATTTGCTCCATCAAGATGTTAATCTGCCTTTAGACCTCCTTTTAAATTCCAATCACACTAGGCAACCTCTCCTGATTCTCCAACCAAGCATGATCTCACACTTCTCTGAGAAGTAGTTCTTAATAGCATTTTATGGGCATGTCAAGTAGAGTAAAACAAAGAGTAATGTGGGCCTTGGTTTCCACCCCAGTAAGTCTTCTGAACCCCCCGCCCCCTTTTCCTGTTCTCGTTCTTGGTCAACACAAGGTCTTTGGAGCAATCATGAGTAGAAAGAGAAAATAAAGCACAGTTTAAGACTATTATAACTGGTGGGAATGGGATTTCAAAAAGGCTTTAGAGGTCTGCCTGACAGCTTATGCCAGTTACTAGATCAAGTTAACTCAGCGCAGCCCCTTCCCACTCTTCTGAGACATGGAAGGCAATGTAAATCTCTCATTTAGCAAAGCAAGGACAACAGTGTTTAAATGGGTTAAGTGGGTGGTGTGAAAACGAGAATTAAATTTAATTAATTTGTGACTTTGCCTTGTAAAATTAGCTCTGCAACTGAGGCTGGAGAGACAGTTCCATTGTTAGGAGATCGTGTACACTGCTCTAATATTAAATCTTACTAACTCACAGTTCCATTGTTAGGAGATCGCGTACACTGCTCTAATATTAAATCTTACTAACTCGCTAATAATTCACATCCTTCTTAATAAACACTGTTAGCTTTCTTTCCCTTCAAAATAACAAATACAACAATCGCAACATAGCATCCACTGTTACTGCTCAGTATGTGGAATTGATTTTTCTTATACTGTTATTATAGTATATGCCTCCAAGTACAGTAGCATATACCTAGCACTAGAGAGATGAAAACTCTCAAGAAGTCTTGCTGCACGTTAGAAGATAGTTTGCTAGATTATTGAGCTTTCAGATCAACAAAGCGAACAGAAAAGGAGGATCATACTCATGGATTGACAAATGTGGGAAAAAAGTCAGGGTAAAGAATCCAATGACTCCTTCCCAATGATCTAGGGAAACTTCAACTCCTGTTCATCACGAAGATCAAGGCAGATGTAATATAAAGTGTGAAGGAGTTTGTGCCTTGGCTGTGATTGCACCATGGGTCTTTACATCCTAACAAATGCTGTGCTACCGTCCAGTTACATTAATTTCTGAAAATACTTCAAGATGAGCTTTAATCCGAGTTTTACAATAATTTTCATCCCCCCCTCTCTCTTTCTATGTGCATGCATATGTGTGCTTATTGCTGTGAATGGTATGTTGTGTTTGTATACACACACATGCATACACACATATGTATATTCACATGATATGTGTGTGAGTATGGAGTGTGGGTATACCCATGTCATAGCACAGATAAGGAAGTCAGGTCAATATTAGAAGTTCTTCAAACTTCTGGCCATTCTTCCTTCTCAACCTTTATTTCTCCAGAGACACACTGAGTTTACAAACCACTGAATCTGTCTTGATGTGGATTTTTGTGTAGGTATTATGGACCTTAACTTTGGTTTGAATGATAGGTACTTTACATACTAAACATTACCCTATTGCAGGATAGTGGGTCACACTGTGAACCTTGAGATTGTGTTGTTTACTGAAAATGCCTGTTTCTAGTTGTGGTATGGCTCAACCTTTAGCACACACCTTTAATCCCTCTATATAGACACGCCCTTAGTTTATTTCTTTAATTCTAAACAATGAAGGGAAAGTTATTTTGTAGAAGGAAGCATCAATGTTTGAAACTGATAACTAATTGAGACTGATCAATAAATCAGAGAACAATTTGACAGAATAGGATATGCCCACTTCTCGCAAGAAGAGGAAGGAAAGAGAGGCAACATAAGAACAAGCAGGGAAGACAGAGACAAGAAGGAGGCAGTTTTACTGGGACAGTAACAGGTTGCAGACAGAACAAGCCAGAGAACAAGGAACCAGAATATTAGAACAGATTGCCAAAGTTAGCATGAGGCCAAGGAGCAATTCAGAGAGAGAAGAAAGATTGAACCAGTCAGTTTGTAGAGAAGTTTCGAGCAAGGACTGTGAGTTGATAAGCTAGCCAGAGTTCAGAAAGATCTAGAAAAGGATGAGCTTATTCAGCAGTAAATCTCAGAGGCAGAACACATTCCAGGCTTAGATTAGACTGTATGGAGACGAGAAGTTTCAAGAGCTAGACAGTAAGCCTTGGAGATGACCAATTACCATGCAAGAATAAGATATTTTACATTACTCTCTCCCCCTATTGTTTCCATTTCATATGAGGTAGGAAACAGGATGTCAGGGGCTTTCTCCTTTCTTCATTGTTGATGCTTTCTTAAATATATGGTATCTCTCTTAATTCCTGTTTACACATAAACCCCAATGCTAGCTGCCTATTATTTTCCAAAAACTTTAGGATAGTTCACCAAATTGCAGTCTAGATTATGGTATTTCTAGCAAAATGTTTTAAGTTGCATAGAAGTCTCTTTCTAGCAACAAAAGCCTCTGGGTAGTTGGCATTTGTGTTTCCAGAAGGAAAAAAGAGTAAATCTACACAAGTGGATAAACGCTATTTATTCTAAAAGTCCAGCTTGTACAGTTGTAGGGAGCTCCTTCATGTAGTGAGATTGGCTGGTCTACTCAAACCCTTTTTAAAGACTTCCTCTACTAAACAATTTATTTAAACCCAGAAAGATGTAAGGGCTTGACTGACAGGTGATTTCAGGCCTCCTGTCTCCAATACTACTCTGTAATTTTAAGTTCACAGAGCACTACTGCTTTTAGTCTTTGAACTACTTTTGCTCCAGACTCTTACTGGGTTTGAAGGTAAAGCTGCTCTGGGATGCATTTCCAGGCACTGGAACGTCTGTGTCTTATTGATTATTTGTTCCAGCGCCTACTCTCCAACATGTTTCTCAGTTCCTAGAAGTACCCTCTGATGTCAGTGTACCTAGCCTAAAAGAGAATCCAATTACGCTTCTTCATTGTTCACAGAGAGTTCTGCCAACTCTAATTAAACCCTTAAGTTATATCTTGCAGTCAATCAATCCATCATCTTCCCGTTGCTATTCTTATTATAGACTTTCATCATCTTGATTAGATGATTGCTTCTCTTGCAAAGTAAAATATGAGTCAGTAGAATCACACAGTAACGATCGCAGCCTTATGTGTTTGTGTATTTCATAGGTCCTGCCTAGAATGCCAGCCATTTGTTCATTAAGATAAGCATGCGAGATGCTGTAGCAAGAAAAAAAAAATAAAATTAAAAATATTAAAAAGGCTTAAAAGTCTTTAATTAGAGGGGTGTCTACTAAATATCATTTAAGATTTTCCTTTTAGAGATTTTTAATATGGCACTTTAGTCAAATTAAAACACACAAACCATTATGAAATAAAATGTAAAAAATTTCAAGGTTAGGTTAATTATAACTATTGCTGTTTCTTGACTGAATCTTTTGTGATTCACTATGCTTACATTCACACTCATATAGGAGAGAAAAAAGGAGGATCCTATATAAAATTCTAGATGACTAGAATAAAATCACTAAAAGAAAGGGCCTATAATATCTATATAAAGTTAAATTCTAGATGAACCAGTAGAGTTTTAAAAGAGTTTTTGCATTTTTATTTTATTTATTTAAATCTTTGCCTGCATGTATGTATAGTACATGTACATCTGGTGGCCACAGAAGTCAAAAATGGAATTGGATCTCCTGGAACTAAAGTTATAGACGGTCATAAGCCACCATGTGGGTGCAGAGACCTGAAGCTGGGCCCTCTGTAAGAGCACTAAGTATTTTTGTCTAGTAACCTTCTTTCCAGCCTCCTCAAAAAATATATTAATTCCTCATGCATCTTATAGCAAGAGGGCATTCTTCAATTACTACAAATACATAGATTATACTTATTTTCCACACACTATTTTTAGATATGTTGAGTAATTATTAACAAAATTGTTTATGGAAATGGAAGATCCTGGATCTGATTGTGAAGACATTGGCATTTTTGAACCAGGGAAAACATGTTACATAGAGATCATGTGTTATTAAAAATATAAAATATATCTCAGTATCGCGGGAATGGCTGGTTTCATCAGTCTGTGTCAGGGAATTAATTTTCAGTCATACACCCCTGCTGATACATCTGAAACCTGAAAAAGTCCAATTTCCTTCCTTCATATGTGTCTAATAGAGTATGAATAGTTCAAGTGTCTGAGCAAAGTCAGAGCGTGAGTCACAGACTCCCTTCCTAGGGACAAGGAGGACAGTGACTTCCACCTGCTGCTGGCAGAAGGGTTTGCATCTTCCGCTCCTCAGGAGTTTTCACACCTGGCTGAGGTGCAAATTGCAGTCAGAACGGAAGGGCCCAATGGGAATGATATGGACTACTGGGCCTAGGGTAGCGGTCTACAGGCTCCTACCTCTGAAAACCACAGAAATGACAAAAAAAATCCACCCCGGGTTGCTAGCTAGAGGATCCTGTAGCTATGCCTTGTGCTAGACTGATCGCTCCCTCTTTTCGCTCTTGGCATAGGTCCAGGTTTCAAACTGTTCCAAAGGTGGAAAACATCCATTTAGAAGTTTAGAGGTAACAAGGGAGAGGACGTGCACGTTTTGTAAGACACTACGAATTGGTTCCACAGATAAACAAACTTGGGGAGGGAGCGGGGAGAGAGCTAGATCCACAGTAGCACGTCTTCTTTCGGGCTAGGCCGATTCGAGAAGTCTTGCTCATCATCAATTCTTAGTAGATATACACTGTGTATCCTACTCAAGACTCATATACTCCGGAAATTATAAAAGTTGCGTGTTCTGAAAAAAAAATAGGCCAATTAAATATTAATCTCGACTGAGCAAAATCTTAGTTCAGATACTTCTGACAAGCAAAGTTATGATGTAACCTGCAAATATTTTCTACCAGGAGGTGAGGGACTTGGAGGGAGAGCAGATTTAGAAAGGACCAATGAGGATCCCATAGTCATATAAGTCTGGAAGTGTAAGTTCATGTTATTGGACCACACTACACAAGATGTATAATATAGCCTTATAGTCCACCTCATTCAGATGGCGCTCTTCTGTATGAACTGTGAAGTGGGGATCACACTGCATTCTCAAGAAAGGCTATTCTATCCAGTGCTCTATCACGTTGAAATTCAAACTGAGGTTCTCCACTGAGCCCAGTACTAGCATGAAGTATATAGCAGGGCACACGGTATCTAAAGACAGTGATGATAATAAGTACAGGTTTTTGCCATTCCTGGGTGTCCCACAGCATGCCTGGCTGCTCTTGGCCTGCTTGTTATGATCAGGTGTGAGCTTCATGTCAATACCCACTATAATTTTCTCAGCTTAGGATGCTCTTCTGTGGGACTTCAGCCATAAATAATAGTGAAAGGACTTTTGTGTCTTTGTGCCTGGGTAGTAAAGTCTTTCCCTTGTCCCAAGGTTCATTTGTAGTGTGCTGTCATTATCTTCATAACTTCAGAGAAATGAGAAGTTCTGTAATAAATGACTTGGTGGATATATTAATCCATTATTTGAACTTGATACTTCCTTGAAAATTCAAAGCTTAACTTAGGGGAGCAAATAACAGCCAGAAGGCATATGGAGATGTGCATATTCCTAATAGAATCTGATATGAGGTGCCTGTAACATGAAACACAGGAGAGAATAAGAGTGTCTTCCTGATAATGGGCTCTGTTATACTTGGTAGGTCCTCCCAGCTATAAGTCCTAAGAATCATAACAATAACTAGACCGCAGTAATGCAATAGTGGCATTTTTATGTTGAGAGTAAATAAAATCTATCTAATTGGCTTATATAACTATAACAGAAAACATCAGAAAACATTACTAAGGGAACCTTATATCCAATAGTATAATTCTTTTGGAAGGACATGAGGTGAAATACAGCATCATAGAAAACTAAAGCATATACCTTTAGTAACTATGTGAGTTCAAATTACATAACGGCCCCAAATTACAGACAGTATCAAGTCTATTTTAGATTTAAAACTTCTTTTTATTCTATCTCATTCTACTTCATGTCTATTTTCTATATCTGTATAATTCAAATGCACATATTAAGGTCAGTTCTTAATCTTAGGTGTTCTTTTATTTTCATGAATTTTATTATAGTAAGCACCGAAAATATTTAGCAGAATGAGTAAAAATTTAGTTTCTCTTAAGTCTGTGCCTCTGTGTGAGAAATGTATATATCCATTAGACAAGGTGAGGAATTATAAATAAATTTTCTTCCTCTGACTTTGAAGACCTCATGTTCAGAGAGAGAGAGAGAGAGAGAGAGAGAGAGAGAGAGAGAGAGAGAGAGAGAGAGAAACTCACATCCCAGTCTCCAGTAGAGATAGATGGCAGAGCTTCCAGACTGATATTACCAGGGACACAAGCTAAGAATATGCCAACAGTGGATTAGCATTAGAGACAGAGAGACCAGTGTGAAAGTGCTTTTCACAAATAGAAGACCTGCCTAGAAGAGGGAATTCTAACGCTTTGGAGGACCGCAGTACATGTGTTTATCTTAGTAACAGTATTCAGACTCAGTAATGAGGAACCATTGGTATCTGGGTTTAAAATAACCTGATAGACACATGCATGTGTTTTTGAAAATGGCCTCCTTTTAAAGACAAATTGTTATTAAGCTGTGAAAAAATAATGCTATGTGTTAATCTGGCACTGATAACATATGCTAATTAGAGTTATTAATTTTATATTGTTAATATATGCCATGATATTCTTTGTGAAAGAATAAATATCATGAAAATATTCTCCAACTTAGAAAGAACCTAGTATTTAAAAAAATTAAGATGACTATAAAGCTATCCGCACAGAACTTCCCACAATGTTTGCTCTTTAGTCAGATATCCAAGTATTAAAATGATAAATAAATTCCCTCCCATAGGGATTAGCTCTTTATTTCTCATAGACGCTATCATTTCATCACTGATAGTGACCAAATGTGGGTTGATCATCCTACCTCAGACTGCTAATCTATTATTGGAGGCTCCTAATCACTGAGCTCTCGATACCCTAGGGAACATGCCTTGTGTAGGAAGAGCAAACCATGGCCAGGGATACTGTGGTTCAAATTAAAATGCTGTTGTGCTGTTGATCATCATTATGTGTGTTGAATACTGTGTCTTTACCTAAGGGATTATGTGAGGTTTGTAATATTTATAAAGAGAACAGCGACTCATCTCAGGGCCATTTCAAGACTATGTATTATTTATTTCTTGATCTACCCCCTCCTCTACCCCTTTTAAGAAATGTAATTAATAAAACATTCCAATTTGAACAGTGTGAGTTCTAGCCACAAAACATAGTTATTTGGTCCTTTTCTGTGCAGGCATCAACGGGGAAAATGTTTATTACCAGAAACCAGAGTCAACCTCAGAAATTTTGAATTAAAGATTTGAGGGGAAGGGGTTTTTTAAATTCTTCGCTTCTTTCCTAAGTGGAGCCTCTCAATTAAGCTTAAAGGGATTGGGAAATAGAAGGACTCACACATTAAAAAAAATGGTGTGTCAAGCTTAGTTAGAACACTAGTTAAAGCCTTTCATTCAAGATCTGTCAGGAAATCATTATCATCCCTTTCCCTTTTTTTCTCTGAGTTTTTTGTGACTGAGTTTTAATGTATTATTAATAAAAGAAAAGGGATGAGGAACATGTGACTATTATTGTACAGCTACAGTGATTCCAGGTTTGGGTGGAAGCATTAGGCGGTAGTTCATCCATCTTTAATCAACATAGGTGCCTGAGAATAGATTTGTCAATACTGGGAGCTGAGCAGGGTGTGGGAGACAGTCGTTAGAGCAGTTCACTTAGCCCAGTGCATAAAACAAAGAAGACAGAGTCCGTGGAAATACATAGAGCTACAGTTCAGACACGAAATGGTTGTGTGTTCTGAGTGTGTGAATGTGTGAGTGTAAGTGTGTGTGTGTGTGTGTGTGTGTGTGTGTGTGTGTGCACTTTGTTTGGGTACAGAACTGAAATGAAACATGATAAATAACAAAAGGCTCTTTGCCACCATGTAGACTTTTCTGTCCTCTATTTTTTTTTCCAAGAAATGAAATGTTCCTATTCTCAACACTACTACATACCACTACCCTCAAAATCATAGTCATCATTATCATAGTCATCATCATCATCATCATCATCATCATCATCATCACCACCATTACCACCCACCACAACTCCATTACCACTTTCTTTGTCACATTATCATCCTCATGACCATTACCAACATACTACCACCACTATCACCACCACCACCATCATCATCATCTACAACAACACCTTTATCACATTATCCTCATTATCGCCATCAGCATTATCATTGTCATCATAGAAATATGATGGCTTACAAAGGCAGCAAGAAAGTCAAAGGCAGTGTCTCATTTCTGCATATTAAAAATCATTCTTAAAAGCAGTCTTGAATTCTTTTTGCATTTTTAGTAGCTGAGTCTATGGTAGTGATTCTCAATCTGTGGGTCACAACCCTCTTGGAAATCAGATATCAGATATTTTGCATATTAGATAGTTACACTGTGATGCATAACAGTAGCAGCTTGCAGTTACGAAATAGCAATGAAAATAATTTTATGGCTGGGGGTCACCACAACATTAGGATCTGCATTAAAGGGTCACAGCATTAGGAAGGTTGAGACCCACTGGTCTAGGATATGAAACCCCAAATCTACCATCACTCCTGAGACTTAGAAGCTTAGAAAAACTTAAATTCCCTTTATCTTCCCAGGTGAATATTTATTTTGTTTTGCTTGTTTTGTCATAGTCTACCCTCTTTCATTGCTTTCCCTTTTAATTACATACCACTTTTATTTGAATATTTGAAAAAAAGAATGTGTGCCATTTTTTAGATTTCAAAACTTTAAGAGTTTATAGGTTTTCAAAAACATAATAAAAGTTGATTTACAAAAAATACTTTGAAACCTTTTTTCCTGTAGAGTATTTCATTTAGCCTGAAGAACTGAAGTCACTACCCTGCACTTTGGAACACCCAGTGTATTCTCTCTGTGTAGGCATATTAGAGTAGCCATTAACGCTGTTTTTCTCAGAATACCAGGCGTCCTGTAGGCCAAGTATAGACAACATAAGATGACAAGTCTTAGACTTTAAGGTGCTTGTGTTTCAGATGACCAAACTGAGGGTAAGCCAATCTCAATTTAAAAAGGTGAGGCATGGAAGGTTGCTGATAACAGATAAAGCAACAGAATTAGGTTTTTGTTGCCATTCTTATCTTTGCAATGGGATGTTACTATGTAATCTACTCTGGTCTGCAACTTTCTTGCTCTATGTAGCTTAGGTTGGCCTTGAACTCACTATCCTCTTGCCTTAGGTCACAAACATTCATGACCATGCTTAGCTCCCCAGTGGCCCTTTCTCCAGAAAATATTCATAGGACATTGCAAAGAGACTGTTTTTCCTTATGGTTTTCTCAGATTCTTATAAATAATATCCTCTCAGCTCAGTCCCTGATTGTATCTGTCTTTTCACTTACACACTCTTAATTTTGAGTTTTTGGAAAATAAAACTCACACATTCATTCACAGCCTACAATGTCACTAAATATAGACCGTTTAGGACAGTGAAGAAGCTGTGACAAAACAGCCCCATGTTTACAAGGCATTTACATGTTATCAAGTGTAATTTGTGATCCACATATAATCTTAGATAAAGAGTATGAGATTTATAGTATGATATTTATACATATGAATGCTGCAACTTTGATTTGGGACTTTAAAAATATGTGGGTTTTTCTATCCATGGACATAATAGGGTCTGAGAACAAATGCTGTGCAAGACCTGAAAATCAAGTATCTTGTGGGAACAGGAAAATATGCATCTCAACCTCCTGTCCTGCTTCTCCAACCTCTTACTGTTTTCTCAGGCTGACTTGCTCCCTTTAGAAATAAGTTTGGATCTAGGGGGCCTAGTTGAAACACTTTTTAGATATGTGTTCCCACTTCTTTCCAGATCAATAAAGATAAGAACAGAGAGAAGCAAACAGAACATAAAACACACAGAACCTAAAGGTGTTTGGGGGTCTTGACTAAGCCAAGATGACTTTGAAGCATCAGTTCACCTTTGTGGTTGAGGGACCACAGTTGTAACCATTATACTTCCCTTTACGCACTCATGCAAATGGTTCTTCCAGCCCCATGGCTGTAAGTAGCACCCACATTCTGGTAGCTTCTATTGTCCCCTGAGCTGCCACTGAGAACCAATGTGAACTCTACCTCCTCAGACTCTGTCAATCTTCACCTACTCCCCACCAAGATCTCTTAGTCTTCCCATTGCTCTCTCCCTTCCAACAACCAGATGCCTCTTCCCCATCCCCACTTCATCATTGCTGTACGCACTTGCTCATTTCTATTTCTCTCACTTCACACAGTTGAACTACTTATGAAATCGACATTCAAAATTATAAACCATGGTTGTGTTTTCTCTCCTATGCAGTCACTATTATAGTCCACTCTATCCTTACAAAATGCATGAAGTTCCCCTTTTTATTCCTTGCTCCTACCCACAAGCATAGTTACTACTTCATACAACAATAAGCATTATTTTAGACCTCAAATGTCAACTTACCTTTCACTCACTTTGCCCCCACCTCAGTGGCTTCCATAATTTTTCAACTACCCCATTGTGATTGTATTATTGATATATTTATTCTGCCACTTATTTTTACCTTCAGATCACCAATAGTCCTCCATTTCCTCCCATTTATACCTTTTCTTAAAAGCTACTTCCAGTTCATCTCCAACATTCTCTATCCAAACTTGTCTCAAACGGCATTTTAACTGTATACACTCTTAGTTGAAATTGTGTTTTGTTACCTGATTTATTTTGGCATCTGTTTCTCAGTACTTTATATGCTCAACCAATGTACTATTTGTTTACCTTCCATGAAACCACGATCATTTACATATATAGCTATGGTGAATATTGGGTTGTATTTCTTAGTGAAATTATTTTTGATAACTATTTACTCCTGAGACTCTTTTACATTTGTGTTTAACCCCAGTTTCAATCTGGCCACTGACTTTGTCATAGATGTACTGAATGACTAGGAAAATAAGTGAGAATCCTACTACTTTCTAGAAATATGTCTTTTTCTTTACATTTTTTTTAAAGATAGGGTTTCTCTGTGTAGCTCTAGCTGTCCTGGAACTCACTCTGTAGACAAGGCTGGCCTCGGATTCAGAGATCTGCTCCCTTTGCCCGCTGATAGGATTAAAGACATGTGTTACTATCACCTGGCTTCTTTGTATTTTTTATTTTTTTGTGATTGACTCAGTAAGAGTAAACTCTTGTCCTAAAACATCAGATCACTTTTCTATTTCAATTTATTTTTACTACAACAATGAACATTAAATGATAAAATTGAAACCCTCAGAGTAAAAATGCTAAAACTTGATATGTATGTGATCATACAGAAAAAAGGAAGCAGAACTACAGACTTCTGTCAACATTAAAAAGGATCCGTGGACCTTTCTTTCCAAAGCAGTCATACATCTGAGGTAGTAGGACAGATGTAGTCAACACCACGGTAAAGACGTAGTCTTGGTGGAGATGTAGTGTAAGCATCTGGGCTGAGAGACTTAGGCAGGATTCAAGCTCAGCTTTGCTAAACATATTCCATGAGAGTATCCCTTTCCCACTAACCATGGCACTCACACGATCGTACTGGACACTTTCATATTAACACTTTGATGTTCCCTCTTGGCAGGGACATCATTTCTTCTCTTCCATTCTTGCATTCCAGTTATCCAAGCCTAACTCAGCTAGCCAAGATTTGTCTGATAACAGGAGCAATGATTAATGTTTCTCAACACTGTCAAAGACATGCCCTGTCTCACTGTAAATGTTCAAAATGAGTTTTGTTAAATAGATGTTTCCAGCAGAAGTACATCTCTCAATGAAAATTAATAAGCATTGGCGTCAAGACGAAGACATCAGATTTGTAGAGGCAGAGTGTTCACCAATGTCTCTTTAAGTCAAAATTTACTTTCAGCTGCAAAAATAAGGGCACTCCATTTGGCAACATGTGTTCTGTCTAGGTCTAGGAGAGTGATCAGGATTTTGAGTAACCCCTGACTTTCCAAAGTCCCCATGTGTGCACAAGGTCATCAATATTTCAAGTATTCGAAGGCAATAATTCATGCTTTGGCTCTGTCCATACCAGTGCTTTGAATCTGATTCCTTTCTTATTCTCTTTACAGCTTAGTTTTGTTTTGTTTTGTTTTAATCTGTAAAATGAAGATAGAGGCTCTTAAATCCTCTGCATGGAAAAGCTAAGAAGGACCCATGAGTCCTCTCAGATTTGCTTCTGGAGTATAACTTACCCATTTGACTCAGTGAGCATTCAGAGTTCCTCCCAAAGGCAAATTTGTAAGAAAGTGAGTTTCGCTTTGACTATCTGGCACAAAAGTCATGCAACTATGAAATTTTGTCATAATCCATTCTTTTTCCTTGTCAACAAGGAGCAATTTTAAAAAAGCAACAAGGATGGATAATTTGAAAATGAGAGTAACCAGATCAGAAAATGAAGCAGGTGTGAACATCCTTAGGATTTCACATTAATCCAGGCTCTGATTCTTTGAAACACTCATACAAGTTCTCAACCCTTCTCTCTTTGTAGTTATAAAACTTGTTTGTAATATTCTGTTTATGGGGGTCATGGTGATACTTATAAGGAACTATTGTTTATATTGTTTCTCTTCAGGAAAGGGTCACATATGACAACGCACAGTGTCTTCCGGCTGACCCCAGTCGCTGCCATCTGGGTTGTTAGGCCATAGGATGCAAGAAATATTTTGAACAGCAAAAGGAAAAGCTATTAGAATATGGTCTTTACTAGAATATCAACTACTTGGTTCTAAATCCTTAATCATAAGGTGAGAGATAATTGAGCGAGTATAAGTTTTTATGCATATAAATGACTATGCCTAAAGTGATATGAATATACAAAGAAAGTCTATCCTCTTGTGAGAGTTTCAGAAAAGTTTCTGAAAGCAGGCAATGCTTAAGCCCTATATTAAAGAGGAAACAGTTAATAAGGTTGAAAGAAACTCCTTTCAAGTAGAAATGCATTCCGAGTATTGGAAGAGCCTGGCTGTGGTGTAGAAGTCATGCGTAGGATCCATGCAGCAGCACAGGCCCCATGTTGAAAATGAAATGGCGGAAGTTAGGTTATACATATGTACCTAAAGAAAGGCCAGTGAACGATTACAAATGTCAAAGAGGGACTTTGCGCACTTCATCTTTAATTATGTCCCAGTGGATATATAGGAGAAAGGCGTCAGAATTTGACACATGGGGGTGTTATGAGAAAAGCTGCTCAAATCAGAGATGATTCTTTAGAGACTATGTCAGAAGTAATAAAAATTATGATGAAAACCTGCACTCCAAAGTTATTAGGGATGATGGTACAAAAATCCAGAAAACGTGCTGTGCTATAGGATATGAGACTTGTTCAATTTCATTTTGGGGGTGAATAAGATGAAAAACAAAAGATGATTACCAAAATTCTGGATGAGAAGTGAAGTGAAAAATAATGCCACTCAGTGAGTCCTGGAACACTACTAACCTATATCACAGGGTCAACAATAAGGTAAAATTAAAATACATAATTTTATAGTTTATGTGATGTGATTAATCAGAAATATCTGTCATAAGTTTAGATATTCAAGTTTAAAACCAGAAAACAAATTATGGCTGGCAATATAGATAAAAATATTAGGATGTGAATCGCAAGAATAAATTTGATTCCTGGAAAGTATGGAGTGAAGAAGTTAATGTACTCAGGATTACACACTTACCATAATAATATATAAGGTGCAGGGTAGAAAATAGGTACCAATGACAACAGCTGATCAAAACTGCCAAGTCCATTAGCGTTAATTAATAAAATGATAAATTCAATGGGATATATTATTCATAGAAGACACATATATTAATAATAGACTTTGAAAGGAAGAGAACACAGGAGATGGAGCCAACAGCAGCAGTGTAGCAAAGCTATTGATGATCTGCTCTGTCCATAGCTGGTAAGCCTGGCCTGTCAGTCCTGTTTGAATGGTTATTATGTCCTGACCACATCTGACCTTCTGGTTATTTGAAGATAATCCTGGATGAACACATCCAACTTTGTCTCCACACATACTTTTTTATGTACAGAATTTGTTTTTAAATAACCAATCGTGATTGCCAGCGGTTGTTGCAACTAAGGTTTCTTCTTTGTATCTACACCAATGATTGCTTGATTAATTTAAGACCCAGACAGTCTGATTCAAAATCTTGCAATATAAATTGTTTTTAAAAAAATCTTCCAGTTTAGGATATTTTCTTTGCTTCTTTTCATGACTTGTAACTACCCAGATGATTAACCAATTCACTAACCAGGCACTGGTTCCGTTACCAGTCATTTTGTGACTGTTTCCTTGGTTTGGTGATGCAGAGAGTATAGGGAAGGACTAGGTTAATGGTCCTGGTATATTGAGTCCATAGCACATCGAACTAAGAATTTAACTATCTATTACTATACACATGAATTGTTTGTCTATTGTCTTTGGGCCACATTCTTTTTCTACATGGCAACATGGCCAAACATCTTTCCCAACACACTGTAGTCCCATTGTCTCCACAACCAAATTAAGTAAGATAAGTCTTAACAAGTACTAATGTAAGGAAACATGTATAGTACATGGTTGGAGATAATTCTCAAAATATAAGCGAGAAGTGATGAGCTTAGTGATTTTATCAGGGGACCTTGATTTTAGGGCCTGGAAGTTTTGATGGACGAACTGGTTGTTTGATGCACAAATGTACAGAGGGTTCCCCTGAGGAGTACAAGGGCTCCTGAGTGCATAGACTTAGCTCTAATATGAGCAAGTTTTTGGCTGCCCAAGAGATGGACAGATCTGGATATGGGATAATTATTCTGTGACCTTTGTGACTACAACACGTGCTTAAAGGCATTTCAATATGACATCAATGGTTGTCTTATAATTATCCAAAGGTTTAAGTAATACCTGAAGGTCTCAAGATGAAGGCGATGTCACATTGATGTGCCACCTCCGTTTGTAAGTGCTTATCAGAGGGTGTCTCCGTTAGTATTCCTGTTGCTATGAGAAAATACCCTGACTTGGAGGCAAAAAAAAAAAACCTCAAAAAAGGAAAGGTTTCTCATGGATCAGAGTTGAGGGGGTTACTCTTCTCCATGGGAGAGATGTTCATGCAGAAGAACCCGAAGCTACTTCTCTACTCAAGAAGCAGAGAGAAGTGAATACTCATGTTTCAATGGCCCCTTTGGTTTTCTGCAGCCTAGGACTGGTGGTCACGTATTTGCTCCACAGTGGATCTTTGCATCTTGTTCCTAATCAGGATAATCCCTCACAGGCACGCCCAGAGGTGAACCTGATTTAAACGTCCCTCTCAGCCACATCTGAAAGTTTTTACCCTAGGTGATTGCAGAGGTTGAAAGTGGAGGACATGAATCATCACAGGGAGGGGTGAGCTCAGCCTGGGGGAAGTAGGTTACGAGAAGTTAAGTTTGGTGACTGTGGCTGTTTGTTTTCCTGTGCTTGAGAGGCCTTAGTTGAATGAATGAGTCAGGTGAAATAACCACACCACAGTAAGTTAGCTGCAGATAAGAAATCCCAAGCATCCCCCAAAATTCTGTAACAGAAGCTACCTATTTTAACAACTTCTACACTTACTCTCACTTTCTTTCTTTTTTTTCCTATAACCAATCTTATTTGTGTTATAGGTGAATCAGCCAAAAAGTCAGCTAACAACATTCAACACGAAAAGGGAATTATTTTGCTAATATAGACAGACCATTTTATAATATGCAACAGTCTTTAACAATTGCTCTGCTGTTGGTGACCAGCATATAGCGACCACTGAGTAAAGTATTCATGGGCTGAAGGGTTTAAGTGTCATTATCTTGCCTGGATATCAGCATTGTTTCCTTTGGAAGTTATTTCCCTCAGAATTCTGGACACCAACACTCCATATGATGATATTATCCATTAATGAATACTAGGTCGTATATTCATTTCTCGTGTCCTAGACACTCTATATGCATTAACTAATTTTTTTACTGTAATTTGCTGCTTTGTGCAAGATGTAGAAGTTAATGAGCAGCTAAGTCACTTTGATGATCATGCTGGTGTACTTGAGGGATGTATTTTTATACATTTCCACATTTTTGATAGTTTTCTTTTTTTTGCCTTGACTGGTTTACATACAGCCTGTTATTACAAGCCAGCAGGATTTGCTGTCCTCTGCCCCGCTTAGATGATGATGATATAGAAATTCATGCTTGCTCAGTCCTTACCAACAAGGACAATAACAATGCATATGCAGTGTGTATTTTCACAGCGCAGCAAAGAAAGGAGAAACCCAAGAGAGCCTACACAGCTACCAGAGCATTTCCTGGGAAACTAGAACAAAGTGCTGTCATTTCAAAGATGCTGCCAAACGTATCCTGCCTTACAGAGAGGGGCAGAAGAGCACATCCATTAGACATGAACTTCCGTTGGATCAGCTGGGGGGACTCCTCCCCAGCAGAGGTCAAATAATACTGCTTTCCAGCTCCTTAATCCCAAGGAACTCAGTTCCCAGGAGACTTATTCTAAAAGCACTCGGCTGCTTTCATTCCCAACTTCAGGGAAGGCTGAAGACCAGGAAAAACCAGTCTCCTACGTAGGGCTGGCACTTGCTCTCATTTTTATGTCAGAAACGTATGATGTGTGACATTTGAAGAATACTGAAGTCCCTGGGACTTTGTGTGATATAGGAACTCTTTAGCAAATGTTTTACATTTCAAGATTTGCATGGCAGAGGATGGAAATACTTTGAAGAATGTATATAGTACTGATCATCAGGAAGAGAGTTCTAACATCAAGGGAAGATATAGGAAGATTGTCCAACAGCTTCTGCTCTAGGCTGCTGAATGTGGATACGAACCAGGGAAAATGATCTTTCCACTTATAGACATTTGTTATTCCATTCTTCTATGAGCATATGAACCATGAAGTAAATAGTATTTGTATTATCTAAGGTCAACCTCAAAGCTCAACAAATTGTAATCACTTTGGTTTTGCATATTTAAGCTGTGAATGGTCTTTCCTAATTGTGGTAAAATGACCTGGTTCATTTATCAATCAGTTTGTCCTTATGCCAAACACCAACCACTTATATTCTCAGGGGTTATCAAAGCCCTGACTTAAGAATATTCTACTTCGTTGGGGATTTAGCTCAGTGGTAGAGCGCTTGCCTAGCAAGCTCAAGGCCCTGGGTTCGGTCCTCAGCTCTGAAAAAAAAAAATCGAAAAACAAAACAAAACAAAACAAAACAAAACAAAAACCAAAAACAAAGAATACTCTACTCCACCGTGATCCTGATTCTAGTGGATATATACTTCTAGGCATGCAATTGTGCACAGAATCTGCATCTTTGCTGAGACTCTCCAAGAGGTTCCGGCTGGCTGCAAACTCTGAACTATGCTATGCAGATGAGCCAATGATGCTTCTCTGAGTGCTGACGTGAACTGAACACCTTCCATGATCTTCTTATTCAGCACACTGTCAGGCACAGAATTCATGGGAAACAGACTGCATTTCACTAGTATATTGACACAGAACTACAGTAGCAATTATCTTCCCTGCTGTTTTAAAGAAGTTTCCTGATAAACGAACTAAATTGCATGGTGGTTAATTGACTAGTTAAAATCCACATGCTCGCTTTCCACACTCTCACTCCTCCTTTATCGCCCCCATGCTATCTTCTAGGCTGCCTATTTGCTGCCCCGCATATCATTAGGCACCAGGAAGTTTACCTTATTATCCATCATTACAAATGACCTGAGCTACGTGGATAAACTTTCTTGAACAGAAGCACCGTGTAACATCTAAACTTGACATCTGAGCTATTTTTTTTAATTCAATTACAGTGTGTCTGGAAAAAATAACATCAATTAGGAATGTAACACATAAAAGTGATTAATATCCACAAGTACTAACCAGCCCTATGAAAGCTAGTCTCCACCCTACTCAGCTTTCCCTCCCATCAGACCCTCAATCTCAGTTATTATATCTCTCTAAATTCCAAATCTGCAAACGTGGCACTTGTGGTTTGATTTATTACCCAAAGTCCATGCTCTGCTGAGTCCCTCTGGTTCATTATTAATAAGGTATCTGTGAGGTCACCATCAAATCTCAACAAGATACAAGCTGACAGAGTGGCACAAAGGAAAAAAAATGTAGGGGACAAATAGTATCCTCTTCCAATGCTGATCCTACTGTATTCAGCAAAAGTAAGCAAAAAAATTATATTAAGATAGGCTATTATCTTTTATCGTTCTTTTGTTTGTTTTAATGCAACTGAGAAATTATGTCATCCTGAATGAAAATCCTCGTTCACAGTATCCATCTGCTTTCTAGTGAAAGCCCAGGGTTGACTCATCATTAGAAGGAATAAAGGTCATTGTAAATTAATGGGATTCTTTTTACTGGGACTAGATCAAGGTGAGCAAGGAGAGAGATTCAGAATTTGACTAGAGCAAAGAACAACCCAGATATGTGTAAAAATGATGCGGTAATAAGTTAATACACTCTGAACTGCCCGGCAGGTGCACGCGCCCCTGCCACCCAGACAAATGTTTTGGATTCAGAATGAAACACACACACACACACACACACACACACACACACACACACACACACACACACACACACACACAGCCTTATTTTTAATATGCCCTAAGCAGTTCAACATCTTGGCTACTTCCATACTTCCGCATTGCTAACGCCTCCCCTCTGATATTCCTGAATTATTACTAACTAAAATCTATATTTCATCTCTGCTACCCCAGACCCAGTGGGGGAGTGGCCCTTGGGGCTTCTCTACCCAGATTCTTACCTGGTTGGATGCGTGTTCTCCTGCAGCAGCTCGCAGGCTTGCTCTCTCTGCTTCTCTGTCATGATGATTCTAAAACCCCCTCCTTCCCATGGTTCCCTTGCATGGGAAATCTAAGGTCCACCTCTGTCTCTCTGTCCAGCCATTGGCCGCCAGAAACTTTATTTACCAATTAGAACCAGCTATGGACAGGGACAGTCAGTGTCTCACACTCAGATGTACAAATTCTCTTGTAATTTGGGAACCCAATTAACATAAGATATAAACCAAATCTGCAACAAAAATGGCAACTATTCCCATAGTCAAACTGAAGGAATAGGTTTTGCATGGAGTGATTTCAGTGATCTCCAGTTAACATAGTGCTGGCTCTCAGAAACACCTCACTGAAACTCCTTAACTTACTTAACACTATGGATCAAAATTTTTGTTTTGTTTATGAGAGAAAAATAAGTTTTTATTTTAGATTTTTTTTTTTTTTTTTTTTTTTTTTTTTTTGGAGCTGGGAACCGAACCAGGGCCTTGGGCTTGCTAGGCAAGCACTCTACCTCTGAGCTAAATCCTCAACCTTTATTTTAGATTTTTTTTGTCTAAAAGTTTGCAGATCATTCAGGACAAAAAAAATCAAACACAGAGAAATATTTAGGCAGAAGTTCCTCATTGAGTGACATCAGGTATTAAGTATAGCTTGTTTAAGTAGCTGAGAAAGATGGGTTGTTCAGACAGGTTTTCTGAAGGAGATAAAGCTTGAACTCTGTGTGGAAGTGAAGCATTAGGGAATTAGGTCCACAAGGGCTGTTGAGTGAGTCTAGGAAAGCAGTAAGACCTTGATGGGAGAGAAGAGAGAACAGAAGCAAACTGTACCTAGTTCAAAGGCTAAAATCTTGGGAGTTATTTAAAACTTATATGAGAGCATGCTCACGAGTTGACACAGAGTGGAAGTTAAAATATACACATTGAATGAATATATGAATGAATGAACCATCAAAGGGCAAGAGGAGGATTTTTCAGCTTGTAATGAGTCAGGTAACACCCCCTAGATGCTTACTACCACATGACCGGATACTAAGCATCTATGATGTGACGTAAAGAACAGTTGAGGGAGTCTGGTTGTTCTGTGATTCATTTCCAGTTTGTCTGTGTATCAGATAGTTGGTCTTGGACTATTGATTATAGCAACGTTATTCCCCTTGCCTTGAACATCTTTGAGATGAAAAATATACACCTCTCAATATTGCTGTGAATACGTATCAGACAGGGCTGGCATATGTTCCAATACTGAGACATTATAACTTGTCATTGAAATTAGACACACTGAGAAAGATAATTGACCTAGGAATAATGTCTCTCCACAAATGAGCCTCATGGATAAGGTGGATCAGTTTAAGTCAGAGGGATTCTCATTTACAGAAACAGTCCCATGCAGCTCTGCCTGAGCTTCACCTCTTTACATAGTCTGAGATGGTTTTGAATGTCTGAACGTCCTGCTTCTATTTCCCAAGTGCAAGGACTACACGTGTACACCACCATACTTGACTTGCTTCTACACATTTCACAATGAACCTGGAAGAGTGTCGTGTTTCTGAGATTATGGGTTTTAACCACAAGGAAATAATAAGTATTAAGGAAAAGAATATTAAATAATAGGCTACTGCTTGAATTAGAAGCAGGATTTTCCCTCAAATTTTGAAATATTCAGCCTAATGCAAACTATAAATGTTCTAAAACCCGTGGCAAGTTCCTAGGTATCCGAGTTCTTCACCATTGTTACTGTGTATGTTAAACTCAGTTTGGCATGGCCTGGGCTTGTTAACACCTGAATTTAGTGAGTTTATCACTAAATTCCAGTGATGTCATACCAGGGAAGAAAGAGCTTGTACGAAGAAATGCTTTTTGCCTTCCCTTCCCCTTCTTCTTCTCCTTCCCTTTCCTTCCGTTCCCTTTCCTCTCCTTTCCTTTTCCTTTTCCTTCACTTTCCCCTTCCCTTTCCTTTCCTCCCTGCTTCTCTTCCCTTTCCCTTCCCTTCCCTTCTCTTCCCTTCTCCCCCCCCCTCTCTTTGTGTCCCCTATCCTATCCTATTGTACCCTTAACATTCCTTGGGATCCTTCTCTGAGCTTCCCTTCCCACTCTTACCAGTCTTCTCACTTTGATTCTTTTCTTTTCTTCCTCTTTCAGTATTTCATAATTAAGGTGCTGTATCTTAGCTTGCTTGTTTAGATAAATAGAATCAACTTTTTGAATAAAAGGATACACACACACACACACACACACACACACACACACACACACACATATATATATATATATATATATATATATATATAAATTTAAGGTTGACCACTTGGGATTGGATACTGTGTCAGAGAGCCCATTCCTAGAGAAAACTGATTTTTCCTTTCTTAGCAGTCATTGATTACATATAGCTCTTCATTTACATGTATGTGTACTGTTTTTTAAATAAATCCAGAAAGTTTCTACACACACACACACACACAGGAATTTTACACATAAACAGAGAGAGAGAGAGAGAGAGAGAGAGAGGAGAGAGAGAGGAGAGAAGAGAGGGGGGGAGAAGAGAGAGAGAGAGAGAGAGAGAGAGAGAGAGAGAGAGAGAGACCATGAATTCGAGAGGGAGTCATAGGGCACTGAAAAAGTTGAAAGGGATTAGAAATGATATAAATGCAGTACTGATGTGTGTAACACTCAAAAGAATGACTTTAAGTGCAGTCTCCATGATGGTTGAATAACTAGTTGCCTGACATTTGTCCAGATATTACTGTGACTGCGTCTGCGATGGCATTCCTAGATAAGAATTATATTAGAATAGGAGCCTGAGTAATCAGATTGCCACGCATGCATTATGCAGACAGCGAAGTACCTGAGCTGGCTTCCGGTAAGGAGAGGGGCATTTCTGCTCAGCTGCCTGAAGCTGAAGTATCAGTTGTTTAATGCCTTCAGATTAGCTCAATCATCGCGTGACAAAATTTCTGGGAATCCTCTGGCCCAGTCGATTTGATACATAAAATTAGCCTTCAAGGTTTTAAAGATACAAAATTATCAGTCTGCAGTCAGTGACTCAAATGCTCCAAACATAGGAATACATGCCAATCATTCAGAGTATATTTTGTGTCAATACACTGACAGGTGTTTTCTTAGGTCCACTTGGTTGTAAAAGATGTCATCTTTAATACCCAATTTTTATTACATCTATCCCTTCACAAATGTGGCTTGGATATAGAGAATTATTCTAAAACATCCAATTTTCACATCTTGTGTCTTATTAATCTTTTGCTGACCACGCAGCGCGTATTCTGAGGCTCCAGTGGAGATAACAAAACCACTCTCAGCAGTAGCTCATTAAAGGCCAAAGAGAAATATCTAGAAACTGCTATGTGAACACTTCATCCATCAGGCTCCACGCCGGAGATCTGCTTCACGGTTCCCTTCTGCTGCTGCGTGAGCCTGTCTTGTGTTGGAGCCAGTGGGTGATGTGTCCGGGCATATCTGTTGTCATCTTCAGAGTTCTTTTCTTTATTATTAGCAGCATAAGAGCTGATAGAATTGTTTTCTGACGTCCCTTGGATCTTTTTATCCAAGAACACAGGATGATAACACAACTGTTGGGAAGGCAAACTACAGCTAAACAGCTAGAGCTTTGATCTTCGTATTGCTGTATGGTTGATTTGAAAGATTTCTCAATTTGTCCAGGCAGCCATGTGAGTGTCTCAGATATCGCCTTTTTCCCATGTGAAGTTTGTTTCCTCATTAAATACATGATTATTAGTTCATTGACATATTGGATGATTTGAGGCATGTACCTGATATGTGTCTCAGGTTGGCCTCAACCTTGTAGTCCTCTTGACTTAGCCTCAAGAAGACTGAGAGAGTCCACATGCATGCATTTATGTCTGTGCCTGGTAAACTTAAAATTTTTTGGAAAGTGCTGGGGATCAATTCCAGAATTTCAGCATTATTGGTAAGTGTTCTACTAGTGAGCCGCATCCCTATCTTCTTTAATATAAATATAAATATGTATATAATTTATATTATATATATACATATACATATATATGTAATGAGTTTCACATTATTTTACATGATACCTTAATTAACAGCGTAATGTTAGACATCAATAATGTAATGAATTTCTTCTTCCTGATGATGGATCATCAGGAGAAAACCAAGCCCCTAGCTAATAACCAGAAGGAAGGATAATAGACCGTATTGGAAGACTTCCCTTCCTGACTTCCTTTACTACAATAGGATAGAGGTTTGAACCGTGCACTACTGGTCTGATAACAGTCTATACCAACCATATGATCATTCTAGTAACTGTCAGGATATTTTAAAAACTCTTTTTTTTTTTTTTTTTTTTTTGCTGGTTAAGGTTTGTTAATGGAACACAAACTTGAGACACATAGGAACAAGAAACTTGAAATGAGGAGAAGCCCATGTGTGGGGTGGCAGGCTGTGAAAGGTACCCTGATTCCTGGTAACCCTAAGGGAACCTAAGGGAAAGCAGGAACTCCCCAATCTCCCAGGAGATCAGGTCCCTCTTACATAGCTACAGCCCCGCCACAGTCCCCTGCAGAGAGGTTTGAGACAGATCAATCCCATAGGGCAACGCCCCAAGCCCCTCTGCCACAGGTGAGGATGTGACCACAGGTCTTGTAGGCTCAAGACAGATCAGTTACATAGAAGCAGGACCAGGCCCCCAAATATGTAAATGAGGTCTTCCCAAGCTCTCAAACCAAACCAATAGGAAATACCTGCTGTCAGACCCAGACCTATCCCAAAACTGTATTTAAGAATCCTATTCAGAAGGTGTGCAGGAATTATTCCGTTGTCTGAGAGCTTCTGTCATAAGAGCTGTAACACCACCACTTGGGGAAGAGATCTGTTCTCCCGAAATCACTGCCAGAAGTTTCCTGCTGGCCAGTCAGTCTCCTGAAGGCTTAGCCTGGCCTGGCTGGAGCGATGGCTCAGCCGTTAAAGACTAGGCTCACAACCCAAATTTTTAAAACTCTTAGTGTTATGAATGCTATCCATATTTCCCAATAGACATTGTATATATTGTATATCAGACCAGTTATCAGACTTGAGTTTCTTCATTTCATTGAGTTTTGACGTAAGCAAAGACTTGATGATCTTAGAGGATCCATTTCTAAAATTCTCAAAGTTAAAAGGTGACATTTATTCATGCTTTCATTCATTTGCTTTACTTATATTTATTTTGACAAAACCTTGTCCATAAATTAGCACCGTTGAAGTCAGCAGTAAGCTCGTACTCAGAGGGATAGATGGGAATCACACAAGTAATAAGGTCCACTTGAAGAGAATGCCAGGACCAATATTACTATCAGAATTATCTAGTTATAGCAGCTGAAATCTCATTTTTATCTATTTAATATGTATTTATTCTAAAATGCATGCTTTCTTTTGTTTCTCTGCTAGTCTCTGTCCTTCTACCTTCCCAACTGCAAGTTCTACCAGATCAGGAATACTGTGTATCTTACTCCTTTTTATAGTTTCTGAATCTTGAACATTAAAGGAACAAAGCAGGTTTTCCAAAGCAAAATGAAACAAAACAAAACAACAACACAACACCTGTAAAGCATAAAAAATATAGAAAATATTTTTGAGCACTTGACCTTAAAGAAAAACAAAATGTTAGAGGTAGAAAAGGGCCACTGAGCCAACACTATTCAACAACAAAGGAAGGGTTATCTTTATAGGTGCAGAAAGAGGCACACAGGGCTCTCCATCCCATGTGTGCCCTCAAGTATCAGGGCAAGAATCCAAGATGGAGCCAAATGACCATGGCAGGAGAAAGGTTAATAACTTCTTGGACCTCCTCAGAGGTATGGTGTGCCTAACTCAACTATAACTTTAAGGGCATTCGACTTGAACTCAAAATCAATCATATGTCAAGACTCAAAAGTAGCAGGAGCAAAGGAACAATGGACAAGAGTTCTTTAGATGAAGGACTCAGCCCACTGTCTATTCCCTATGTAGAGCTAGGCCACTCATCTAACAAAGTAAGTTGTTGGCCTAATTTTAGGATTTAGTGTAGGAAAATATAAGCTAAGTTAAATAAAACAGGAGTGATTAGAGTTATAAGAAGGAGCATTAGTGAACATATTAAAATGTATGAGAGAAAGTATTTGGCTACTGGGTCAAGGGAATAGGTTAAAGTTAAATCCTGAAGGAAAATGAGGATTCTTACCCCTGAATGTTGGAGAGAAATGTAAAGGTAGTTTTAAAGTTGCATCAAATCTTATCTTAGTGAGGGAGAGGAGGTCTTTATAGAAACTGCACACAGAGTCTTTAACCTTCTTCAAGAAACAAAAAGCAAATTTGTCTAGTGAGAATAAAAGAGCTTCCTTGAAGAGCAGGCATTTAAAAATTCAGGATGTAAAATCACTTTTAAGAAGAATCAGAGAAGTCCCATCTGGGAAGGAAAACAATTTGGGTGATCCTTAGGTTCCTACAGCAGCCGGTGAATACAAATTGACCCCACCATCCACGATCATGGGGGTGCTTTACTCAAGGAGTCAGTCAAGCCTGTGGATGGAATCTATAGTCTGGACAGAGTGTATATTAGGAAGAGTATTAGACAGGAAGATGGTTGGCAATTCTCCTGAGACAACAGCTCAAAATTATTTTTTCCTTCAATCCTTTGTTTTTCAAGTCAATCATTAGCAGAGATCTGTGCCAAACCAAATCATCTCCTGGATTCTCTTGACACTCTAATACTAATAGAATAAATTCAAGCATTATCTGTTTAATATATCCCTTTGTGTACTGAAGCACCAACTTTACCTTCCTACTCACCTGGATCCTCTTCTTTCTGCCTGATAAATTCTCCTTTGCCCATTCTCTTAAAATGCCTTGTGAATCTTTTTTGGAATGGGAACAATTTCTACATCACAACCAATTACCCAGGTGACTCATTAGAAACTTGTCTTTGTTTCACACAATCCATCCACAACTCAAAGTCATCACTGCAATTATTCCTCTGTTTGTACTTTCTAATGTCATTGGTTGTTTTGCCCCAAGCAATCCAAGGTACTTTATAGAGTTCTATAAACCCTTCTTGCTTCTAGCATTACATTACTGAAAATACACACCTAAGTAGTGTTTCCAACAGCTTATGTTCCTGTTGTTAATGTTGACTTTGTGATACCTTGTTTTAGGCTTCAGACACAGTATGTTTTGAAGGACTTGTAGTATTCCCATGGCATGTACTAGATGCGAAACACATGGCTGCACAGACAGACATCAGGACAAAGAGGATTCCAGCAGAGGAAGAGAACCCAGAGGAGAGCTCTGGAAGAAAGAGATTCAGAGGAGAATAAAAGTTTAGGGGATCAACAGAAACTTGCGATTATGGATTATCCAAGCAATAAGACATGGTGTTGTGAAGATATCAGGCGAATTCTACTGGACAATCTTCTTGCAACTAAGTAGAATTTAGGAAGATCTGCTTAAGAAATAGAA
Source organism: Rattus rattus (assembly GCF_011064425.1). Lineage (NCBI taxonomy): Eukaryota > Metazoa > Chordata > Mammalia > Rodentia > Muridae > Rattus > Rattus rattus. The sequence goes on along the minus strand of NC_046160.1, from coordinate 27,407,488 downwards.
ACCTACTGCTTATCAAATGTTTTCTTTAAAAAATACTGTTTTAGCAGATAATTATTTAAACATATCACAAATAAACTAAGGTGCTTAGCAGTGCTCCCTTTACTCTGACCATATATTTTCTATATTGTCTCCATTTATTTATTAAGCTCTACATTTATTGGATTCTTTGAATAGATGCTCATTTTAAAAGGCCCAGCAAGACAAATTTCCAAATTATCAAAAGCCAGCACAGAAAGCCACCATTTTGTGTGGGTGTGGTTGTTCAGAGTAAGGAGACACCAGGATGCACTCATTTGCAGTGTTTGGAGTCAGGGTAATAGCCTCACTCAGATGAGATGAGGTCAGATGGGAGCATGAATAGTTTCTAAGCTTCAGGATGGGTTCTTTACTCTGTGATTTGGATGCAGAGTGCACATGTGAGCAGATTGTGAGCATTCTTCAAACCGTACCTTCCTCTGAATATATATTACTTTAATAAATACATTTTAGCACTATTTATGTGAGGCTGAGAGAAAGCAGTTACAAAATTATAGACATAAATATATACCATAGTTAACAAAAATATAACTCAACATATTTACTCAAAGAAAGAAAATCCAAGAGACAAAAGAAAGGGACAAAAGCATTAATAAACATCATAGGGCATAGACAAAATACACTCATTTAATGTCATTATTGATCTTGAGGCTGAAAATTCAAGCAACTAACTGGTATTTTGCATCCAAACCACCTAGCAATTGTTATGATGTACAATAACATAATAAGTATCTTTCCTTGAGTATATACTATGTAACGAAACAGTTCTAAATATTTAATTTCTTTATAATCCTCACGAAACCTACAATCTCCTTTTTTATTTCCATTTAACAGAATATATTAATAATTACCTTGGACAGTAAATGGCAGAGTTTCAAATACAGTGGTAGCCTATTTCTGAGCCTTATTATTGAATAACTATTCCATGTTATTGTCGTTAGCATCCTTCCTGTTACAAAAAGCATCTATCTTCCTCTACAAACACTAGCCACTGTCATAGGACAGGCATGCGAAATTTAAGCATATATGTATTCTCTTAGGATGATCAATGAAATTGTTATGTTGGTAGAACTTTTCCTGGGGGATTCAGTACAAACATCTGAGAACTAAGATAAAGAAATTCTTCACAAACCATTTCTAAATCATTACCTCACTGAAAATTAAAATCAGGTCTGCAGTCAAATGTCATCAAACTAATTTAATTATGCAACTGAGGTATAACAAGTGTTGGGATTGTGGTTACAGAAAGAATATTAAACACTTAGAATGTTAGAATGCTAACACTAAGCAAATGCAGGGAAATATCATCAATAATAAGTCCTTTATCATCTAATACCAAAATTCAATTAAATAAGGTGGTTTAAAAATGGGAGAGAAGAAATGAAATATAAATTTTTATTCTTGATTAGTAGATATTACTTATAAAACAAGGGTTATTTATAGAAAGTTATAGTTTCTTTTAGATAACCACCAAAAGACTCTTAAAACCCTTCATAATCATGACAACACAGAGAGAAAAGGGAAAATAGCATTACTAGGTTGTTACAAATATACAAAAATCTATGAGAAAACCATAGAAATTTGAGGGATGCATATATTTCCTTATGTATATATGTAGAGGAGTTAAAGAAACCTGGTGATGAAGCTTTATCAGTTGTTCCCCGAATCAAATACAGGCATGTTTAAAACAAGGGACTCAGTAAATTTACACAAAACTTTAACTCAAGTGAGTTGGTCTTTTACCCACATGTTCAAAAATAACAGAAAATGGGATGGTGTGAGAGAGTAAAGGTGGGCCATTTATTTCCTTCTAAACTACATGCAGAACTTAGGTAAGACTATGTAGAGGATGGGTGGAGAGCTGGCTCAGAGGACAAGAACACTTTCTGCTGTAAGGATGAAGACCTGAGTCTGGATCTCTAACACCCACATAAAAATCAGGGCTGGAACACATGTGCCTGTAACCCCAGTCCTAAGAGACAGAAAAAGAAGGATCCTTTTGGCTTGCAGAATACGACTTTACATGCAAAATGACCAGGTTAAGTGAGAAATCCTTTCTTGAAGGAGTAGGGTGAGGAGCTATGGGGGGAAAATACCCCATGTTCTTATCTGGCCATATACCATGAGATAAATGCACCCCTACTGACATGTGTGTGGCATAAACCCACATTACTTTCCGAAATATGTAAGACACAAGAGAGTACCTTCTTTGGTAGTGTTGAACTAAGGACATATAACTTAGCTTTCCCTTTACTCTTTTTGTGTAATTTAGCAACCAGTCAAGGCATCTGGAGAACAGTAGGCCCTTCAGAAGTCATAGCCTTATGAACCTGGCATCAAGAAGTAGATGTTTTACTAAAGGACCTGGGAATGGGGTGAAAGAGAAGGATGGTGACTCTTCAATAGCAGGAAGATAGACATGTATGTGTTCATATTTAAGAAGGAAGAATTCTTAGTTGTTCATGAAATGTAACCCCTGGTGTTTTTAAAACATTCTTATGGGCTAATGACGTGATTTATCGCTGGCAAGAAATAATGAAACAGCACCAAATTGCCAATTGTAGAGGATGGCTAAATACTCACTATACACACGTTTTCATGCCCTCGAGAATATGTAAGTTTGGAAGCAAAAGTAAGAGTTCATAGTTTCTCCTACTAGCTCTTTCTCACTGTGAAGGTCATGTGAGTCCTTTTCTTGCCATGAGGTTAAGAACACCTTTTCTGCCAGTATTGTTTTTTGTGTTGTTGTTGTTCTTTGTTTGTTTGTTTGTTTTTTTGTAGTTTCATCAATGCTTAGCATCAGGCATTTCATTACAGTTTACTGATTCATGCTCCTACTTCTGATTTTTCTATCAGATATGCCTTCTTGGCCAAGTGTTCGTTATTTATTTCCTGTTTGTATACTTCATATTTCTCCCATGATTGTCTCACAGATAAAATGGTTTCCTGAGCTCCCCACTGTTTGTTGATAGCTTCTAAGACAAGCGTGAAAGCCAAGTTATTTTCTTGTATTTTGGCATTGTCCTACTTCCCACCGACTCAGAGATTTTCCAACAAGAGTAATACCTGGGTTTATGGACGGGCAATCAGAAAAGGGGATAACATTTGAAAGATAAATAAAACATAAAATAAAATAAAGGCAACTGCCCCAAACTAAAAAAAAGAAAGAAAAAGAAAAAAAGAAAAAAGAAGTACATGGTTTTTTTTTCCAATTTAGGTACAAGTACAATTACTAGTAAATCCAAGAAACTGTATTTTAATGGATGCTTATAATTGTCTTTCTTCCCATTCTTAAGGAATCTAGAGGATCATCTCTGATTAGAAAATGAACGAACTGCCACTATTGTAGCCACACTTCTTCAAATCATTTATGTCAAGACAACATTTAGTATGAACTCTCCTTCTTGCTTTCCCACTTCATGCCATTCACTTACTCCTTCAAATTGCTGTTGGCTTACACTACATGGCCTATCTGACACTTAGTATTCTAATATGAATACAAGGAAAAAATGATGGATGGGTGAGAATGTTTTTACTTAGAGATAAATTATTCTTGAAAATGGAAGACCCCAAATAATCTTCTCTGGTCATTTATTTTAGTTAGAAATTCATCCTGTGCTCTTCCAAGAACACCTCTGAGTGTAGACAGAAGTAAAACCCCGAGTTCCCATCAAAGACAACTGGTTATTTTTTTCCTCCCCTGAAACTATTAACACTCTAGCAATCCTTTCCACCACCGTGCTACCAGAGAGCAGAAAAAGAAACCTATGCAAATCTATGAAGAGATGCAGACCATTTTTCTGTGTTTAATAATTTACACAAAGAGCTGAGTGAATTTTCCAGGCTTCTTAAAATCTGCATAGTATCTGTGAGAAAAACTGAGCAACCTCATTGGGATCCTAAAGGAAAGAGTTGAATAAAGAATGCAAAAAGACATTGAGAATGGATGCCCCCAAATTTGATTTTAACCATAGAAGAAAGAAAAAGGCAAAAGAAGAAAGAGAAGACCTACGAGAAATAACTGACAAATATGATGCAAGCTAATTTCAACCATACACGATTCCCTTAGTAAATTAAAACAAATAAGTAGTTATATGAATGATTTATAGTGGAGGAAGTGATGACTAACATTTCTCAATATTTTTCATTTTCAGCAGCAGTAGTTTTTCTGCCAAGGATAATGTACTTTAAAGATACAATAGCCAATGCAATGGGAGGAGAACAAAATAAGCTGGATGTATTGGAGCTGTATGTCAAAGGTCATTCCAGAATAGTCACTGTTGCAGTTCATATATGAAATGTTCATTATAAGGTTCTACACTAGTGGTGGTGTTTAGCCAAGTTATGGGCACTTTAGAAGGAAGAGATTTGCTGGGGGAAATCCATCACTGAGGATGGGTATTGAAGTTTTGTAATTACCCCCAACTTGCTGTTTTCCCTCAGTTTCCTATGATCAATCACCTTCCTGCTACTACATTCCTGTTGTTGCTACATCTTTCCTGCCATGATGGCCTCCAGCCCTCTGTAAATACAACACAAAAGCCAAACCAAAAACCCTTCTCTGCTAAGTTGCTTTTTGCTGGGTATTCTATCACAGCAACAGAAAAGTCTCTCTCTTTCTCTCTCTCTCTCTCTCTCTCTCTCTCTCTCACTCTCTCTCTCCATTTATATATATTTATATATATATATATATTTATCTCTAATATATAATGTATCTCTATATATACATTTATCCTTTTAGTATCTCATTGCTATGATTCACATATATATGTGAATCTATATATCTATCTATCATCTATATCTATCTATCTATCTATCTATCTATCTATCTATCTATCTATCTATCTATCTACCTATCTATCTATCTATGTATCTATCAATCTACCTACCTACCTTCCTACCTAACTAACATACATACCTATCTATCTATCATTTATCCATCTATCCATTATAATAATATCATTTTCTTTGGTTTGGTGTTTTACTATAAATTTTACCTTTAAACAAAAGCTTAAAATGTATAGAAGAGCTCTGTAATATTAATAATTAGAGCTTAGTGGAAATCTGCAATGATCTAAAGAAAAATCTCATAAAAGTCTGGGAAACCCAGTAGATCTTGCAAGTATATAAGCATATAACATTAACAAAGACAGATTAAAACTCTGTACCCACAGAACTCTAACCCCTTTCTTTAAAGAACATTGTGAATGCTTTCAATTACTCATTTCCGCTTAAGTTAATGACACCTCTGGGCATGCAGAGTTGGGAGAATAGCCAAGTCCAACTGTAACCTTGCACAATGGAATAAGTTGGTCTAGTGTAACTGTTCTCAATCTGTGTTTGAAGACCCCTTTGGATTGAACGACCCTTCACAGAGATTACCTGAGATGATAGGAGAACACAAATATGTATATTTTGATTCATATGGTAGCAAACATATAGTTATAAAGTAGCAATGATAAATTTGTTATTGGAGGTCATCACAACATGAAGAACTGTATTGAAGAGTCACGGCATTAGTGAGGTTGAAGACCACTGCCCTGGACAGTCTTTAGTCACTGGATCTTCAGCTCTAATAGTTATCTCCCAGTTGCCAGGAAGCCAAATATACTATTTTGGCATAAAACATGAATATACATTTAGGTTTCCATGCTTATGTGAAAACATGCATAGTTGATTGACGAAATCTTAGAATGAAAAACCATAAACAATAACACCCCTTGAAATACATACCACTGTGCACACATACTGCTGGGCACATACAGTTAAGAAGTTTCTTGCACCATTGTGGATGCTTTGCTTCTGAAATGTTACTTAAGTTTGTCTTCACCTAACTTGTTTAATGTAATAGAAACCTTGGATAAGGAATGCTCTTGGAGAATGTTCCCCACAGAACCTCTCTGTATCACAATTGGACCATCAAATTGTGACAGTACCATTTGCAATGTCCTGCCATTGAAGAAATAAGTTTCACAGATGCAAGAAACAAAGCTGTAAGAGCGAAGTTCTGGGAATACAGGAGCAAGGTCTTGGCGGTCAGAGTGACCAGGCTTAATGGAAACTAGCCAAAACAAAAACAACTGTTCCCTCTACCCCTCCCTGAGGCAGATTCCAAGAACGACCACAAACTGACATCCTGACCCTCTCTGACTACCCAGTTCACCCCCCCACCCCCCGTGATTAGCCCTTTCCCAGTGATTCTCCAAGGCCAGGTGAAGGGGTTGGATGAGGAAAGTGACCAACTGAGCCAAGAACAGCCCCATTGAGCAGGCCAGCCAATACCTGACCAGATCCTTTGTCCTGTGTACCACCAATGAGAATAGGCCAGCTCACCCTGTTGCTGAAGTCTGCCCTCTGTATGGAATAAAAGTTGTGTGCTTTTTGAGTTCGAGGTTGCCTCTCCCTGCGTGATGAGCAACTCCACATATGTGGATTAAATACCCTCTTGCTATTGCAGCAGTCACTTTGTCAATCTGTGCTCTGTGGGTTGCGCTCCTGAGGTAAGGCCACTTTGGGGTCTTACAACACCATTCAGCTCTATCCTTTACTTTGGCTTCTAGCATAATCCTTTTCACTTTTCTTTGCAAGTATTTTGTTTTTTTAATAACTGCACCCAAGCTACACTCATATAATTGACTGAATTCTTTGATTCTAAACCTGAAATATGGATATATATGTAGCTTCTGATAGACAGGTATTCTATTAAACAACTTCACAACTAAGTACATAGATGCTGTCCCCTTATAAGCTAAAGTAGAAGAAGGAAGCAGGATCATCTTGTGGAAATAAGTGAAATGTAGCAATTATTGATTTACTATGCTTACATAGAAAAACCCTTTCTGCCTTTTTCACTTGCTAGTCTTAATAGATACATATGAATATGACTCAGTATACATTTCTATTTAACAAACACTACACTAAGTTATTGGACTTGGTATCTCAGTCATTTAGATGCTATACTCATGTTTGCAGAGAGAAAGCCCACGACCATAGTAGCATTGAATTCATCTTTACTCTATTGCTTATCCATTTTTCATCTCAAGCAGGTTCATGGGCTTGGGTTGCTCCCGTCTGTGATGTCTAATTTTATGTCAACTTGACCCAAGCTAAAGTTACTTTGAAAAGGGAAACATTGATTGAGAACTTTCCCCTACAAGTCTGGCCTTTGGGCAAGCCTGTAGGCATTTTCTTCATTGCTGATTGATGTCTGAGAGCCCAGCTCACTGTTCTGGATGCTACCACGCCTAGGTAGTCGAGCAAGCTATGAGGTACAAGTCAGTAACCATCAGTTCCGCCCTCCAGTTTCCTCCCTGGAGTTTCTTTCCTGCCTTTCGCAGATGATGGAGTACAAGCTTTCCAATGTAATAAATCTTTTACTCTATAGCTTGCCTTTGATCATGGTATATTCTCACAACAATAGAACCCCTAACTAAAAATACCTCCTTCACTTTATTCAGATGTAAATTTCCCAACACTAAGCTTCAGCGGCCTCTTCCCACAACCAACACCTCTATGCAATGGCTGTTCTATTTAAATCTTTGTAAATGTCCAGACTTATATGCCTCCAGCTCTCCACTTTTCTTACTTTAATCTCAGTGCAGACAGGATCACATCTGTAAATCTTCTTTGCTATTGAACTGAGAGGTCACTGCCTCTTCCTTCCAGATATTGATCTTTAGGAACTCGCCCAATGTGCCATGTGTCCTCAGAACTATTTTAAGTGTCACACAGAACAGAAAAATGGTAACGTGTCCACAGTGAGGTAACAATCCAATTAAGAAGCTCAGAAATCACAACCTATTGAAAGTACGAAAAAGAGCGAGCAAATGGTTAACATGAATTTAGTGCTATGAATACTAACTGGCAATCAGCATGGGAACAATTAGAAATACTAAAGAATTAAAACAAATCAATTTCATCGAATTTACTTCAGATCATATGGCTGACAGCTCAGTGCATTGTGGTAGAGGTTTCTTTCCTCTCTGTTAATTTAACCAGTGGGTCAGTTTTCACCATGCTCACAGCCCAGCATAGTAGCTGACAAGTCCTTTGGGTGGGAATGCCAGGAAATACATTTTAGGGAAAATGAATGACAGCAAACAGCCCCTGCACCCAGTGGAAATGTTCATAGAAACAATTCCTAGTTCAATTAATAATTCAGTATAATTTACAGACAACCTTTCTCCCATTGCTTCCCATGTAATGATTATTTAGACAATGAAGCACAACATGTTTAATAGCTAAAATTAGAAAATATCAGTAAGCGTGCTCAAAAATACCATTTGAGTGAACTTGAGTAGAGACTAGAATCCCATGCAGCCCTGGTTACTCTGACCAAGACTGAGCGATATTTGTGCTACTCTGTTTGAATCCCTCATATCTATAAAGCTATAATTTTGTGTTATTTTTGTCACTGGTGACACTGAGGGCAGTGCCACTTACGATATTCATACCTGACTCAATGACCCTACTGATTGCTTTCATACATGCAATTAGAGTTTATAGTAATGTTCTAATTACGAGGATAGGAAAAATGATGCAAGTGCCTTTTATGGACTATGTACTGTGCGGGTTGCATCTAGACATCATTTTCTTCTGATCATAATCATCAAGGAGATAAAAGAAAGGGGACTTTAGAGATCAGCAGCCCTGTGTTCATATATGGTATTTAATAATCTCACATAAAATAAACTGACTTTTTAAATTCATCTTCCAGACAGCAAATGCAGTTGTGGTTGTGTGTTAGAGGCAGGCTCTACTTGAGTGTCACCCAACGTCTATTATTATCTAGATTATCTTTGGGCGTGGTCATAATTTTTCTACACAGTATATCTGTTATCTGAAAATTTAGATGATAAATATGCACAGCTCCTGAATTATTATATAGATGGGTAATTAAATATGTTTTTATTACAATGTTTGGCTCTGTCTCTGTAAACTATAAATTGTATTATTTATTATTGCTCTATATTAAAATATATATTTATCCTATAAGTATCTCATTGTTGTCTATGATTCAATCTCATCCAAGACAGATACTCAGATGGCCAGTTGTTCCCTTTCAGGTGACATTACTGTTGCCTTGGGCTTGTTAGGCAAATGATCCTTAGAGAAATACACTTCTTATTTGTACTAGCTGAAAGCCTAAAGGTTCATCATTAATGATCTATTTCTGCACTCAGGATCCATATATGACTAATTTAGTTTAAAGGAAATAAAAGTAAAAATTTAATTCCTCCGTCATACTAGACACAGCTTAATGTTGAACCATAAAGCCTGCTTAGTGGCTGTAGACTTTTAAGAACTATATTGTTCAGGATTGCATAGAGGAAGAATATTTATTGAGCAATGGACAACTTTTATTGTATTTTTATTATTAAAATATAACTAGTCAAGCAATTTTTCAGTATTTACATGTTTGGGTCAAAATATACTTAGATCCTTGTCTAAAACTCTATTTTGACCCAGAAAAGGCATAAAGATGAAAGCTTGTGGAAACATCTAGACCTTTCCTTCTTGAACATGTTCAACTTCAGTGCTGTGTGCACACACTCACAGCATACATCATCAAGTCGGATTAACACCCAGGAAAGAAGACACGCCATGTCTCTAGACCTTGCCATTTTAATTAGCGCTTTACTGTTTGGAATTACGTAAGGATACTGGTGTGACTAACCTCACTCACAAAGGAAAGACCTCAGCCTGGGAACAAACGTCCCGAGTTGAGATGAGAAATCAATCTCTGAGTGGGCGGTAGGAATGAGAATGTCTGAACGGTCTCTCTCACCTCTTGTTCATCTCTCCCTCTTCTATAGCAGGAACAGACAGACCTTGGAAAATGCCAGTTGTAGTCCTGTGGTAAAAGATCATTACTTCCCATCTAAAATGGACCAAAGTACCATTGCGTGTAACATGCACACATGCTCACAGATTTTTTTTTAAATACAACAAACAATAACACCCAAAGAAGCCAGAGAGTCTATAGGAAACAAATCTCGCTTTCCAAATGAAGGCAAAACTCATCACTCCGCAGGTTAGAACAGCTGAGACCCATCAACCACCAGAAAACAATTTGTTCAGAGTAGAAGCTGTCACCAGCTATTACCACGTGGAACATGAAGAGCCGCTGCAGACCTCGGCTTCCTGATGCAGCCGGCATGTTCCCATTTCACTTGACAGCTGTGGACATTGGAATAATACAAAACATAACCCAATCAACAGACTGTGAAAAATCTGAAAGCTAAAGACAGATGTTCCACCACTCTCACCACCTTTCATATTTAATTATATTTATGCATGTGCATGCAGTGGGGAGGGACAAGAATCATGTCAACTCCTTTAAGACATCCTAACTTAATGACGCGGTGAGGGAGGATTCTCCAATACCATCCTCAAGTGCCCCAAATTAAACCTCCTGGTGGCACATGAGCCTTGATCAGTTTGTGTTTCATCTGTCAGTCTGCAACAGAACTCTTCATTCTAGGAATTCCATGTTCACTTCCGCTGTTCCTTTTGGGTTACTCTACCCATGGTTGAACTGCATGAGCAGTAGTTGGGTGCAGTCAGCATGCATCATGTGTTCTCAAACAAAGTGATATTGAGCAATGTATTTTCTATCTAAATTGAAAAGCAAGCAAATGAATGTATATATTTTTCTTTTCTTTGTTCAACCCATAAAGAACTCTACAAAATCGAAATGATAAAGAAAACCACCTCATCTAGTGAGAAGCTACTGTATGTACTATGCCATATATATCAGAGGTAACAGAATTATTATGCCTATACACAACAGAAGGACACACACAATATTTAAGGGTATATTTTACTTGCTTATTAGTGACTTAAAAAATTATAATGTAATTATGGAAATCTACCGAATGCCCTACAGTTTAGCCTATCCATGCTACTTCAGAATGTGCTTCCAGTATAGAGTTAAGAGAAGCTGGAATTGTAGGAGATTTGTAATGATTTTAATATGAAGTATCTCCACAAGGCTCATGTACTGGGGTCTTGGTGACTAGCTGATAGAGCTCTTTGTAAACTTTAGCATGTAGTAGCTGGTAGGGAGAAGTTGGTCTTTGGGGCTGTGTTTTCAAAAGTCATGTTTTACCTCTGGTGTTTTCCTCACCGTCTCTGCTTCCTTTCCACTATGAAACCATGAGGCTTCTTCCCAGGATGAAGCCACTGTCATAACATTGAGCATCACAATGTTCCCAGAAGCACAGAACCCAACGACCGTAGATTGAACCCATTGTCAGCATGAGCTAAGATCAATCTATCGGACCCTACCTTGTTCTTTCTCTTGCCACAATGATGACGACAGTAACTGATGCAGAGAAAGGTACCAGACAAGTTGTACATAACAATGGTATTGTGGTCCTTAAACATCATAAATTATATGTGGTAGGCACTAGAAAAGACTCTAGTGTTGCAAAAAGCCCTTAATGGCTATTGGTGGTGGGAATGAGAATGTCAGAATCCTGACAGAAATCTTGCTAGTAATGATTGTGCTCATTTGCTTTCGAATGGAAATGTGGACTCTATTGGAAAATGAACTAGAAGTAAAAGCGTTACTCTCTGACAAAAAAAATATATATTTATTTGGTATCTAGAGACTTTAAATCAGACTGAATTTAAAAGTAATGGATGAGTTAATATGGCAGACAAAACTCCCCAAACAGTAGAGCATTCAGATTTGGCATGCTGTTATAGTTTGAATATTAAAGGGCCCCCTTGAGCCTCCTGTTTTAGGGACTCGATCCTCAGCTGAAAATACTATTTGGGGAAGTTCTTTAAGTTTTGAGAGGTGAGAAAGTACTAGAAGAAGGAAAGTGTTGAGGGTATACTTTGAAGGTCAAACTGCCTCCTCTCCTTCCTTGCTGTCTCTTCTCCCTGTGGATCATTAGCTGAACAGTCTCCTGGACTACACATAGACAATGCATAGAAAGGAGCAAGGGATAAAGATTAAGTACCACAATGAACATCTTCACTTTACCTCAGTCAAATAACTAAGCATACCGATCTCATTAACCTCCTAAAGATTAAATCGTAGGAGTTGTGACCTGTGTTTTACAAATGAGATATAGTCAGAATTTGGACCAAATTTATACAGGTTTGATAAAGTGATTTGAAACTCCACTTTAGATTATTTCTTTTTTTTTTTTTTGGTTCTTTTTTTTTTTGGAGCTGGGGACCGAACCCAGGGCCTTGTGCTTGCCTAGGCAAGCGCTTTACCACTGAGCTAAATCCCCAACCCCAGATTATTTCATTTTTGAACCAGTGTCCCCACAACTAAGGCACACTGCCTTCCAGTTCCTACAGCTTCATAGACATGAGCCAACCCCAACTAGATACACATGAAATTACAGGATTCACAGAGAATTGTTCTTCTAAGAGTTAGCAGGCTCCATTTTAAGCAGGGGACTTGGATCTGTGAGTGATTTGCATGGCTTACATGCTGATATTAGTTTCAGGTAAAAGTGCCCCACACTAACCACCTTTACAAGTAAAACGGGCCCATGGGGTTAATATTCATTTTGTTCAGCATAAATACTTAAATCTCAATTCTCACATGGCAACTGGGTTTGGTTAGGAGTCTGTCACCTTTGCGTAGCATGGTCTGGAGCATTAATTTAAAATCATGTTGTTTTAGTTTCCTTGTCATTAAAGCGGGAACAGTATAGATCCTCTTTATAGAACGGCAGTCAGAAACAAGCAAGGCAATTAATTTCACCCATTTTGTCTATTGGAAATTGTACTCAGCCAGTTCTCCACTGTGTTTATTTGGTGTGTAAATTCTCTCTAATCTAGAGGGCCATGGAAACAAGGGAACACAAAACATACTTGTCAAGTATACATATCACAGTTGGTCCCAACCAAAGTTAGGAAAACATAAATTCGATTGATTTAAATTCAATGATTGAAGGTTATAAGGAGCACTGCAGAGGATTTTGTGGATAAGATTCTTGATATGTTTATATTACAAGGTATAAATAATAATGATAATGATAATAATAATAATAATAATAATAATAATAATAATAATAATAATGATAGCTATGAAGAGTGACCGCTGTGGGTACATGTACTCCGTGAGAATTGTCCCCAGCTAGTTTTAATGAAATCATTGCAGATGGGTCAGAACTGGCTGACCCTATCTCCCTCCCCATGGCAGGCTGAACTGCTGACCTAGTTTGACCTAATGGATTGTTTGTCCTAGAAGCTGGAATTGGAACACAGAGAACCTAGTCAATCTCTGTCAGACACCTGAACTGCGGGGGAAGAAAATGTACAGTGTTGGTTGGAGTGCTCTGTGCAGGCTGAAACAGAAAGGTAGTCAAAGAAAGTTAATGGAGGAAGAAAAACAAAACTCATTTCAGAAGCCAGGGAACTGTGACCAAACCAGGAAGTTACTGCTTATTATTTATAAGGTTATATGACCTGAAGCAAGATGTCTGACTTCTCCTTATTCCATTTCGTCTCATTGTGATGACTGGGTGACATGTGAGGTACTCGGAAGGGGCCCTGGGACCTGGCTCACTCTCTATAATGCTAACTTTAATTACAACCATTCTCATTCTCCAGTGTCACATGTCTGCCTCCCTCTGGGTTGGCGACGTGCATCACCCACGGATCCACAAGTCAGAGCGACAGGCAGGAGGACATCTTGCTCCCTGGCAATTTTCTCCTATCCTAACTGATCTTGCATAAGGCTAGTTTATGCTTCTGAATTCCCTGAAGTATTCCAATGAATTATCCTCTTTGAAATTTTTCTATTAATGATGGTTTCATGCCTCAGCTCTTGTAACACATAATCTCCAAGGAAGAAACAGCACTTTGTGCTCTCCTTTGGGATAGTTTGAACAAAATGTTCTTGACATTTTGGTGAATGATTCAGTACTAAGTGTGCCATCCCTTCCTGCATCACTCAGATACAGAAGTTGCTCCCGTATTTGTGAAGTTCTTCAGCATTCTATGAAAATGGCAATAATCAAAGGGAGTGGTGGGCAGGAGAGTAATATGAAACTCACAGATCATAAAGATGCCTCCAAATTATTATTATAATCTACATCCAAAACCATTTCTGTTTCATGGCTCCCTCTGGTAAAAAAAAATAAAACACATAATTCAGTTAGGTAGTTTCTACATGTGGTTGCTATTGAAAGAAACTCAAAACATATTCCCTGAGACCCTCTTATGGGTAAGACTGACATAATCATAAAAAATAGAAATGCTATTAAATAGACTATAAATTTCAAAACGATACAGGAATGCAATAACCAGACTGAAATTTGAAGGAAATAATAAAAGCAAACAAAAACTAAATAGACACCCCCAGTAGAGATAATATCAAAATGGGAAAGTGCTGATTGCTAAGAGTTCCCAAGTCAGGCTTGCTCGGGGAAAGCATGTTTTATGTGGTCCAGATAAATGCACATGGTATCTAAACTGCAATGCTCATAAATCATTAAGGATTTAAATAAAAGCATTCCCAAATAGAGATATTATTTTCCATATACAAAATAAACACACTTCGTTAGACATAGTAAAAAAAATATATGTTCGTAATACATGTGAACACAGTCCATAAATCTAAGCCATAGGTGCTTTCTGGCTTTGTAGCTGTATGGTAATCTGCAAAGTGCTGCAAAACTAGATTTCCCTGAAACAAGTAATAAAACCAATTAAGAAAGTTTAGTCTTCACTGTTAACCTAACCAAGCAAATAAAATCTGGAGTTCTTTGCACATTCCTTGGAGAGGGTCTGATCGTTGCCTTCTCAGCACTATTATTAAAAGCATTTGTTTTAGTGAAGTTACTTCTCTAGGATACCCCCACAGCATACACTAGCACGGATTTATAATCGGTTATGCAAGGTAAGCTGTTATGAGTGACAATTATAAGACGCTTTCCACAAAAGCAGTTACATAAGGTGGCAAAAATGCTCTCTTTGGAATCCTGTATTCTTAAGGTAATTGGTACCCAAAATGTAAATTATGGAGCTCTGTGATTCTACTCCCAATTACATCCTTATGTACTAGATGTGTGTACCCATGGGCTCTACCCTTCGTATCACTGCCCAGATTGATACAACCTTGTTCATACAACAATGTATTCAGCTTTGGAGAATGAAAAATACTACTTGCATCTCACTAACAAAACTTGTTTTCTGGATTGCCCATAGTTATGGCTTTGTGGCATATATCTGGGCAATAGGACATGAGACAAAACTTTGAGGGTGAAAATGACATTTATATAAAAATTTTATATATATATATATATATATATATATATATATATATATATATATATAAAATCAGCACCATCTGCCTCCTGATGAGAGAACAAGCACATAGGACAGAAAATAAAATTTAGGGATATTTGAGCAAAAAAGATAGGAGTGCCCCAATCCTCGATGCCACCAGTGAACTGCTGAGCAAATCCTAAAAATATTACCCCTGGATTTTATTATCAAATAGACATTTTAATAACCACACCGTCTAAGCTATCCTCCTCCTCTGAGTTGTCAAATTCTTCTCATTCATTATTAATAACACATCCTTTTCTGTCCTCACAACTGTCATTGTCTAGGGCTTTCAATGAAGTTGTCAGGCCCTCAAATTGCTAATGAGATCAAGTTTAAGGTCCTGCTCACTGGGCATTACTTCAGTGGCACTCTGCACTCTCTCTTGAATTGTTCATGAAACTTTAGAAAGCGGTTACCACAGTTCTAGGAGAGGGGACTTATGGTAGAGGACTTTTAACTTCTTGACTTAATTCACACAACTAGGAAGCGAGAAGTCTGGGTATTGAATCTGAGAGAACGTTCAGAGCTCCAACTCCAAAGTCATTCCTTTTTTTTTTTTTTACCTCTTAAGTTCCATCAATATTTCATTTATTCAAGATCAAGTCTCAGCTCATTGTTACAAAAGAAAAGGGAGTCTGCAGGGATGAATAGCTCAGGGAGGGTTTTGAATAGCCAAAGGAGGATAATGCTTTCCTCCTGATGTGATTCTGTGGAATGTGGTGGGAGTTCTTGGGCTCATGACATTATAGTCACGTTAGTATCCCTGCTTCTTTTACCTCAGGTCTAAAATTGCCTAGACCAAGACAGGAGGATTCTTTTTGGGAACTAGTTAGTGCATGAAAAGTATAGGGCATTTAAATAAAAGGCTTTAACACACTCCCATGGATGAGACAGCTCTGGCTCTCACCTCTCATAGTTTACGATGGCAACTTACCCATGTTGCCTATCTGTTGCCATGGCCATAGCACATTTCACATGAGCTCTTGTCAATTTAACTTGCTGCTAAGCTTTGGAAATTGCTATTAGAAATTTATATAGTTATATATTCATATGATAATATGATACTTATTCATGATTTAGAAAGGCAGAGCATTCCTATATGTTCTCTCAGAACTGACAAAAATAGAGTCAGGCTGAGAGCTAGAGTGAAGACTCAGGGTGGGAACCGATGAAGGAAAGCAAGAGTAGACAAGACAATGTATTAGAGGTGATATGTAGGGCCACAAACCAGGTTGGCAATTATTCTGAATTTCAGGTGGAT
Organism: Rattus rattus; assembly: GCF_011064425.1. Taxonomy (NCBI): domain Eukaryota; kingdom Metazoa; phylum Chordata; class Mammalia; order Rodentia; family Muridae; genus Rattus; species Rattus rattus. Next base: position 27,390,885 of record NC_046160.1, on the reverse strand, counting down.
CTAGTAGGCTAAAAATCATGGCCAAAGCCTTCATGTGCTTGGTTCTAACAGCGTTCACTAAACCTGAGAGCTCGTAAACCAAGAACCTAAGGAAGAAGCACACATGGCCAAAGCCTTCACATGCTCAATTCTAACAGGGTTCACTAAACCTGAGAGCTCGTAAACCGAGAACCTAATAAAGATGCACATGCTTGCTTCTCTCCTGCCCTGCAGCCTTTTCAATTTGAGGGAACTCCTCTGGCGGAAGAGAATGAGGGTTTGCACACAGTTCAGATGGGGCGATTGCTCTCTGGCACCTGGATTTCTATTGTCAACACCCCTCCAATTTATCAGCCAAGTTTTCCCTTTCTGTACAATGGCAGTGTATTCCAAATGATGAAGCATTTTTTTTTAAATTTGACCAATCAAGTAAGAATGGTCAAAAGCCCAACATTGAAATCTCTAATAATCTTGTGTGTTTACACAATTGCAATGAGACTTAGAACGGACCCATAGCCTCAGGTTTTCCAACATGCTCTTCAGCTCATGCCCAGAAATTTTAGTGTGTATGTGGGTGTGTGTGTTTGTTTTTGTTGTTGCTGTTACTTTCGGTGGGGTTGTTTTGTTTTTAGTGCTTAATTCCTTCTTAATTTCCTCCCTCCCTCCCTCTTTCCTTCCTTCCATTTCTTTCTTCTTTCCTTCCTTCTTGCCTGCCTGCATTACTACCTGCCTACTCGCTTGCTTATTTTGTCCCTCTGGCTTGGCTTCCAGCCCTCATGTTCCTAGAGGTCAGTCGGGAACTCCCTTATCTGAGAAAAGAGCTCCAAGACGAAATTGGTTAGAGCAGAAACAAGCCTGTTCCCCCAGGCTCCTAACAGCTCCCTTTTAAGGGCCTTCTGAAAGGAATTTAGCCACTGCAAATCATTCTGCTTCCACAGACAGAAAATTAGCCAAGGGGGAAAATACTCCGAGAATGGAGAGCTTCGTGGTGTCATATTACATTACAGAGAGAACACTTGAGGACCCAAATCATTGCAGCACCATAACTGCTCTAGGCCCCAGAGTCGCACATGTTTTAGAACATGTCCCAAGTACAGCAGCTTCTGGCAGAAAGAACATTTTTACTTGATTGTCTAAAGAAATGGAATACCATTTTTAGGGGCAAACTCCACTTTTTAGGATATAGAAGTGTAAAATAATTCTATTCATGTTTATGCCCCAAAACTGAGAAAAGGAAGTTGTCTATCATAAATAACACCACTTTGTAAATCCCCTCAGATCTGCACTAAGCTTTAGAAGTTCTTATTGCACAGGTCTGCCCTCCCACTCTGACTAAATCACGGCCAAGTGCCATGTCCACAATAGGGGGCTGTTAATTAGTTTTAAAGGCTGCTGCAGTTTCTGTGTGCAAGGAAGTATACAAACCCATCAATATACAAAAATATCTTTTTTTTTTTTTAGGGTTAGTGCAGGCTGAGATTTTTATGAGCTTCCCATGGCTGTAGGAAAGTGAATCTCTATGCAAATGCATAAAGAAAAGACTGTTAAAAGTGACTGGGATGAATGCTCTGTCTATGCCACTGGAATGCAGCAGTACTCCACTTCTGTGGGCGGGAAAGAAGGCTGACATCATGTGTGCTAAGCTTCAAGGCTGAGTGAGGCAGAGGATTTTGTTTCCCTCTTACATATGGCCCCTGCTTTGGCACTGCCGTTAGTGTTTTCGGAAGGCAGGCTTTCTTCATCTCTAAGCGTAGGAGACAAAGGCTAGAAACACTGAGAATTTTAGCATCACACAAATGGTGGAGGTTAAAGAATGTCTGTCCTATGACCCCCTTCATATTTCCAAGCAAAGAAATTGAGACTAAGGTGAATTTACATAAAAATAGACACACTTCACCATGCATTTAGGTCTTTAAAATTACCTATTAACTAGAAGTTTACAATAAATACAGATAAATGTGAAAAGACAATAAATAGATTCAAGTCTTCAGAGCCAAAGTTTTAGAGCCAATAAAATCCTAATGTGTTTATTTATAAATACCAAACATATAATAAATTTGAGTCACAGTTTAACAAGAATTTATTAATCTTCTAATAAGTACAATAGACTATGTTGTGAAAGCTGGGACCCCTGAATGATCTCAGCTCTTAATGAATTTATTTGCTTTCAAATATAATTGATACAGGTCTATATTAGTCATGTTTTTTTTTTAAATCTATGTAATAAAATCCTTTCACCAACACAACATAAGGGATGAAAGATGTATTTTTGGCTCACAGTTCAAAGGGATTGGTTCAACCACAGTCAGGAAGGAGAATGCAAAGGATACTGCTACCCAGCCATTTTTTTTCCCTAGAGCATAGCCCATGGAATGGGTTCTTCAGTCAGAGTGGGCTTTTCCCACTTTAGTTAACCTGATCTAGATGTCCCAGAAGCCTATCTCTTCAGCAATTCTAGATCTTGTCAAATTGTCAACCAATGTATAATCCGTATACAATAAGAGGCACAGACCTTAACTATAGAGTTTGACGAGTGGGTGACGAATATAAAAATACATATAAGACTGTCAATCAACTTATGGAGACATATATTTATATCTCCATCTTTTCTTCCTGCTGTAATAAGATTCTATGCCCTTGAGTTTAGATAATCTTCCTTTTCTTCACATTTCCTTAAGATAGCATCTAACATTCCAGAGAGAACGCCACATCTGTTCTATAACTGCAAAAATGCAGTGAATTCCTGTTCCCGAAGAGTAGGAAGAGCTACCCAGGAGATAGGATTCTGATTTTCTCCTCACTGTACAGGGTGTGCCCCTGGTACTCATGCACAGAGAACTAGTCAACTGTTCAAGCAAATGTTAAAAGAATATATTGAACCACTAATCCATGAAACTCCTCTACGTTCCTTCAGTCCAGATATTACAGCCACCCATGACAGAAGTTGAGTTGGCTGTGAGTTCTAAAATCTATAGAAATGTCCCTAGTTTGTCTCAGAGAGAAATCTTATGTTTTGTACAGGCGACGGACCTGTACCCATATTCATATTGTCAGCATTCATTGGATTTTGTAGATTAAAAGGAAAGAAAAATGAAGAGGTTACGACTTAGAGAGTGTGAGTCTTGGAGTAATTGAAGTAGGAGACAGAAAAATACCTTCATTTAAAATAGTATTTTTCCTTTAGAATTTTACTGGTATAATTGATATATTGAATAACCATAGTTTATAATATAAATAAAATTAAGATAAATAAATATATAAACTATTCTAACAGCTAAATAATAAGAAAAAAACAATTAAACTTTTGAGGCAGTAGGTGAAATTCAAAGGGACAATAGGCATAACCCAGCACCTAATTCTCTCTGATTGACGTGCACCTTGACCCCAGACTCTTCTCTTACATTGACCATTACTTTGACAATCATTTAGCTTTCACCAAGCCTCAAAATGTCTGTAGTTTCCATACTTATAATTATGTAATATTTACTTCCTTAAGGCATGTCAGACAATTTATAGGACTTGGCGAATTCAGAAAACAAAACAAAACAAAAAACCTCTATTTGTCACAAATCATCACCATTTTCCTTTTAAATTCTTTCCATAGATAAATGCACAGATACTTTCTGTCCTAACATGATATTTCTACTTTTTTGTTTCTTAAACTGCCAAATTTTATTAGTAAAGCACAGAGTCGTATTATCAAAATAAAATGATAAATGTGCAAATGACTGTAGTATTTCATTTCAGCTACATAGCTTATTTTAATCTCTTAATTAGAACATAATTGGGGAAGTTTGAGCACAATCACAAGAAGGGGAAGTAACTCCCTTAGAACCTGGGTGAGGTGGTAGCAAATAAGATCTGTGTGGCAAATAGACATCTAGGAAGTTGGTTCTTGAAGAGTCAAAATTTTTTCACAAATCAATAAGGCATGATGCGTCTTAGACTACTTCACCTAGCCAACTGCCACCTGAACACATAAACTCCTGAAAATATAAGATGATTTTTAAATTAAAATATGAAACTCTAAAATGCTATACAATTCAGCATTTTACCAAGATAAAGATTTCTTTACTCTCAGAGTAAGGAAAGCTAATTAAAAGTCTCAATTCAGGAATATATTTTTTAAAAGATCAGCAAAGAAATAATGTCATTAATAAGTAATGTGTCCTTGAAATCAAATATGAAAAGCACTAACAGAAAAATAGACAAATGGTCCGTGAACAAAAGCAAATGATTTTAAATGAGAAACATAAATGTAATGTCACTAAAACCCATGTGATGGAATGCTTAACTTCTCTAGGAAGTAGAGAAAAGGCGTATTGAACTGTGTGGGTAGTCCATTCTTTTTCAATTCATTTCAAGGTTGGAAATGGTGCAATGAGACAGGCTTTTGCAAATGCTTGATGAGGATAAAAATGAGATTGCTTATCTTGTAAATCACTGTGATGGGTTTTTTTTTTATTATTATCAGAACATTAAACTTACTTGGGTTCTACCAAAATATTCCACTTCCCCGAATTTATCTTAAAGAAAACAATAAATGCTTTAAATGTATAAAATGATGCGAACTGTGTTTATACGAGGAAGATAAAAATGATGTACATGCCAATAGCCGAAGATGGTTGGTTCACATCTGAATGTTCATATAAAAGTAAACACAACAGGGAGGCTCTTGATCCTACAAATAATTTAGACAAGAGATTAAAAATCAAATCAAAACAAAACAAAAAACAAACAAAACATGGGCATGCTAAAATACTTAATTATCAAAGAGAGGCAGAAAGGACCTACCTTTCTTTCCCATTTGTTAGGTTGATATGAACCCAGACTCTGGTTATCATTTTAGAAACTTCTTTGACGCAAAGAAATATAAAATACATACAAATCTGACAAACACGATGAAGTTTTTTTTTCTTCCTAAATTTATTGTTTGGACTTGACTGAAATGCTGAAACTAGTTATTTGTTGAAAATAATATACTAATTTTCCTCTAATAGTTACATGGAACATCTGTTTGAAACGAGCATCATGAAACATTCGGATGCTTGAAAGAAAAAAAAGGATTTAGTATATAGGAAACCAGATCAGATGACTGCAGTAGTCCCACCGGGAAACTGTCCAGTCAAACCAGGGAACTCACAGAACTGCAGCTCAAAGGATCATGCATGGAATTGAGGGGGAAAGCACCTGCTTTTCTGGCAGTCAGAAGTACCCATCAGCCGTAACTCTAGAAGCAAATGGTACCTCAAGAATTTTAGTATACAACTAGCACAAGCTGACAAGGCAACCGGGGCTCATGTGACAAGGCACAAGGTGACTTACGCTTCTGTCGAGTGAGATGATATGAGGACAGACACATTCAGGGTGAGCCTAAAAGAGCCTGGTGAGCAATGGGTGGTGGGTTACAGAAAGCAAAGAAGCCATGTTCTACCCCTCTGCTCTCTTCAATGATGTCCATGCTTGCAACAGGATGTAACCAAGCTCGACCATACTGGGAAAATAAGGTTAGAGGCTGTAGGAAGCTAGAGAACGAGATGCTCCACATGACTTATAAATGAAACAATCTACTTTAAAAACCTTAACCTTTTCAAGATAAGGTTTACAAAACAGTCACCTATTTTAGAGGTTAGCTTTGGGCTCCAGTTTCCAAATAGTTACATATTACTATTTTATTAGGCAACTAGTGAATGCGTAAAGTGATCATACGATATAATATGCTTTAGACCACAAATAGTTCAGTAGTTCTACCGAACTTTCTGTGAGCTCTGTTCTAGTTTCATGCTCAACACCCTGACCAAAAGCCAGCCTAGGGGAAGAAAGGGTCTATTTGGCTTATAACTACAGGTTTCATTCTGTCATGTTGAGTCATAGCAGGAATCAAGCAGCGAATTACATAAAATTCACAGTCATCAGCAGAGAAAATAAATAGATACTTACTTTGCTGATCTCTGCTAGCTTTTGCTTGTCCTTCATAGTTCAGAACTCTATGTGTAGACAATGGTGTTATCTACAATGAATGGGCTGAGTCTTCCTATATATCTATTAGCTCTCAATACTACTCCCCACATATGAACCTACTGGTTGGCTTGATCTATAAAGAAATCCTCAACTGAGGATCTCTTCTCAGTGACTGTAGGTTGGAGAAAGTTATCATTTAAAAACTAATCAGCTATTTATATATTTTATATGTGTGAGCACATTGGCACTGTCTTCAGACATACCAGAAGAAGGCATCAGATCCCATTACAGTGCTCTTAACTGCTGAACCATCTCTCCAGTCCAACCAAAGTATATACATGGGTGAGTCCATGGTTTCTACTGCATATGTAGCAGAGGACTGCCATATCTGGCATCAGTGGGAGGGGAGACACTCGATCCTTTGGAAACCTGTTGCCTTAGCGAAGGGGGATGCTGAAGGGGTGAGCTGGGAGTGGGTGTGTGTGTGGAGGAGCACCCTCTTAGAGGTCAAGGGGAGGTAAGATGGGGTGGGGAGGGGGTTGAGGAAAATAAACCAAAAAGGGGAACAACATTTGAAATGGAAATAAATTAAATCATTAATTAAAAAAATCTACATGTTTACAACAAAAGACACTAAAACTAACATTATACGGGGAAACAAATAAAAATAAAATTAAAAACTAATCAGCATGGCATCCTTGAGTGTTTCTCATCCTTAGAGAAGGAATCAGACAGACCAGTCTAGGAGCTGGTAAGAATGTATGGCATCACTCTGTCCTAATGAAACCCTGCCTACAAGACAGTTAGACTCTCTCCATCAGGAATATCTGAACAAATGAAAGAGACTGCATATTTATTTGTTATAAGCATACACTGCACACATTTGAAAACATGTACATGTGTTTTATGTTACTTCTTAACCTTTTTGTTTTCTGGTTTTGCTATAGTAATTACATAAATCCTAAAGGAAGTCTATATGCCTTTTTTTAGTTTTTTATAAAGGGAATATGAAGAATAGTATCATACACACTTGTGTGTGTGTGTGTGTGTGTGTGTGTGTGTGTGTGTGTAAAATAATAAATAATGAAAAAAACAGTCTAAGTATTTAAGAGAGAGAGAAATCATATAGAGGAGAGTTTGGAGGGAGAAAAGAGAAGAGAAAATGAAATAATAATAATGCAAAAAAATCATAAACAAAGGCTGGGCACTAGTTGTCATGCTTTTAATCCCAGCAGTTTGTAGGCAGAGGTGGGTAGATCTCTGAGATGGAGTCCAGCCAGGCTAACAAAATGAGTTCCAGGACAAACAATCCTAAATAGAGATACTATGTCTCAAAAAATGAATTAATGAATAAATAAATAAATTTCCTTTTTCCCCTTCTTTGGCAATGAACTGTCTGAACAGGTAAGCAGGAGGCAGCATGTAGGCTCATCAGCTGGCAAGGTTTCAGACAGAAATGGGGATGAAATGTCACCCTGAGTTGAAAACCAGAGTAAAAGAGTTTATATCCCTTTACTAACTTCCAAGCTACCCTTAAGAACCTAGAAACTCAGGGACAAGAACCTTGAATTTGGAGCTCTAAAGATAGGCACAGACCCAGGTATTTTGAAGAGGGAATTCAATTCTGTGCATCCTGACTGGTTGAATCCTGTTGTAATGATGATCCAGTTCTTTGTGCACCCATGAGTTTCTGCATGCCAATTTAAACATCACCAGTTCTCCTGCTTTCTGCCCAACCTAATGCAGAGTGAATGAATCCCCTGCTTCCTAATTTAGGAAAAATGTCAGGGTTTTGGAATCAGAGGAAAGGCACGCAGGTGCTACTTTTTGTAACTGGAAAGTGAGAGTAAAGTCAGCCAATGTTCACAGCTTCCTTTCTGGGGGCATGCTTGGGTTTCACATTCCTCTTGCTCTGTCTCATGCATTCAGAAATCAAAGAGGGCCAGGTGAAATTGCTTCTTTGGTCTGGATATTCATCTGTTAGAGCAGACTTCATCTAAAACGAGGGATTTCTACAGATCTCTCTTCTCCCTTTTGTGCTTAGTTTTGATGTAAATGACTTGCTAACACCCAATCTCATTAACTGAAATATGTGAGATTTGTCTTCCTTTTTTTTTTTTCTGTTTCCAACATGGTGAAAAATGCTATTTAAATTATGAAAAAATAATATTCCTAGCAAAGACTAAAGTCACAGCATGCAGGTGATCTGGGAAACAGCCATCTGTATTCCATCATTCTTTAAAATAACTAAGAGGAAGGGCAATGCCCTTGCATAATTTTCATAGACATGAAAGAAACTTCTTTGAAACTCAAAGGTGATAATTTCAATCAGATCATGCTGAGCTGTCCTCTCCAAAGTTGTCCTGTCTCTACTGTTCCCGGATTCCCTTAGGGGACTAAAAGTAGCAGGTTATTTCCTAAAGCGTTCACACATGAGTACAGGTTTCTACAGCATAGAAAGATAGTAATGTTGGCACTAGACTTTCCCCATTCAACTTGGGGATTGTAGAGATGATGAGAAAAGAGAGGGGATTCCAAATTACAGTCCAGGTTATGATATCACCTTTGCAAGGTTCAAACATGTAAATAGTCTTTCCACTAATCTAAACTTAGTGCTAACTAAGTTTATCCATGTCAGTTTGTGACTTTCAAATGTGAAAACCCTGAGAAAGCCACACCTGAGTATTTAGTAATCATCTTGGACTCACTGATTTTCCTCATCCGACTGTATTCTTTTTCATACATTTAAAAAAAATCACCATTTGAGAATTTCATACACAAATTTAATATATTTTGCTCAAATCCATTGATCCCTGTTGGACCCTACCTTGGAGTGTTTTACTTCCCCCTCGCTGAGCCTTTCAGCTTGTTGTAGTAAGAAGTTGTTTATCCCTTTGGCAGCTGCTCTCAGTCCCTGTTTTGGGGCTGGGACTTTCCACGATGCAGATTTTTCCTATTTTCCTGATTGGGAATTTTCCACCTGCTCTAGTACTTTTCCACTGCTCTTGCCTCTTGTATATAAGAAGATCTCAGTAAAACCCAGAAGGCATTCTCTTAACGTGAACGACCTGAGTATGTGTTTCTTCTTAAATTTCGCAGGGCTACTCCTGGTTCTCAATGTCATGACGACACAGGAATTGTCAGATCCCTTTCATTCCAACTCAAAAACATGTGTACTCCCTTTTTAACCCACTGAGTCCACTAGTGTTGCCTGTATGTACTAAAGTGTAGGATTGCCACTAGAATATTCACAGTGTACTAGGCATTACATACAAACTAAAGCAACACTCCATCCTCCAGCACTCATGAACTATTATAGGTCCTCTACCGTGATGAGAGTCTCTTCCTCATGCACAGGGAAACATACCAGCCTGTAATATATATATATATATATATATATATATATATATATATATATATATAGATTTTTATACACTTTTGGATCCTTCCCCATCTGCTCCCAGACCCACCCTTAGACTATCACTCCCATATCAATTTTGTTTTGTTTTAATTATCTACCAAGGCAACTGTTTGGTGCATGTATACTGATATATATGAAGCCATTCAGTGGGACAGGATAGCCCACATGGTTTATATAACCTTAAGCAAAACTGACTTTCTTTTACCAAGGGGAAATCAGTTGTCACTTTCTCCTCAGTTAGGGACGGGAGGCATAACCCTCTCCATATTCCATGCTGATATCTTGACTGCCTCGATTATGTGCAGGTCTTGGGCATCAGCCTAGATTTTATTACTTTTCAAAGCTTCCCCTCATATAACCCATATCATTCCCAGATCTTCTCATGAGTACTCACTGCTGATTTTGAATAAGAAAACATTATTTTATGGTCCAGAAAAGTGCACATTGTATAATTCATAAAAGTAAAGATACCAAGACAAAGAGTGCTCAGTTGGATTATATTTAACACAAAAAGAGCCTTTTATTACAGCAAAGTATAATTATATCCCAGTTGCTTTTAGCATGGTTAATGCTACTTGTGAATGCTTTATATAATCTTGAGAATCACCTCCACCCCTTGTCTTCAAGTGCTGAACAATTGTTGTAACAAGAATCTATTGAATATCTTAAATGTTTTTAACTCTCGGCCATGCTGTTCTTCATTCACTCTTTTGGGACCTTATCAATTATTGTAATTCTGAAGATGGGAAAACTGAGAACCAGAGGGAATGAGTGATCTACCCAAGGACATGTACTTAATGAGTTAACCAAGACTCAGGTTTAGGTTATATAAACCAATTGTCAAGAAGAGCTTTCAGTAGAAGACATGCTTTATTAGAATAAAGGTCTACAGATGACTAGGCTCATGATATTTGTTTAACTTTCCAGCTCCCTTCCCTTTATTAACTACCAATTAGATAATTTCTGTCCTCCAGCACTCCATTTCTCTACCTTATTAAAAGTACTACTAAACTCCATAGTGCCATGGATAAGCAACTTACTCCTATTTCATTTCTTATCATCCACTTGTTTTATAATAAATGAAACACTATGTATGCCTAGTATTGTAAAAACATTTGCAACAGTAGGTTGAGAAGTATACAAGTCAATTTCTCCAAGGCTACAGTCCAAGTGATTACTCAAGCAAGAATCTTTGAATAATTATCATGCAACCAGACTAGACCCATATTGCATGTCTTCACGAGAATTCTCAGAACAGAATGCCTTTATTCTCAAGAAGGTTGAGTTCTGATCTGGATGCATCTACCAGTGCATTTCTGAGGGGCTAATCCAAGCCACTGATGATGTAAATAAAACATTCAGTTTCCTTGCAGAAATGCTACCCTGCTATCCTTCATGCAATAATGCAGCGCTTTGTAACAAGCTTTATAATGATGCTATGAATTAAAGTGATGCATGGCTTTTCAGAGGTACAATATGCATCACAACAGCCTGTATTAACAATTTAAAACCATATAATGTGCTTTATAAGCTAATAAAGTATCTGCATCTAAATGATTTATCAAATATGAATAATGCATCCAGAAATAACTTACAGGAACAGGGCCAGCCTCCCCTGCTCCTTACTGGCTGTCTTTCTCCATAGTTGGAAATGAACACAACATTGGCTATGAGTTTTGAGCTGTAGACACCAGACTGTGCTCTGTGGAAGCATGCCAGGGTTTTCTACAGAGTTGTCTGTCTACTTTGTTATCCCCCTCCTCCCTTTAGCCACACTTTCTCCCACTTTCTACTTCTGTTTCAGTCTCTAGCTTATTACCTTCCCCTCCTACCTTCTCCTACCTTTATGATGTTACTATCCCCTTATAATTATTTTTCTGAGACTTGATACGTGAACACTGTATTAATATCATCCCCCCCCCCTGGGACTCTCTTTTCCTCAATTCTTCTCATACTTCTCCATTCTCTCTACATTCATGGCCTGTTATTATTATTGTTACAAGCACACATACACACAACCTGTTGTGCCACTTGATTGTTGTTTGTATGTATATGTGTTTAGAGCCAACAACTTGAGATTAGATAACCCACAAGAGGTTCATCACTATAGAATGATTCTCCTTCTCTCAACAGCCATCAATTGCCTATAGCTGTCTACACATGGATGGGGCCCTATGAGATTTCTGCTCTTCATATTGGTATGCCAATTGGCATTGATATTTTTCTGGTCTTGTTTTGTTAACCATGTTGTTGACATTTCATGAATACAGCTTTTCTATGATGTATCAATATGGTATAAAATTATGCATATATATATTTGCTGAAAGACTTCCTTGTAGTCTGTCTCTTCCAATATTTCTTCTCCCTTTTCTATGATGTCCCCTGAGCTGTTATGTAGAGAAGTTGTGCTGTGGATCTATTGATTGGAGCTGGGTTCTACATGGTCTATGTTTCTTTTCATTTTGAACAATTGTTCATTTCTCTAATGGAAAATAATTTCATCTTCTGGGAAAAGAAGCATCTTTGATGAGAGGTGAAAACTATACCAGGAAAGCAAAGGGAGACTGTGTGGGGAGGGGCTCTTGAGAGTAACAAGCAACACTCCAGAAGCACAACAGGTTGTGTATATGTGTGTTTGTAACAGTAACAATTAATAACAGGCCATGAATTTTAGAAACAATGTTGATATGAGGAAAATTGAAGAAAGCTATAGGGAATATTATTCCATGTTATTATACCTTAAATTTTATACACACACACACACACACACACACACACACAATCACACACATGTACACACAGGTTGTGTTCATTGAGTTTATTATGTCTCCTTCTCAAGAAACATAAATTATCTAACAAAACTCCATCGTTATACATGGGAAACCTCTATTCAAGTTGCTAGCTAGAATAATCCCAGAGTATTTGGAAAAATATGAGTATTACTGTTGCAATTGGATGACTCCAAGAAATTAAAAGTAAAGACCCTATTGCTGAAGAGACCACATACCTCACACATAGGATGTGAAGTAATTAAAATGGATCTAGAATGGAAACCTACTCCTGACCTGAAGGAGCTGTGGTAAGCTGTCAAGAGAAAAAAGTAGTAAGTAATATTACCCAGCTATAATATTTTCAAAACAATGTCCAGAGTTGCAGGATATCTTTAAAGGTGCTACAAGGATACTTATATCCTGGGATAGCCAAAAGCCAACTAATTAGACTTAAGGCGACTCGACAGGAGGAAGAAATTCATGCCTGATTCTGTAAAATTAGTCTACTCCCCATGGCTGATAAGAACCTATTGCTGTCATTTTCCTAAAGCAGTATAATTTCTAACTTCATTCTAAATATGTATTTTTATGCCCACAGACAAATGTAGTCTCATCCAACATATGTTATAGATGTCATGGGGAATTATAGAATATTTCCATATAAGAAGAGATATATGTAGTGGATAAAGTAGTCAAAAAATAAGCACATCAGATGGGAGAACTCAGATGGCTCAGCCTAGAAAGAGAACAGATCTAATGCTTTGTAGACGTTTAGACATATTCACATATCAGAATAAACTTTGCTCTTATTCCTAATACAAGCAGAGTTTCATGCTCAGATCTTAGTCTGCTAAAAACCTGAATTAAAACAGGAACTTATGAAACCTCAAAGGAAGGTATAACCATGTCTGATCTTCTTGAAGAAATTTAGCCTTAAAATGAATATATATGAAAAAAGTTTCTATTTAGCAGGGAACCAGATAAGTCATGAGAACATCATCAGACAGCCCAAACAATCTAAATATCAAAAGATTAGGAGATCTTGATAGGAGATAAATGACTGAAAGAAACTAGCAGAAAAGAACTATGGAACGACATTCATTGGGGGCAAGGTATTTAAGAAAATACTTTCTGCAAATATATAGAACATGATGTGTGGGGCCTGACAGATGGATTAGGGTCTGAAAGAATCTAAGCTACAGATTGATATTGCAATGAAGTCTTACTCTCCCGAGGATGAAAAGAGAGCAGTACTCCAATGCAGCCTTACACTGTGCAGGAGTATAAAAAGAAACATCTTTTTATGGGCACATAGTAAGTGTCTTGGGAAAGTTTGAATAGAAGGGAACATGAAGGAGAAAGACCTTGAGAACCTGAGACTGTGCTGCAAAGAAGAAGCAAATGCATCAAGAATTTATCAGCACCTCCCTTCTTATAATTCCAACTGAAACTTAGACATTAGTGCTTAGAAAAAAATGAAAACTCATTTCTAAAAGATAAAAAGATCTCTTAGTTAATTGTATGTTGTAATCTCCAAGACTTTCTGAAGAGAAAGTCTAAATATGGCTACCAAGAATTTGAAAGCAGAGGTGAATTAAAGCAATTAAACCCAGGAGAATTGTTCAACCAGATATATGAAAGACTAAATTCAGTAAATTACGCCAAATATTTCTCTGAGAGAATAGAAGACTCAATGCAATAAAAAAAAAGATTCCATGGATTAAAACTAAACATCATTAGGCAGATCAGCCCCAAACAAATACACACACACACACACACACACACACACACACACATCACACATGAGAATGGGGCCTTTATTATCAACCTGACAGAAATTCAAAAAAGGAGAGTTAGGAACAACTATGCAAAAGTAAATTAGACAGCACAAAGGAAATTGAATTGTTAGAAATACAGATATTATCAAGCAAAAAACTGGGAGTCTGAGTCTATAATCCCTAATATCTAACATTTACAAAATGAACATCTTTACTTTCAAAAACCTTGGAAACAGTAGAAAGAGAAGAAACCTTCTGAAATCATATATTCAGATTAGAATGACATGGTACAAAGCCAACGAAAAGCATGAGAAAAAATAGTGACAGTATACCAGTATACATGACCAAGAAAAGACTCTTCAATTGAACACTAACAAATAAAGTTAATTAACGTACTTAATATTTTGCACACTGTGACCAAGTGTGACTGGTTTTCTGAAAGAATCAATGACTGTGATACAAAGCCATTTACAATATAAACTTCTAAAGTTGATGGAAATAAGTGGTACACAAACCAATAACCTTTTCAAAACAACACTGGAAAAATAGGATAGAAAAGAACTCCTTAACCAATGACATCCCATATTCATGAAGTTTTACAGTATCCATTATTGTTAAGATGTTGATGCTATGCAAGGTCATCAGCAAATTCAATGAACAATCCAAGCATTACTAATCCAGTGATCATTTTTTCGAGAAGTAGAAAAGATAATTCTAAAAGTGAGTTGAATGGACTAGCAATACAAGTAAGAACATCTTTGCAGAACTCAGACTTCCTAGTACTGACATATACTTGACAATTGCAGTTATCAAAATACTGTGGTTCTGGAATAGGGATGGACAAAGAGACCAGAAATGAGTGGGATAGAGCTAGAAAGTCATCCACATGCCTAGATGTCAGCGGTCTGCAATTATCCATCGAGCTTTGTTTGTTTGTTTGTTTGTTTGTCTGTCTGTCTCCATGTGCACTCTTTGGATGGTGCTTTAGTTCCTGGGAACCCTGGTTGGTTGGTATTGTTGTTCTTATGGGGTTGCAAACCCCTTTAGCTCCTTTAATCATTTCTTTAAGTCCTCCAATGGGGACCCAGTTCTCACCTAAGTTCTTCAATGGGGACACAGTTCTCAGTTCAATGGTTGGCTGTGAGCATCTGCCTCTGTATTTGCACTGACAGAGCCTCTCAGGAGACAGCTATATCAGGCTCCTGTCAGCATGCACTTCTTGGCATCAGCATGATTGTGTGGGTTTGGTGGCTGTATGTGTATGGGCTGGTTTCCCTAGTAGGGCAGTCTCAGAATGGCCTTTCCTTCAGTTTCTGCTCCAAACTTTGTCTCCATATCCCCTCCTATGAATATTTTTGTTCCCACTTCTAAGAAGAACTGAAGCATCCTTACTTTGGTCTTCCTTCTTCTTGAGCTTCATGTGGTCTGTGGATTGTATCTTAGGTAATCTGAGCTAGGCAATGGAGCGCTGCTCAGCTATCAAAAAACAATGATTTCATGAAATTCATAGGCAAATGGATGGAACTAGAAAATATCATCCTGAGTGAGGTAACCCAATCACAAAAATCACACTTGGTATGTACTCACTGATAAGTGGATATTAGCCCAAAAGCTTGGATTATCCCTCATGCTTTTTTTTTTTAACTCTTGTCAGACTGATAGAAAAGTCTTCCTGTTTATTATTAATTTTAGATATCTGTGTGGTTTTTTTTTCAGGATGGTTTTGCTCCATGCACTCACTAGTCAACTTTACTCCAAAGAATCATCTTTTTATCTTTCAGTTTCTTATCTTCTCTCAGCAATATATTGGAAAATGAAGCTCGTCATTTTTAACAGCTGATCCTCTTGATGACTGATTATTTGAGACTGCTCAACTGGGATGGAATAGGCTCATGATCAGATGTTGGAACAATAGAATATCAAATTACAAAAGAATGAAGTTATATTCTCAATTCCAAATGACATCCATAAATTAACTATACAAAAACTACTGGCTAGCATTTATGTTTAAATAATGAAAATGATGGAAGAATACACAAGAGTAAATTCATATGACATTTATCAACAAACTCTAAAGTAAACCACAAACACTACATGGTTAAGTTAGATAGAAAGAAAGAAAGAAAGAAAGAAAGAAAGAAAGAAAGAAAGAAAGAAAGAAAGAAAGAAAGGAAGAAAGGAAAAAAACCTGTGTGTACTTTAAGAGATATTATTAAAAGAAGCAAAGAGGAAAGTTTCAGAATAGAGAATCTATAGCGTCAACATTTATAAATAACTTTGGGAATCAGTAACAGAATTCTAAACCACTGACTCTAAGAAAAGAAATATATAATAAAATATAAGAAATAAAAAAAGAGTATCCATGGATTAAAGTGACATTCCTTCTCTTCAAAAGTACTTTCCAAAGGCTCATTAAATACATGAAAATAACCAACACTGTTATGAAAAAGTAGAAATTAAAATAGCTATGATGTAGTGCATGAATACAAGGAGTGCTATCATAAGAAGTGGGGAATAACAAATCTTGGCTAGATGAGAGTTGAAGTGGACTCTTCACATTACAAAATGAAACTGCAATGAGGTCCAGAAAATGTACAAAAACGTTAGTGGCTCATCAAAATATTAATCATTGCCATGTAAACTTAATTTCAGGTATTTATGTAAAATAATTAAAAACAAATGCTCACAAGAATAGATGTGCATTACAGTGTATATTCACGTAAGCAAGAATAAATTCATATGACATTTATCAACAAACTCTAAAGTAAACCACAAACACTACATGGTTAAGTTAGATAAAAAAAAAAAGAAAGTATACATCAACAGTTTCTGTGCCTCTCTGTCTCTGTCTGTTTGTGTCTGTCTGTCTCTCACCCCTTTCTCTCTAACTCTGCATATGTGTGTGTATAAACTTTTCTCTCTTCATAAAAAAACATAAAAAGCAATAAAATACACCATGGGGGCACTTGCAAAACATGTTAAGTAAGAATAGAAGAAACACAGTGTATGCTACTTGTCTCTCTTTGAAACTATAAAATAATTACAACATCTCTTCCTTCCATTTCCTTCTTCCAAACCTCCCCATAAGCCACTCCCCACTCTTCTTTAAATACATAGCCTATCTATTCACTATATTTAATTACATACATGTATGTATATGCATGTAAATTCTATAATAGTACCTGTTCAGTCCACATAATGTTACTTGTATAAATGTTTTTAGGGTTGCTCATTTCAAAATTAATTTCAAATTATGGCTCAAAGTAAATCAGAAAACATTGTCAATTTTGATCTGGGTTATTTATAAGAAATATACTCAGCCTCATATTCATTGGCACTAAATCATTAAATGTGTTTCCACTAAGTTTGAGAAAGGATGTTTCTTCTTTTTATCACTAAGTATCCCACTCTGAGTTCTGTACATTCAAACAAGAGAAGGGAATATGTGTACAAATGAGCCAAGAACAACAGAACCATCATTCTCAGTGATGGTTATTTTGTATGTACAAAATAGAAATTGTATAAGAATATTCAAGGATGAATAATTGAACTTAGCAAGGTAGGATATATGGTCAATGCACAAAAAATTGATTTTATTTCTATGAACAGACAATCCCTGATTTAATAATTTTCTGACATTTTGGTGATGCAAAAGCTATAATCATTGTAAAGAGGATGCATTTGGTAGAAACAGGAGCTTTTTCTAGCCTAGTGATGTGTTGAAAGAGGCTTTTAGAATACTGCCCAGCCGCACTAAGCCATGGGCTACCAGTCAACTCTCAGTTGGTGGGGAACTCATCTACTCTCTCTAGTTTTCTGTTGCTAATTTGTAATGCTTGATAAGTAAAGTACATTTTAAATTTATGACAGTTTCTACAAATCATGGGCTGATTGGGACATAAATGTATCACAAGTCTGAAACATCTTCAAAATCCACCAAGTTTTATCAATTTCATTGTAGTTCATGCTGTAACACTTTCTCCCACACTCACGAGCCCAGTAATTAATCAGGTACAAGACAGGTCTGAGTTCAAAATTGAAAACCACCTAATATGATGGGAAAACTTAAAAATCTCAGTAGGTAGAAAGATATGTCATACATATGGATTGGACGACTGAGAATTGTTAAGATGTCAATTCTCATGCAATTTTCTATAAATAAATTCCAATTGCCGTTAAGCTTCACTAGGCTTTTGTTGTTGTTCCTGAAGAACCTGTTAAGCTGATTATGAGCTTTATAGGGAAAAGCATATTATCTGAAGTACCCAAGAATAATTTGAAAAATAAAAAAGGATCTAAATTGGAGGGTTTTATTACCTGATTTTAAATATTAGTATCCTGGTGACAATGACAGTGCGTAAGAATGATGGGAATTTTCAGTTATCTATAAATATTCATTCAATTAATTTTTGCCAAGTTTCAGAACAGTTAAGTAGGAAAGGAAAAGAAAAACATTTTAAAAATTTTGAAGCATGTTGGAATCGCCACAACTTTGTTTATAGTAAAATAAATGTTGGCTTATAAACGATTATAAATACTAAATGTGTTTAAGATGAATTCTAAATGTCAATATCTTAACGTAAATATTAGAACAGTAATTACTCAAAAGATATGGTTCAGAGAATGTGTTCATGATTAGAATATTAAAAAACTTAAACAAAATACATTAGAGAGTCAGAAAGCATTTAAAAATAATAAAGTGTTACTAAATTTACATTCTCTCTTTTCCAAAAGGCAATGATTGAAAGTGTAAAACAGTCCACAGAATGAAACAACAGTTATTATATACTATATACATATATATGTGTTGTATATTATATATAAATAATAAAGAACTACAAATCTATAAGTGAAGGAAGGAAAAAGGTGATTAAGACCAAAGGGAAAGACAGAAGGAGAGGAAGAGATAATCAAGAGAAATAAAACTTAAAGAATTTAGATTTTCCACAAATAAATATGACACAACAAGAAACACGTGTTGAAAATCAGTCATCAGGGAAGGGAATTTAAGAAACAGACATGGCAATATAGCCCTGCCCGCTGAGCATGTGTCTAGCTTGCAGAAAGTCCTAAGTTTGAATTTTAGCAAAAAGGCCTAGCCAGTAGTTCCAGAACTCAAGAGGTAAAAACTCAGAGATGATGAGATGAAGGCCATTCTCAGCTACCTAGTGAGTCCTGGGCTAGCTCGGACCACATGAGATATTGGGTCAAATGAATTAAAAACATAATCATAACCCCAAAGAATCACTTTTCCACTATGTGCTGCTGAAGTAGCAGAAGAGAGATGAATAAACTGAATTATTGAGAAGCCCATATAAACAAGTATCTTTTCCTTGTTGGCGAGAGTACGAAATGGTAGAGGCATGTTGAAGGACCGTTAGCAGTTACTTATGAATTCTCTTAGCTGGCTACTCTACTTCTGTGCCTTTGTCCGTAAGCACCCATGCACACTTCTCACAAAATACCCTCTTAGCATCCTTATTCAAAATGTCACCCAGCTAAATATAACCCAAATACTCTCGACAGGAGAATGCCTGCGCATTTGTAGTGCATTAATATGTTTGAGTGCTAAGGGTGTATAGGAGTGAATTACTGATAATGGCAACCTATGAATGAATTTAAAGAAAAAAATAAACCAGCCCATTGAGTCAAAGAAATCAGAAATGAAAGGATAAACACAGTATAATGCCATGCACATGAAACTCGAGATTGACAAGGACAACTGCGTGGTTCCTGAAATAAACATTGCTTCCTGATTAGCTATACAGAATATAATAGAAGAGGGCAAACATGGATGTGAGAGATGTTTAAATGCTGTTTTCTGCAGTGGTTACACCATACATTAAGTTGTAAGAAATGATACACCTTGGAGACAAAGAAATGCCTCAGCACTGGGAGGACTCACCACTCTTCCGGAGGTCAGAGTTCAGTTTGCAGGTCCCCTGTGGGTTCATGGCAGCCTGTAATTCTAGTTCCAGGTCATCCACTACTCTCTTCTGTTCTCCGCAGGCAGCTGCACACATGACATATACTCCTGCAGACACATAAACCAAAATAAGTCTTGAAAATTGAAGCAATGAAATTAACTCCTAAGATCTATACATTTTATTACATATGAATCATACTCCAGTAAAATATTACTCAGTTAAAAAAATGTAAAGTCACCATGATGCTAAATATGAATCAGTCATTCCCTACCTAGCTCTACAATTCCAAAGTTGTCCCATAAGGTAGGGTGGTTGAGATCAGAAGGTCTGTAACACAATGACAGTTAACATTTCAAAGAAATACTTTTGGCTGTTTAGTGTTCATAATAAATGCAAAACTGCATTTAACATTTGCTAAGAACTTATTCCTTTGCAGGAGAGAAAAGAAACAGAGGCTTAGACAACCTGCCTAATGTCACAGTAAACAGGGGATACAGGAATTAAGCTAAATGCTTCCAGAATCTCTTTCGTTTGCCACTGATCTTGCTTCCCTTCACCAACCAGATGTTCCTAAAGATGGAGATGGGGGAAGGTGGTGCTTGAAATTCAAAAGGGAAACAGAAAAATCAACTCAGAGAGATGTCATTAAATTTCTCCAATGAATCACTCAAACCATTTAGAAATCAGAAAAAAATGCAATATAAGCATCAGTGTAATAGCAGGAAGCTCTCTTCAGTGTAGTCAAAAAAAAAAAAAAAAAAAAAAGGAAAAATACTATGATGCCACATGCTGAGGGAAGATGTGGTCAGATAAGAACTCCAGCACATCGATTAGTTTAAGGTCCTCAGACGCTGTGGGAATTGTGCTCATGGTCCTTCATGAAATTAAGTGGGCATACGCTTTATAATTATAATTAATCACTCCCATTCCTGAGCACATATTGCAGAGAATTTCAATAAAGGGCCTGGACAAAGTAGTTAAATGCAATGCTCTTCCTCTCTCTCTGTCTCTCTGTCTCTGTCTCTGTCTCTGTCTCTGCCTCTGCCTCTCTCTCTCTCTCATTCTCTCTCTCTCTCTTTCTCTCTCTCTCTCTCTCTCTCTCTCTCTCTCTCTCTCTCTCTCTGTGTGTGTGTGTGTGTGCATTTGCTGTAATTAATGATAAATAGTGGGAGAACAAATAAACAATATTATATAGCCAGTATCGCATACTATGAAATCCATAGACTCTAGAGGGTATGAGTAAAGCTCTATATTCCAAATAATGTTTTACAATATGAGTATTTGTATGTATCCTGATGGACATATATACTTTACATTGGCTAGTGGAGAGCAATTAAAACAGCTTAAACAGAAGGAAAATAAACAGTGCCTTCTTAAATTAATAAACTACACACACACACACACACACACACACACACACACACACACACATGAATCTGCGACTAGGATGAATCATTGAACCCACTCTAGACACAAGTTTTAGTCCTATTCAAGTATTTGGCAAATACTTCTAGCAAGGCTATTGTACCTCCAAACATGAGTTTCATGTTATGTTTGTGTGTGCATAAGTGATGCATGGATACACGTACTTTTCTGGGGAAAGCGCTCATGTGGGGCTGAGGAAAAAAAACTGAAAATCTTAACTTCCAGCTTCCAACTGGAGTTGTAAGTCCATCCTATCCCAGGTGACTCTTGTTGTGCAGGGTACCAACTCTTTGTAGACTTAGATCAGATTTTGCTGAGGTCAATCTAAAGAAGCTATCTAGAAACACCAGTTAGGGAAGAGGTCAGGACTAGGGTCAGACTTCTTTTATTACCCAAGTCTTAAGACAATTCATAAAATGCAGCTTCTACAGAAACTGGCACTCATAACGATGAGAAGTGTTTTGCCTGCCCTCCAACTCTTTTCTTGTACTATCTCAGGCTAAGGTGTGTCCTTCAGATAGCGTTTCTTCAGCTTTAGACAACATAGTACATTAGACGGTCACTTGTGTTGAACCTAGCTTACATCATTCAGTTCTGACAGTGCACTTTTGAGCACTGACCAGACTTAACATGGGCTTTAGTTGAGACTGATTTTGCTTGAGACAGGTACATCTTAATAAATGCCAGTGTTTCTTATAAGACCACACTATTCCGTTAAAGGCAAACAAATGGCACTGTCACATGAATGGTTGAATGAACACCATATTTCATGCTCAACTTGTTGATAGGCATGGGATACAATGGATTCTTTTCACTTGAAAGCCACCAGAAGCAATAGAAACCAGAAAATGCAAATGTAAAGAAATATAATGGGTGACCTAAACACTGGTGGAGATACCAAATATCTTTAAACAAGTTCTTAATGAAGACAGTATGAAATCATTTCTTTAGAACTCCAGCTGGAGACAGTGACAGGCTCCCATCAAGGAGTCTTACCAACTTTTAAGTAGCATTAGAAAAGCCCCCTCATATGCTATCAATGTAGTTCATATTGATTCATTCTCTGTAGTTGAATTATCTTTAAAAAATTTATGGTGCATTTTTATGGCAATAGCCAAGCATGCATATCATTAGTGTGCAGAGCAAAGAGTGCAAGACAAGAGGAGACTGATGGCTTTTCAATTATTGATGCAAATGAATTGCCGAGTGTAGCTAGTTTAAGAATTGCAATAAAGAGCAAAAGTCAACTCTCTGGCATTGTGAGTGTGTGAGCACACACCCTTCCCCCCCTCTGCCCCACCCCCCACTAAACTAACTCACATCTCATTTTAGCAGTAAGTGAGTATGGCAATTAAGTTACTTAAAATTTCAGATGCTTCTAGAATTTTATATTATGAGGTGAAACTTGGAAACCAATTAGCATTTTAAAAAGGGAGGATACTCAGAATTTCAAATTTAGAAGGTGCTTTAGAGATTATTTAATCCACCCCTATCCTTGGCAGGAGTCCCTTGCTGACTTTCCATTGATGTCACTAGCCTTTGCTTAGATACTGGCTATGACTAAAGAATGATGACCAGGGCTCCTTACAGGATGGAAGTCCTTCAGGAAAACAGCCTTAAATTAACAAATAAAAACATTATTTGTACAGGACAATGCAGTTTCCCCATTTGTTTCCTTAGCTCAATCCTGCATTCTGGGCTATACTGACCAAACTAATTCTGTCTAAATAGCATTTATTTTATCTCCAGATTGTCAAAGACATCTGTCTTACTCAGTAGTGCTGGCATAGGGGAAGAAGCCATTGTTTGCATTATAAAATTATTTGGCTCATGTTAGAGCTCTTTGCCATGCTTTTCCCAAAACAAGCAAAGATTTATTGTTTTCTAAATGCCTTGTCCAAAAACTGGAATATATTACTGCCTGTCAACAGTATGTATCACAATGAGGTCCTCCATTCAACATTGTTAAGCCTTCGATACCATTAGAAACTGCGTAAGTTAGTTTTTATAACTGTAATTGAAATGCCTTAAAGAAACTTCTTAAGGTAGGATTTACGTGATTGGTTGTTCAAGAACATTCAATCCACGGATTGGTTGGTCCCATTCACTTGGGCTGAACATACTGCTAGTGGAGCTCAAGGCAGAAGGGAGTTGCTCACTTTACATTAAACAGTCACCAGAGATACAGCCAGGGAGGAGCTAAAGCATGGGTCTTGTAATAACTTTTCCTCGTTGATCTATTTCCTTTAGTCACGCCCCATCTCCTAAATTGTCCACAGCCATCTAAAACAGTGTGAAAATCTGGGAAACAACCACAAAACACGTAGAACTACAGGAGATGTTTCATGTGCAAACTTCAGCACACATACTCGACATTCCCTTACTCTATTCACCATTGCATTAAGCACTATTCCCAAACTCATTACAGTTATAAAGTTATGCACCCATCTTACTCATTTGTCATGTAGGAGATGCTATTAACGTCTGCATTATGAGGGACTTAGGAAGCCATATATGACCTATGCCACATTCTCACATACGCAATTACAACCAAGATAATTGTTCCACTTATTTTTTTCTTGTTTCTTCCAGTTAGAGTCTATTTATTCATGGTCAACCATTGGCCATGTATGAGCTTTTACAAGATTCCTTTCACCAATACCAAACCCAAACTGTAGTCAAATACCCATTCTGTTTTGCATATTCACATTCATAAAAAACCTCTTGAGCATCTCAACTTGGATGTTACACTGAAACATCCTGTTCTGCCAATCTCAAATAGAACCCCAATTATCTATCCACCCTTTATAGTTTCATCTCTATTGCTGTGACAAAGCACCTCAAAGAAAAACAACACAGAGAAAAAGGGGTTTATTTGACTTAGAATTCTAAGTCATACATCCTCATTTCAGGAATGTCAAGGCAGGGACTCAAGGAGCTAGTCACAGTACGTTGACACTCATGAGCAAAATGAGAATACTAACGCTCTTCTTATTGTTGGTTTGCACTCATTTAGCTCGTTTCTGTCTTAAATAGTTCATGAATACAGGCGTAGGTTATAATATTACCCTATAGGGTTGGGTTGTTTTATATCAATTTAATAACAAGGACAATTGTATTCAAGCACCCCTCAGAGGCCAGAGGCTGTTTTAGACAGTCCCTCAAGGAGAAGTGTTTTCCAAGTTTGTTCTGGGTTCCGATTAGTTTACAGCAAAAACTAACTAGGGCTCCATGCTCAACTAAAATGCCAGTAATCTCTTTGTGGATCTACCTAATTACTCAATCCCTATATAATTTTGTCATTTTTGAGATATTCCTATGCACATAATGTGTATCCAATTGAAAATTCATGTCAGTTTTACCTTTTAAATTATTTCTCGAATCCATTTACTTATCTGTAACCTTATGCCTAATTATCCTAATTCAGTCTGTCTCTATCATGAGACCTACTTCAATAGCGTCATGATTGGTCTTCTAGACTCCTGTCTTGCTTTTCAAAAATCTAATTTCTAATGCTAACCTGAGAGTCATATTTCTGAAGTACTTATCTGACAACATTCAAAGGGTAAGCCTTTTAGAATTTGCTTCTGCTTGCCCTGTGAGCCACATTTCTCTGCATTAGCCTCTCACCCATTATCCTGCTCACAGGCTGACCCTCATGAACTTCCACTCTGTTCTCTTAGGGATTTGGATCCATTTGTCTTCTGATCTTTTCAGCTGGCTGTTGTGACTCATCTTTGATTTATCAGCCTTTTGGAATCTTCCTGACATTCCACCACACATTGGATATCCCTCTCCTACTTTGCATCTCATCAACAATAGTTTATATTTTCCTTCACAAATTTAGATGTGGTTGTTGAGAAGAGGGTAATCCAATGGGTCCGTGGAAAGAAAATTATAGAACATTTAAGAAAGAGTGGGCCTGAAAACATGATTAGAAGTCGTACGTGTCTGTGTCTTGAACAGAAATATGTATGTGGCCACCTGTAAAGAGGCAAAAAACAAAATGCCATAGAAAAAGATCTCTGAAGAGATGGTTTTGAAGAAAATCAGGGCCTAGAAAAGGTGGGAAAAATAGGTACACAGAAAATACACTTACAAAGAAAAAGGGAGATGTTGTTGTTGTTGTTGTTTTTGATTTGGTTTGGGTTTCTTTTTGTTTTTTTTTGGTTTTATCTATTTTTTCTTGAGCTACAGTTAATCATACAGAGAATCATCTGTCTACAATTAGTAAGGATAACAAAATATGAACAGTGAATCAGGGACATCACAACTGTTGTGATATTTAGAATGCACTAATAAAAGAATCCTATTAGAATGGATTTGTATGATGAAGGATATGAGTATAAAATCTAAACAAAGCAGTCTAACAAGGCTTAGGAGGGAACCTATAAGACAGGAAGCACTTTTAATAGTATGTCTCACAAGATCCACATGGGCTGATTTTGGCCTTTTAACACATCCTTTGTATCAGATAAATTGCACAGAATGGTCCCAGTGCATTGTGTAAGTGCTAAAGGACCTTTTGTCCTGAGTGCCACCTCATATCAAAGCCCAAAGATTCCTTGATTCATAAATACTGCTGGGTTTATTTTCATTCAGGTTAATCACCTGTTGGTTGACTTCAGTTCTGGGTCATTACACTCACTGTCCTTTTAAAAACAACACATGGGTCAGTGACTATGATTAAGTTGTCTATATTAATAAGTGGTTATCTCAAGGATAATTATGGTTTCTGCAGAATGATTTGCAGAAAAGGGAAATGTCTTTAAATAGTTTCAGAGTTATTTCTGTCCTCACCTTTGATATGCCTGGTGTGCTGAAACTTTTCTGGGTGGTAGGTAGGTATTCTCTTTCTACAATGAAAGCAATACAGCTACCCACCATTTTTCTCCAACAGAAGGAGCACATACTGTGCCACTTAATGGTAAACTAATAGAGTCACTGGATCATAATTTCAACAGCCCCAGTGAATACATTTTCGTGGTATTCTTAGAATAGGATCTGATGCAATATGAGCACCTTGTAATTTTAATACACACGAGTTTGTTCATTCTCATCCTTCTTTTACAGAAAGCAATGTCACTTCCTGTTTGTCCAACAGCTTGTATTTCCTCAACAAATATCAGGAACGGAATCAGGTAGTAGGGAGGAAAGCTAAACAAATATCAGAAGATACACATAAGAAAGATAAGGTGGAGATAAATGGCACATAGCATGTATCTTATGTGACGCAACACTATAATACCAAGTACTTAGCTAATCCAGAACCAGATTATCACATGGCCTTAGAACCATCATGTAGTTTATATTATATTCTTTTGCTGCT
Organism: Rattus rattus; assembly: GCF_011064425.1. Classification (NCBI taxonomy): domain Eukaryota; kingdom Metazoa; phylum Chordata; class Mammalia; order Rodentia; family Muridae; genus Rattus; species Rattus rattus. Next base: position 27,364,294 of record NC_046160.1, on the reverse strand, counting down.
GTTGTTGATTTTCTGAAGTGAACTTCCCTTTCTTGTTTGATAGTTTGTTAGGTATACTGAAGATTCTGAGGGAAAGTGATTTTATAATGAGTGAATGACATCTCTCAGAAGAAGAAGCAATGTGCATTGAACCTTTGTCAAATATCACGATCTCAAGAATCTAGCCATTAAGAAAACCATGACTGGCCCAAAAATGAGCACCAAACCTGGCACTATTGATATTGTTATGCTTGTAGACAGGAGCCTAGCATAACTGTCCTCTGAGAGATTCCAGCCAGAAGCCAATGCAAAGAGAAGGAGAGACCCACAGCCAAACTTTTGCTAGAGGTCAGGGAGTCTAATGGAAGAGTTGGGGAAGGATTGAGGCTTCCAAAGAGAACAGGGACTCCACAGGAAAACCAACAGTGTCAAGTAATCTGGACCCTTGGCGGTTCCCAGAGACGGAACCACCAAAGAACAAGAAACACTCCCTAACCCTGTCACATATGTAACTGATGTTTCAGTCTTGATGCAGGTCCTCCAACAACTGGAGTGAGGCTATCCCTGAATATGTTATCTTCCTGTGGATCCCAGTCACCTAACTAGGCTAACTTGTATGGCCTCTTAGGGAAGGATGTACCTAGTCCTGCAGTGACTTGATGTTCCAGGGTAGAGGTGGGGTGGGGTGAGGTGGAGTATGGGTGGAATATCTAGAAGGGAGCTCCCCCTTCCCAAAGGAGAAGGGAAGGAGGGAATGGGGGAAGGATCTGAGTGAAGGGGTACAGGGAGGAGGGGGCTAATATTGGGATGCAAAGTGACTAAATACAAACATTTTTAAAATACCAATGATATAGCTGAATGTTATTTAGTGGTAACCTTTTAGTAATATGGTGCCTACTCACAATTTTCAAAGGTGTCTGCATACTTACAAACCACAGGAAGCCTTATAGATGCTGGGAATACAGAAAAAGATCAACCTGTAGGTGTCTTTGCTGTCAACTTCCCATATTAATTCAGAAAAGGTATAATAGCTAATTACAGAGCTAGTGTGAGTGGGCATATGACTCTAAAAGTAGCAAATGTGATGGGTTGGTAGGAAGGCTAGAAGCCAGGTAGGGAATATGCTGGCGTTGGCAAGAGGACTGAGAAATGCAAAATAGTTAAGTTTGCCAACCATGTAGAACATCCAAGAGACCTTTGAGATGAACACTTTTTAAATAGAGGACAATGTTATTCTAAAAATGATCACTAAGATTCACAAAAAGCTACCGGTAATCAGAGGGGACAAAATAGAGGCCTTTCTAGCCCTAGATGCCAGTCCCTAAGTTGTAAACTACAGCCTTAACAGTGGAAATGGTGAACAGAGATATTTCCAGAAGATTTCCCATGTGATAAGGATCAAGACAACCTTGTAACTGGCTAAATGACAAAATGTTTCATAATGCAAGTACCAGGGTAGATTCCTGACTGCTAGCATAATGGGTGAAATATATCTATAGAGATAAAAGCAGAAGGCTTGTGAGAAGACCTGATGTCTTTGAACACTAGCATACAGGAAGAGGCTTTGAGATAAGCAGGGTCAGGTGTTTATGTACTGTGGTGAAATGGTTTTAAAGATACCTGGCTGCTGGGCTCAAGTTGGATGCAAAACATGCAATGGAAGAGATATTTGAAACCAACCTGAAACAGAAATCCAAGGGAAATAAATCAAGTCTTTCCAAGTCAAAAATTAACAATAAGAAAAATCCTGTTGAATCACAGGTTAAGAAGATTGAAAAGGAGTGGTAGCCAGAGAAACAAAGAGGACTGGTGACTCCCAATGTAAGAGCATCACTTTAATATGAACTGGACCATGTTAAGGTATCACATTCCCCGTGCATGTCAAGGAAGATGAAATACGTACAGAAACAGGAGTTGATCCTTGGGGTAGGAGAGTTAGATCAGAAAATAGTTGAGTCCATTCATTTTATAACAACGATTCCCCTGAAATAAGTCATTCGCTCTGGTACAAATAAAATCATTCTGTTCATTAGGGCAGAGAACTGATGACTTCATCAGCTCTGAAAGCTTAAGGTTCTCAAGGCTGTCCCTTTAGAGACTATATTTCAAACTCCTGGCTTCTGAAGGAGAGTTACACCCCAGCAACATACGAATTAGAAGTTAAAGGACACAGAGAAGCTTTTTGAATCAGCATTTGGTTAACGTTAAAAAAAATAGAACAATTGTTAAACATGAAGCGGTAAATTCACACACATCACGTGCATGTTGGTGTGCTCAAATTATAAATGTGCTACATAAATAGAACAGGCTATAAAATAGGATGTTGTTATAGGGGGTTAGTGTAATGTCACTAAAGTCTAATTGCATTCATAATGACTAACCTGTCATAGGCTCACAAAACACATCTTTATGGAATCCCATACACATACTTGAAGGCAGTGAGTGAAGTATAGGAAATCCACAAAGACTTGGCCTTCTCCTATTCACTCAGATCTCCAAATCGAGAACATAAATCCCCAAGTGCCACTCAGTAGCAACTCTGGAGTTGACACCAGTTTGTTTCCACTGACCATAAGTCCTATGCTAAGGCTCTTTCTTCTTTTGCTTCCCACTTAATGATGACTGCTCTCCCTGTTTAAATTCTAAAGTTTGTTTCTTGTTGAAAACAAAGAGAACAGAAAACAAGCCCTGCTAAGTGCTGACAAGTCCTTGGAGGCATGCGGTTCTCTTATTCCACAACAGCTCTCTGTAGCTTTTGTGGAGTTACCAAGGTTCATTCAAGACACAAATAAAAGGCTCCGTTCTGTAGTAACTATTCTATTCACACTTAAAGAAAAAAAAATCAAGAAAACAGAAACAACTTTAAAACATCTAAATGTTTGGTTCCAGGCAATATGTTACTTTACATCACCTTCCAATCAATCTTAAAAATATACTTTAACTTTTAAAACATAAAATCATCACATATCAAAGAAAAAAGACCTTACCTATAAAAATCATACCTTAACAATTGAATCCATGATCTTAAACTGTTCAGAGTTTTTTGGTTTTTTCGGTTTTTTTTTTTTTCATAAAGAAAGAAAAAATCAATGTCATTGAAAATACTTGTTCAGATTTCTTTGGTGCTTTATAAACTGGTATGTGAGAAAATGCTCTCGTTGGATATAATAAAAGGACAGGGACTGTTTCGGTATTAGTCACAAACGTATCCATAACCCTTACATAGATATTCTGTCTGCACACTGCCTAATGCTCTGCCAATACTTCCCTGAAGATTCAGAAATGATTTCTATCCCTGTCATCCCTGAGCACTCGTTCTGTGAAATACATACAAAGCAGTCTTCCGTATTAGGGGTTCCCGTGCCTATGGCTGAGCCTACCCCTCTTCAGCCCTGGTGGCTTACAGGAATGTCATAATCCATCTGCCCAGCAAAAACAAAACCATGACTATATAAACACATCCACAATATCCATTCCTCTAAAAGTAGAGGCTTTCAACACATTGTGATTTACAGCACTAGCAAAATTGCAGTTATGAAGTAGCAAAGAAGTCATTGTGTGGTTGGGGGTCATCACAACAGGAGGTGTTAAAGGGTTTCAGAATAAGGGCAACTGAGAGCCACTGACTTAAAGCTTTTACTGTTATTATTACTGTGTCCGTATGATGAGAACACATGTTCTCCAGTGTTGGGAGAGATGTCTGAAGGCAGCTCTGTATGGTCACCTCCATCATTCTTCCTCACCTGGCCTGTGAAGTTCCAACGCAGGACATCTGGTGCGGGCAGCAAGTGCCCTAACTACTTAGCATTCTTTTGTCCCACGTAATATAAATGTTCACGAGAGTGGAATAACTATTTATCATTTTTCACCTGCTTTACATTTTCAGAAGCCTTCTTCATTGAGGACCAATGGATTTACAGGCATTATTATTTTAAGTGTTTCACTGTTTTGTCTAACATTGATAAATGGCATTTTGCTCTTAAATTGACTGTTGATATTTCACACAAAGCTCCTGATTTCTTCTTAATGTGTAAACATTGGGTTTTGAACATATTATCAAAAAGTATTGAAAGAATAAAGAACATCCTCATTCTCTGCATCCCGTTTGCATTATTTTGTTATGTAAAATTGAAATGGATAATTTGCTCAAATTTGTAGTTTTTATTTCATGGTTTTGAATGAATTGATTTGGAGGAATTGACGTTCTACTGAGCATCTGTGGAATTCAAAGGACAATCCATGGGAGACACAGTTCTCTCTTTCTACTATGTGAGTCCTGGAGTCCAAAAGGGAGAGGCAGATAGAAATGTGCTTCTATATGGCTGCTACAGATCAAACCAACATGGTCTGGAAGAGTAGCCAGTGCTCTTAACTTCTGAACCATCTATCCAGCCTTGACCAGGTCTAATTTAATTATCAGGTTTTTCTTGAAAATTGTCTTCTGTATGAGAGACATGGCTTTATTTTGCTGTTGTTTCTGTTCTTTTTTGTTCTTGTTTCCTTTTTTAATACACTAATTTAATTAATTAATTAATTAATTTTTATACTCCAGATTCTATTTGCTTCCCAGCCCATCCCCCCAAGGGTTCCATATCCCATATCTACTCCCCACTCCCTGCCCCCCTCCTGTCTCCACAATGATGTCCCCACCCGACCCACTCCACCAGACCTCTAAACTTCTTGGGGCCTCCAGTCTCTTGAGGATTAGGTACATCTTCTCTGAATCAACCCAGACCTGGAAGTCCTCTGCTGTCTATATGTTGGAGGCCTCACCTCAGCTGGTCTATGCTGCCTGGTTGGTGATCCAGTGTCTAAGAGATATCAGGGGTCCAGGTTAATTGACACTGCTGGTCCTCCTAAAAGGCTTCCCTCCTTCTTAGCTTCCTCCAGCTTTTCCCTAATTCAACCACAGGGCTCACCAGCTTCTGTTTGTTGGTTGGGTGCACATATCTGCATCTGACTCTTTCAGCTGCTTGTTGGGTCTTTTGGAGAGCAGCCATGATAGGTCCTTTTTTTGTGAATACTCCATAGATGGGGGCCACCTCTTGAGCTGGATCACACGTTGGGCCTGTCACTGGACCTTCTTTTCCTCCGACTCTTCTTCATTTCCATCCCTGCAGTTCTTTCAGACAGGAAGAATTATGGGTCAGAGCTTTGGCTGTGGGATAGCAATCCCAGCCCTCACTTGCTGCCCCTGTCTTTCTGCTGAAGGGGGATTCAATAAGTTTCCTCTCCCCACTGTAAGGCCTTTCATCTAGGGTCCTTGCTTTTAAGTCCTGAGAGTCTCTCACTTCCCAGGTCTCTGGTACTTTCTAGAGGGTCTTCCCAACCTCCTTCCTTCTGAGGTCACAGGTTTCCATTCTTTCTGCTGGCCCTCAGGACTTCAGTCCTTTTCTTTCTTTTTTTCCTCGTTCCATGCATTTGCCTGCAAAACTCAGGATGTCTTTGTTCTTAATAGCTGAGTAGTATTGTGTAGATGTACCACATTTTATGTATCCATTCTTCTGTTGTGGGGCATCTGGGTTGTTTCCACCTTCTGGCTACCACAAATAAGGGCGCTCTGAACATAGTGGAACATGTGCTCCTGTGGCATGGTAGGACATCTTTGGGGTATATTCCCAAGAGTGGTATTTCTGGATTTTTAGGTAGGCCTATTTCCAATTTTCCAAGGAACCTCCAAATTGATTTTCAGAGTAGTTGTACCAGTTTGCAACCCCACCAGCAATGAAGGAGTGTTCCTCTTTCTCCATATCCTCGACAATATGTGTCATCACCTAAGATTTTGATCTTAGCCCTTCTGACTGGTGTAAGGTAGAATCTCAGGGTTGTTTTGATTTGCATTTGTCTGATCACTAGGGACTTTGAACATTTCTTTAGGTGCTTCTCAGCCATTCGGGATTCCTCTCTTGTGAATTCTCAGTTTAGTTCTATATCCCATATTTTAATTGGGTTGTTCAGTTTTTTTGGTGGTAAGCTTCTTGAGTTCTTTATGTATTTTGGATATTAACCCTCTATAAGATGAGGGGTTAGTGAAGTTTTTTTTTTCACAACCTGTAGGTTGCCGATTTGTCTTATTGACTATGTCCTTTGCCTTACAGATCATCCTTTGGAAATTTTAGAGAAAGATCACAGAAATAAACTAAAACCATCATCAGTTCACAACAGGAAGATATACCAGCAGTTCAACTGATGAAGACTTTGAAATATTAAAATTAATCCCCTGGCATGATGGTCATTGACTGCCACTGTGCCATCAGCAGTGTCTCCAGGATATCTAAACATGTCTGCCAAGGATTCTCTAGAATAAGCTACTTGAGGTGAAAAGACCAATTTTAAGTGTAGGCGGTATGCTTGCATAAGATGGAATCATGGATTACATAAATAAGGTAAAAACTAGCTACATCAAACATTCATCACTGTGCTTCTTGACAGCAGTGCAGTGTGAGCATTAGGCTCATGCACTGCCTACAGAACTCCCCCAGTCATGATGGACACTCACTACCACAGGAAAGCACAATAATCCCTTTCTCACTTAAGTGCTTTTGTTAGTGTATTTTATTTGAACGACAGGAAAGTGAACTCACAACTCTATTCAAGAAATGCTTGTCAGGATTCTCTCATATTTCACATGGCAATCTCTGGAGGGATTCAATACCCATAACTGTTGGTGACGTATCTACCTCTGTAAGAAGAGAATTTCAATACATTCTTTTATAGCTCCAATATTTCACCAGACCTCTTCCTTTTTTATTTGATTTGCCTTTTCTTACAAAATTTAAAATTATTTTGTTAATACTTAGGAAATGGCTTGGTGGATTGTGGACTGTGTTTACACTGACTCTGAAAATCTCTTTTCTTAAATTTTATTTGGCTTATTTGATTGCAGTAGTGTAGATCTCAGCGTACGATTCTGTGCATGTATTTTGGGATGATACCTAAGCATTTCTTTACTCTATTTGTTTTCTGTTTTAGAATACTATTGGTATCATGCATAATGTTATTTTTAAATTTAAATATCTACTATAATTACTGCTTAGAAGGTAATGGATTGACTTTTCTACTGTAGATTCACACATGTGTTTATTTCAGTAATTTTTGTAGTTGTCAATATTTTGGAGGCTTGTTGCATGGATAATCATGTTACTGTAAAGCCCTGAAAAACACATTACATAAGCGCACAATGTTTCTGTCCTTGTCTTGTCGTGTTGCACTGCTTCTGCTCTCAAGTACGATGCTAAATAGGAGAGAAAAAACCGTACTCACTTTTGATAATCCAAGAAGTTGTCCAGCTTATCACCATTGCATATGGTGCTATTTATATATGATTTATAAATACCCTTCCCTAGCTAGGCATAATGGCACATGTCTTTAGAGCTAACACTTGAGAGGCAGAGGTAGGCTAATCTCAGTGAGATTAAAGCCACTTGATCTGTAGAGCGAGTTCTAGGGTGGCCAGGGCCGCACAGTGAAACCCTGCTTCTAAATAAATCAGCCAAATTTAAGCACATCCACAATCACAATCACACACCTACACATGCACGTACACACACACACACACACACACACACACACACACATGCATCCATATACATGCACACCACATACATATATATATACATATATATATACATATTCACATATATACATTCTGTACATACACATACACATACATATACATATACATGTACGCAGGTAAAGCACTCACAAACATAAAAAAGAAATAAAAACAAATTGTCTTACTACCTGAAGGTGGCTCTATCTTTTAAATTGTACTGAGAATTTTTATCATAATTTAGTTATGACATTTGTCAAATACAAATCTGTGTCTACCAGTATAATCAGGTAATATTTTCCCCTTCTCCAGTATTCAATTTGTTAAACTGCCTGCCTTTTTGGCTGTGGGAAAAGGTAAGAGGGGATAGGTGTTGTGAGAAGTTTTTGGATTGTTATTTTCAGTTAATTGTGATAGACTTTTAGCTATCTTAAAACCAAGTGTAGAAATCTGCATTGTCAGAAAAGTAAAGAGCCGCTGTATTAACAAACGTTCCAGAGTCTCTATGAGCTCCTGTAGTTTGCAGTGGTATCAGTTTTGTATGTTTCAAATGCTGAAATATTTTTGAAATTAAGTAAATTGAACCATATTTTCAAATTAGGAATTCAAATGACTACTCTTAGAAATGATCTCTCAAATGATAAATGAAACAAACAAAGGAGTGATGGGGAGACAGGGGCGCAATTACAGACATCAGAAATGAAAGAGAGGTGATAGGATCATTTATAGGCACTAAGCAGGAATGAGAGAATACTTTAAAATATGTATTTTACAAGTATTTTATAAGTTTACAAGTTTGATAACCATGAAATTGACCAATTCCATGAAACATATGGAATAACGTGATTCTCTCCAGGGGGTTTCTGGAGGGGGAACAGGGAAAGGGGATAATATTTGAAGTGTAAATAAATATCCAATAAAAAGAGAAATATTATCTGAATGTATATGAATCAAATTGAATAGAACCAACTTCCTGTCCATGCAGCCACCACACTCTGATATTTTTTTCTTGATGAATTCTACAAGATATTTAAGAAGTGATAGAACGTCTTTATGATATTTTTCTAACCACTAAAGCAGTGATGACATGAGTGCTCACTGGAAAAAACAAGCTTTCTTAGTATCTGAATTTAAAAACATTGAAAAGCAAACTAACCAGCCACTACTTTTATGAGCAGATTTGAGCATAGCATTATTAAAATGTGAATAAATCATGCTTAATGTATAAAATAAGAATTACCTGCCAATATTGTGTGTATATTATTCCAGGTATACAAGACTGTTTTAATATATAAGAATATGAGATGGTATAATGTTATTTTTATTGTAAAAAACCATGTCTTTTGTTCCTACCTGGGTATGTTAGAAAGATGTTATTTAACACAAAAGCTAATAAATTTGCAAAGATGCATACTAAGTCAGCATTTTTCATGTCCAAAGAAAGAACAAGGACAAAAAATAATGGAACAGAGACTGAGGAAGGGCCAACCAGGGACTGTCCCACCTGGGGATCCATCATGTCTGCAGACACTAAACCTAACATTGTTGCTGTGGTCAAGAGGTACTTGCTGACAAGAACCTAGTGTGTCAGTTCCTGAGGAAGTCCTGCTAGCAACTGACCAGTGCAGATGTGAAGCCAACCATCTGATGGAGCTCAGGGAACCTGGGTGGGGTGCTGCCAGAGGATCTGGAGAAACAGAAGGGGATTGCAACCCCATTGGAAGAACAATATAGGCTGTACTGACCACCCAGTTCTCCCAGAATCTAGACCAGCAACCAAGGAACATACCTGGAGGGATACATGGCTCCAGATACATATTTAGCAGAGGATGGCCTTGCCTGACAGCAGTAATGGGATGGGAGGCCCCTGGTCATGGGGAGGATTGATTCCCCAGCTTATGGGGAAGCTGGAGGGGTGGGGCGGAGAGTGTAGTTGGGTGCAAGAGCACTCTCATAGAGACAAAGGGGAGGGGGAGCTGGGAGGGGGTCTGGTGGAGGGGTAAACTGGAAGTAGGATATCATATGAAATGTAAATGAATGGAATGATGAGTAAAATATACAATTTTAGCAAATGTCATGTGACACATTACATACAAACTCTACCTACAAACGATAGAACCAAATCTAATCACAGGTTATGGAAGGTATCAGGTTTATGGTTTCTATGGGATTTCAACTTGATGTATTTGAAAGCAAAATTAAAAAAAAAAAAAGATGCCTCGCTATTTCATAAAGCTTTGGTTCCACACTTGTACTTCAGAGTCGGCTCACTTGAATAATTTGGAATAATCTATGATCTCTCTTGAGACAATGCTATCCCGAGGGATGCAGACTGAAATCACACAGATCTACCTGAAGTATCTAGGCTTCTTTTTGAGGAATCTCTATGCCTATATTTCAGGGACAAAGTGCCAGTTCCAATGTTAGAGTACACAAATCAATGCAATATTCAAAGCTTTACTGATATTTTAGATAAGAGTACTTAAGAAGTAAATATAATACTTGTGTGAATAGCACAGAGCTTCATACACCGCTGGGGCAAAACTCCGCAATCTACTGACATTTTGTAGTGAAAACAAGTAAGTGTTGACTATATTGGTCACCACAGTCAACATAGCCTCAAGCATGATCTTTATTTTTATTTTTGTACTAGTTTGGTATGTTGTAGGGATATATAGAAAATATATCTAAATATTTTTCTAATACTATTCAAGATTTAAAATATATATTGACCACTTTTGTCTGATTAACTTCCTTACCTAGGTTTTTAAAGATATTGAGAAAGTTTTACTAGCAGCTTAAAAATATTAAATTGGATTCTTATGGGTTCTGCTCCAATTATCTTGCCCAAGTCTTGCTTCTAGGGATTCTGAGACCATAGCAAATTCTTGGGTTACTTCTTGAGTTATATAAGTGTAAGTCTACTGACTTCCAGTTCAGCTCTAATTTGATCATATGCTAGAGAATTTTCTGGGACTTCTAAAAATAGCACTGTAGTACATTTTATCTGGCAGTTCCATTTGCAAAGTAGTTCTTTACCTATTAAATTTGCAAGTCTTTTTTTTTAATCAAAAAGAAGGACTGTTCTCTTATACTATCCTCAGCATAAGTTCCCAGATGATACATGGAAAAGTACTTAGGATAGTTATAAGTCTTCCTGTTTGAGTGAAATTAGAATCAAGGGGAGATTATATTCAATGGTGGTGCATTGGTAGTCGGCAATATTGACATTCACAGAATGGCAGAAAGTATTATCTGCAGAAAGTCATCAAAACTTATATCCATCTTGTCTCTATGAATACATTCTCTTATACTTTTGAATAGACAGGAGAAAGAATTAATAATGGCCAAAAATTAAAAAATGTATGATATTAAAGAAGGCAAAATAATTCAAATGTTGAAAGACTATTAAACATCAATTTTAATGACTCATCTCTAAAACTATTTTGACCTATATTTATAACTGAAAATAAAAAAAATCATATTATACATATGTATGGAAAGATAATTATAAAATATATCTCAATCAAATATATATTTCTTTTTACAGGAAATTGAAAGTTTTCAGAGTGAATTGTTATACTAGTCCTGAACAATCTGAAGAATATAAAATTAAGAAAATATTTCAATTAAAAACAACAGTTTTAAAGACAGGTTATACAGGGTGTTTAATATATGTGCATTGAAAAGTACAAAAATACTACTGCAGACTTTTATAAGTCTCCCATAAATAGAATTTCCAAGTTTGTTAATTCTTCGAATAAATATCAAGAAAATGGAATTTTTGACAGCTTATAGATTACACAAACGTCTGATTCAATATTAGTAAGATATTTTGCAGTAATTAATACAATAATCTTACCATAGCATACATAAGTACAAAGAGCTCAGAGTAGCCAAATTGTCTTATAAAGCTCCAGATACTGGAAGACACGATGCATGAGAAATTTCTTGTAAAAACATAGAGATTAAAATGCTGAGATGTATTGGGTGGGCATATAGACTAATGGAGTTAAATTAGTGTAACGACTCAACTCTAAACTGTATGACAGGCAATTTTTAACAAAGGAATTGCTATGACCCAGTTAGAAACAACCTCAATTTCTGGAAATAATGTTGTCCTACACATGCAGCCACCCCGAATATGCCTAATATTAATTTTTACACAAATATGAATACAAAGTAGATAAATGGTATAAATATGGACCTTCAAACTATGAGCTCTAAGTAAAACAGACACACACAGAGTGACAGAACAAGAGAGAAGAAGGGAGCAGGGGAAGAAGAGAAAGAGAGAGAAGAATCAAATCATTTTGACCTTTAATTAAGCAGAGTATTCAGATATAAAATTGAAAACACAAGTCATACATTATAAAACAGTAAGTTTTACCACCTTAAATTATAAATATTATTATACTTAAAATGGGTGCAAATTGATGTGTGCCATTCTAAAATATGTATAAATTTTATGAGATAAAATATTTTAATTCATATGTCTGATAAAAAGGTATCTAAATATCTAAAGACTACTTACAATGTAACAACAGAAACCATGTAAGTAGATGTGAGCAATTATTTTAAGATATTTCGTGAAAATAAGGTTTAAAGTATCTGACATAAATATAAATATGAAAATGTGATTTTGATCAGCAGTCCTTAGAATACCGTTAAATCATAGTAAGAAGCACTCATTGGTCATGATTTTCAAAGTATGTTAAGGTTTGCATAAAGAATGAAACTCATCTTTTAACACATACAAATAAAACTTAGAAATGATATTCCTAAGAGAACCTAAGAAATAAAAACATATATCAATGCACAAACTAAAATGTAAAGGTTTCCTAAGATATTTCTTACAGACAAACTTCAAAATAACCCAAATACCCACTATCTGGAGCTAAATAAAATGTCCCTATGTATGCTAAGGAATGATGACGAACAAGAGAAACATACCAAGTAACAAAATAAGTGACAATGTCAAAAACCACAGAAATACCATTAAAATTTAATAAACATGCTGCATACACAGACATATGTAAAAAAATACAACTTACATTTTATATAATTCCATTTATGCACATATATAATATGGTAACATGGGCCGTGTATTTATAAAATAAACATTCTTGTCGTATACATTTTGGTGTTTTCCAGATACTGACTCGTGTGCACCTATAACTGAGACATAGGTTTAAAACATTTCACTCTATTTCCAAATCTTATGCTCATTATTAATCATTGTCATTGGTCATTCTTTTCCTCCAAGACCTATTCAACCATTAACCTATATAGCTATATACTTTTGTTTACTACATAATTCTATAAATGGAACCATGCATGTTTATGATGAACTTCTTTCCTTTGGTAGATGTTTTTGGCTTACAACATAAAAGTTACAGTAGTGATCACTGATTTCTTACATTTTTGTAGTTAATATTTCATTGAATGAACTCTAGAATCTTTTAAACTATATGTACAGTTTATAAACACTTGTCTAATATATGTACTTATATCATAAATGTTTACGTACAGCATTTGAGTCAGTGTATGTACTATTTAATTTAGCTAGACACATATGTAAAAGTGAAATTCCTGCAGCTCTTGAAAATCACACATGTGACTCTTGACTCTTGGAGGCTCTGCCCATGTATCCTGTTTTATATGCCCACAGAAAGGCTTGATGGTTTCCTCCTATTGGTATCCTTATGAAGCATTATCAGTACGTCCTTTACATTTTGGTCATCTTTGGGAAAACCAGCAGTGTGTTAGCTTGGGTTTGATTTGTACTTCCATAACAATTAACAATATTGCATTTTTGTGCGATCAGTAGCTATTTAATATCTCTCTTAGGAGAAATAGCTATGAAAGCATTTGTCAGCTTCAGATTATTCTCTTTGTCATTGAGCATGAGTTCTTCGTATGTTCTAGAGAAAATTATCTTATGATATATTTGACTTGTACATATTTTCTCAGATTTTATTCTGCATTGCTTCACTTTGTTATGTTCTTCAGAGCAAAAATAATTCATCATTTCTATATAGTTTAATTTATCTTCTTTTGTTTCATCATCTGTGTGGTTTTAGTGTCACATCTAAAAGAAAAATTCATCTAAGTCAACTTAATGAAAATTACACCATTGCTTTATGTCTTAAAATTACACTTATTGCTTTATATCTTAAATCTACAATTTGTTATTTTTAGGTAATTTTTTATATAACGTAAGTTTCTTTTAAAATAGATACAAAGTTGTCTCAGCTCCATGTATTTAAAACACAGTTCATTGCCACACTTGTTACCTCTCTGCCTCTGTAGAAAGGTCAGTTGACCATAAGTTGATTGGTTTATCTTTTTGCCTGTCTATGCTATACTGTTATTGATATATGTACCTATCTCTATTTTGTCTCAGTAGTTTAAACTTGCATCTTTTTTTTACCAATTTGAAATTTAACCTGTTGAGTTTTGTAGATGTTTATTATAATAGTTAGGTAATACATTACCAAATATTTATAGTTTTGAATTTGTAGTTAAATATATTTGCTTCTAATTTCCATACTCACTGCACTCCAATAAGTGAAAGTCACTTTATATAAACAAAGGTCAATTTTACAAACTTCACTTGGGGTTTTTTCTTAACCAATGAATTCTTTAGATTCTTCTGTATCATATTTCAATTTGTTTTTTTAGGATTTTTATTTAGTTTCTTTTGTTTTGTTATGACTTATTGTTTTGTTTAATTCTAGGAGGAGAAATACTTTGTGTAAATGTAAATTGGTTGGTTGAAAGTGATGATCCTAGGGGCTCTTTTCTCCTTGATCTATGACAGCTTTCAGAGGAACACTCTGGAATGTACTGGGAAATCATCCCTTTACTAAAGAGTTTTTCACATCTTGTGTTTCCCATGAGCATATTGTCTGATTCTTTCTATGGCTAGGATATGAACCTCCTCTGTAGAGTCCCCAGAAGATGTAGGAATAGATTATTAGACCCAGCATCCAACTGCCCCTAGTTGGGATCTTCACAGTTATTTGTTGTCTCGTCACCAGACCTGTGCTTCAGTGACACATTCTAGCTTAATGCAGCCTAAGCACCCACCAATCAGTAAGTATTTTTTGGTCTTCTATTTCTTTAATTGAATGAAGATATGTATATTTTAATGCTTCCTTTATGCATTTTACATTGCATTATTATTCATTTAGAATAAATTGGGGGATTTAGGTCATGTGCAAATTGCCTTTCTAACACACTAGTCTGCCGGATTGGTTTTGAAATGTATTTTGTAGATTATTCTCCTAGGATTTTTATAATTTTTCATGAAAATCAGTTCATAGATTTGTATTCATCTCCAAATTTAACAATTTTTTTCTCTCTAGGGAGAGAGTATATCAAAAATTGTTTTTACAAATCTTCAAGGTCCAGCATAAATACATGTGTGAAATTGAACTTGGTAATATATGAGGTATTCTCCAGTTTGCAGTCCAGAGCATTATCAATACTATGCATCACCACATATGACAATTATTCCTGATCCTATAAGACTTCAGCATGAGAGTAATTTTACCATGGTAACTACATTGTACTGTATACATTTGGGTTGACAAAAGTTCTCAATGATAGATAATCTGCTTGTCATATAATAAGAGACAAGAGTAAGTATATTTGTGTCAAAAAGCAGAAAGTCGGATAACATACACTTTAGTAATGATTGAAGCATAGGTTCCCTCTTTCTGTAGAGAGATGGAAAACATATAGATTTAATACAGTGTATTGTAAAGCATGCCATACCAATTTCTATTTAATGGGCAGAGAGGATGTGCAAATTGTTTTATAACTGAATTTACACACAACCTATTTAACTTAAAGCCAGCCATGTTCCACATCCCAGTCTTTCTGGTAATAGTGCTAAGAAGAAACTGAAAATTCTGGGCCCTCATTCTGTAAGTAATCACCATCACTAACTATGAAATCACTAAATGTCGGATTTGTGCAATCTTTAATTCAATGAGTGTATAGTGACTAGATATTTGATCTTTCTACAGCCCTTGCTTTAAGGTATCTTGCTTACTAGTGACCTGGTGGCTGTGGTTTATTGAAGTCCTCTCCAAACTGATTAACTAACCTCTTAAACACAAACCAGGCATTTCTGTGCTTCTCAGAGAATGAACATAATTTCATAATATGCTTGAACAACCTGATATCAATGATTATTATTGAGGTTTGATATGGACTTGTGCATATGACGTTCTTCTCTTTGCCCTCTGCCATTGTTATGATTTAAGTGTAGAGTATAGCCCAAAGTAAACTCAGATTAGTTAAATAAAACTCCAAAATGGATAGGGTACCAGGTTGATTTTTTGTTAATCTGACACAGGAAGATCTACTTCCAGTCTATATCTCTGAATTAGGAAGACACATCTTCAATCTAGATCTTTTGAACTAGGAAACACCTCCTCTAATCTAGACCATGCCTTCTGCTGGAAGCTTATCCAAGGCTATGGAAAAAGGAAGCTTTTGCCTTTTTTGTTTACTTTCACCTTACTCCATACCTTCCCTGGTTTCAAGCTTAATTTTGGGGATTCCAGAGCATACTGAAGACCAGCTGAGACATCCTGCTTCATGGACTCAACAACTGCTAGGTTCTTAGACTTTTTGTTATAGCCAGCAAGTATGGGTCTAGTTGAACCACAATCCATAAATTATTCTAATAATCCCCCATGGAGAGATTCATTTTACAAGTTGTTACTCCAGAGAACCCTGACTAATACACACATGTATATATGTTTATACAAATATATTCCTAAATACATAAATGCGATGTGATCAGGTCATATGATTTACTTGTATGTATGTTTTCAGGAATGACTGAATTAGAGAGAGGATTGAAGAGCTGAAGGGGGCTTGCAACCTTATAAGAACAACAATGCCAACCAACCAGACCTTCCAGGAACTACTAAACCACTACATGGACTGACTCATGGCGCCAGCTGCATATATAGCAGAAGATGGACTGGTTTGACAAAAATGGAAGGAGAAGCCCTTGGTTCTGCCAAGGCTGGATGCCCCAGTATAGGGGGAATGTTGGGGGGAGAAGGTGGATGAGGGACCACACTTATAGAAGAAGGGAGGGGATACCATTATGTCTGGGAACCCGAAAAAGGATAACATTTTAAATGTAAAATAAAAATATCCAATAAAAAGAAAAAAAGGAAAGAAAGATGGCAAATAAAATAATTCTATTAAAAAAGAAAAGAAAAATAAAAAAGAAAAGCCAATTGGTGCTCTTCCATTGGAAGACTATTTTTCCTGGTCTCAGTAGTTGTTCATTGCCTCTTGTTCTTCCTGTAGGTTTGAGGCCTTGTCAGAATACCTGTGACTACTTTACCATCAACCAAAAATCCCACCCAACTATGACACCCATGATCTACAGCAATATCACCATGGCATCACAACCCGACAGGTACAGTAGTGGCACTCATACATGGCAGTACTCAAGAGTTTTCTGGTTGGACTTAAGATCTACTCCACAACAGGGAAATCATGCCTAGTTGGAAACCTAGTCAACTATCCGGGGCAAGTGAAGTCATAGATCTTGGAAGAAAAATTAGAACCATCATTTTATTAAACTAGTATAACCTCTAGACATCTTTAAATAAACACAAAGATTCCCTGATCTCTTTCTCAGTATGTTTTCTTTTGTTTTTTAGGAAGGCTTGATTATTTTATATTACTGTTGTATCACGCTACTTCACTGAATGTATTTCTCAGCTATAGAAGTTTTCAGGTACAATTTGTTTTAGGAAGTCCTATCATTTGACTCTAAGGATACTTTGACTACTCATATTTTTGTTTCCTACAACTTTTTCACCTGTCTTCTAGCTGGAAATATTAGTACAACTTTTGTTCATGAATTTACATAGTGTTCAATCAATAACTGTACTCTGATCCTTAGCAAATTCTGCCTCACTACTTCCCGCTTGTTTATCTGAATGGAGTAATTTGTGAAAAATCTTTTGTAGTTCTCAATCTTGTAGGTCATGATTATTTTTCTATGTTCATAATATATTTTGTCTGGGATTTTGCTAGTTACCTTTGTCTAACTGCAGTAAGCAAAATTTCTTATGGAAAATATACTCTTTTCATACTGTGATTATTTTACCATCTTCAGATATTTAGCACATACCCAATCATTTATCATTTTGAAATATAGATATGTGTTCCTTATAATCTCATAGGTATGCACTTCAACTTTATTTTGCTCTTATTATAATTTCTTTACATACAGCAATTGATTTTCAGATATTCATTTATTTATTGGGTAGAATGATCATTCTTTTACTTTAGTATACTTTTCCTTTCTTTTTTACCATTCTTTTACTTTTTCTATATCACATAATATTGTCTGTGTAATATATCTGTTCTTTTAAAAATAGGGCTTTTTACTTCTTAATACCCACACTGTAGGTACAAGAATTTACAGATATGTAAATAGGCAGAAAATAGAATATGAAATGGTCAATATCTGGGGACTGTAGTCAGATGTGCCAAGAGAACTCAAATATTTTAAAAATATGGGTTTTAGTAGAATAAACATAGAGAACACCTAGAATGGATGCTAAAGTATTATTTTCATTATAGTTAGTTGAACTATGAGAAAAGAGAACCATCTGTCTGAGTCTGTTTGCATAAAACTTAGATTCTTTACCTTTTAATATACAAATCAGTGAAGAATAGCAAGACAGAAAGAAAGAGATAGAAGGACATACAAGCACTCAAAAACATCCACAATTCCAATTTTCAAATAATATTTACATTTATGTTTTTGTACAAATATTAAAGATGGACAATCAAATAAAGGATAAACTTTTAAATTTGTAGACTCTTTTGTCAGGAAAATTATGGCTAAGAATGATCCATTTATCATTTTCTTTTTTATTTAATTTTTTAATATACATTTCAAAGGTTATCCCCTTTCCCCACCCAACCACCCACCTCCCTGCTTTGACATTCCGCTACATTGGGGGTCCAGTGTTGGCAGAACCAAGGGCTTCTCCTCCCTTTGGTGCCCATCAAGGCCATCCTCTGCTACATATGCAGCTGGAGCTATGGGTCTGTCCATGTGTACTCTCTGGATAGTGGTTTAGTCCCTGGGAGCTCTGGTTGTTTGGTATTGTTGTTCTTATGGGGTTTCAAAACCCTTCAGCTCCTTCAATCCTTTCTCTAACTCCTCCATTCTCAGTTCAATGGTTGGCTGCAACCATTCACCTCTGTATTTGTCATGCTATGGCAAAGACTCTCAGGAGACAGCTATATCAGGCTCTCATCAGCATGCACTTCTTCGCCTCTACAATACTATCTGGATTTGGTGGCTGTGTGTATATGGGCTGGATGCCCAGGTGGGGCAAGCTCCGAATGGCCATTCCTTCAGTCTCTGCTCTAAATTTTGTCTCTATATCTCCTCCTATGAATATTTTTGTTCTCCCTTTTAAGAAGAACTAAAGCATCCACACTGTGGTCATCCTCCTTCTTGTGGTTCATGTGGTCTGTGGATTGTATCATTGGATAATCTGAGTTTTTGGTCTAATATCCACTTATCAGTGAGTACATATCGTGTGTGTGTGTGTGTGTGTGTGTGTTTGTGACTGGGTCATCTTACTTAGGATGATATTTTCTAATTCCATGCATTTGCCTATGAATTTCATGAAGTCATTGTTTTTAATAGCTGAGAAATATTCCATTGGGTAGATGTACCACATTTTCTGTATCCATTCCTCTGTTGAATGGCATCTGGGCTATTTCTAGCTTCTGGCCATTTATTATTTCCAATCAACTTCCTCCAATGCTGCAATAGAGTGACCATCTGAAAATGCTCTTTCCTACTGAACAATAGTATTTTTTTTGTTTTGTTTTCTTCTCCCTATATGTGGCTTTCATAAACTTGAGTTACTTGTGCTTTAGTGTTTCTAATAAATCTACTTTGTCCTGATTTTTTTCTGTATGCCAGAAGGATTTTTATAAATCCCTTTTGTCAACATCATGTTTCAGAGCAATATTGATATTATAATGAAAAATGTATCATTGGAGAACTAGATAGATGGTAAGAAAATGGAGGAAAAGAATTGCCCCATGGGAGGATTCAGAAAGACACACCTGTTTGTCATCCACACCATCACGGTTAAGTAAGAAAGCAAGATCAGGAATCATCAGTACCATGATTACAAAACAACAGTGATGCTATCAACTCATCAACCCCAAATACTATTTTTTGGAAACATACCCACACACATGCCAACACCCGCACACACACATGCCAACACCCACACACACACATGCCAACACCCCCGCACACACATGCCAACACCCACACACACACATGCCAACACCCACACATACACATGCCAACACCCCCACACACATATCACTCCCCCACATACACACACGTGTACATGAATAAATAAATACTGGATGTTAAATGAAAAGCACTATACCCACAATATTTTTAGGAAAAAAATCATTTCTATACATGTAGGACAGAAAACTGTCTTGCCAGGAAACTTTAAATTATTTAATAATAAACATGATATTTTTTCCAATTAGATTATATTCCACTTCATGTGAAAGAAAAATAACTAACAGTATGCCATTGAAACATGCAACATGAAAATGAAGAGCAAACAAGTATTTCCCCAAGATAATTCTAAATCAACAACTTTGTCTTTTACTTAAGATGAGAGGCAACTTGGTAACGTGAGCTCTATTAGCATTTAGCATTCGATTCATTTTATGGGGTTGCACCATTATGCCTGGAAGATTTTAAGCTACGGCCTGCCTCTATAACTACTCAATGTTACCTCCCACTTCCTTTCAACCAATAAATACATATACACATGAACACATAATTAAATAAAATGTTTCCAGACAATGTCAAATGGAATGCAAAAGCACTCCTCATAGAGAACCACAGATTTAACCCATCTGTTTAATATGTGAACAATAAAGCAAATTTCACCAATCATTTCTCAGGACATTGGGAATAAAGCACAAGTCAATAGCAGGACTGACATGATCCTATGTAATCCAAACTCCAGCTAACATGACAATGACTCTCTTGGGAGCCTGTGCCTTTCATCATCTGATCTTCACAGCATCGGCTTGCCATAGGCACTTGTCCACGTCACAGTTTTCTGATTGAAGGCTCTATTTTCAAAAATGTTCTTACTTACCTCACAGACTTATATATTCACTTCAGGTTTCACCTCTTCACCCTATTCTGTCTCTCTGGCAGAATATTAACTCTGTAAAAACACAGACTCCATCTGCTTTGCTGGTATAACCTTAATGTATAAAATGATAATTTACACCTGAGAAGGATTCAATGCATTTCTTGAATAAATATTTTTAAAGAACAAATTTCTATAAATCAATAAGAAGACATATCCAGTAGCTACAATAGTAATATAAACAGGAATAAAATTAGAAATAATCAGAAAAAGAAAACTTAAAGTAGATATAATAAGATATGTAAGCTCAGTCAATAATTCAAAATTATTTTTTATTGCCAAGTGTAGATTTAAATAAATGTCCGTATATTCTATCACTGGTACTGTTTCAATGTTGAGGTGGGAGATTGGAAATATTGTGTGGTGTCTGAGAACCCTGACTATTCTAAAGACACAAGTGCAATTCACAGCTCCCATGTCAGGTGGTTCTTAACTGCCCAATGCAAGCTCTGGTATTCCACAGGCACGGACACACACATAGCATATACACACACAGAAACATCATACACATAGAAAGAAAAATCATAAAAATAAGTCATTAAAATGTTTGAAACATGAAAGAACTATTGTTAAAATTAACATACTTGGTGATCTAAACATTTGTCTGAGATTTACATAATTAATAGTTTTAGAAAACAATGTATGTTTGTATATTGTATATTAGAAAATATTGCTTAAATTTTTGATAAAAATTTCTGAAATAAAATTATAATAATTAAATTTGTTGTATATCATATCAACAAGAATAATGTGTTTATAACTTTAAATACCAGGAGTGGGTAATTTTAAGGTTTAGAAAATAATAAAAATATATTATTGATAACTTTTTATCATTTTAAAAACTTTATTTACTTATTTTGCTGTTTGGCAAGTGATAGATGTAGGATTCAATAGGATATCCAAAGATATTTCAAAGATCTGTGTTTTGTTGACTTTTAAGCTTTTCTTCAGAATAACTGTTGACTATGAGGATGGACACTAATACCCTATCTCTGATTAATCTTTATAAATGAATTTCCTGAAAAAAATAGCAAAATGTATCTTTCAACTTTTAGAATATAACTTGCAAATAAATCTTACTAAAAGAGAAAAGACAAAACAAATTGAATTAAACCCCAAAAAAAAGAAGAGAAGAATTGCTACAGAAAAAGAGGAAGGGAAGGGAGGGAAAGGGAAGACCATGTTTCCAAAGTGCAAAGCACTGGCCAGTGGCTATGAAATGAAGGGGTAAGGACAGATGTCAGGAAGGCAAAGAAGGAAGTCAGGAGAGATGGAGGAGGAGAGGTGGTAATAAAACGATCAGTAAATTAAAAAAAAAACATGAATATTTGCATATGAGTGATGGACATTAAGATTAATATTGTTTTGTACAAAAATTAGGGACATTAGATGACACTGAAATTGTTCAGAGCTATGAAAATTCACAGATGATTCCAAAGAGAAAATATTCAGAATCCTTCCTTGATTATTAGCTTTTTAAAAAAACTATATATTTTTTTAAAAAATCATTTATACGAGAATTGATGCTATCATATATGTATATAAGTAATACAAGTAATGTTGAAATGTTATATCAGTAATGCTATTATATTTGTATATGAGTAGTATTAAAATGTGTTATTTCTCTGGAGATACTACAGTAGATTGTTAATACTAAACTAATTCATTAGTTATCCAGATGATCTTCTATTCTCTGCTCACAACTGACTACTAAAGGTTAAGACAAGCATTAATGACTTAGTCTTAACTTCAGAAATGTCCAATATTTTCAAGAAATTCACTAGTCTATTAAACAATAGATTCAGTGACTAGGTTTATATAGAAAATTTTTTTCAAACTATTAATCAAAGCCATCTCCAAATAAGAAGCATACTTCCTGCATTTTTCTGATATTTCCCCTACCCTTTGTATTTGCGTCATGTCCTTTTGCTCTTAGCTTAATAACAAAATATTTCTTCTATTTTCACTGGAGTTAGTGTGTGAACCAGGCAAACACCACCAGCTCCAGCCTCTAGAACAAATACTTGGCATCTACAATTGCTGGACTGTTACTTGGTTCTCTTAGGTGTCACTGTGAAGATTGACTTTATTTGTCTTTGATTAATATGATAAACTATCAATATATATTGAATATATACAAAATGTTTCTGAAGAGATGAGGGCAATGTCAATTATGTTATATTTAGTATATAAGCTATATACTAATGAATGTGAGACTTGTAGTTAAATACAGATGCTGATGTCTAAGATTCCACATAATGAAGAATAAAGACCAGACCATCCTAGGGATGTCCCTACTGAAGGAAAGAATAGGCCAACTCTGAAACACAAGACAACTGGAAAATGATGAAGGCATAAAAAGATAATGATTCCAGAAAAAAGTAAGCACATCAATACCCTCAAACCCAAAGCAGAAGTGGTTTGCATGATGGGGCTTGATTTTTATCTGGGCAGAAAAAATATAGTGTTAGGAACAGGAGCAACTCCTGCCCTTAACCTCCTTTACCACACTGAACCTGCTTCTATTGCTCATCTAAAGGAGCCTGATATAGCTGTCTCCTGAGAGGCTATGCCAGAGCTTGACAAATACAGAGGCAGATGCTCGCAGCCAACCATTGGACTGCAAACAAGGTCCCCAATGGAGGAGTCAGAGAAAGGACTGAAGGTGCTGAAGGGATTTGCAATCCATAGGAAGAACAACAACATCAACCAACCAAATCTCCCAGAACTCCCAAGGCCTAAACCACCAAACAAAGAGTACACATAGAGGAATCCATGGCTCCAGCTACATATGTAGCAGAGGATGACATTGTTGAACATCAATGGGAGGAGAGGCCCTTGGCCTTTTGAAGCCTTAATGCCCAAGTGTAGGGGAATACCAGTGCAGTTGGGAGGGAGTGTGTAGGACTGTGGGAGAGCACCCTCATAGAAGTAAGGTCAGGGGGGATGGGATAAGGTGTTTCCAGAGGGGAAACCAGGAAAGGGAATAACATTTGAAATGTAAATAAAGAAAATATCCAATAAAAGAAAGGGAAAAAATAAGACATTTAAATGGGACGAAAATGGGAAGGGACACATTTTATAGAGCAACAGTAAGGCAAAAAGTAGAAAATAACATTGTATCTCATGAATTAGAGAGTTACCAGGGGCTAAATGTATCAACTGACCCAGGCACTCCATTTATGGATATTCATTAGAAGGACTACAAATCAACATGTCACAGAAATCCTTGAGCCCCAGTATACTTTTTAGCACTTATCACAATTGGTAAGCATAGAACCCACCCAAGTGAATGTCAATAAAATTGAGGATAAAAGAAAGAGGGTCAGTGGATGCAGTAGAGCTTCGTAAATTATAAAGGCGATAGAAGTCATGTCATTTATAGGTGAATAAATCCAACTGAAAGTCATTCTCTGAAAGACAAACATTTGCATGTTTACTGTCATTTATGAGTAATAGATTCACAGTCCTGTTGGTACCTAATTGGATACATGCAGATGGACTGAAAGTTGAACGAAAACTGTCTGGTGGGGGAAAAGTTGACTAATAGGAGAAAGAGGCATTAAAGAGAAGGAAGTAATGAGGTCAGTATATTATTAAACTGCATTATATACTTGCAGGGAATGGCCTCACACAACCAATGGTATGTACAAGGAAAAAGCAGACAGAGCAGAAGATGCAATACGTAAGTTAGTATGTAAGTAAATTTTGGTGGGCTATCACACAACACCAGGGTGACTACAGATAGCCATTATGCTCTGTGTACTTGAAAAATGAGAACTAAAATGAATCAATGTCTGTGGAACTGAGACAAGAAAAGCCCTGGGTCTAAAATTTCTAACCCCATTGCTATCAGTGGTTAAGAATCTTTGTAATGAGGGATACAGAACCTGAAAATGGCAGCCATCTTCTGTAACCAGTGAAGACTTATATTGGAAGGACTGGGACACCAATCCAGCCACAAAACCTTTGATGTAAAATGTGTCCTATCTACAAGTCGTACTGGAATAACATTAGAGCAGAAATTGAGGGAAAGGCCAACCAATGACTTGTTCATCTTTAGAACCACACCACCTCAAGAGAAAAAAAATCCATGTTTGATACAGCCTGGAGGACCAGGACACTGAGGCTAGATAGCCTAGAGACATAGAATAAATTCAAATAAAACTAGAAGATAAAAAAGAAAAGTCAGTGAAATGGTGATTTAATGATATTCTGCTATACTCATAGAGATTCATGCCTAGCCTAATTGTCATCAAAGAGGCTTCACTCAGAGACTGGTAGAAACAGATACAATGAAATATTTAAAAAAAAAAAAAAGAAAGAGCTTGAACAATCCTGCAGAAGAAAGGGAGGAAGAACTGTAGAAGACAGAGGGGTCGGGACATCACAGGAAAAAACCACAGAATCAGCTAACCTAGGTTCTTATGGACTCACAGAGACAGAACTGCCAACCATGGAGCCTGCATGGGATAAACTAGGTCCTCTGCTCATATATTAGATTTATGTAGGGTTCTCTTTCTGTGGAATTTCCCAAGAGTAGGAGAAGGATTTGTTTCTGACTCTGTTGACAGTTTTGGGGACCCTTTCCTGTTACTGGGTTGGCTTGTCTGGCTTTAATAGCAGAGGAGGTACGTAATCTAACTGCAAATTGATATGTCATAGCTACTTAAAATCAATAATAGGTGGCCTCTCTGAAAAGAAAGAGAAGAGAAATGGATGGATAGTGGGGGTTGGGATAGGAGCTGGGTGAGATAAAGGAGAAACTGGTTGGGGTGTGAAATTAATTAGTTTTTTAATCAGTTAAATCAGAATACTTCTAAACCCAATTCAATTATGTTCCCGTAGAATAAAAGGAAAGAAAACAAACAAAACTCTTATTCATGTATTTTAGGGCTCAAAAAATGCTCCCAAATGAATAGATTCTCTTAGCTATCTTATAGTATCTTAGTTTATGGGCATGGTTTGACTCAGCAGATACTGTAGTCCATGCAGTAGCATCAGTTCAAGGCTAGCCTCTGATACAGCAGGCAGTGAATACCTAACAAACTCATGCTTTTCACATTATTCCCTTGTATAAGCAGCAAATCGCAGACATAGAAAAAAATCAAACTGGTTGTCATATATGACCAGTCATATTCTAGCTATCAGACTTATTGATAGCTGCAGATAATTGTGAAAAGCTCTAATGTTAAACAGGGAATGATGGTGCCAGGTATATGAAGTAATACTATCCTAGACTCTGGTGTTGTGAGCTCTGAATTTATATGTTGCATTTTCAACTCTACAGTTTCATGTTGGGCTCTTTGGTTGTATACTGGGTTTTTGTAACATGCTAATAATTTCTCTTGTACCCTTGGAATTATTTAATTTGGGGAGGGGTAGCATCTCAGATATACCTACCTTAACCTCAAAATTATACTTCTTCAGCAGTTTAAGTGGTAAGATTAATGGTGTGTGTAATCACACCTTTATCTTTAAATTTATTTTATTTTTATTTTTATACTGTGGTAATTACACACACACACACACACACACACACACACACACGTGTGCGCACGCACACGCTCACAAATTGGGTCTAAGATTTCTCATCCCATTGCTATCAGTAGTTAAGAATTCTTGCAATGGTGGATATAGAACCTGAACTGACCAGACACTTTCTGTAACCAGGGAAGATTTTTATTGTGTGCGTGTATAAATATAATATCAATATATATTGATTATAACAAATCCATCTCTTTCTTGTTCCCTTTCAACTCCTGCTGAACCCCTCTTCTTCCCATCTATTTCTCCTTTTTTGGTGTGTGAGACTCAGTCTATTTAATTGAGGTTGCTTCTATAAACATAGCCTGAGGATCATTTGCTTGAGTATGGCAACTTACCAGGGAAGAGGACACTAAATAAAATATTTCCAAGACTCTCCCAGCAACTATTAATTTCAATGATTCATCAGAGATCTCCTACAAAATCCATGAGATGCTAATGACAGTCTTAATATCAGATTCTTGTATAGATAGCTTCAGTGGGTTTGTGAGCTCAAAGGCAATGTCATATACAGTATACACTGTTTTCCATCCTCCAGCTCTTCTATTCTCTTTCTCTCTTCTTCTGTATAATATGTAAGCATTGAAAGGAATCTTGTTAATGTCCCATTTAGGGTGAAGTATTAAAATAGTCACTTATTCTCTGCATGTAGACCACTTTTGTCTGCGTTAACAGTTGTCCACTACAAAATGAGGTTTATAGGACCTAAAATGAGCAGCATGAGACTATGGGTAAAAGCAAAGACATTTAGAAAGCAGCTTGAATTGAAGAGTACAACATATTCATTTAGCAAAATAATGTTTTACTTTCCTCCCAGGACGGATGACACCTCCCACCCCTAGGCAGAGGCCTTTGGCTAAGTTTATAGTATGAGGTTGTATCCCCTCCAGGAGTACAGATTTTAGATTCCGTATGAAAGCAGTTATCCCCAGTAGCAGTTATGTCACTCTTGCATGAGTGGGCTCATGTTACCTGCCAGTTTGTTTTAACAGAATATAAATACACAAATGGGTAAAGTTGCCTGTGTTTATTTTGTCCCTAGAAGCCTACATAGCATCCGCTGGTATCAAAAAGCTACCCAGCATCAAAGAACCTTCCAATTCAGTTCCAGCTTGATAACATTGTGTCCTAACCAAAACTGTGTCCTGTATTCAGCAACAGTATTACTAGCATTTTGGTTGTCTAGACAACAAAGAGAAACAGCAATAGCTTGTTTCCTTTTGGGCTATCAGTGCCCAAAAATTTCCAATAAATTTTAGGAATGTACTCCAACGCAGACACAGTGAATTTTTAAAATAATCTATTGGTATTTTCTAGGAACAGTGTTATTGACCCACAAAGAGTATTTCCTCTGTAATTAATTTTAACATATGTTAAACATGCATACACTATCTTGAAATGTCAATGCAACCCAAAATGATCTACATATATTATTGCTATCTCAATGATAAAATGTCCAATAAGTTATTTAAGAAAATTGAAAAATGATACTCTTATAAAAATACAAGAATCTGAGGAAAAAAAGAGGAAAGTTTAACACACTACTAGGAAGTAAAAAGAAAAATATCACAGAGATACAGTGTGTTAGTACAGGTTCTCTGGAGGAATGGAAGTCAGAGACTAAATGTATATTATAATGGCTGGCTTTGATAATAATTACTGGGAGTCCAATAGCAGCCATCTGTGCATTGCAAAGAAAGTAGTTGTTCAGTCTAGACCATTGGATACCTCAGCAGTTGTGTTCAGAATGACAAAACTGTCTGTAAGCCACATATCCAACAAAGAGTTAATCTTAAAAATGTGCAAGGATTTCCAACAGCAAAAATAAATTACAAAACTGATTTAAAATCAGCAACGGACTCAAACAGACATTTCTTCAAAGAAGTACAAGTGGCTAACAGTTACATGACAAAATGTTCAATAGCCTTACTCATATGGGAATGCAAATAAAAGCTGCAATGAGACATCACCTCTCATATGTCAGTGTATCTATCATCAAATTAAATCATAAAGCCATACTGGTGATGATGTACTTTTAGAAACTGAAACTTCTGTGCATGTTCCATAAAAATGTAAAATGTCACAACAACTATGGGAAACTGTGAGGAGATTCTCAAAAGTTTAAGACAATGATACCACATAGGATCTTGAATTCTTACCTCTGGTTGCAAAATCATATGTGGTGGTCTGAATATTAGGTGGTGTGACTTTGTGAAGTAGCTGTGGACTTGCCTTGTGTCATTGTGTGAGTGGGATCTGAGACCCTCTTTCTAGATGCCTGGAAGTCAAGTTTCCCCTGTTTGCCATTGGAATGAGATGTAGAACTCTCAACACCCACTCTAACACCATGCTTGCTTGGACACTGTCATATTTCCTGCCTTCAAGATAACTATCTGAACCTCTGAACATGTAATCCAGCCCCAATTAAACATTGTTCTTTATAAGAGTTGCTTTAGTCGAGTTGTCTCTTCACAGCAATGGAAACCCTAAGATAGTATATACATATAAGAGATAAATAAAATGTGGTACATATTCATCCCTAAAAATCATGGCACAAAACATGAGAGGTTGTAGCACACACAGTTGAATTCCAACATGGAAGCAAAGGCAGATAGATCTCTGTGAGTTTGAAGTCAGCCTGGTCTACCAGATAGTCTCCTGACAGGCAGGACAATGCAGAGAAACCCTATCTCAGAAACCAAACCAAACCAACCAACCAACCACCAACCAACAAAACAAACAAAAGACCAGTGGCACAATAGATTAGCCCAAAGACATTTGTTAATTAGTTTATCAGAGAAGGACACAGTACATATATCCACTTATGCACTATGTATTATTTGCAATGATACAAATAATATAAGCATATAATTCAATAGTAATTATTAGAATCATGAACATTTGGGAATGATTCTCTAAAGGTATAAAATCTCAGGTATTCTGTATGGGCAAAAGCTGGACATATATTCTACAGAGTAGCATAGATTCTCTACAACCACAAGTTTTGTGAGAGATAAATCTCATATTAAGAGCTAATACTATACACACAAAAGTAAAGTTAGCATGATTTTAAATATGCAAGAGTAATCCCAGAAAAATTCAGGAGCCATTGACAATGTATCACAATTTCAGGTTTTCAAACTCATAAAATCATGTGCATTAAGAATGTGTTCAATGCCAAGTATATTTTAATGAAAGCATTTATTATTCACACCAAAGCAAAGTGCACATATGGAAATTACAATGGCATATGAGATGAGACATATCAGGATTATCATCACTTGTGACTGCACTTTAAGCACCTTCTAAGAGAATACAAACAGATGGTCTTACTTAAAGATCAGCATTGAAGCCAGGTGAGGTGACACATGCCTTTAATCCTCATGCTGGGGAGCAAAAAGTAGATAGGCTGTAAGGTTGTGACTGCCTTGAGCTGAACAGTGAGAACCAGGTCTGGAAAAGGAAACAATGTAGAAAATCACACCAAATATTATGATTTAGAAAATGAGAAGGGTATAGATGAGCCCAGGTCAAGCAAACTGAAATACAAGAGGAGAAAACCAGACCAATTAACACAAAAGAAGCATCTTGTAAATCCGAAGCCCAATGCTGGCAATGTAGGTGTCATTCCTGGGAGTAAATCACCCCAAACAACAGAGATTGCTGTGGATATCAGGAAGCTCAGAGATAAGATAGTGAGAGGCTTTAACACCCTTTCTCAAGTCTATGTCAACCCAATTAGACAACGATTGGATAAAGGAGGATAGAACCTAATTCCACTCAATACTCTCTAATCATTAAGAAAAGCACAAAAACATGAGAAAATAGCATTTAGACAGTGGATAAAAGGTGCACGGAACTGACTACCATGAGAAAGAAACCATAGCCAGTCTCCATAATTACTTCAAGTGCTGTGTGGAAAAGTTCTCAGCCTCAGAGTAACTAGAAAAGTCTATGAATGTCTAGAGAGATGAATCATAGAAACAAAGCAGATAAGGGACATTGTAGTACAATAACAAAAAAGAGCAAACTAAAGAGGGAGATAATGGCTGATCCCGGCTCCCAGCTCCCTGTTCCCAAACCCCGTGGGAGAGAGAGCTCACCACCCAGACAGGTGGGCACTACTGAGACTGTAGGACAGAAGAGACCACCAATACTGCCCACCCTTGCCCACATCCCTGGCCCAAAAGGAAACTGTTTAGGACCTCTGGGAACAGGAAGATAGGGGCACTCAAGCGGCAGGTCCCCCACCATCTAGACACCACCCAGATCTGAAGAGACCCAGTTAACAGCTGCCTGCACCCAAATCCCCTGGAAGGGAGAGCTAAACCTTCAGAGGGGCAGACACGCCTGAGAAGCCAGTAGAGACTACACTCTGCCAGCATTTCTCACTACAGAGGAAAACACCTAACGCCATCTGGGACCCCTGTGCACAGGGCCCGAGAAAAGGCAGGGCAGGCCCTTCTGGATGCCGCCCACACAGAGCACTGAAACACAGGCCCCAAGGAGCAACTTCAGGCCTGGGACCAGAGGTAAGACCAACTTTTCTGCTCCAAGTGACCTACCTGGTAGACTCAGGACAAATGCCCACAGGAACAGTTGAAGACCAGTAGACAGGAAAGACTACACGCCTGAAAGCAGAACACTCTGTTCCCATAACTGGCTGAAAGAAAACAGGAAAATAAGTCTACAGCACTCCTGAAACACAGGCCTATAGGACAGTCTAGCCACTGTCAGAAATATCAGAACAAGGTAACACCAGAGACAATCTGATGGAGAGAGGCAAGTGCAGGAACCCAAGCAACAGAAACCAAGACTACATGGCATCATTGGATCCCAATTCTCCCACCAAAGCAAACACTGAATATCCAAACACACCAGAAAAGGAAGATCTTGATTTTAAATGACATTTGATCATGATGATGGAGGACTTCAAGAAAGATATAAAGAACTCCCTTAGAGAAACGCAGGAAAACATAAACAAGTAGAAACATATAGAGAGGAATCAAAAAATCCCTGAAAGAGTTACAGTAAAACACAATCAAAAAGGTGAAGGAATTAAAAATGGAATTAGAAGCAATAAAGAAAGCACAAATGGAGACAACCCTGGATATAGAAAACCAAAGAAAGAGATGAGGAGTCGTAGATACAAGCATCACCAACAGAATACAAGAGATAGAAGAGAGAGTCTCAGGAGCAGAAGACTCCATAGAAATTATCAACATGACTGTTAAAGATAATGTAAAACAAAAAAAGCTACTGGTCCAAAACATACAGGAAATCCAGTACTCAATGAGAAGATCAAACCTAAGTATAATAGGTATAGAAGAGAGTGAAGACACGCAGCTCAAAGGACCAGTAAATATCTTCAACAATATCATAGAAGAAAATTTCCCTAACCTAAAGAAAGAGATGCCCATAAATTTCCAAGAAGCTTACAGAACTCCAAATAGATTGGACCAGAAAAGAAACTCCTCCTGTCACATAATAGTCAAAACACCAAATGCACAAAAAAAGACAGAATACCAAAAGCAGTAAGGGGAAAAGGACAAGTAACATATAAAGGCAGAGTTTTCAGAATTACACCAGACTTCTCAACAGAGACTATGAAAGCCAGAAGATCCTGGACTGATGTCATAGAGACCCTAAGAGAACACAAATGCCAGCCCAGGTTACTGTATCCAGCAAAACTCTCAATTAACATAGATGGAGAAACCAAGATATTCCATTACAAAACCAAATTTACACAATATCTTTCTACAAATCCAGCCCTACAAAGGATAATAATTGGTAAAGCCCAACATAAGGAGGCAAGCTACACCCTAGAAAAAGCAAGAAACTAATCTTCTTGGCAACAAAACAAAGAGAAGACAAGCACACAAACATAACCTCACATCCAAATATGAATGTAACAGGAAACAACAATCACTATTCCTTAGTATCTCTGAACATCAATGGACTCAACTCCCCAATAAAAAGACACAGATTAACAAACTGGATACATAATGAGGGCCCTGCATTCTATTGCCTATGGGAAGCACACCTCAGAGACAAAGACAGACACTACTTCAGAGTGAAAGGCTAGAAAACAACTTTCCAAGCAAATGGTCTGAAAAAGCAAGCTGGAGTAGCCATTCTAATATCGAATAAAATCGATTTTCAACCAAAAGTCATCAAAAAAGATAAGGAAGGACACTTCATATTCATCAAATGAAAAATCCACCAAGATGAACTCTTAATCATAAATAAATATGCTCCAAATACAAGGGCACCTACATACATAAAAGAAACCTTACTAAAGCTCAAAGCACACATTGCACCTTACACAATAATTGTAGGAGATTTCAACACCTCACTCTCATCAATGGACAGATCATGGAAACAGAAATTAAACAGAGAAATAGGCAGACTAAGAGAAGTAATGAACCACATGGACTTAGATATTTATAG
This sequence comes from Rattus rattus, assembly GCF_011064425.1. NCBI lineage: Eukaryota > Metazoa > Chordata > Mammalia > Rodentia > Muridae > Rattus > Rattus rattus. The sequence goes on along the minus strand of NC_046160.1, from coordinate 27,331,492 downwards.
AACATTCTATCCTAAAACAAAAGGATATACCTTCTTCTCACCACCTCATTGTACTTTCTCCAAAATTGACCATATACTTGGTCATAAAACAGGCCTCAACAGATACAGAAAGATAGAAATAATCCCATGCCTCATATCAGACCACCATGGGCTAAAGCTGGTCTACATTAAAAATAATGGAAGAATGCCCACATATACATGGAAGTTGAATAATGCTCTACTCAATGATAGCCTGGTCTAGGAAGAAATAAAGAAAGAAATTAAAGACTTCTTAGAATTTAATGAAAATGAAGGTACAACATACCAAAACTTATGGGACACAATGAAAGCTGTGCTAAGAGGAAAACTCATAGCTCTGAGTGCCTGCAGAAAGAAACAGGAGAGACCATATGTCACCAGCTTGACAGCACACCTAAAAATCTCTAGAACAAAAGGAAGCAAATACACCCAGGAAGAGTAGAAGGCAGGAAATAATGAAACTCAGAGTTGAAGTCACCCAAGTAGAAACAAAAAGGAGTATAAGATTTTCAACAGAACCAAAAGATGGTCCTTTGAAAAAAATCAACAAAATACAGAAATCCTTAGCCAAACTAACCAGAGGAAGCAGAGAATGTGTCCATATTTACAAAATCAGAAATGAAAAGGGAGACATAACTACAGAATCAGGGGAAATTCAAAAAATAATCAGATCCCACTACAAAAGCTTATATTCAACAAAACTTGAAAATCTGGAAGAAATGGACAATTTCCTAGACAGATACCAGGTACTGAAGTTAAATAAGGAACAAATAAACCATTTAAACAACCCCATAACTCCTAAAGAAATAGAAGCAGTCATTAAAAGTCTCCCAACTAAAAAGAATCCAAGCCAGATGGGTTTGGTGCAGAATTCTATCAGACCTTCATAGAAGACCTCATACCAATACTATCCAAACTATTCCACAAAATTGAAACAGATGGAGTGCTAACGGATTCCTTCTATGAAGCCACAATTACTCTTATACCTAAACCACACAAAGACCCAACAAAAAAGAGAACTTCAGACCAATTTTCCTTATGAATATCGATGCAAAAATACTCAATAAAATTCTTGCAAACCGAATCTAAGAGCACATCAAAACAATCATCCACCATGATCAAGTAGGCTTCATCCCAGGCATGCAGGGATGGTTTAATATATGGTAAACAATCAACGTAATCCACTATATAAACAAACTGAACAATAAAAACCACATGATTATTTCATTCCATGCTGAGAAAGCATTTGACAAAATTCAACATCCCTTCATCATAAAACTCCTGGAAAGAAGAGGAATTCAAAGCCCATACCTAAACATAGTAAAAGCCATAGACAGCACACCAGTTGCTAACAATAAACTAAATGGAGAAAAACTTGAAGCAATCCCACTAAAATCAGAGAATAGACAAGGCTGCCCACTCTCTCCCTACATATTCAATATAGTTCCTGATGTTCTAGCCAGAGCAATCAGACAACAAAAGGAGATCAGAGGGATACAGATTGAAAAAGAAGAAGTCAAAATATCACTATTTGCAGATGATATGATAGTATATTTAAGTGATCCCAAAAGTTCCACCAGAGAACTACTAAAGCTGATAAACAACTTCAGCAAAGTGGCTGGGTATAAATTTAACTCAAATAAATCAGTATCCTTCCTCTACACAAAAGAGAAACAAGCTGAGAATGAAATTAGGGAAATGACATGCTTCATAATAGTCCCAAATAATATAAAATACCTCGGTGTGACTCTAACCATTAGAGTACAGAATGATCTGTATAATAAGAACCTCAAGCCTCTGAAGAAAGAAATTGAAGAAGATCTCAGAAGATGGAAAGATCTCCCATGCTCATAGATTGGCAGGATTAATATAGTAAAAATGGCCATGTTACCAAAAGCGATCTACAAATTCATTGCAATCCCCATCAAAATACCAATCCAATTCTTCATAGAGTTAGAGAGAACAATTTGCAAATTCATCGGAATAACAAAAAAAAAAAAAAAGCCAGGATAGCTAAAACTATCAACAATAAAAGGAATCCTGGGGGAATTACTATCCCTGAACTCAAGCAGCATTATAGAGCAATAGTGATTTAAAAAAAAAAAACTGTATGGTATTGGCACAGAGACAGGCAGATAAGACAAGTGGAATAGAATTGAAGACCCAGAAATGAACCCACACACCTATGGTTTTTGTTTTTTTGACAAAGGGGCCAAAGCCATCCAATGGAAAAAGGATAGCATTTTCAGCAAATGGTGTTGGTTCAACTGGAGGTCAGCATGTAGAAGAATGCAGATCGATTATTTCTTATCACCCTGTACAAAACTTAAGTCCAAGTGGATCAAGGACCTCCACATAAAACCAGATCCACTCAAACTAATGGAAGAAAAAGTGGGGAAGAATCTCGAACACATGAGCACTGGAGAAAATTTCCTGAACAAAACACCAATGGCTTATGCTCTAAGATCAAGAATGGACAAATGGGATCTCATAAAACTACAAAGCTTCTGTAAGGCAAAGGATACTGTTGTTAGGACAAAACGACAAACAACAGATTGGGAAGAGATCTTTACCAATCCTTCATCTGATAGAGGGCTAATATCCAAAATATACAAAGTACTCAAGAAATTAAGTTCCAGAGAGCCAAATAACCCAAATAAAATGGGGTACAGAGCTAAACACAACATTCTCAGCTGAAGATTATCGAATGGCCAAAAAGCACCTAAAGAAATGTTCAATATCCTTAGTCATCATGGAAATGCAAATCCAAACAACCCTGAGATTCCACCTCACACCTGTCAGAATGACTAAGATCTAAAACTCCAGAGACAGCAGATGCTGGCAAGGATGTGGAGAAAGAGGAACACTCCTCCATTGTTGGTGGGATTGGAAATTGGAACAACCACTCTGGAAATCACTCTGGAGGTTCCTCAGAAAATTGGACATTGAACTACCTGAAGACCCAGCTATACATCTCCTGGGCATATACCCAAAAGATGCTCCAACATACAACAAAGACACATGTTCCACTATGTTCATAGCAGCCTCATTTAAAATAGCCAGAAGCTGGAAAGAACCCAGATGCCCTTCATCAGAGGAATGGATTCAAAAAATTTGGTACATCTACACAATGGAGTACTCAGCTATCAAAAACAATGACTTCATGAAATTCATAGGCAAATGGAATGAACTAGAAAATATCATCCTGAGTGAGGTAATCCTATCACAGAAAAACACACTTGGTATGTATTCATTGATAAGTGGTTATTAGTCCCAAAAGTGGAACTACTCAAGATGCAATCCGCAGACCACAGAAAGCTCAAGAAGGATGAACAAAATGTGGATGCTCCCACTCCTTAAAAGGGGAAAAAATATCCATAGGAGGGGATATGGAAGCAAACTTTAGAGCAGCAACTGCATGAAAGGCCATTCAGAGCCCGCCCCACATGTGGCATACAGACACACACACACACACACACACACACACACACACACACACACACACACACACACACACACACACACATATATATCTCCACCAAAACTAGATAAGATTGATGAAGCTAAAAATGCATGCTGAAACGGACTGGATATAGATTTCTCCTGAGACACACATTCAGAGGGGTCAATGCTAGCAGCAAACCACTGAACTGAGAACAGGATCCCCTTAAGGGGAATTAGAGGAAAGATTGAAAGAATTAAAGGAGCTTGCAACCCCATAAGAATAATAATGCCAACCAATCAGATCTTCCAGGGACTAAACCACTACCGAAAGACTATACATGGACTGACTCAGGGCTCCAACTGCATATGTAGCAGAGAATATCCTTGTTGGGCCACCAGTGGAAGGGGAAACCCTTGGTCCTGCCAAGGTTGGACCCCCAGTGCAGGAGAATATGGGAGGGGCAGTAAAAGGGGTTGGATGAGGGAATACCTGTATAGGGGAGGGTGAGGGTGATGGGGGCTTATGGACAGGAAACCGGGAAAGGGAATAACATTTGACATGTAAGTAAAGAAATATAGCTAATTAAAAAAAAGAAAGAACAGAAAAAAACAAAGAAAAAGAAAAGAAAAGAAGAGAAAAGAAAAGAAAACTAAACAAGCAGGCTTGGGAAAATATGTTCTATAATAAGAGGAAGAAAAATCACTACATATAAGGAAAATGAAGATATATACATTGGAATTCTAATATAATCATAAAACCCCATTATATTTGTCACCTTTAAAAATATAAATGATAAGAAAAGGGAGTTTTATTAAAATATTGAAAATAGAGTTTCTGTGAGTGAAATAATACCTTATTTAAAAAAATAATTTTATCACATTTATAGTTGACTAAGGCATTGAAGGAAAACTATAGGTATTTTGAAGATAATCAAGTGCTATAAAGTAAACTACATAGGGAAAAGCATCTAAAGACAATGGCTGACAGAGCCCTGACTTATGGGAAACCCACAGAATGTACTATGCATTTGGGTAGAACTGCAGGGAACAGTTGTGAGCCGGAAAGGGTATTGGAAGAAATGGTGTTTAAGTTCATTTCAAAATTGCTAGAACAACAATTTAATATGCCCCAGAAATTCAATGGACACCAAGTGAATGTATTTTCACCATACAAAGACAAATATATCAGCCTTTGTATAAACAATGGTAGAAAGATAATCTAAAGAGCTGCCAGGGACAAGAAACATATTATGGATGAGTCATGCAAAAGACATGGAAATCACTGTCAAAATATAGAAGCCGCACAGATATAGACATCTTTAAAGAGCCCCCAAACAAAATGAAAAACAAAAGAAAATTAAATATCTCAGAATAAAAGCAACAACAAAATTCAGAACCTGTGAGCCATTACTATTAAATGTTAGTTTCCAGAATATAAAACAAAATTTTGATCCTTGCCAATGGAAAGATAAAAAGATTTTCAAAGAAATTATTTCAACAGTTTTTAATGCATTAATTTGACCCATAAGATCCTCAATGTGGTTAGTAGTTAAGAAAAAGACTAGGGATTGGATGGCTGCTCAATGGTTAAATCTTTTGGCCTGTAGTTGTGAGGAACAAGATTGGATTACTAGAATCCACACAAGATCCTTGTGTGTGCTGTGGGCTGGCGAGGATCTATTGTGTTAGTGGCTGAGATGGAAAGCCTTAGAGCAAGCTGGTTACTCACGTGAGCCTATACAGCCAGCAGGAGGGTCAGCAAGCGTCCCTTGCTCAGAGCGAGGAAAGAAGACCAACTTGCGGTTGTCTATGGATGGAAGGGACCTTTTTGTTCCTTTAAGGTTCGGAAGCAAAATATTTTCATTCCAGTCACATAAATTCACTACTGGTTGGTAATGTTAGACTCTGCAGTATGGCTGGACAAAGAATTGACCTGATGGTTTCACTGATTTGTTTTCTCTTCCACCTTTTATTTCCATAGAAGAAATATAATAGGGAAGTATGAGGAAATGCAGGAGGAGGTGCAGCATGAAGCAGGAAGAATGGAAGGAACTAGGAAGAAGGGAGGCAACAGGAAGGAAGGGAGAAAAGGATGATGACCATATTGTCTTCTGCGACATTACTTTATCTTGTCTCTGCAGTCCTGGCACCAACTGGCAAAATTCACCCCCTTTGTGAAAGGTCCAAATATAGCGCTTTAATATATACTTTTTCCTTGTATTTGATGAACTTGATTGCCATTTACAACAAAAATTTTTACTTCCACAGATAATGAAAATGTATCCTGAAACTGACATTAATCTCTCCTTTGCAGGCTCTGTAGATGCAAAGGCCATTTAGTGTCTCATTCTGATAATGTTTGGGTTGAATGTCATTTGTTATCGTGATGCAAAAATACAGTCAGCCACTCATTACCCACAGCTTTTCATTTTCATGGCGGGGGTCCATCCTAGATTACCTATTCTACATTCTGCAACAGTGTGACGTGACCTATTAGTGGATGAAGAGTGTGACATTATTTTCATAAAACAAATCATAAAGGAATGTATTAGAAACTATAATACCACTGTGAGCCCCTCACATATTCAAGGGTTCATATCTGTTTCCTGAAGACTTGGACTTGGATATGTGTGTACATCCACTTATGGAATGGGGTTTTCTATTATAATATTTTATTATATTCAAATTAACAGAAATGATAAAAATGATGACTTTATGTTTGTACTAATTATTCATTTAAAGGAGTGTAAGAATTCATGCTACCTCTACTAAGTGCTTGCTTTTGAAATAAAATCACGAAAGCTTTTCCCCTCAGAAGTTAAATGATGTTTAGCTCAGAGCTTTGCAATGAAAGAATGGCTTTTAGCACCATCTGACCTAACTGTGAAATGAACTTCTGTATGCTCAGTGATTAAATATACCTTGGACAGACAATAAATTAAACTTACTACAAAAATGATAAAAGTATTTTTTAAGAAACATAAAAATAAATTCTTATGTTTCATGTGTGTGAGGTGCAGGCTAGTTTGGGTTGAAATCATGTTAGGCATGTGTGGTGTGTGTGTGTGTGTGTGTGTGTGTGTGTGTGTGTGGTGTTAAAATAGATGCATGCATGAAATTTCTCATTTCATCATTTTTCACTGTGGAATTCAGTATTAATTACATTCAAGATTTTGCATAGCCATCACCATTTCCAGAAGTAGAAACCTACTCCAATATTATGCACTAGTCCCATTTTTATATACCTCCTTTCTCTGATATTCTGTACATTAGCTCCATAAATATGTTTTAATTGAAGTTTCTAAATGTAGAATCATGATACATCTGTTATTAATTTCTCGTTTATTTCATCTAACATGTTTTAAAAGTCCATCCATGTTGTTTTATCTATTCTATGTGTATGTATATATGACTTGATTCTTTTTTTTGAGCGAGTGATATGATATACCATGTAACCTACCACACTTGGTGTGCATATGCATGGTAGACACTGGGATAACCAGATTTTTAGCATTATATATGATTCTATGGAAACAGAAGTAATGGACAGGATTCTAAGTGAATTATTTCCAGTTCTTTAGGAGGTGTCGTCTTAGTTCCTGGAGGCAGGGAATTAATTTCAGCTGGTCTGTCCTAGCTCACCTGTGCATTATTATTGTGCAAGCATTCCAGCTTTGCCGTGTCCTTGTCACAGCCATCACAAGATTCCTTTTGCTGTTTTAAGGAATATAAAGTCAAAAGAGTGCCATATGACTTCCCTAACAACTGATAATGTCAAGCAGCTACTTCTGGGCTTATCAGTAATTTATATCTGCTACGTAGATATTATTTAGAGAAGCAAAGAAAGGCTTTACCTACATTGTTTATTTGGGGGTTTTGGAGTTGAAAAGTACTGAACTCTGACGGTAGAATCTTATGCATACTACGCAACTCTACTACTGAGCTACAACCACAACTCTTCCCGGCCTTTTTTGTTTGTTTGTTTGTTTGCTTGTTTGGGGGGATTTGGATTATAGGAGGTTTTCACAAATTCAAAACATTGAGCCTTTATCCAAATCTGGTTTGCCAGTATTTTATCCCATTCCGTCCGCTGTCTTTTCAGTCTTCACAGTAGTTTGCAGGGTGCAGTGTATCATGCATATGCATTTTTTATGTTTGTAAATTCCAATCACACATACAGAGTACTTTGAGAATAGCTATCTACTATTATCTCTTTCTAAATTTGCCCAGGGTTGCCCACTCCAATGTATGTCTTTTTCAAAAATTATTATCAATACTTTCTTGAGTCCAGTTAGTATTGTCTCTATTGGGGAAGCATAGCTTATCTACTTCCTCTTTTTTTTTTTTTTTTCAGGTTTGGGTTGCAAATTTAAGAAGCCACTGTTAAATCCAAGCATCAAGATTCCCCACATTTGTTTTTGTATGTTTGTTTTTTATTGGAAATTACGAGGAAAGTTAGGTCTGGGTTTTGTTTTAGATTTACTTTGAAGCTAGTGTTTAGGTTCACTCTTTTACTCATGAACACACGTTTACAACACAGGTTGCTGAAGAACTATTTCCTGTTGTGCGAAAGAACGGTCTCTGAACTCTTGTTGGAAATAAAAGGAAAAGCAAAGCCAAACAAACTATTTAGTTATAGTATCTCCCACATTTGAACATGCAGAAGCAAGATTTGAGAGCAAACAAGCAAGATAGCGTTTTAGCTACAGAGACATCTAAAAGTGGGAAATATTAAGAGCAGGGACACACAGTTGAAAGATTGTTACCAACCAACATGAATACTAAGAATACCACTTCATACCCAAAGGAAAAACCTACCTAAAAGTCAAAATTCAATTATAACTATGGCTGTGGATACAAGGGACAGGAAGAAAAGAAATAATTATAAAAATAATAACAATTTTTTTTTTGGTTTTATAGAAACTTTGAGTAATGTCACTGCATAAAATATTGGTTTGACAAATACATTAGAAGGTGAGTCAGGCTGATAAATTGTACTGGAAATGGCATAACCAGTAAATGTTACATCTCAAACAAGCTGTATTAAAACACTATTTATAGAAAATTAGGCTTTGGCCACTTACAACTTGATTCTTAATTTTCCAATTTTACTTAACGGAATTTAGCACTACAGTGGACACTGAGAGACCTCGATTCCCCCCCACCCCATCCTGCCACAATTTTCTTTGACACCTTGGAAAGTAATTTAAACTCAATAAAATGAAGATAATTGCACTTACCTCACAGAGATGCAGAGAGCATTAATGAGATCATGTCTACAAAGTGATTCAAAGTATTTAGTTTGTGATATAAATAGCAAGCATAACTATATTTTTCCAGATGTCTAATAATGATAGCCATAAATATGATGAACTGAAAAGTTAAAAGGCTGCCAGTAAAAGTAAAATGTTTCCATTTTAATTGCGAGGCATTTAAATGTCCCCTCTTGCATGTTTGCGTTAAAGGAAATGCAGAGAAATGTTAATTATGAGCGCTGCCTTATTGAGGACATGTCCCCCAAGTTTAGACTCAAGAGTACTTAACTTCCACCCATATAGGGAGAAGCTAAACCACCTCTTCACTGAAATTATGCCTAATAAATCACTCCAGAAGTTTAATCAAATAAATCACAGCATCAATTTTAATGAAACTTATACATTATTTCTTCAAAATGTTTCCTAATATGAAAGAGAAGCTCGTGACTCCAGTTCCAAATCCCATTACTCAATTGTCATACCCTAGGTGTGTCTTTATTCCTGAGCTGACAAAGCCCCAAACGGCTATCCTCTCTTCAGCTGCGGTCCTGTGAAATACTATTCAGTACGGAGATGCTTCTAACCAAACACACACTATTTTTAAGCTCAGATCCTACACTATAATCCTGCCACTGTCAACCATTTGTGAATTAAAATAGTTATCTTTAAAACTGAATTGCATTTTACATTATGAGCCAAAAAGGCAATGTTGATTCTAACGGGAGCAGGCAATAATCTGTTGGCAAGGAGATGCTTCAAAGTTCTAATTGTTGGCAGCTCCCCTAGTTCACTGACTACTGTACTTGGCCCTGGCTTAGGCATTGCAAGCAGGGATTTTTAAATGAGAGCAGACATTAGGTCTGGATTCAGTAATTACCAGAGTAAAGGAGGTCACTCCTTACAGCAAGCAGCAGGGTGACTGGATACTAAAGGGCAGCTGACTTTCTCATCATCTCCCATGAGGGTGAACTGAGTTGTATTGATCTGATTATTGTTAGGCAACATCTAATATGTTGTCAAGATTCTGTCCACCATATTCTACACACACACACACACACACACACACACACACACACACACACACACACACACACACTGAGAGAGTTGAATAAGAAAATCCTAATAGTTCATTACAATAGAACATAAAATTTCAATTTATTTTAATCAATTAAAAATGATTTCTAATAAAATTTAAGGAGCAGAGCAAATATGTTAGGGTCAAGCTAGATGCTTCATATTAGAGGGAAATTAAACAAGAAAACATATATTTCATTAATTGCATAATCATTTGGAAACTGAAAAGAAATAAAATCTGTTTAATCATAGGTAATTCACCATCAATATAAAATCAACTGAGATAACAGCTAACCACATGGATAGCCAATAGCAATGAAGAATTCAAAATGCAATCAGAAAATAAGTTCATTAATAGTATCATGAAAATGTAGTATAACTGGCAATAAATTTAACAAAATAAACTTAAGATTTTTAACTACTTGACATGTTGAAAAAAGGAAGGGTAAAAAGCATTCTATGTTCATGGATCATAAAATAGTGTTAGGATGGTTATACAATGTTATTGGAGTTTTGTTTTTAAGTTTTAATGCTTTCTTTTATTTTGAGATTATATTATAATCACATTGCTTTCCCCTTCCTTTATCTCCTTCATACCCTCTCATATATATACATACATACATATATATATATATATATATATATATATATATATATATATATATATATATATCTTCTCATTATATTTTAGAAATGTATTAAACTGTGTGTGTGTGTGTGTGTGTGTGTGTGTGTGTGTGTGTGTGTGTGTGTACTTTACTTTTTCCAAAGGATGTATTCGGTATATATGTATATATATGTATATATATACATATATATATACATACACATACACACACACACACACACACACACACACACACACACACACATATATATATATATATATATATATATATATATATATATATATATATATAGTCTGACTATCTATTGATAGCATATAACTCATTGGTTTTGCTCTTTCCTAGGAAAGACTGTTTCTCCCACACTGATTAGTCCTTTGCCTTCTATATTTTGTATATTGTTAGAAGCTTGGGGATCTTCCCTCTGTTCTCTTCAGCATGTCTATTTTTTTGTGCTTGTTCAGCTAATGTTTAGGCAATTATGTTGGTGAGACTTTACAGGAGTCGCTTCTGATATTAACAGGAGAAACAATCTCCAAAAATACTTGCCAATCTTCTGTTTCTTAAACTCATTTGCTCCTATTTCACAATGTTCCCTGAGCCTTAGGTCTGGGAGATGATGATGATGATGATGATGATGATGATGATGATGGTGGTGGGGGTGGTGGTGGGGGTGGTGGTGGTGGTGGTGGTGGTGGGGGTGGTGGTGGTGGTAGTGGTGGTGGTGGTGTGGTGGTGGTGTGGTGGTGGTGGTGTGGTGGTGGTGATTACTTACTAATTCATTTTTACATCCTGCTCATTGCTCCCCTCTCAGCCACTCCTCCTCCCACAATCCTTCCCTCCATCCCTCCTTCCCTTCCTTCTAAGCAGGTGAGTCCCCCAGGTATCCCTCTTCCCTGGCACATCAAGTCTCTGTGAGGCTTGGCACAGTCTCTCCCACTGAGGCCAGACAAGGCAGCCCAGCTAGAAGAACTTATGCCATGGACAGGCAACAGCTGTTGAAATAGCCCTTGCTTCAGTTGTCTGGGGACCCACATAAAGACCATGCTGCACATCTGTTAACACACATTCAGGGAGGCCTAGTTCCAATACATGTATGTTCTTTGGTTGCTGGTTTAGTCTGTGAGAGCCCCTCGAGTTCAGGTTAGTTACCTATGTTTGTCTTCCTATGGTCTTTCTATTTCCATCAATCCTCCAGTCCTTCCCCCTATTCTTTTGTATGTGTCCCCAAGCTCCACTACTGTTTCTCTGTGGGTGTCTGCATCTGTCTGAGTCAGCTGCTCAGTGGAACTTCTCAGAGAACAGTCGTGCTAGATATCTGCCTGCAATTATAACAGAGCATCAAGTCAAGGATTGGTGCTTGCCCATGGGATGGATCTGAAGTTGGGTCAGTTATTGTTTGGCCAATGTAGACATTAGGCCTTAGCTCTAAAAATTTGTATTTTGATTGGTTGTGATTTTACATAATATTGCTGATGAGGGGTGAAGACTATCTATGGGATAAGAACAAATACTCCAAATGTAGTTAGAGATTATGCTAGTTTAATCACGACATAATTGTAGATTCTCCCTCAAAATCTATTATTTCCCTAGCTCTGGAGAATTAGCTAGGTTTCTAGGACCAGGTGTAATTTCCTTTTTGTTCAATGGTTACTGCCATTGGTTACTGCCAAGGTATGCATGGGATCACTATGCCCTTAAGGATATAGTGCAATATTGGTCATTGTTGTAGTCCATGGGCGTCATAGTTGGGTAGGATTTATGACCCCCCTCCTCAGTTGAAATAAACTGAAAGATACAGGTACTGAAACTGCAGACAGATAAATGAGATGGAATGAAACTAAAATTTTCATATTAAAGTTAATTATCAACAAAGTTAAGAGAAAAAAGTATAGAATAGGAGAAAATATTTGGAAGCTGTGCATCTGATAACAGATTAGTGTGCAAAATATACAAGAAATTCAAGTTTGTACCACACCTTTTAGAAAGTTGGGAGATCAAAAGTCGGCAAAGCATAAGAATAGACTGTGAAAAGGCCAACTGGGACATGAGACAGAAAAGCACTCAACATTTCTCTTAATTAATTAAATGCTAGATTAAATTAGTTACATGTTACTCTACATCTGTACCATTATATGAACTATTACTCAAAGGAAACAAGGCAAGAAGGGATGGAAAGGCCATGATGAACAGCAAGTCCTTGCACACTATTGTGAGAGAACTCAATACAGCATAGCAATTATGGAAAACAACAGAGGTATTTCTCAAAAAATATAAATTGATTATCAGACTAAGGAAATTAAATATTTGTATATATGTATTCATAGTAAGTGACATCACTACTTCAAAAAACATTTTGGTATTTTGTCTTGCATTGTTATTCAATGTAGCCCAAACTAGATCAACCTGTGTATCAATAGGTAAGCAGATAAGGTATTTTTGATGATACAAGCAATAGAATACAATTAAGCCTTCAAAAAGAAAATGTCCCATCATTTACAACAGTATGGATGAATATGTAAGGCATTATCCTAAGTGAAATTTCCCAGGTACTAAAAATATTTTATGTGTAGAATCTAAAAACTTCAAACTCCAGTAAAAAGGACTAGAGTGGAATTACTAGAACATGAAGGAGAGGTAGTCAAAGGACACAGAAGTTCAGTTAGATAAAATGAGTAAGGTTCAAGAACTATAATGGATATCCAGAAACAAGTATAGTCAATCACAATATATCCTCGAAAACTGCAGAATACATTTTAAATATTCTCCACTATATTTTGTGTGTCCAATGTAATATATATATATATATATATATATATAACATGCATCTCTATATATGTAATTTTCAAGGAAATAGATGAATAATAATTCAAAAATAATAATTACATGCAATTTTCTGTCACGTCATAAATGAACCACCATACGTAATCTATATCGCCACATTTTTAACAAGTAAGCAAAAATGAGGCAACTTTTAGAAACTTGGCTCTCCCGTTTGTGATGGTTAGTTTTAACTGCTAGTTTAAAGAATTTAAATCCACCTGGGAGATGATCTTCTAGGCATCCCTTTACAGAGTCATTTAGATTTGATTATTTTAATACCAATGGGACAAGCTATCCAGTATGGATAGAATCATTCATTCCCTAGTTGGGATCCTGGACTGTACACAGGGGGACAGGGAACTAGCAGACATTGAGTCCTTTCTGCCTCCTGGCTGCAGATGTGATTTGACTAGGTGCTTCAAGGTCATGCTGCTTTTGCTTCCCTGCAATGATGGACTGTATCCTTGAAATGTCTGCTGAAATAACCCCTTCTTCCCTTATTTATTGTCTTCAGGGTATTTTAATCATAGCAATAGGAAAAGTAAACTGAGACGCCATTATTGACATTTACATGTAACAATTACTGTCATTTTTCACATTTTTTTTGTGTTGAATATTCCCCTTTTCTAAAAATGGAGAAGTTATTTATATTCAATCAAGAAAATGTGTCTCAGAAGTATTTATCCATGGGTTTTGAGAACCATGTACAATCTGTAACTCATCCCTTGGCAAAACTGTATATTCTAAATTCCTGAGAGAAGACCAAGTACTTCTTCCTGGTTGATCCTGGAGGAGCAGTTTAGATTTTACTACCACATGTTAGTTTTGCTTACTGTGAAACTTTATTTAAGTGAAATTATACAGCTTGCAACTTAATCGCATTTGCCTCCTTCCATCTAGTGGCATGCTTCTGAGATTTACTCTGTGCTTTGCTATAAACCATTAGCATATTTATTTTTATTGTGTAGTAGAACTCTATTGTTGGGAAATGTTGCTATTTATCAATTCTTTTATGACAGACACACCCTCTGTTATATCTAAGTTTTATTTTTTGGTTTATAAATGGTCCTGGTGAGTAGAGGTTATTATGAATACCCCTGTAGGGTATATGAGTGTTTCTGTAGCTCTGAACTCTTGGTAAAATGTGTGACAATACTATTTAACTTGAATATAAAGTGATATTTCACTGATGTTTTGATTTGCACATTTCTGATAACTAAAGATTTTGAGCACATTTTTGTGCATAAGCCGTTGAAAGGTTTCCTTTGTAAAATGCTGGTTTAAGTCTTTTCTGGACGAATTTTGTAGGTTGTCATTTTGGTGTTGTAAGGTAATTATTTGTATATTTGGAACAAACTATTGACAAAAGATGTGGGAGTATTTTCTGTCAATTTCTGACTTGCCTATTTATACGTTGGCCCTTGTTTAGATATTTTGTTGTTTCAAGGAGTTCATTTTACCATAAATGTATTCTCTAATTAGTGTGCCCTAGTACCTTCTGTAAAAAAAAATTTTACTCTTGCCAATGTCATGGATATATTCTTTTCTCTTCTTTTTTTTTAATTCTAGAAATTCTATTGCTCTAAACTTCTAATCTTAGAGTGTCTCTATGAAACCTCTTGAATTGACCTTGGTTAGTGGTTCAAGTCATTTATAGTACTGATCAAAATTAAGTTTTCTTTTTCATAGAAATTTATTGTCAATTCAACAGCATTAGTTGGAAAATTTTGTCCTTCAATTAATATTAAGACTGTTGAATTATTTGGTAGTATTTTTTTTAAATTATGTTGGGAAATCCTCACATTGTTTTCCACAATGGCTGCTCTGATCTACAGCCACATCAATGGTGACAGACACCGCCTTACTTTTCATTCTTCTCTCCATCTGTCATCATTCCTTGTGAACTCGGTGTGCCTTTCCAGGATACTGAGTGACTTGAGAAGCTTATATAGACCTTCTCACTATAGATGCTTCTTCATAAAAATATAACGTTAGTCCTTTCCATCATGTTTCACTTCACTTTTTGAGAGTTTTGCTGCTATTGAACTTTTGGAATTCCAGACATTTCCTAGATGAAACCCTTTTCAGGGTTGTTTAGTTGGCAAATATTTTCTTTCCAATCTGCTGGCTGCCTTTAGTATGTTGATTTTTTATTCCCCATGAAGAGAATTTTTGGTTTGGTATAATCCCATCTGTCTGGTTTTGCTTTTGTCTACTCTATTTTTAGGGACCCTGTTTAAAAAAAACTGCTTAGCTTATTTCAATTTTTCAGTGTTCCCTGCTTTTCTGTATTTGGTCTAGTTTCCGGAATAACATTTATTTCTTAAATTCATTAGAGTTTTTAAAACTGGCAAACTAGGTGCTTGTTTCCTATAATGTTTGGGTCGATCAAGTTTCCCAAGCACTTTTTTTCCCACTGTTTTTAATATCAATATAGTAAGACTTTGTGGAAATCAACTGGTTATAGATTCAGGGTTCGAGTTTTAGGCTCTATGTTCTCTTTCTGATATATTTTATTGGGAGAGCCATGCTGTTTGGATCATAACAGTTTTGTAGGAATTTCAGAAGGCAGCACAGTCTCTATGCTTTACTTTACCTTTGGCTATTTACTTTGGCTATTTTGGCTTTGTGCTGGGCATGCGTGTGCATGTGTGCACATGTGCATTATTGCACATGTGTATATGTATGCATGTGCATATGGTTTGAAATTTTATGCAGACTTAAAGAATTTTTGTTTCTATTTTATAAATAATATTCTTGTTAGCAGTATGGATGATTTAACAACATTGAGTCTTCCAAGCCACGGACATGTGATAACTTTTCATGCTTTAATTCCTTGTACCTGTGGTTATTTCTTAACCTTACAAAATGTCTAAAAATATCTGTAATTTTTATGAAAATCACGTTTATGTATGCCTGCTATTATGTCCAATTTATGTATTTCATGATTCCTCTTAAAATACATTCTTTGATCTAGGAACCATTTAATACTGTTTTATTTAGTTGCACAGCGTTTGAAAAATTTGTGGCCTTTTCTTTCTTCTTTTTCCATTAAAAACCATTCACTTGCAGCAGAGAAGTTATGAAAATGTTGATTTTTTAAAAAAAATTTCAAAGGAGTATTTCATGGCCTGGCATGAATTAATCCTAGTAATGTTTTCTAGAGAATGAAAATATGTGTCAGCCATTGTTGTATATAAAATAATAGTTTGGAGGAACTGTTGTAAGTCTATGTGGTTCAGACTTTCTAATGGTTTTAAATCACAGAACTGTTGAAAGGGTGACTGGTCAGACAGGGTGCACATTTGCCCATCTCCTTCAGCTTTCACCTCAGATTTTCTTCCCACATTGCACTCTGCCGTCTTGGGAATTTGACACTTCATTGTCCATAGACAACAGCATGTTTACGGAAATCTTTATCATGAAGTTTGCTTTATCTAATATTATAACACCAAGAAGTTTTCTTATGACTGCTCTTTCCATGGTGTGTGAGTTTTTCATTTTTTAATAGTGAAAGACATGAATTTATGTTAAAATAACATAGTTGTTTTCCCATTTCTTGCATACTTTGATTTTTTTTATTTTGAATGTTCTTGTGATTACTGATAAAAGTAATTGTTATTCTCAGTTATTACTTTCTCTTGTTTTACCTTTTCCTTTAGATTATATTTGTCTTTCTACCCTTTTTTGATTTCTAGTACTTCATACTTTTTCTATTGGCTTAAAAATTGCAATCATGTTTTCTTGTTAATGCTTGCCTAAATTATTGATTAAATAATTGAGTTTATTGTCAGATATTTTCTTTACTTACATTTCAAATATTATCCCCTTTCCCCATTTCCCATTTGGAATCCCCTTATATCTCCCCCCTCCTCCTGCCTCTATGAAAGTGATTTCCAGCCCACTACCCACTCCCTCCCATTTCCCCACCTTGGCAATCTCCTATATCGGAGCATTGAGCCTTCACAGGGCCAAGGACTCTTCTCTCATTGATGCTAGATAAGGCGATCCTCTGCTACATATGTGGTTCAAGCCATGGGTCCCTCCATGTGTACTTTTTGGTTGGTGGTTTAGTCTCTGGGAACTCTGATGGGGGGGGTCTGGTCAGTTGATATTGTTGATCATCCTATGGGGTTGAAAATCCCTTCAGCTTTTTCAGTCCTATTTCTAACTCTTCCGTTGGGGGCCCTGTTTTCAGTCCAATGTTTAGTTGAGAGCCTCTGACTCTGTATTTGTCAGGCTCTGGCATAACCTCTTAGGAGACAGCTATATCAGGCTCCTGTCAGCACCTACTTCCTGGCATCCACAATATTTTCTGGGTTTGGTGATAGTATATGTGATGGATCCCCGGGTGAAGCTGGTTCTGGATGATCTTTCCCTCAGCCCCTGCTCCACTCTTTGTCTCTGTATTTCCTCCTGTGAATATTTTCTTCTCCCTTCTAAGAAGGAATGAAGCATCCACTATTTGGTCTTCCAACTTCTTGGGCTTCATGTGGTATGTGGATTGGTCTTGGGTAACCTGAGCTTTTGAGCTAATATGTTCCTTTGTGATTGGGTTACCTCACTGAAGATGATATTTTCTAGTTCCATCCATTTGCCTAAGAATTTCATGAAGCTTATTATCATCTGCATTTACATAGATTATGAGACTGATATTGCAAGAGCATAATTTGCCTCTTTTATCAACCTACTGAGATGTTAAATCTTGCATTTAATGTAAATTTTACAATAGTTTGATATTTCTTTCTTTTAGTTTATAAGCACCTGCCTCTTAAAAACATTTGAGTGAGAAAATGTCTTTAGCTATAAACATATTAACAATTTCACTCTTCGTGTATTAAAGAAATTTCTATAGATCAAGCATTACATATTCAGAATAACTTTTAATAATGTGTTGTGTATGTGTATATATGTGTGTGTGTATGTGTGTGTATGTGTGTGGTGTGTGTGTGTGTGTGTGTGTGTGTGTGTGTGTGTGTGTGCATGTGTAAGCAAAATCAATTATCTATCCTTGCTTGTTTCAAAACTCACAGAATAAACCAGTTTGGTCTCAACCCACAAATATCTAGAAACACATGCCCACAGTGTTCTTGGACTTAAAGTGGGCACCACCAAGGACAAGCATTCATTTTTCCCATATTTGACACGTTGAAAAAACTTTTATTTTAGGCCAATCTTCTACTTGTAAGGTAGAAGGTAAAATATTAGATATGTATTGCTAATAGAGAAGGTGGTCCCACCTTTCTACATTTTAATTTCTTCTGCATTATAAATGTGTGGAGAAATTCAGATATACATTAGTGTTGACAAGTGTGTGGGCACAAATGTGTGTGGTGTGGACAGAAACTCAGCATTTATATTGGAATTATTGGTACTGTCCATGTTACTGACTGAAGCTCACCAGTCTAGCTAGCCAGCATATTCTTGGACCTCAACGTCTTGAGTTCCTGAGTGCTAGGATTACAGGAGACTGCCATTCCTGCTTGGCATTTACCTCAGTTCTGAGAATCTGAACTCCGGTCTTCTTGCTTAGGGAGGAAGTATTTTATCCACGGAACTATCTGCCCAGTCTTCTGCACTTTGAAGGCACCATTACTTATTTTTTTCTCAGTTTATATTTCTGTGACTTTTTACTGCTTACTTTTATCCTAGAAAGGATCTCTATGAAAAATATAAATCTTAAAAAGAAGGGAATCAAAAAAAGCCTAAGATAGAGGATTTTTGTTTGATATACGTCAGTAGAAGGAAGATACTGGACTGTATCACCAGTAACTAGGAGCTGAGCCCAAGCACGCATTGTTCTTTCATTGCCTGGCTGTATATGTGATGGGAACAGTGCTTCAGATGTCTGCCATTATGCCTGTGATGCCATGACATACCACACCTTTGAAATTTGAACAAAAATAAGCCTTTTTTCCCCATGAGTTGATTTTGTCAGTGTGTTCCATCACAGCATCAGAGGAAGTATCAGAGACCCTCAATATCCTACTTTTGCATTACTCCCAACTGGAAACATTGCCTACTCTGATGCACAGTGCTGATCATCTCACACCAGGCTAGAGCAAACATGGAATTTTGGAATGAGAGAAAGAATTTTATTCCATCTTTGGCATCCATTTTCCAGTCACTTCCTCAAAGACGTCAGCAAAGCATCTGCTCTCTTGACAGCAGGAGCAGTTTGACATTTCTTTTGAGGAGTGAATGATTAGAACTCTTGGAAGGCATGGCAGACCCCAGCAGTAGGCACAACAGCTCAGTGCCACCTGCATCAATGGCCTCTAGAGCATCATGGGTACCATTATATTTATGCCTGTTATTTTGTGAACAAAATGACAAGGTAAAACAAGGTCTGTTACCAATACCAAATCCTATGTAATCATAGTTCTCAAGATTCTATGTCCAATGTGTACAAAGGATGAATGAAATCACTCTTTACAACCACTCCATTTGGTATAAGCCCCAATGGTGGTTACAGTCCCGTAATGGGTCATTTGTTTGCATCACTTCTTGTTTTTACTTCTAAAATAGGTTTAAATGCCTATGGAAAAAATAAAAGTAACAAAATAAAGCCACGCTAGATTGTGTGTGACGTGATGCAAATATTTGCTACTGATTTGAGATATTTAGGACATGTCTCTGTATTCCCTGGGACCACGGGGGTCTCACGTTTCCAATGATTTCTGTTCCTGATGATTTTCCACTTTAGAAAGGTATTTCACAATGTGTTTGTCTATCCCATGGCATTTATGCTATTTCTTATAGGGTATTGATAAAACTATGCCAATGAGTGATATTCATAGAAGGCAGTAAAATTTAGTTAAGAGCCATCTGGCATTTGGAGTCAGTTTATCTAGGATCAAATTTCAGCCTTTAAAAGAACTTACGACTTTTGATCTTTAGCAAAGTAATGCTCTTTATATTTGTTTTAGTCATATCATAAGTTACCTGGGATTATAATGAACTCTGTTTTATAGGACTAGTCAGGCTTGTCCAAACACCAGTACAAAATAAATATGCATGTTGAAATGTATGACATTCCTGTTATAGCCAACAGCATCGGAGAAAGCCAGCTTGCACTCATCTTTATGAGCCAATATACTAATGGAAAATATCCTTTGCAGGGATGAGACAATGACACAGTTTGTAAAGTACTTGCCCTGCAAATGTGAGGACCACTGTTCAGATAACCTAAACTCATGAAAACAAAAACAAAAGGTAGGCACGGTAACTGTTTGCAAATTTGGCTGCTGAAGGGAAAGCCTACCACCACTGAAAAAGATACTGTCATAAATAAAACCTAAATCCACCAAATAGGAGATATTTGAAACTCATTTAATCAATAAATTTTATATCTAGAATTTGGAAATAATTGTTTTTAAATCAATGGAAAAATATACAAATATCCAAATGCAATAAAAGTTAAACAGGACTTCCCTAAAATAATATATTAAAATGGAAAAGACACATATAGGTGAAAATTTATTACTAATCAATGTAAGGTAGCCTAAACAATAATAATAAAATATCATGTGTGTATACCATGAGAAACCAGAGATACCAAATCACAGAAAACATGAAACACAGTGCTATCAGAAAAGCCTTACACTGTCAAATCATTTGACAGAATCAACTAAATGATCCTGGTGCTTTGGCACAGACTGGGTAGAATGGGTGCTCAAGGTACCTAAATTATGAATAAGACCCGATAGGGGAAATTGCAGTAAAAGAGATCACGTGGCCAAGAAGAAAAGGTAACATCAACGATGATTCCCTGTTTGAATCTTTCAGGAGACTGTTGGAAATGAAAGTCTGCCTAAGTCAATTTAACCTAGATAGATAAAAAAAAGAAAGTATTAACAAATGTAGGCAAAGCTCTTTAGCAGTTATGCTGCATGGAAAAGGAAAGAAAAAGAGAAGTGGCCAAAGGAAAACACAGTAGAGGGAATAGCATATAGGGGCTAATGTACAAGGGAAGCATTCATGATTAAAAACCAATGGTATTGGTACAGCACACTCCAGCAGGCAAAAAAAGGATGGGATCTCATGTGCAAGCTGATAGACCATAGCTAGAAGCAAGCCATTCACCTGTGACAGCCAGAGAAAAGAGTCTCATGGCTGCCACTGTGGAAATGACAGATGCTTAGGAAAGGTCGTTTATACTCACTTCGACTTTTCTTTGCAAAGACAGGGCAGAAAACCATCACTTGCTCATAGAGGCTTAAAGAAGTTTTTGAAGAGAGAGAAAATTACATAAGAAACTCTTCCAGATGAGTGACAGCATGAATGGGCTAGAGAATTGTCATAAGAGAGCCCACATACATTAAACTTGTCATTTGTATGTGTTTTCTGCAAGGATGCTACAACATGACTTTTAACATCACAAGCCAGTATTTCCCCATGCATATGAAAATCATTGATGAGGTTCTGATAATAATGGTGACTCAAAAACATTGGTGACTTTGGGCAGAGAAACTTCCAGAGCACTTCTCAGTCTCAGACAGAATCTTGAAAAGCTAGTTAATTATTTTATTGTTGATTTAGGCAGACTCTGATTCATCATTTAGGTATACAGTGCAAGTGCTGTGACCATACACAGAAATTTAATTTCAGTTATATTTTATTTTAAAATACCTTCATATTGTTTCAAACTAAAATATCTATTCTTTATTAAATTTTAAATCTATTCTCTTCTTTATCATTTTTATTATGCCAGGAGATTAACATGACAGCAAAAACACCAGTATCATCTTCCAAACTGGACAGTCTTTATGTCCAATAATGGTGCTGGCAAAAGGTAAGAACTACAAAATCATTTGTTGAATATACACATTAATGAACACAAGCAATGAATCAGCATGAGCTCCTTGAAGAAACTCCTGAGGAGAACAAAAATAATATGTTCCATTTCTGTATCCTACCCAGCTTTTTTTAAAAAAATGGAGACTTAATGAAATTTGGATGAATTTGATTAGCCCATTCAAAATATTTTGACAAGATGTATGTAGCTTTAAAATATCATAGGAATACAAGGTAATGGAACTCACAGGGAATTATGCTCTATAGTGTTTAAAAAGATTAGGAAAAGTTCTCAGCTCATTGAGTTTCAGTCTTTGGCAAATAAAGAAAATGTCATTAATTATTAATTGCAGCCTTTCCACTTATTAATCTGTGAATTGTATGTGTGGAGATGAATCACTAGTTAATAACAAAACACAAATGGGGGAGATAGCACACCGGGCCATCAAGTTTGCTGAACAGAGGAAAGTTCTGCTTTTCTTGAGATGGATGTCTTTAAGAGAAATGAATTGAGTATTGTTGAGGACCCAGAACAATCAGACATGGTTGAGGGAGTTTTGACATTGACACATATACTCTCTAAGTACCCAAATTCATTCTGTGCATCATTCAATAAATATTTGTTAAAGCTTGAATTAAAGGATCTCACATCGGTGATCTATGAAACATAATGTGAGAAAGATGATAAATTAAATGATTGATTGTTCATGTTTTAATAGCTCACACCTCAACCGATACTGCAAAACAAAACAGGTTTGTTTCTTTAGGCTCATTAATTATAAACTGAGGAACAACTCAGAGATAAAAAAATTCTAGTTAATCTTTCCTTGTCAGGTTTTTAATAAATTGCTAAAGAAAACTAGTAAACTGGTTAATTGTAGAATACTGCTTTTCAAGTTAGTTTGTTGGCTTCAGTGAAAGCTTCTAATAATTTATCTATAAAATATATTTTCCTATATGATTTATATTCATATATAATTTATGCATCTATTAAAGACAGAGACCATGTATTATTTCAGATTCTTAAAATATCTATAAAATGCATGTTTTGATTATTTAAACAAAGTGGATAGATATTACCCTGTTAATATTCCAACTTTGGGGGCCAAAAAGATGGCTAAACAGAATAGAGTGTCAATTTAAGTTGTTTTTCCTTTTTAGAGAAATCACATTTACATGACTGTAGAAGTTTGCTTAAGAGATTCTAATAAATCTATCAACACAACTAACTCAATTTTATTGATCCCATAGGAACCTAAATTATGTAAATAGTTCACTTCCTTTTCTTCATCTGGACAACATTCACTAACACAATGTATGACTCTCTTGGCTTAAGCCTATCCCTTATATGTTACAACATCAGTGGTTTTTCTAGGGTGTTGTATTTACTGATTGTGAATAGGGGTCTCTTTAAGAGCAACTTTTGTGAAACGTCCCATCATTCTCTGATATCAGAGGTGGTGCAGGACAAAGGAGCCCAACCATGTTTTTGTGTATTTTATACAAGAGAAACTCCTCAGGAATGTACTGTGCATCAGAGAGATATAGGTTTTGTCCTAGATAGATACTCAAAATTATTCATATTCATATTTAATATGCCTAAGTTTTCATTCATCATTTTGAATTGAATATTGTCTTCACCATTGTTACAGGATCATTTCCCCAGATTTTTGAGTGCCTACCCTTACCTTCACCTGTCATTTGTTCCAGTTTTAATTCTTTTCTGAGTTGAGGTCTTGGACTTAAGGTTATAGATCCAGTGGCACAGATTCACTGCTTTATCATAGAGCCTACACGATTGCCTAAAGACATCATCACTTTGAAGGTTAGACAAAGTATATGATTCAACTCCTATGTAAACAGCAATGCTGTTTAAGGAAAATGGAGCCTTCCCATAACTACAGGCTACTAACACTCCCCTAAGAGAGCTTATTTTGCAGAACTATTGCGTTCTCAAAACAGAGAGGATTTTTATAGTCTCTACACAAAGCTAGACTGAAAGGCATATGTACTTTATTATCAAGGCATCCCTAGTTAAAAAAGTAAAGAGAGATGGTTACCTGAATATAAATTTTTATTAAAACTGAACAATAAGTTAATGTAACCCATTGTTTTTGTGTACATGTGTGTATGTGTATGTGTGTGCATATGCGTGTGTATGTGTGACACAGAGTTGTGTCTGTGTGTACAAATATGTATGGTACATTGCATGTGAGAGTACATTTTGCCACATTATATTTATGGAGGTCAAGAGAACAACTTGGGTTTCCAGTCTTTACCTCCCATCATTTTTGAGAGAGGGTCTTCTTGTTATTTACAAATGTGTATGCCAGACTATTTAGTTTGGTCCATGAACTTCTAGGAATTCTCATCTCTTTGCCTTCCAACTCACTGCAGTGGCACTTGAAACACAGATGAGTGTCACTGCCTCCAGATTTTGGTGGTTCTACTGATTCAAATTCATACTGTCCCACCTATGAGGAGAGTTCTTCATTGAGCCATCTCTCAAACCTCCAGGGTAATCTATTTATTTTTATGGACAGTAAAGAAAAGATACAGTATTTGCTGCATTATTGGGGCTTCACTTAATTAAAGAAAATAACTTGGTAGGGAATAGCCATGCCAAAATATTTCATGTTTCCCATCAATTAATTCATTAGGTTAAGCAATTGAGTCTATAATTAACAGAGATGTTGGATAATGCATTGAAAATTTACCTTCCTGCTCTACTGTCAAGGGATCACTTTACCAATAATAGACTAATTTCCCATTAGTGTCTGCCCAGAAATAATACAGCTAGATAAATATTTTGCCACAAAAGTTAAAAAGTAATTATAATAGTTTATTAATCAGGTCTACTTATCCATATAGTATCTAAGACTAGAAATCCCATTTCTTGTCTCAAATTTTTAGAAGTAATTTTGTCCAAACATCCTATCAAGACTCTGTAATACGATCAAATGACAATGTCAAGATTGATGTAAATGCCGATAAAAGTATGGAGTGATTTGAATATCAATCATTTCCATTATCATATTTTCCAGAATAAAATTATGTAGAAAGCTTTAGGTATTAAGTGAAAATATGTAATTTTCAAGTCAATCTTAAAAAAGAAAATGTTAAATCAAATTCACTGTCATCATTCCTTACTTCATTTTTTCCTGAAAATAAATTAAAGCCACGCGTTTCTATTTTCTTTGTGGAAAAAAAAAGACAAAGAAGAGAAGAGTGATCAGTAGAGAGAAATGAAGAATGCAAAAGGCTGGGTATGAGAAGAAACAGACAGAAAGAGGAGAGGGCAGTAAAAGGAGATGAGTCAAAGGATAGAAAAATAAGAAGGAAGAAAATCGTGGCCTGAGTCTCTCATTCTCCAAAAGTGCAGGTGAAAATCAACTGATGTCCCAAATTCTCCCCTGTGGATTCTTTTACTTGTGAGTAGCGAAGCCTTTTATTCATCCTACAGGCATTATTTGGCACAAATAGAGCACCACAGTGAGGAATAATGAGCCGTCTTGTCAATGGCCCTGATAGTCTTCAGCTTATACAAACACCTGATTTTTCTATTATCAAGTTTTCTTTGTATTTCAAACGTTTCTCCTGATGCAGCTTTTTCCTGACACTGGACTGTTTACATCAATGACAGGCAATCCTACTGACAAAATACATTGATTCATAATTTGGACAACTCTAGTTATTTGCTCTCCAAATATTAGTTGACCTCATTCAGTCATATTTGGATATCTTCAATTTCCTCATGTCCCTAAACATCTATCAACCTCATTCTGTCTCTGATTCTGACTTGGGTGTTGCCCTCAGATATCCCTGTCATTCCCACTTGATGTGTAAATGTTTATTGTTCGGAGTGTTGAAGAAACAGCTCAGCTTCGTCTTCTGTGTTGAGTGGTCTTTTGCTATTTTCTTTATTTCATTATATCTCCAATTCTGTTGGTATCCTCCAAAGAAAAAAATATGTTACCTTTCATTTCTGATCCTGTCAAAACCAAGTTTTGCTTTTCTCCCAAGTGTAGCAATCCTGTGTTAAGTTATCCCTCTGCTTTCTAAATTAGTCCTGTTCTGGATTGACTTACTGAGATCAGTCTCTCTTTCCCTAGTTCATATATCATACCCCATATATTACGTTAGCCTTCTTAGGCATGAATTTTTCATAGTATATTACCTAACAAACTACTACTATTTGTGAGTTTGCTTCTAATTATCAAGTGTCCTTAAACCAAAGTTAACTTAAGCATTTTGTACTAGCATTCTAGTACTTTTCTTATATTTTTAGTATAAATCAATTATTAAGAGGATCATGATCTTACATCTGTAGATGAAGAACCTGTAGGTCCTGAGGGATGATTTTCCATAAACATTCTACCAAACTGTATAGTGACTAGTATTAGAAAAGACCACATAGAGATAAATTACATACATCCTGGCTTTTGTTTTTTACATTTCTTACATGTGCTTTTCTATTTTATAGTTGTTCTTTTTATGGGTTCATGTCCTCATGACCTGCTGTAGGTGTATAAACATTCACAGATATACCTACAAACACTAATTTATAGCACAAGACCTGTCAGTGTCACCCCATGACAAAAAGTGTCTGCTAATGCCTAAGATAAGAACAAGGTAACATTATAGTATTATTACTTAAGACAAGTAGTAGAGGGTCTAAACAAAGATCAAGAGTTGTGACATTGGTGAATGTTCTGTACAGGCCCCCAAAGCTGGACCCAGGTATCTTGTTTTTAAAACATTATGCTATACTTAATTTTATTTTGATTCAAAGAAAGTCATGAGAAAATGCATTTGGATCACTATTGAGAATAATATTAAGTAATGAATCTGATTATATTGAGAGGACTGGAAGCTACCACATCTTGCTATCTCACTAGCTTGACACAAAGCAAGGCCTTCTTTTCTGAATGCATTCATTCCTGAGTTTCAATGATTCATTAAGAAATTGTAAATTTCTTTTAATGGGTTTTAACCCATTAGATCCCGTGTCAGTTGGTTGTCTTTTCTGAAGCTTTCCATGGTGGTGCATATAAAATAAAACTTCAGTCTGAGTTGGCTGCCATTGTTAGGCAATATATGAAGAAGAAGAAAAGAATCAAGCACATGAACACTACTCACTTGATATGTCATTCATGCAAATGAAAATGACTAGAACCTATCTTTATTAGAGCTATCAGCTGTGATGTAGTGTCTGAGAAGGCATTTGACTGAGTTTCTCTTCACCTATAGTAAAACCACTTCAAGTCTGTAGTATGGAGAACTTAGAATCGCAGCTCATCACACTGGAATGACACAATAAGCTTACTTTACTTTTTAGGGTTTGAGAACTGAACATACATGTATAATGCATTTTAGCCAAAACCAACCCACATTCCTTCCATGTCACCCCCAAACCCACACATAATTTTCCCACCCTAATGCATGGGCTGTAGTGTTTAGACCCACTGATTAGATTTGGTAATACCAGTATCTGCACGAGTCTAGGGCATAAAGTGGAGCTACCGTTCCCTAGAAAATCCAACCTTTCTCATCCAGTACTCACCAATTGCCAGTAGTTCCTAAGCTCTAAGTAGGACTTGGTGAGCCTCTCTCCAGTCCATCCTAGGACATTTTGGCTAGCAAGATCATACTCAGGTCTTGTGCATGCAGTCACAGGTTTTGCAAATTTATATGAGTAACAGTCCTATCATGTCTAGAAACATTGTTTTGCATTAATCATCCACTACTCTGAGTCTTCCAATCTTTCTGTCTCCTGTCCCATGATAAATTCTGAGGGTTTTTTGGGGAGGGGGTTGATATATACATGTCATTTAGAGCTAGCTAATTCACACTCTTTTAATCTATGTATGTTGACCAGGCATGGGTCTGTATTAATTGCCAGCTACTAAAATTATAAGCTTCTTTGATGATGGTTGAGAAACGCATGCAAATATTGGTGTGGAGATAAGGACTTAAAGAGTCCTTTAATACTATAGCCATTTAATAGAATCGTGGCAACAATTTCTCCTGTAGGGTCCATGATTTGTACATAATGGATTCTTGGCCCAGTTAACAGTTTCAGGTATGAGTTCCCTCTCCTAGATTGGGCCTTAAGTCTGATCGGAAAGTGGTTAGTTACTCCTATAACATATATACCACTATGTTATCACAGGCCATTGTGTTAATCCAGATATGAAAGTAGGTTGCAGAAATCATAACTAGGTAAGGCTATTTATTATTTTCTTGCTTGGTAGCATGCATAGAACTTTCCAGCTATAAAGTCTAGACAGCAAGAGTGAAGATTATAAGTTGGTACTGGCTTCATGTCTGTATGTCTTTTGATTCAAATTTACAATATCTTTAGCAATATGGTCTTATCATAAAGTTCTGGAAGGTGACCAAACAACCATTAGCCCATAAAGTATATGTGTGTATGTTGGGGGGCATATGAAATTCCACTTATCAGCAACTCAGAAAGAGATAACCTGTATCAGGCAGTGTGGTTTTCATTTGCTTGTCTATGATATTGCCTCTCTTATAGTGTAACTCAAATTAAACTCCTTTTTATATGTATATTTTAGGAGCCAGCCACACTGCTTTTATCCTTTGAACAGAAGCCTAAGGGTCATTTGTCAAAACATTATTGGACAACAATGCTATTCATTCATTGACTGAGGTCTGTCTAGTAGAAAAAACCCTTTGAACTGTTTATTTTTGCTCAAAGACTTTATACAAAATAACAAATAATAGGATCATAGTTCATCTTCTGTTTATATTTTTTTTTACAGTACAGACAAACACTTGGTATCAAGCAGGGGTTGGGGGAGGAAAGTTGGGGGGGAAATCACAGCCTAAGCTTTTTCTGTAATTATCTAAAATGATCTAGATTAAAATGGAATATATCTACTGTACCTCATTAAGCATACGGTTCCACCATGTGCCCTTTCTATCTGAAAATGTTCTCTCATTTTCAAATTGAATTTCTCCCCCATTAACTTACTGCTAAGGTATATTTTAATGGTCTTCTTTTCAATGCAAGCCCACTTGTTTTGGCTGGGAAATTATCTCATTTCACTGCATAAAGCCGAGCTTCTTTTCTAATTTTCAGTAATTGTGTCCATTTCTAGGTGAAAAATATATACTCAAACAAAAGGTCCCTTAAAGCTGGCCTGTCATTTTCAGTTCTTTCTCTCCCAGATACTGGCTGTTAATTTCCCTTACAATAAAGCATGTCTTCTCTCGCTCTTCAACACACCGTTATGAAAACCCACGGAGGAAAATTATGGCGTCTTGCTATGTCAGGTCATCTCATCATAGGACACTGACATCTCCACGCTGCCACCGGCAGAGCAGGTGCGGCAGCTTCCAGGGAACTCTCCCTTTGTTTGTCTCATAAGCAAATTCTTTAATAGAATCTCAAGCCTATCTTTGTTTTATCCAATAACAGTAATTCTAGACAAATACACACTTAATGAAATCATAAATATGGTTTACCATACACTCACTATATGCATGTAAACACACAGACATAAATGCAAATGCTTACCCAGTTAGCATATATACTCTGTGCCTCCTCTGTTCTATGTTGAACAACCAGACATGCATTTATGCACACTTCTATGAAGGATCATTTCAAATGTTTTGTATCATTATTTGTTCATACTTTTCTATCTTTCATCTGTTCTCTTTTGTCAGTAGGAAAAGGAGTGGGTGTTATTGCAAGTACCAAGCCAACCTGGTACAAATGAAAAAAAAAAAACTATACTGCTACAACAGATAGTGGAGCTACAATTAGAATGGATAAACCAAGACTCAGGGCTACTAAGTAAAGTTCTAAATTCTCATAGTAGCCCTAAATGGATGGCTCCAAATCCATTCAGTTAAATCCTATTTCACTAAGTCAGATATGGTAGCTCAGATTAGACAGAGGAAGAATGGCTCCTGGCAATGTGTCTTCTTGTATGTCTACCAAAAAAATCCTGTTAGAAAACCAGTACAGATTATCCTAAGTGGGAAGGACCATCTACTTTGACAGTATTCTGTTAGGGTATCACAAAGGGGTAAGTTATAATAATGTATGTGTTATTGAATGTAAAGGTTTTAAAAAAAAGTAGTGTGTACTATATGAATGACATGTGCTCATTATGATCAATCTTTAATATAATATATAATATCCCCTACATAATCTAAAGATAAATAAAAGATAAGTTTGTTTTAAGCAATAAAAGTACGGCAAGCAATTATAGTGAGAATGGTTTCCAATGTAATCACTGTCTAGTGCCATATCATTTGCTGATAATTCTGCCTTCCATTAATCTATCAACAGAAACACAGGAAACTGAAAGAAATATTCCAATTTAATATTGGGATTTTCCTTCCCCATTTTACACTCCTCTGTCTAAACTTTTCAGTGAATTGAGTAGTACTTTCCAAGGTAGAGAGTTTGACCCCCATTGTTAAAATGCCGAGGTACTTCCTGTCTTCCGTTCAGGTGACAAGGGAGGTTTCTGAGCATGAGAAATTTTGATCACAAACAATTAAAAGTCATTTGCTGAATGCCTACTACATGCTGGATAAAGGAGACTTTCTGGAATTAAGTGAAATCCACAGATGTGCAAATAAGAAGTACCATGTGGTAGTTTGTATATGCTTGGCCCATGGGAGGTGGCAGTATTTAGAGGTATGGCCTTGGAGTAGGTGTGGCCTTACTGAAGGAAGTACATCACTGTAGGGTGGGATTTGAGGTTCTATGCTTAAGCTCTGCCCAGGGCAGATGAGAATCCTCTCTTGGCTGCCTGCCTTTGGATCAAGAAGTAGAACACTTGGCTCATTGGGCATCACGTCTGGCTGCATGCTGCCATGTTTCCCACCATGGAGATAATAGACTGAGCCTCTGAAACTGCAAGCCAACTGCAATTAAATGTTGTCTTTTATAGGCACTGCCTTGGTCATGGTGTCTCTTCCTAGGAATAAAACTCAAACTAAGATACCAATGTCACTGTGATTCCTGGAATTGCCTCGTATAACAGGACGGTACAGGAGGGTTGGGAAGCTATGTATCAAAAATAATCTTGGAGTTGAAGATATTGTACTGCCATTATGACTGATACTGTTCTTGTACTGGATCTGAGTTCGCTTCCTAGAACCCTCCTCTGGAATCTCACAACCATTTGTTACTTCAGATCCAATAATGATGTCCCCCTCTTCTGGAGCTGATGGGGCCCTGCTTTCACCAGAATGAAGCTCTTATCCCACATACTTACAAATTAAAAAAAAAAAATCTTCCATTTCCAAACAATCTTTTGCAAAGAATTTATAAAAGAGTTGAATGGGGAGAAAAACTGAAAGGATAAAAATTATCCTTTGTGGAAGATACAAAATGAACGTAAATAATGCATGAAAACCCCAAGGGGAACAAGACTGTTGACATGGTAAAGAGTTAAATGGTTTTAGTAATTAATTGTCTGTGATGTGTGTGCTATAGACTGAAGAAATAAGTTCGCACATGACAAACCTGGTCACATCCTATACATAACAAGAAACAGATAAAAGCCAGGGGTCAGTGATAAAGTATGGAGATTTTAAGGTAGTGCCAGAGAGAGCAGTGCGCTAAAAGTCTCATTCATATTTTCATGTGTTTATACGACTGTGGAATACAATACTGGCTAGATACAGCCACCTGTTTAGGGGACTATTCCAATAATTCCAGAAGAAGATGACAAGTCTGAGGATTTAAAATAAAATAAAGAGAAGGTTTACACTCTCTGACCCTTAGATTCTGTTATGAACAGTGAGTTATGGGTCCGATTAATATAGGGTTTTTCTTCATGAGAAGATTTGGATACACAGCGGTTCTTAACATGTAGTCCATGGCATCCTTGACAAACCTCTATCTCTAAATCTATTTACACTATGGATCATAACAGTAGCAAAATTATAGTGAGGATATAGTACCAAAAATAATTACACGATGGGGTTTGTTACCACAACATGATGAACTCTATTAAAGGGTAGTAGCATTAGGAATGGTGAGAACCGCTCAGATACTGTGTCAGTGCAGAGATGCAATGGGAAACAAACAAATAAAGCTATAACAAATTCGATTTGCCCAGAAATATTTTAAAATATCTTTTGAAAACACTAGGTCATGCAAATTAGCAAGAACACGATAGAGATCTAGAGAAGCAGCTGCTTCGAGATGTCCTAAGTCTATTTTATATGTGTGAATTGGGAGGAGGTGAAACCCTTACAGACTGATTTGACAAGCTGAAGTCAAAATTAGAAAGCTTCAAAGCTAACCAAGTGTTGGAGGCATGTAGAAATCTCCACATTAGATAATCTGGGAGAACGGAGGTACTGCTTGGAAATATATGCTCCTGTGTGTGCTAGAGAGAAGAATACTTTGGGGAGGGGGTAGGCACCGAAAATGTTTTAAAAATGCAATTATGGAGTAGATGAAATTCATACCCACTTCTAAGTGACATTTGGATACATCTGTATTTTTCAAGTTTTCTACAATGAGGAGATAGCATAAGACCCTTGACATTTGCAAGGGATAAATCCCAAGACCTTTGCAAATTCCTAGCTCTGCAAATAGAAAAGTTTGTACAGTCTCTTGACTTTCTCAAAAATTATCTTTCCTTCGACAGGCATTTCTAGTGTCCCCTCATACCATGAGCCACATCCCTCTCTCCTTTGCTTCTGTACCATTTTCTCTATAGTTGAAATCAAGACTGCTTAAACCCTTTCACGTGAGAAAATTTTATGTTTCCCAAGATGATATACTATTATATAATGCAGGTCTATAATTCATATATATATATATATTGATAATAAATCACAAAGAATTTAATTCAAATCTAGTCTTTGATCTCCATATTAATTTGCCATTTACTGAAGACAGAAGAAATTTGTTTAATTGTATGATGGGCTTGCTTACTTCTGTTTTTGTATAGATTTAAACCTTGGCTAGATGTTTGATAATGACAAAAATAGAGTACTTTCCAAAATGGTCAGCAAGATTTAAATTTTATTTCAGAAATTTTTAAGAATTCTGTTCTATTCCAAACCAAAATACATTTAACACTTTGGGATGTATCTTCCCACATCTCAAGATAATGTGAGTAAGCCAAGTTGATCGAGACCAATCTCAATTGAGGTCTTCTGCTCAAGTGATTTAAAAATATGGCAAGTTGTATTTTAAAACAACCACCACATTCCACACACGTAAATTGTGTCCTGTGTTCGTGGTTCATAGCATTAATTTTATTTCATAATTTTAAATCCCAACCTGAGAGGAGGTGATTCAAGCAACATTTCTGTTTTGAGAAAAATCTATACTGTTTTATGTCATGTCCTGATTTGCTTTCACTACCAGAATGTATGGACTCAGTTTTGTCTTCATCCTCACCAAACTTATTGTTCATTGTTTTGATAATAGCTGTTTGCTCAAGTGTAAGGTGGACTGCACTCGGGTTTGAATTTACATTTCTGTGATCATAAGTTATTTTGAGCATTTATCTGATTGGAGGTCAATCCTCTTTTGCCGAATGTCTTCTCTAGTTCTTTGCCACTTTCTGCTCATTATACAGATGTGTTTAGGCTTGACTTGTATCAACATATTACATATTTGAGATATTATAACTTTATCAGATAGATAAGTCAACCCTTAGTTCTCTCACAAAATCCTGAGATACATAACTTAAAGGACAAAAGATTTCTTTGGCTCTTTGTTTCCAAACAGGTCAGCTCAGGGTTACTCAGCCTTGCTAATCTGGGCCCCTTGTTCAGGAAGCATATAATGGCAGAAGCAACTTCTCCCTTCATGAAAGATGGGGAGCAAAGAGAAAGTGAAGACAGACAAAGTTGCATATTGTCTTCAAGTGACAGAACATGACATCACCGTCTAATAGTTTCACCACATCCCAGTGTTGTCAAAGGCTTGCAATCAACTCCTCAAATGCAGAGGATTTAGAGGCCTGTCAGAACCAAGAATATGGTAATACCATACACGGACACATACTTTCAGTTCGGAGACTGTGTCTTTCCATCTGCCCCTGTGCTATGAGTAAGCATTCTGTTTGAGGCAATCTCATTTGTTTATTTTGAATTTTACTACCTATGTTTTTTTGATCAGTTCTTTTTTTTTTTTTTTTTGTTCTTTTTTTTTTGTTTTTTTTTTTTAGAGCTGGGGACCGAACCCAGGGCCTTGCGCTTCCTAGGCAAGCGGTCTACCACTGAGCTAAATCCCCAACCCCTTTTTGATCAGTTCTTAAAACATCATTGTCCAGAACAATGTTTCTTGAGTTTTTTTCTTTTTCTTTTGTTGCTCTTATATTTTCAAATCTTTTTTTTTTTTTTCTGCAGCTGAGGACTGACCCCAGGGCCTTGCGCTTGCTAGGCAAGCACTCTACCACTGAGCTAAATCCCCAACCCCATATTTCCAAATCTTACATTTATCTTTAGTCTATTTTGAGTTGATTTCTAAGCCTGTCATATAAGAATATAAGTTCACTGCATTGCATGTTGATGTCACATTGTCCCTTACACCATTTAATGAAGAGAGTATAATCTTCCAACGTGTATTCTTGACACCATTGTTCAATAGCAATTGACAGAAAATGTCAGTACTAATTCGTAGGATCTCTGTTATGGTTCATTGGTCCCTTTGGTTTTATTCCATGTTGCTTAGGTAAAATAATTTTGTAATATGGCTAAAAGTTAGGAGTGTGATACCTCCCTCTGACTTTATTCTTTAGGCTCAGGTTTGGTTTTGGTTATTTGGAGTCTATTATAGGAATATACAAGTTTTGAAATTTTTCCTTATTTGTTGAAAATATCTGGGTTTTGATACAGCAGTTTGAGCTGTGTGACATTTTTCTAGAAAATGTTGGATGTATTTTATTTGTCTTACCATCAACATGTATTTATTTAAGGTAATATTGGAGTTCGGCTGATTTATTATCTGCCTCTAATGAGATGATTACCCTGGTTTTGCTTTTCACTATGAAGTTCTAGCAGTTTACCTTTATAGACTGTCCACTACTGCGCCATCCTCGAATTCCTTCAGTAAATCCTGCCGAAACGTGTGCTTTTGTGTGTCGTGGAATTCACTTTGAGAGTATGTTTCTTTTTGAAGGGTTTGATATTAGAAATATATGGCCTATAGTTTTTCTTCCTTATCCTTTTCTTATCCTTTATAGCATACTATTGACATTATAAAATATATTTGGAAAATTTTCTGCTCTCCTCATTGATTGCTTTTTCATGCATCTGCAAATACTTCAAATAGGCAAATACAGATCTCTGAGCTTTGTACAACAGTATTAATTTCTTGTTTTTAAGTTCAGGTGAGGACTTGGAAGTACTCTGTGGAAACTCCTCTATTTATTTTTGGGCTCTTTGAACCTGGCCATCTTTTATTTTTAATTAGTAATTGTTTTATTTATTTACATGCCAAATGCTGCCCCTTTGCAGTTCCCCTTCACATAGTTCTTCCTCACATCACTCAACCCCTTCACCTCTGAGAGGGTGCGACAAACTGTGAAGGAGTGTTCCCCTTTCTCCACATCTCCTCATCAGCATGTCCTGTCACATCAGTTTTTTTTTTTTTTTTTGGTTCTTTTTTTTTTTTGGAGCTGGGGACCCGAACCCAGGGCCTTGTGCTTCCTAGGCAAGCGCTCTACCACTGAGCTAAATCCCAACCACGTCACATCAGTTTTTGATCTTAGCCATTCTGATTGGTGTGAGGTGTACTCTCAGGGTCCTTTTGATTTGTATTTCCCTAATGACTAAAGATATTGAACATTTCTTTTTTTTCTTTATTTTTAAATTGGATATTTTTTTTATTAACTTGAGTATTTCTTATGTACATTTCGAGTGTTATTCCCTTTCCCGGTTTCCGGGCCAACATCCCCCTAGTCCCCCCCCCTCCCCTTTTTTTTGGGGGTTCCCCTCCCCCTCCTTCCCTCCCCCCAACAATCATGTTCGCCGGGGGGTCAGGCTTTGCGGGACCCAGGGCTTCCCCCTTCCACTGGTGCTCTTACTAGAATATTCATTGCTACCTATGAGGTCAGAGTCCAGGGTCAGTCCATGTATAGTCTTTAGGTAGTGGCTTAGTCCTGGAAGCTCTGGTTGCTTGGCATTGTTGTACATATGGGTCTCAAGCCCCTTCAAGCTCTTCCAGTTCTTTCTCTGATTCCTTCAACAGGGCTCCTATTCTCAGTTCAGTGGTTTGCTGCTGGCATTCGCCTCTGTATTTGCTGTATTCTGGCTGTGTCTCTCAGGATCGATCTACATCCGACTCCTGTCGGTCTGCACTTCTTTGCTTCATCCATCTTGTCTAATTGGGTGGCTCTATATGTATGGGCCACATGTGGGGCAGGCTCTGAATGGGTGTTCCTTCAGTCTCTGTTTTAATCTTTGCCTCTCTCTTCCCTGCCAAGGGTATTCTTATTCCCCTTTTAAAGAAGGTGAAGCCTTCACATTTTGATCATCCGTCTTGAGTTTCATTTGTTCTAGGCATCTAGGGTAATTCAAGCATTTGGGCTAATAGCCACTTATCAGTGAGTGCATACCATGTATGTCTTTCTGTGATTGGTTAGCTCACTCAGGATGATATTTTCCAGTTCAACCATTTGCCTACAATTTCATAAACTCGTTGTTTTTGATAGCTGAGTAATATTCCATTGTGTAGATGTACCACATTTTCTGTATCCATTCCTCTGTTGAAGGGCATCTGGGTTCTTTCCAGCTTCTGGCTATTATAAATAAGGCTGCGATGAACATAGTGGAGCACGTGTCTTTTTTATATGTTGGGGCATCTTTTGGGTATATGCCCAAGAGAGGTATAGCTGGATCCTCAGGCAGTTCAATGTCCAATTTTCTGAGAAACCTCAGACTGATTTCCAGAATGGTTGTAGCAGTCTGCCCCCCACCAACAATGGAGGAGTGTTCCTCTTTCTCCGCATCCTCGCCAGCATTTGCTGTCACCTGAGTTTTTGATCTTAGCCATTCTCACTGGTGTGAGGTGAAATCTCAGGGTTGTTTTGATTTGCATTTCCCTGATGACTAAAGATGTTGAACATTTCTTTAGGTGTTTCTCAGCCATTGGCATTCCTCAGCTGTGAATTCTTTCTTTAGCTCTGAACCCCATTTTTTAATAGGTTATTTGTCTCCCTAGGTCTAACTTTTTGAGTTCTTTGTATATTTTGGATATAAGGCCTCTATCTGTTTGTAGGATTGGTAAAGATCTTTTCCCAATCTGTTGGTTGCCGTTTGTCCTGACCACAGTGTCCTTTGCCTTACAGAAGCTTTGTAGTTTTATGAGATCCCATTTGTCAATTCTTGATCTTAGAGCATAAGCCATTGGTGTTTTGTTCAGGAAATTTTTTTCCAGTGCCCATGTGTTCCAGATGCTTCCCTAGTTTTCTTCTATTAGTTTGAGTGTGTCTGGTTTGATGTGGAGGTCCTTGATCCACTTGGACTTAAGCTTTGTACAGGGTGATAAGCATGGATCGATCTGCATTCTTCTACATGTTGACCTCCAGTTGAACCAGCACCATTTGCTGAAAATGCTATCTTTTTTCCATTGGATGGTTTTGGCTCCTTTGTCAAAAATCAAGTGCCCATAGGTGTGTGGGTTCATTTCTGGGTCTTCAATTCTATTCCATTGGTCTATCTGTCTGTCTCTGTACCAATACCATGCAGTTTTTATCACTATTGCTCTGTAATACTGCTTGAGTTCTGGGATAGTGATTCCCCCTGAAGTCCTTTTATTGTTGAGGATAGTTTTAGCTATCCTGGGTTTTTTGTTATTCCAGATGAATTTGCAAATTGTTCTGTCTAACTCTTTGAAGAATTGGATTGGTATTTTGATGGGGATTGCATTGAATCTGTAGATCGCTTTTGATAAAATGGCCATTTTTACTATATTAATCCTGCCAATCCATGAGCATGGGAGATCTTTCCATCTTCTGAGGTCTTCTTCAATTTCTTTCTTCAGTGTCTTGAAAGTTCTTGTTGTACAAATCTTTTTACTTGCTTGGTTAAAGTCACACAGGTACTTTATATTATTTGGGTCTATTATGAAGGGTGTCTTTTCCTAATTTCTTTCTCGGCTTGTTTCTCTTTTGTGTGAGGAAGGCTACTGATTTATTTGAGTTAATTTTATACCCAGCCACTTTGCTGAAGTTGTTTATCAGCTTTAGTAGTTCTCTGAGTGGAACTTTTGGGATCACTTAAATATACTATCATATCATCTGCAAATAGTGATATTTTGACTTCTTCTTTTCGATCTGTATCCCCTTGACCTCCTTTTGTTGTCTGATTGCTCTGGCTAGAACTTCAAGAACTATATTGAATAAGTAGGGAGAGAGTGGGCAGCCTTGTCTAGTCCCTGATTTTAGTGGGATTGCTTCAAGTTTCTCTCCATTTAGTTTAATGTTAGCAACTGGTTTGCTGTATATGGCTTTTACTATGTTTAGGTATGGGCCTTGAATTCCTATTCTTTCCAGGACTTTTTTTTTATCATGAAGGGGTGTTGAATTTTGTCAAATGCTTTCTCAGCATCTAATGAAATGATCATGTGGTTTTGTTCTTTCAGTTTGTTTATATAATGGATCCGTTGATGGTTTTCCGTATATTAAACCATCCCTGCATGCCTGGGATGAAGCCTACTTGATCATGGTGGATGATTGTTTTTTTTTGTTTTTTTTTTTTTTTTTTTTTTTTTTTTTTTTTTTTTTTTTGTTTTTTTTTTTTTTTTATTTTTTTTTTTCGGAGCTGGGGACCGAACCCAGGGCATTGTGCTTGCTAGGCAAGCACTCTACCACTGAGCTAAATCCCCAACCCTGGATGATTGTTTTGTTGTGCTCTTGGATTCCGTTTGCCAGAATTTTGTTGAGTTTTTTTGCGTCGATGTTCATAAGGGAAATTGGTCTGAAGTTCTCTTTCTTTGTTGGGTCTTTGTGTGGTTTAGGTATAAGAGTAATTGTGGCTTCATAGAAGGAATTCGGTAGTGCTCCATCTGTTTCAATTTTGTGGAATAGTTTGGATAATATTGGTATGAGGTCTTCTATGAAGGTCTGATAGAATTCTGCACTAAACCTGTCTGGACCTGGGCTCTTTTTGGTTGGGAGACCTTTAATGACTGCTTCTATTTCCTTAGGAGTTATGGGGTTGTTTAACTGGTTTATCTGTTCCTGATTTAACTTCGGTACCTGGTATCTGTCTAGGAAATTGTCCATTTCCTGCAGATTTTCAAGTTTTGTTGAGTATAGGCTTTTATAGTAAGATCTGGTGATTTTTTGAATTTCCTCCGAATCTGTAGTTATGTCTCCCTTTTCATTTCTGATTTTGTTAATTTGGACACACTCTCTGTGTCCTCTCGTTAATCTGGCTAAGGGTTTATCTATCTTGTTGATTTTCTCAAAGAACCAACTTTTGGTTCTGTTGATTCTTTCTATGGTCCTTTTTGTTTCTACTTGGTTGATTTCAGCTCTGAGTTTGATTATTTCCTGCCTTCTACTC
The DNA here is from genome assembly GCF_011064425.1 of Rattus rattus. NCBI lineage: Eukaryota > Metazoa > Chordata > Mammalia > Rodentia > Muridae > Rattus > Rattus rattus. The sequence goes on along the minus strand of NC_046160.1, from coordinate 27,291,927 downwards.
CTCCTGGGTGTATTTGCTTCTTTTTGTTCTAGAGCTTTTAGGTGTGCTGTCAAGCTGCTGACATATCCTCTTTCCTGTTTCTTTCTGCAGGCACTCAGCGCTATGAGTTTTCCTCTTAGCACAGCTTTCGTCGTGTCCCATAAGTTTGGGTATGTTGTACCTTCATTTTCATTAAATTCTAAAAAGTTTTTAATTTCTTTCTTTATTTCTTCCTTGACCAGGTTATCATTGAGTAGAGCATTGTTCAATTTCCACGTATATGTGGGCATTCTTCCCTTATTGTTATTGAAGACCAGCTTTAGGCCATGGTGGTCCGACAGCACGCATGGGATTATTTCTATCTTTCTGTACCTGTTGAGGCCCGTTTTTTGACCAATTATATGGTCAATTTTGGAGAAAAAATACCATGAGGAGCTGAGAAGAAGGTATATCCTTTTGCATTAGGGTGAAACGTTCTATAAATATCCGTTAAGTCCATTTGGCTCATGACTTCTCTTAGTCTGTCTCGTCTCTGTTTAATTTCTGTTTCCATGATCTGTCCATTGATGAGGTGGGGTTGTTGAAGTCTCCTACTATTATGTTGTGAGGTGCAATATGTGTTTTGAGCTTTAGTAAGGTTTCTTTTACGTATGTAGGTGCCCTTGTATTTGGGGCATAGATATTTAGGATTGAGAGTTCATCTTGGTGGATTTTTCCTTTGATAAATATAAAGTGTCCTTCCTTATCTTTTTTGATGACTTTTAGTTGAAAATTGACTTTATTTGATATTAGAATGGCTACTCTAGCTTGCTTCTTCCGACCATTTGCCTGGAAATTGTTTTCCAGCCTTTCACTCTGAGATAGTGTCTGTCTTTGTCTCTGAGGTGTGTTTCCTGTAGGCAGCAGAATGCAGGGTCCTCGTTGCGTATCCAGTTTGTTAATCTATGTCTTTTTATTGGGGAGTTGAGGCCATTGATGTTGAGAGATATTAAGGAATAGTGATTATTGCTTCCTGTTATATTCATACTTGGATGTGTTATGTTTGTGTGCTTTTCTTCTCTTTGTTTTGTTGCCAAGACGATTAGTTTCTTGCCTCTTCTTGGGTATAACTTGCCTCCTTATGTTGGGCTTTACCATTTATTATCCTTTGTAGTGCTGGATTTGTAGAAAGATATTGTGTAAATTTGGTTTTGTCATGGAATATCTTGGTTTCTCCATCTATGTTAATTGAGAGTTTTGCAGGATACAGTAGCCTGGGCTGGCATTTGTGTTCTCTTAGGGTCTGTATGACATCAGTCCAGGATCTTCTGGCCTTCATAGTTTGTGGCGAAAAGTCTGGTGTGATTCTGATAGGTCTGACTTTATATGTTACTTGACCTTTTTCCCTTACTGCTTTTAATATTCTTGCTTTAGTTTGTGCGTTTGGTGTTTTGACTATTATGTGACGGGAGGTGTTTCTTTTCTGGTCCAATCTATTTGGAGTTCTGTAGGCTTCTTGTATGCCTATGGGTATCTCTTTTTTTAGGTTAGGGAAGTTTTCTTCTATGATTTTGTTGAAGATATTTACTGGTCCTTTGAGCTGGGAGTCTTCACTCTCTTCTATACCTATTATCCTTAGGTTTGATCTTCTCATTGAGTCCTGGATTTCCTGTATGTTTTGGACCAGTAGCTTTTCCGCTTTACATTATCTTTGACAGTTGAGTCAATGATTTCTATAGAATCTTCTGCTCCTGAGATTCTCTCTTCCATCTCTTGTATTCGGTTGGTGATGATTGTATCTACGGTTACTTGTCTCTTCCTTTGTTTTTCTATATCCAGGGTTGTTTCCATGTGTTCTTTCTTGATTGCTTCTATTTCCATTTTTAATTCCTTCAACTGTTTGATTGTGTTTTCCTGGAATTCTTTCAGGGATTTTGTGACTCCTCTCTATGGGCTTCTACTTGTTTATTTATATTTTCCTGGAATTCTTTTTGGGATTTTTGTGACTTCTCTCTTTGGGCTTCTACTTTTTTATTTAAATTTTCCTGGAATTCTTTTAGGAATTTTTGTGATTCCTCTCTGTAGGCTTCTACTTGTTTATTTATGTTTTCCTGTGTTTCTCTAAGGGAGTTCTTCATGTCTTTCTTGAAGTCCTCCAACATCATGATCAAATATGATTTTGAAACTAGATCTTGCTTTTCTGGTGTGTTTGGATATTCCATGTTTGTTTTGATGGGAGAATTGGGCTCTGATGGTGCCATGTAGTCTTGGTTTCTGTTGCTTGGGTTCCTGCGCTTGCCTCTCGCCATCAAATTATCTCTAGTGTTACTTTGTTCTGCTATTTCTGACAGTGGCTAAACTGTCCTATAGGCCTGTGTGTCAGGAGTGCTGTAGACCTGTTTTCCTCTCTTTCAGTCAGTTATGGGGACAGAGTGTTCTGCTTTCTGGCATGTAGTTTTTCCTTTCTACAGGTCTTCAGCTGTTCCTGTGGACCTGTGCCTTGAGTTCACCAGGCAGGTCACTTGCAGCAGAAAAGTTGGTCTTACCTGTGGTCCCGAGGCTCAAGTTCGCTCGGGGGGTGCTGCTCACGGGCTCTCCGAGGTGGCAGCAACCAGAAAGATCTGCGCCGCCTCTTCCGGGAGCCTCAGTGCACCAGGGTTTCAGATGGACTCTGGTGCTTTCCTCTGGAATCAGTAATGTGTGCAGAGAGCAGTCTCTTCTGGTTTGGGCGTGTCTGCCTCTCTGAAGGTTTAGCTCTCCCTCCCAGGGGATTTGGGTGCAGAGAACTGTTTATCCGGTCTGTTTCCTTCAGGTTCCGGCGGTGTCTCAGGCAGGGCTCCTGCTGCTCCTGGGCCCTCTCCCACGGGAGCCCAGAGGCCTTATACAGTTTCCTCTTGGGTCAGGGATGTGGGCAGGGGTGGGCAGTGTTGGTGGTTTCTTCCGCTCTGCAGCCTCAGGAGTGCCCACCTGACCAGGCGGTGAGGTCTCTCTCCCACGGGTTCTGGGAGCAGAGAGCTGCTGCGGGCCGGGATCCGCGGGTGTGGGACTTCCGGTAAACACAGGACGTGCCTGGTCCTAGAGGGATTCTGCCTCTGTTGTCCCGATTCCACCAGGCAAGTCACTTGCAGCAGATAAGTTAGTCTTACCTGTGGTCCCGAGGCTCAAGTTCGCTCGCGGGGATCTTTTCACGTGAACTACACCGTAACAGCAACCAGCAAAATTTGTGCCGCGTCTTCATGGCGCCTGCGTGCACCGGCGTTACAGAAAGCCTCAGGTGTTTTCCTCTGGAATCAGCAATGTGTGCAGAAAGCAGTCTCTTCTGGTTTCGCAGGCGTGTCTGCCTCTCTGAAGGTTTAGCTCTCCCTCCCACGGGATTTGGGTGCAGAGAACTGTTTATCCGGTCTGTTTCCTTCAGGTTCCGGAGGTGTCTCAGGCAGGGCTCCTGCTGCTCCTGGGCCCTCCCCACAGGAACAGGGCCTTGTACAGTTTCCTCTTGGGTCAGGGATGTGGGCAGGGGTGGGCAGTGTTGGTGGTCTCTTCCGCTATGCAGCCTCAGGAGTGCCCACCTGACCAGGCGGTGAGGTCTCTCTCCCACGGGGTCTGGGAGCAGAGAGCTGCTGCGGGCCGGGATCCGTGGGTGTCTTAAATTGGATATTTTGTTTATTTACATTTCTAAAGTTATCTATCTCCTTTCCAAGTTTCCCCTCCACAAATTCCCTATCCCATTCCCCTCCCCCTGCTTCTATAGGGTGCTTCCCCACCCACCCAGCCACTCCCATCTCATTTCCCCTGCATTCCCCTAAATCCTCCATTGGAGTCCTGGGCGCTCAGTCCAATGGTTGGCTGTGAGCATGTGCCACTGTATCTGTCAGACTCTGGCAGAACCTCTCAGGATACAGCTATATCAGGCTCCTGTCATCAAGCACTTCTTGGCATAGGCAATAGTGACTGGGTTTGGTGGTTATTTATGGGATGGATCCCCAGGTGGGGCAGTCTTTGCTTCATACTTTTCCCCCATATTTCCTTTAGACAGGAGCAATTTTGGGTTAAAAATTTTGAGATGAGTTGGTGGCCCCAGCTCTCAATCAGGGGCCTTGCCTAACCTCTGGATATGGTTTTAAATGCTTCTCACTCATTCAAGAGTCCTCTGTCGGGAATTCTCTGTTTATCTCTGTACCCCATTTTAAACTGGGTTATTTCGTTTTGTGGAATCTATCTTCTAAAGTTCTTTATGTATTTTAGATATTAGACCTCTGTTGGGTGTAGGGTTAGTGAAGATCTTTTCCCAATCTATATGTTGCCATTTTTTCTCATTGACAGTGTCCTTTGCCTTCCAGAAGCTTTTCAGTTTCAAGAGGGACCTGGCCACCTTATCACAATGACTTCATAGTAATTGCAATATTACCAAGTAATAATAGTTTTGTTAATGTTACCTCAGGCACTCACATAGTTATAATTTATTTGTATCAGCACTGGCCTTAAGGTGCCACTCAATTGTAAGAATAATTTAAAATTCCTATACTCGAAGCCAAAACAGAAAGACTTTACTCTGAACAATTAGAAACTTTGCCACAGTTTTCAATTTTAGTTAGTTAATGTAGTATTAACTAATTTTTTCTGCCAAATATTCTCTTCCCCCTTCAAAAAAGGCCATGGAGGCTTTATGAAACAAGTGTAAAGATATGCTAACCACTGTAGGGAAATTCCAGGGTAAAGGCTGAGGGAGTGGGTGGGTGGGTTGGGGACCACCCTTATAAAAGCAAGAGGATGGGGGATGGGATAGGAGGTTTCTAGAGAAGAAACCAGGAAAGGTAATAAACTTTGAAATTTAAATGAAGAAAATATTCAATTAAATAAATAAATAAATAAAGTCTAATTGTGTCCTTTCTTAGTTGAAGCTACACAGTATATAAAGTAATCATCTTTCTACCATACACACTTCCTATACAATGCAGACTGCTAACAGACAATTGCAGTACCCACACTTATCCTGAGAGGAATGAATGAAAGATACCCAGCAGGCTCTGCTCTTTATCAACTCCAATATCCTACTAGATAAAACTGGGAGTAGAAGACACTCCTTAAATATGGGCTCTCTAATTCCACCCTCCTGAAGGAAGTTCATTTTCTCGTTGTCTTCAACATCATCCTGCTCTACCTTGTGAAACTCTCTCTCTCTCTCTCTCTCTCTCACTGTCTCTGTCTCTGTCTCTCTCTCTCTCGCTGTCTCTCTCTTTGTGTGTCTCTGTCTCTGTCTGTCTCTCTCTTCATGTGTCTCTCTGTCTCTGTCTCTCTTTCTCTGTCATTATCTTCTTCTGTATATATCTGAATTATTGTAGGCAATGTGCTCTTCATTTTATGAGACTATCATGCTTTCTCAAGCCACTGCTTACCAATCTATGCCAACCTATGCATGAATACCTAGGGACCATTTACACTAGTTGCAATCAAATACTAGCATATATTAATATCATCATGACCCTTTGAAACAACATGATGGTTGCTTCTGTGTAACTATTCCAGTATTCCACAGACAACCTTTATTGAAACTTGAATCCAAGCACTAAACCAATCACTAAAGTTTCCTTCAGCATTACTGTCTTCATAGTCATAATAACAAAGTTTATTTTAGGAATTGTTAAAAATTGTTTCCTTAGTGGGTGGCTACAATCTATATTTTCCACAACACAAATCATTTCCTGTCTCCCAGAAACATAAGCCTAAAAGAAAAGTTTCCTTAGCAACAGAATAATACTTTTTAAAAGCAAACACAATTGGACCAGTACATATTTGAATCAATTTTGATGCATGTACTAGGAACCAACTTGTGGTTGCTCTTATGATCTAGGCATTAATTTGATTTTTATGATTTCCTTATTTGTTTTAAAATAATATTACCGTGTTGAGTACCAAAGACAAACTGGTACAATGAATTTGATAATCAACTCAGTACAGTTGAAAAATATATTATAAAAGATTACCATTAAATTTTCATTTATATTTTCATGAGTTTGCATGTATATATGCACACATGCATGTACATCCCAGGTAGCTGAAGGTACAGGAGATTGTGAATTACCATATGGATGCTAGGAATCGAACCAGAGCCTCAGAAACACCACTCAATGCTCTTAACTGGGTAGCCATCTTTATAGCCCCTTGTACAACAAAGTTCAGACATGATATTAGCCGAGTGTGGATAATTCTTGACCTCATTTTTGTCTTAAGGATCTTAAACATCCTTTGAGAAGATTCACCACATTGTAGTTAAAGTTTTTAACAGGAGAGTGACTTTCAAATTCTTTAGTTAAGCATCACTTATAGCAGACAGCCAAAGTGAGTCAGCTTCAATAATATTTTAAGAATTTGATCTTACTTTTCCCCATAGCCAATTAGTTACTTAACTTACCACTTTTTAAATAGCTCTATAAAATTTAGTTCAAATCACAGTGCTACAGTGTGTTTCTCAGGTATCCTAGATCTAGAGAACAAGTGAATTGTTTATATCATCACATTCTCAAATTATACCAGGCACATTTTATCACTCTATTACCTATGACAAATGGTATACCACTTTATAACACAAATCACAACACCTTTAGGGTCCCATGACAACAGTGACACATAATTTAGGGATTTAATGAGACAGCAGCCTGTTTCTAGGTCTGCTTAGTGCTGGGTAGGAAAAGTATATCTGTAGTCCACTAGACAAGTCCAAGTTTCATAATTAAAAACAAAACAAACAAAACAAAACAAAACAAAACAAAAACAAAATGCTCACAGAGCTAAGTACTATACCAGGCAAAATGGGGTAGGAGCCAGGAGAATATTTTTAAAAGTTGTCTCTCCTCATGGTCACTGAAGGTATATTCAATTTTTCCTGCTACTTGATTAATCTTGAACCATCAAGGGATAATTTTGAGGTTTATCTTATCATCCCTTTCTGTCTTAATAAGCAGCATAACTAGTTACTTTCACTAGAGACCCACTCTCTTATTCCAATGGCTCTCATATCTGGACAAAACAGTGTTCTTTGATTCGAGTTCCAATCGAGCACCTTTAAAACATTGGCATTTGTTGGAACATCGCACAAAGGAAGAGAAGTTTGGAGAATACTAGAGGAGACCTCATTGCATCAGTCACAAACATGATACCGGATAACACAGCATTCTTTCTTACATGAACTTGTCCAATCACAAAACAATGAGAACCTTAGACCCATTTTTTTTGTTTTTTAGAATTTGTGGCATATATCAAATTTAAAATAATTAATAATACGGTTATTAGACATGTTAATTACAGACAGGTCCTATGCACACCTAATATCAGGATATGTAAGAAAACATACTTAGGAGGAACCCTGACAATCAGGGAGACTTGGTAGTTACAGCATGTGATAAAACGAAGAGTCTCCTGTGTTTATCCCTATCTCTCAAACTTTCTGAACAACAGTATTAGCTTTCCCTTCTAAGGAAGGAGGTCTCACCTAATTATAAAAACAGGAAAATATGTAAATGGGTTTAAAAGCCTTTGGTGAAATTCTGTGCAGTATTCCAAAATAAAAGATATTTTTTCCCCATGGCCCATTTCTATAAATCCTCCAGAGGTGTGGTTTGGTGTCTCTATTATGTTTGAATGCCACTAATTCCCTTTATAGGTTGACATTTTGCTAAGAAAACTAAATGTCTTCGATTTTCATTTTTACTCCTTTCAGGAATCCTTTGAAAGAGTCCTCGCTTCAGTCCAAGCAAAGAACTAACCATAAATTAACTTGAAGAAATAGTCAAGTCAGATTAGAAATACAGGTTTGTCTCTTGCTCCAAACCCATGCTCATAATTGTTATACAATTCCTCATTCGAGGGAAAATGACCAAAGACAGGATTTCAACTATGATCAACAAGAGTGGGCAAGCAGTGCAATTGAAGCTGCCATTCACTCTAAATATGGCTGGTCAGATCATCCTTTCTCTTATCATCACGAAAGTGATGAACAGACTGTCAGAAAATCCTAAAAGCATGTTTATGATCGTATCCCCTTCTGCCTATGCTGCATTATCAGGCTTCTCTCGTGGCTGCAGAAGGCAGAGGATACAGGAAGCCAAGGCTAAGCACAAGTGCTACAGAAACATCGGAAGAAAAGGTTTGAATAAAAATTTGTAATAAAGAAGGGGTGAATCAGGCAACGAAGAAGGAATACATTGTGAATATTTCATATGCTTAGTCATATAGAAATCTTTTTTACATAACGTGAACAGACAACAAATATTCTCTACATGTAATCATGCACTCTACAATGAGATTTTAGTCAATAGTATGGTGTAAAACGCAACACAGAAGAGCTGTAGCCTAAATACTAGGTGTGTAAATGTGCCCTCTTGTTCCTGAGATGATGAAATCCATCAATAATAAAATTTTATTGTGTGTTTTTGAGCTGTGTATGTGTTGAAATAATTATTAATTAATAAATCCTGGTGGTGGGTTCACTACCCACCTCAATAATTTATTTTCCACACATGCACAGCTTTTATATTTTAATATGCTATTTTTAAACAGCACAATAGCTGGGCCAATGCCTAATCTCCATGCTATTAATCCTGAGTTATTTTACTTATTAATTCTATGTTACATCCTGGCAGCTTTGGACTGACTTGTGGCACCCTTTGTGCCATGCTTGTCTTAGCCCAGAGCCCAGCGCACCCTCCTTGTTTCTCTGCCACATCGCTGCCTCTGTGTCTCTACTCTGCCCACACTCTCCTCCAAGCATGGTGACTCTCCTCTCCCCTCCTCTAGGTTCCAAGCCAGGGAATCCTGAATTCCTGCCATTGTGTGTCCTGCCCATTCATTGGCTGATGGCATCTTTATTTACCAATCAGAACCAACTCGGGGCAAGTTCCCAGAGGCTATGTGGACATGGTCATATAAACAATTTTGGGAGGAACATAATTAGCATTTGATACACAAGCAGCTATATGCTGTGTGTGTGTGTGTGTGTGTGTGTGTGTGTGTGTGTGTGCCTGTGTGCAGGGGGGGAAGGGAGGAAGGGAGGTAGGGAGGGAGACGGAAATTAAAACTAGGGGTTTTCTCTCCTGTCTTCAAGAATATAGTTTTTAAGCTAATCTTTTTAAAGATTTATTTATGTATTATCTGGGTACTTCGGTCTGAATATACATGTGAACACTAGAAGATGACCTCAGACAGATGTGAGCTGCCATGTGGGTGCTGAAAACTGAACTTAGGCCCATGAATGCTCTTAAACACTGAGCCATTTCTGCAGCAGCATACATACATACATACATACATACATACATACATAGCATGCACGTGCACATGCACGCATGCATGCACACACACACACACACACACACACACACACACACACACACACACACACACACACATCAAACCTGAAGCAGCTAGCTACTTGATCAAAACTGGCTTAGCACCCAACCCCCTGGAACCTGATATTTTGCATTCTAATCCCAGCATCACAGTTACACAGTACTCTATTCCTGGCACTTATGTGGGTGCTGAGAATTCAAACTCTGGAACTTATGCACAGCAAACACTTTACACACTGAGCTGACTCACCAGCCTTTAAAGTAACATTATTTATGACTATTTCCCATTGCTAAATTATATATATATATATATATATATATATATATTTCTTGTAAAAGCAAAAGTGGTAATGAGACATGAATGTCACTAAAGAAAGGCCATTAAAGAAGGCTTCACAGATTATATTTGAAAATGGGACAATGAAGAAGGGAATGAAAAGCATTAGTATTTTGAGCTATATTCAAAGTGGAATTAAATGTGAAAAATTAATTTTTAGGAGCTATATGATTTTAATTTTTAAAAAATACTTATAAGTTATAATGGCCATCTTTAAATTTGAATTGAGGAGAAAGACAATGTCTTGGGTTTGGAGACAAGATTCATGGAAAATAAGGTGTAGGTTATATTTAGAATATTGCTTGACATGAAGGCCTCAGTGTCCCCCTGTTCCCCACAGTAGCTTCAAGACTCTAAGTCAGATTTTATTTACTGCTAAACCTACTTACATCTTTCCTGACAAATTTTCATATTCTGTTTACCTGGGATTGAGTGCTGTGGAAACCAGATGTTAGGAGTTTGTATTTTTATGGGAGGACATACAAAAAAAAAAAAATCCAGTGGATAGGTATGGCTCCCACTTGAGGGATAGGGCTATCCATCCACCTCAAAAATATCAATCCAGGATTTTACCCATCAAAAGGAAATGCAGGGACAAAGAGTAGAGCAGAAATTGAAAGAAAGGTCATCCAGAGATTGCCCCACCTACGCATCTGTCCCATTTGCTGACACCAAACACATACACTATTGCCGATGCCAAGAAGTGCTTATTGACAGGAGCCTACTATAGCTATCCCAACAGGCTTTGCCAGAGCCTGAGAAATATAGATGCAGATATACACAGCCAAACCTTGGACTAAGTGTTGGGACCCCAATGGAGAAGTTAGGGCAAGGACTGTAGGAGCCGAAGGGGTTTGTACTTCACAGTAAAAACAATGATGTTAATGAACCAGATACCCCAAAACTCACAGGAACTAAACCACAAACCGAAGACTACACATGGGGGGACCCATGTCTCCAGCTGGATATGTAGCAGAGGACTGCCTTATCTGGCATCACTGGGAGAGGAGGCCCAGGATAGGGGAACTCTAGGCTGCTGAGGCAAGAGTGGGTAGGTGGGTGGGTGAACACCCTCATATAGGCAGGGGGGAGAGAAGAGGGGACAAGGAGCTGGTGGACGGGAAACTAGGAAGGGGGAAACATTTGAAATGTAAACAAATAAAGTGAATAAAAAATTTATCCATGTTTATCTGAATATCGGTGTGGGCTATGAGTTAGCTTAATGTATGGTGTGATAGTAAATTGTGTGCAAATGCAGATAGAGAAATCATTATAACTGTGGTGATCTATAAATGAGAAGCAAGTAGAAAACAATGTTTCAGCATCTATGACAGTCACAAAGACAAGGTTATGAAGGGTGACCTTCATGAGCTTCATAGCATTGATGAGTGGCCAGAGTATAGTGAGTAAAAAGAACAGGCAAAAGACAGACTGGGGAGGAGCATTGATCAGAGTCTCTAAGTCTTTCCAAACCTCAGGAATGGATCAGACTGGCCTAGCTTCCAAGGAAAGCTGAGGCAGACACATGAAAGGGGTGCACTTTGCTTAGGAGAGATGCTGTGTGAGGAATCCATTGTGCAGAAGCGGAGAACTCTGAGTGCCATGCTTAGGAATTTAAACAGTCTCATTATCCTACTTCAAAACCCAGATCCACACTTCTCAAGCATCCTAGCATCCGTTTTTCTTGCTTGACCAAATGTGATCATTAGTAGATTCACATTTTTCCCCAGCCCATTTCTTCTAGACCATTGATCCATGTAGCCTGGTCCAGCCATGCTGAATTTTCATTCCAATGAATAAACTCCCTTTCACTGCCTTTCTGACCATCCCCAGTGCAATTTCCCTGGGTGTTTCTTCCATTTTGTTCCTTGTCATGCCTCTGTTACTGTTTTCATTATTTTAAAAATGGAGAGGATGTGTTTCTGCTGAAGTTGCCCAATCTTGTTTGCACTCTATTGGATTCTACCGTGTGCTGTCTGGGTGCTGGCAGATGGATGAGGCGGAAAAGCCAGTGATTTGATTTTCCCTTCCGATGTTTAGATCTTTCTTTGCTTGCTGCTTTTGTTTTCTCTTCTAACGGGGCACCTAAACATGTCTGTTCTCTCTCCCTTCTATCTCTCTTCTCTCTCTGTCTTTCTTTCTTCCTCCCTCCCCTTTTCTCCCCCCCTACCTTTGATAGCTTTTGCCTGTCACTGCTGACTTCGTGGATGTTTCTGGAGATGAGTTTAGGATCAAAATTAGTTTTGTTCTGTGCTTAGTTATCGTGTTTGTGTCTTTACTTGGTTTTCTTCTATGCTGTGGTTTACTTTTCAGTTCTACCTTCTCAGAAATTTCTGCAGGATGGTGGCGAGGCAGTGCTCTGTAATAAACTTCCAGCCTCTACAAATTTAAATGTGTCACCTAGTATCCTATTGTTATTAGTTTGAAAAGAAAAATATCACCTCAGAGAGAGCTCGGCATCCCTGTACAGATCTGTGGTTTTACTCCATTTTAATAGCTCCCAATTAATTATTTGCTATATACTCCCTAAATCTGTTCTCTATTCACACTAAAGGAAGGCTACTCATCTGAATCTGCCAGTGCACACTACAAAGATGCTCGCTCCAGTAAGTATCTTCAGGATACTTTAAATTATGTTTTAACACACACAGACGTCCTGCTTCCTCAGAAGCACAGTAATCTCAGGAATTCAAAATGGCATTTTATGTCTATGATGGTGCAGGACACACAGAAATTAAATAATTAGGAAAGGGAAATGTCCTGGCTAATTATTTTTGATCTCTATATTTATCCTAATTTTCCCCATATTCTCATGTTCTGAAACAGTTACCACCTATAATAGCTGCTCGGGCTTCAGCAGAGCTGTTTCCACATTTAAGGAATAACAATTCCTAACTGATTGGTGGGTTCGGTGTCTTAGTATAGTTTCTGATGATCTTAGAGTTGCTTTCTATGATCAATTTTATTCTGGTTTCACCTACGTATATCTTAATTCTGATACTGTAATTTTAAAAACACATGTTTTCTTATTAAATAAACCTTAATTATTTATATGTAGTGTGCCATTTACTAGTTTAACTTAGAGTTGTTTGGTAGAATTATAGGCAGTGTTGACTATGTCAGTTTCATGCCTTCTCTTTGAAGGGCTATGGTCTGGTTGTTATGAAAACCATATTGCCAAAACATAAAAATAAAGAAAACATTTGAAAGCAATAGCAAATGCAGATACACAGGAAAAATAATTTCTGTTTTGTCTTTGTTGTTTTGTTTTTATCTTGATCCAAATATAAGCTGAGGTAAAAACAATAAAGCAAGAAAAATAGGTAATTCCAGAAAATCAGACATGAAAAAAATCCAGGCAATAGCTTCATTTTATGTACCATAACAAAATTAGTGTTGTATGAATATAAGAACAAATGTTACAAATTAAAGTTTTTTGACTAATTATATTCTGGTCCCAGAATGAGGCTTAAACATAGCTTTTATATAAGGGTGGTTGGAATGATACTCCTTGTTGTAGACATACATACACATACATATATACTCATTCATGCAATGCCATTTAGATATATGTCACATAGTTAATATGGCATGAGATCAAAGGCTACATTTTACTTTGTATAACAATTCTTTACGTAAGTCACTATCCTGACAATTGCTCAAACTAATACTATCAATCATGTTTTTCCTGTTCTGTTTCTTTTTTTACTATATTATATTTCTAAATTTCTGTCGATTATGCTGAGATATAAAATCACTTTGTGAATTTTGATTTTATATTTATATATACATATATATATGTATATATATGAGTGTGTTATAGATAATAAGATAGTTGGATTGTTTTAATAAAAGAATAATTTGTACAAATTTAAGTTCCCACTTATCATACATGTTGAATGCATAAAATTTTAATGTATACAGTGTGTATGGGGTAACTTACCCCCATCTTAAATCTTTTAACTTATTCAGAAAGATAATTTTGTCTTTAGTATCATTCTTGATATACAATGAGATCATATTAATATCTTAATGATTTTATCAGAATTAGTTTAAGTAATGAGTGAAAATTGTTGAACAAACGTGCACATAAAAATGTTCAATAGATTATATCTATCATGTTATTATCTTTTATATAACAAAAACTACCTTGATCTATTATCCTTTCCTCATGGCTCTATTAGAGAAATAAGCAGTTAATGAGTACTTGATGATAATTTTCCTGAGCATTTGTATTTCATACTAATGACTATCAACACAGAAAGCCTACAGCTATGATCAGATACAAATGTGATGTGATAATATCAAGACTCCCCACATAAATCTCCAGCCTTGTAGACCCTCAGCTTTAATATAACTTGAACAAACTCCTGAGATGTGTGTAAAAGGACAAAGGAGCTAGGCAGAGTCATAAATCTCAGACAAGAGAAATGAGTCTTTAACTTCATTTTTTTATATATTGTCCAAATATTTTGGATATCCTAGAACCTACACAAAATCCAAGGCAAGAAAATGTTTTAATACATAATCTGTTCCTGTTGGATGGTAGAGAAATAAGTGTAAAAATGAGTGTGCCCTCTTGGAATAGTTTGAGGCTGAACTAATGCTATCAAATGTTGGACTGGCTTATAGAAGCAAAACAAACCAGCTTTTCAAATCTGCTGCTGCTTAAGAAGCTGGACTTTTGTTTATGTAATAAAATAGACCAGTGTCTCTTCTAAGTTGTATTTGCTAAAGTACAGTTTATAATTTATGTATAATAAATTCACCACCTTAGCGGTCTCAAAGTTCTAGTCTAATGCTGATGTCATCATTGTCTGACGTCGTAAATCTCTCTTTTTTTTTTTTTTTATTAACTTGAGTATTTCTTATATACATTTCAGTGTTATTCCCTTTCCCGGTTTCTGGGCAAACATCCCCCTCCCCCCTCCCTTCCTTATGGGTGTTCCCCTCCCAACCCTCCCCCCATTGCCGCCCTCCCCTTATTCTTCATATTGGCAACCTCTCTCTTCTTTTCTCTTTCAGGATGACTCTTACTTGAGCCTACCAATTTTACCTTTGAAATTACCTCCTTTTTTTCAGGTGAGTAAAAACTCATAATTTACTGTTTTTATAACGAAATCAGCTCAAATCAGCTCAGAACTGATTCACTTGGCCTTCTGTCTCCTTGTAACCTCTCAGTTCAAAATCCTCACATCTTTTACCTACCCACATTCCCTTAGGCACACCTTTCTGCTCAACACAGTCCAGCCTCTGTACGCTCCACTTTTCTTTGTACATTTACAATTGGTTTGAGAATAGGCTCAACCTGCCTACCAGTGCTGCTCCATTTCTTTTCATAGCTCCTCTTTCACTGGGCAGAAGAAGGATCCTTGACCTTCTGGTAGGGCTTGAATTCCAGGGGCTGGCACTGGTCACATTTCTTGCAGAAAGTCCATGAGCTCTTGGCCATTTTCACCATGTTTGCAGAAGGGATATAGACATAGAAAGAAGGAAGACTGGCCAGCAACAGGAGTTTATTATTGATATTTTTCTAGGATCATTTGGGTGTTTTATAGCTTTTTTTCTGTTTCTTTTGTATTTTCAGTTCTCCCTATATTTTATCTTATCTTTACTGTTTCTTTCCTTCTTTCTGTGAGTTAAATGAGCGTATCTTTTTCAGTTGCTTAGGTTAATTTCCAAAAGTTTCCTTCTTCTTCTATGTCAAATACTTTAAGTACTAATTAATCTGCATATTTTTATTTTCACTTGCATTTCATTCAAAACCCTCTATTTTCTGTTTCTTTTTGATGAAGTACTTATTCAAAACTACATTTAAAATAGTCTACATATTTGAGAACTTAAATTTTCAACTCTTTTTTATTGTGTTACAGTGGTGTTCCATGGTGATCAGAAGT
Source organism: Rattus rattus (assembly GCF_011064425.1). NCBI lineage: Eukaryota > Metazoa > Chordata > Mammalia > Rodentia > Muridae > Rattus > Rattus rattus. The sequence continues at coordinate 27,276,397 of NC_046160.1, read as the reverse complement.
ATGTTATACAATTCAATTCTCCAGAATTTTTTGAGAATTTTCATGTACCAAAATACTGTTTATCTTGTTGTATGTGCACATATGCACTAAAAATAATAAAATAAAAAAGTAGAAAACTGTCTATCTCATGTGAGGCTTCTGCCTTTGTCACGTAAATGTCAGTGAGGTCAACTGTGTGTGGGTATTGTTTCAGTTTCTCTTCCTTTGCTATATTTCACTGTATTTGTTTCTTCAATGACTCAGGCACTTCCAATTACAACTGTAGATTTTACGCATTGACACTAATCTATAACATCTAATAAAATAGGAACATTTTCTATTTCTTTAGGTTCAAATAATTAGCTAAACAGTGTGTGCTGATGCTTAAATGTAATTTGGAATTTAGTCAAAACAGGGATCGTAAGAGAGGCTTCGCCAAGAACAGAGCATAAGGATGTCTATTTACATGATCATGCATAATTGAATTGAGTCACTCTGGTGTTTGGGGAGCTATTTATGTTCAAAGTCTTTTCTAATACCACTAAATCTAAATTTAGGTGGCTAAGAAGCCTATGACATCATAGTTCTGGGTGGACGATGTTTAGAAAAATTTCTAATTTAAGGTCCATTTTATAGATTATTCTATACTATACTATACTATACCCTTTTTTGGGGGGTATAGTAAATATAGCTTCCCCATGTGAATTGTCCATTGCCACAGTGGCTATAGATGTACACATTACATATTCAAAAGCAAATAAATGAGAACAGCAATAGCAGAGAATGTATTTTATGTCAGTAAAGAGCTATCCAGTGCCACAGTATATTTTCAAATGATCACTCTCATTACTAAGATCCTGATGATCTAATGAAAGTTGCTATTTTCTTCAAAACGACACAAAGTACATATGCCCCAACAATTTAATTATACCTGTGCTATCACATCGTGAGAGCCTTTGAGTAACCCTACATTGTTTCTCCCTCAACATTTCATGATCTCTCTTTCCCCAGACAGCTAATTAAATCAGTGACTGAACTCTTCAATTCACGCTAAGGCAATCAGGAATTTCTATTTCTTCCTAACTAGTTCTTGCACATAATTGAACATTTCCTTCCTCTCTCTCCTCTCTCTCTCTCTCTCTCTCTCTCTCTCTCTCTCTCTCTCTCTCTCTCTCTGTCTCTAGAACCTTAAAAAAAAAAAAAAAGCAAGATCTAATGGATTTAAATGGTTTTCTTTCAAAGCACTGAGAAAATCTGACTTCTTAAGACTTAGGCCACCTGGTACTTTCTGCGTGGAAAATGGTCTGACTGGTTCAAAATGGCCCGGTCAATACCCCAGTGTGGTTTCTGATTAATCCATCCCAACGGTATGAATTTGTGCCAGCAACTTTAAAAAAGAAATCTAATTTGTGAAGCACGATTTCTTATTTTTCATCCAGAGAGGATTAGTGGAGAGAAAATTAAGTTCTCTCATCTAAGTAAGTACCTCAGGGAACTATTCACCTATCAATGTATGGGAGAGTTTCTGCCTGTAACCTACCCAATCTCATTAGCATTAATGGGAGTTTCTGTGAAACACTGTGTGAATCACTGGTTTAGGGGAGGTGTAAGGTTTTGTTGATTACTTCTGTTTTGTAACACTTTACTTGTCGGCTCAAATTTTTTTTAACACTTTAGGGTGTCAGTAGAATT